>NC_080026.1:139328646-139928646 GCF_030020395.1 Manis pentadactyla | reverse complement strand
CACTGCTTACATACATTACATATTTATATTAAAGTTTGTTTTTTAATGATTTGTTTTTGCCAACCAGCTACATTTTTGCTTTGGTGGATCCTCGTAAATAACTCATCAGCGTCCTTATTTCTTTGTTTTAAAGGACAGTGGTAGAAATCACACTGTGTTGGGGTCGGTGGCTTGGCGGTCAGCGACGGCTCGAGCGCTGTGACCAGCCTGGCCAGGGCAGGACTTTCACGCAGTAGCTTGGGCAGCTCATGACCTTTCCTCTGTCCGTTGAGAGCAGCGTCAGGGGGACCGGGTAGCGGGTGCCTCGGGAACTGGGGCCCCTGAGAGGATGGGAAGGAGGCCCTGCGGAGCGGTGGGGAGGCGTGCCTGGCTGGAGGCGATCTTGGAGAGTATGAAACTGGCAGGTCAGCTGAGAGCAAGCCGGGGGCGCTGGGGGAGGGATCCCGCTTCCTGGGGGCGAGTCACAAAGGGCAGCTGAGCGTCCAGGTGGTGGGCAGTGTCCCGGGGTCACGGGAGAAATAAGCCGTCGTGGGGGGCAGACTTGTCAACACGCCAAATCAGCTGCCCATCAAGGTCACGATGGCTCCTGCCTGGTGACCAAATCCAAGTGGGAAACGTCTGTGGGACGAAATCGGTCCTTTGGGGAAGGGAACACGGGTCCTTTCGGGGCTGCCCTTGTCATGTCTACCAACAGATGATGGCCCCAGATGTGCTCTGTGTTCAGACTCAAGTCACTCTGACTCTATTTTAGACCTAGTTTTTTGGGTTAAGAAGGAAGAAAGGAAGGGAGGGAGGAAAAAGATTGGCCACCATGAGCTTGGAAATGATGGCTCACATGCTCAAAGACAAGTCCTGAATCACTACTCAACCCCATCTGCGTGGCTGACCTCCCCAGCGTCACCCCTGGGTGGGCTGTCCTTTCCGGGTGATCCGAGATGCAGGGCCTCACCTTTATTACAAAGGCAGTTCTCAAATCTCTTTCCATTTAAAGTATTTCCTTATTATCTAGCCAGTAATACCTCATTAAGACAGGTTCACTCCTAAAAACAAGAATATCTTGGGTGTAACTATAAGTAAGACAGGAATATGTTTTCACTCAGTTACACTGGCTACTTCAATTTGCCTGTTGTTCGTATCTAAGGGTAATTCAAGTCTAATAAGGAAAATCACTAAAAATAAAATATCTTGTTTTTTCATTATACACATTTCTGGATTTTCAGTCCCTCAATTAAACAAGAGTTTCTGATAGTATATGATACATTCTTTTACTTGATAGGCAGTTTTTATTAGCTTTTCATTATAAAATTAAAACATAATGTAAAGAACAGGCCTTTCTATTAAGCAAGGATTCTAATATCTTTCAGTGCAAGTCCTTTTTGTTTAATGCCATTTGTACTTATAAATTTATTTCTGTGTATTTTAATCTTTTGTATTGTTGTTAGGAATAACTGTCATCTATCACATATTCAAAGCTAGTGTGGGTTGCAAATGGAAATGCTACTAACCTAAGCACATATTTAACATTTGAAAACCATCACTTCTGATTTTCTCTATGTAATTATTTATTAGCCACTCTCCTGGAGTTTTCAGACAGACAATCACATTAACATGTCTGAAATGAAGGTTTTAAGACTATGTAAAGCTAAATTAAGATATACCCAAGATTGGGAGTAAATTGCCCAAAACTTAACAGTGGAATTGCAAATAGGACCCTCACCTTTCAACCTTAAAATAAGCCTGGGATCAATTGGTGGGAGAGTCGTGCTGATTAAAAGACTCATTCAAAACTCAAAGCCTGCTTAGTAATGGCAGATTCTGCCTTTTCCAGCCAAAGCCCAGGGAAAAAAGAAACAGGAGACCCTGCAACTTCAGGGGGAAGGGAACCACGGCCTGGCCCATCATGGCACTTGGGCTCCTGGCCTCCCTTTGGACCAGCTGCTTTCTGCCATGCCCCCTGCTCTGTGATGCTTGACCAGCCCAGGGGAGAAGGCGGCCCCCTCCCCTCCCCTCCATGGGGTATGGGTGGGCTTGGGGTTGCCAGGACCCCGTCTTCTTCCTTCTGGACACCTGAGGACAGCCAGCACCTTGGCAAGGAGGCCACACCTGTATGACAGGGGGCCAGTGGTAGATGCTAGGCAGACAGACTCAGCCTGGGGCAAACTTAGGGAGCAAATAGGGCAGGATTGGGGTGGACTGGGGTCTTCTGAGCCCACAGACGATCCTGAGGATGTTCCCATGGCTGCACTTCTGAACGCACGACCACTAGAGAGGCCCATGGTCCTGTCGCGGGTCAACCGCCAACTCTGCAGTATGACGTTCCGGATGGAGCTCATCATCCCCGTGGCAGAGCACAGACGACAGTCCCTGGGGCTGTTCCCGGCCCTCCATGGGCGCATCGGAGCTGTGTCCCTGGGGTGTAGTTGGAAGGGAGCTCCCCACACCAGGGACGCATGCAGGGCTCTACCTCCTGCTGATCCTGGGGAGAGAGGCTCAGGAGCCCAGCCCCTTGACGCATCTGTCCTTCATCTTTCAGAGGCGACTGGGCTCCTCCAGGACGTGGCGGTGGCCACACAGCAGGGTCTGGGATGCCCACCTCCCTTTCCTGGCTGGTGTCCTGATAAGTGCAACTACCAAGTGGGGCAAAGCCAGGGCAGGGCACCTCTGGGTTCCTGGGTTCCTTCGGGGGAGGCGCTGGGCCCCCTTGTGCTCTCTGCCTGCAGCCTCAATGGGGGCGGGTCCACTTGACCCTTCCCCTCAAGGCCGGGGGGACCCCGACCCTATCAGACTTCTTCCCTCAGGGCCCCTCTCCCCACCTACTGGTTCCGCAGAGACTGACCTCTTCCTTTACAGGGCTGTACAGGGTACAGGCACTTGGCTGCCCAGGCTGGGAGCTGAATGGCAGGATGGTGTTGCCTCTGGGTGGCGAGCTGTGGGAATGAGAGGACCTGGAGCCCCTCAGCCGACCTCCCCACAATACGGAGGAAGCTGCCTGCAGAAGGAAGGAAGAGGCCGCCTGCAAAGACTGCAGAGCAGGAGTCAGAGAGACAGGCCCAGGGCTAGAAAGCTGGGGTCTCAGAGACAGAGACCAAGGCCCGGGTCTGAAGACATCACGGAGCCCTGCCTGCAACCCTGGCTTCCTGAGCCGGCTCACCTGCAGCCCCTGCACATCAGCTCTGGGCTGAGACACACGCCCAGCCCTCCGCAGAAGACACAACCCGGGGTAAGGGGTGACCCTCGGCGCACGGGGGCTCCTTGTGCCAGTCAGAGCATGGGGACAGGGACCTTGGCCATTCGCCTGAGTGGTGATGTGACTGGAGTTCCTAGTGATGACCAGAATCAGGACTAGAATGAGGGCCTGGGGTCAGGGGCCAGTGGCTGTCAAGTGAGCTGCAGTGCGATTCTTTTCAGCCAGAAGCAAAGGACTGATGTTAATTAAATAGGCAGGAGAGCAGAAAGAAAACCTCCCTGAGAATAGAATTTGAATCAAGAGGGGAGATGTTCCCCATGGGGAGCCACGTGTGAGCCACACCAGGGCCAACACAGTGGGGATGTCAGCTCGGGTCCTTCAAGGCGCCCCCCAGGTGCAGGTGGCCAGCCCTTCAAGGTGAGAAGAGGGGACCGCCTGCACAGCCATGTCACGCAGCCCAGGGCAGGGAGGCGGGGAGGAAATGCCGGGGCCATTCTCTCATTGGACCTCTGTGGGCTGGGCCCACGTAGAGGTCCGCAGGCAAGCCTGGGCTCAGAGGTGGGAGGGTGCACAGGGGTGGGGCAGATGGAGAATGGGCATCACTGTCCCCCAAGGTCCTAAAGCTGTTATGTGGCCCCTAAGATCAGGCCAGGAGGGGACACCCACTCACCAGCATTCACAGAATGAGGTGGGTCCCAGTTGTCTGGCTCGCATGGGGGCAGGTAGCCAGGCTACACCCTTGCTGGGGAGGCCCCCCTTCCTCCCAGGAGTCACTGGGGTCAGCAGCCTCTGAGTTGGCCCGGAGGGGACAGTGATGGATAAACTCCATGCACAAGGGTCTGTGTAGTCATTTCCCCACAGACCCTTCCACCAGGAAGCCAGAGAGTGGGGACCTTGCCAGGACTGGCCCAGGAGTGTCCCCGTGGCATGGGGTGTGCGATGGCCTGGCCCTCGGGGGTCAGGTCCCGGCAGCCCCACTGGCCCCAGCCTGCTGAGCCTGGGTTGGAGCCGAGCCCTTCCTCAGCTTCCCTGCTTGCTGGGCAGAAGCTCCCTCAGCTGGGGGGCTACACCCCCCTCCCTAGGATCTGGGTTTGCACAGCGCTGCCCGTCATGGGGCCCACTGGCAGCGCTCTGACATCCTGTTCCTTGGGGCACCTTTCAACAGCCCCAACAGTGTGCCCTCAGCTGGGTCAGAGGAGGGACCTCCCAAGCTCCTGGTCAGCACGGCCTCCTCCCAGCAGGCCCAGGATCACTGCCCACAGTGGGGAGTCTGGGGCCACGGGCAGTGAGATAGTCAGTCATGGCCAGGTGGGACAGCTGCCAGGGCAGAACAGTGTGTACACAGAGGGCAGCCCCACAGGGTCGGCAGCTCCCAGCATGGCTGGTGACGCCACAGAGCCCAGAGGGACCAGGCTCAGAGAATGACCTGGGAGGACCTCAGTGCGGTCAGCCCCACAGCCACTGAGTGGCCAGGGGAGGAAGGGGAAGTGGGCTGAGGTGGGGAGGGGCTCAGGAACTTCCTGGCACAGACCCGGGCTGCTGTCTGCCTCTGGCTGCGGAAGGAAGGGAGGGCAGCCAGGCCCTGGACCCCGAGGTCTTGTAAGACACCAGCCTGCAGACGCTTGGACACCCTGACCAGACTCTCAGCCCCATGTGGCAGGTAGCATAAGGGCATCTGGTGAGGCCTGCACAGGCCTCATAGGTGTCCCCATGCCCCCAGCTGGCCAGAGTGTTGTTTGACCCCTCACATCCACTCTAACCTGGGCCTCAGGGTCATCCACTTGCAGGCAGCCCAGGAGCTCCCCTGGCATTGTCTAGGGGCAGCTGTGACCAGCAGGTAGGGGTTGGTGCTCACTGTTGCCCCTGGGAAGCCGGTCTGTGCCTGCAGAGCCCAGGGGTCCTCTTCCCGGGCTGCCCAGATCAGGGTGTCGTCTGAGGGGCAACAGGGAGCTGTGCTGGGTGCCCTTCTGAACCCCACATGTAGTCTTGTCCAGTTACTGTGGACAGAAAGGCAGAGCTGGCCCTGGACACTGCCCTCCCTGGGAGTGAGCTCTGTGGGGTGGAGGGGGCCACGGGGGCTCTCTGCAGGTCCACAGGAAGACCGGCCACGCTCCTCTTTCGGGGGCTTTTCACAGAGGATGCGGTCCTGGCCCGGCGGGTGGGGGCTCCAGGCATTTCCCCTCAGCTCCAGAGCGGCCCTGGACAAACAACAGCACCTCCCAGACTGGGGAGCAATGCACCACAGTAGGTTCAGCCCCCAGGGCTGTGGAGGGGAAAGCAGCACCAGACAAGGGTCTCAGCCGGATCCTGGCTGGGGCACCGGGGGCTGCAGTCCCCAGCCTGGGCCAGCAGCTGGGGTAGAAGGTTCTGAGGGAGAAGCAGCCATGTGCCCTGCCCAAGCCCCCTCACATGCAGCCCTCAGGCCCACACATGGGACAGTAACTTCATGGAACCAACCCAGGATTTACTTGAATCTCAAAATATGAGCATCACAGCCCAACATTACATAAAGAGGCTGAGTGTCCTCCTTGCTGAATTCCCAGCCGCCTGCGGGGCACAGCCAACTGCCTTTAACCTTGGAAAAGCAGACCAGAGGGCCCGGCTCCAGGCTATTTTAAGCAGGGACTTAAAAAGTAAAAGCAGCTGTAAAGTGAAAAGTTTTAGGAACATTTCCATTTCCTGGAGTGATGGAATGGGAAGCCAGCAGCCGGAATCCTCTGCTGGCAGAGCTAGGCGTCCAGGCTGCCACCAGCCAGGCCCACTCTGTGCATGGTGGGCGCGTTCTGGCCTCAGGCAGGCAGCCCGGGCTGGCGGGCCCGTGTAAGTGCTGAGACACAGTGATTCATCGGGGGTGGGGGTGCAGGGCTGGGGTCAAGGCTGTGTGTCAGCAGGGCGCCACCACAGGCCGGTCAGAGAGGAGAGGACAGCCCTGCCCTGCCCTGCTCAGCGCCAGCCCGGTGGCGCCCAGGTGGCCCCAGCCACCCCATGCCAGAGTCTTACTAGGGCCCTAGGAGGCCCTTACAGCATTCCATTGCCACCCGAGGTGCCTGCCCTGGAGGCCTCTGGCAGGATTCGGGGAGCAGGCTGAAGGGGCGAATCTGCTGGGATGCACCCCAACTCTCAACAGCCTGCAGACCAAGCAGCTGAGCCAGTGGACCCAGAGTTAACAGTTTCTGCACTGGCGGTTTGCACCCAGAGACTGAGCTGGGACTCCCTAAATGCCACCCCTGACAATGAGGCATTCAACAAGGACAGGCTTCTTCCATGGTGACCGCAAGTGGGGAGGCTGGGCGGCCCTCCATGGGAACCCGGGGTGCTGCCTCACCCCAGCCCAGCCTCCCGCGCAGAGCACAGCCAGGCCTCAGGGAGTCCAGGCTGCCATGGGCCTCTGCGGGGCCCGTGGGCCCCACACTGGCCTGCCTGCCTGGCTGAGGCTTGGGGCCTGCTATTGTCCTGGGGCTGAGCCCACTCCGGACCCCACAGCCTGTGCTGGGGAGGGGCCAGCTGTGCGGTCCCAGAGGCAGGTCCCCACCTCCTGGTCTGTGCGTGGGGCAGGTGGAGTCCGAGTCCCCTGCCTCCCTCTCCTCCTTTGTGTCCCCGGTTGGGTCAGTGGCGTCCCCGGGTTGGCCTCACCATGTTCAGTGTCAGTGGGGCTGAGCACCTAGACACATGGGGCTCAGGGTAAGAAACCCCTCCCAGTGCAGACCCCGGCACCACGTCACAGGACCACCCTCACCCGTGTCCAGATACGGGGCCGTGCTGAGGGCCCCATCTCTGGTTTCTGAGGGGCTCCTGCAGGTGCGAACCCAGATGCTCCCATTGGTTGTGCTCACGAAGTGGACACACGGGGATGGACCGTGGACCCTGATGCTTGTCCCAGGGACCACCTGCCGCAACATCAAATGCCCCCCGTCAGGGCTTGACTGTTGGCCTCTTGTCTCCCAGTGGGGAGAAGGCTCTGCCTGAGCACCCATCTGCCCGGCTCCCTCCCAGAGCGCCCACAGGGGTCTGGATGTCACCTGCTCTAGGGACCCAGCCTCTCTCCTGGGAGGGACGTGCCACAGTCACTCCTCGGTGGGCCACCTCTGGTCCCTTACTTCCTGGGCGTCCAGGGACACCACAGGCCCGTGTCCCGCCTCTCCTGCCGCCCACACCTGTGGGCTCTATCCGGTCCCTCAGGGCCTAGAGGGGTGGTGGTTCTCGTACTCGGGAAGGGGGGAAGCTGTCCATGTAGGTGGAGACACAGCCACCCGGAGCTCTGGTCCACACGTGGAATTTCTGAAAAATGATCCAGCCCTTTGAGGAGGAAGATCGGCATGTGAACACAACCCCCAGTCATCGTGTTAGGCGTGTCTATACCCTTCCTGCTCCCGAGGCCACTGTGCAAGCCCCCCTTTCCTGGGCAGTTTGAGGAGAAGCCCAGCTCCAGGGGCCCAGCCACCTGCTCTTGCCGCCCCAGATGTGGCCCAGAGCCTGTGCTCACCACGTCGCGTGCCGGCACCCCCGGGGTCACTGAGTTGCAGGACGTGTGCACAGACGATGCCGCGGCTGCTCGGCAGTGCCAAGGCCTGCTCGGTGCCCAGGCCTCCTGGCTCTCGGGCAGCGGTGGCTCTGGCCCCATCCTGCTCTCCCCTCTTGGCAGCCTCCTTCGCCTGGGACTGCGATGTGTCAGCTGCGACCTGAATCTTGGCTGCATAAATGCAGCACACCTTCCCTTGTCAGTTCTCACTCTGCTGGAGAGCAGAGCTCTCCTCTGAGGTCGGCATTCACTTTGAGCACAAGGCAAATGTGGGTTTTCATGTCCCCATAGGGGCGGTGTGGGCAAGTGTGGCAGGCACCCCTTTCCCGTGTCCTCCTGCCCCATGCCCAACTCAGAACCCGCCTAGCTCCCTGCCTGCCCCTCCCTGGGCTCCTGGCTCTGAGAGACGGTGACTCGGTGGGCCGTCTGGTGCTCTGGGACTCCTGCTGTCTGTGGCCATGAGGCCGCTGTCTTGACTCCCTGGCAGCAGCCACCCCAGCACTGGGGACAGCACAGCTGAAGCACCTTCCTGCAACTGGACTCGGGCCCTCGTGGGTGAGTCCCAGGAGGGTTCTGTAAGTCCTGGCCAGGGCCTCAGAGCTCCTGTCTCCTCCTGTTTCCAGGGGACCCCTGAGGAGCATGAGCTGGGCAGGCCTTGGCCACCAGCCCCAGCCTCACTACTTCCTGTTGGCTTTGCCCGGCAGTGTCCTGCTCACTTTCTCTCTGAGTCCAGAAGTTAACTCTGGCACATGAAGGCTTCCTTGCGCTGCTTCGGACTCAAATCTAACATCAGAGGTGACCCCACGTGGGCAAAGTGGGGCAGGTGCGAGGCTGCCTGTCTGGCCGGCTCTCCTCCGAGGGACTCTGGCGCCGGAGGCCCTTGGGGCTGGTTCAGGCTGGGCTGCAGGCTGTGGGGGCTGAGTGTGGACTGGGGTTTTCACAGTTACCAGGCTTCCGGTTGCAGAAGCTCAGGGCCAAGCTGGAGATGGCAGTGGGTGAGCCCTGGGGTGACCCTTCTGTTCCAGCAAGCACGCCCTGGGGCCGGGAGCTCAGAGGTTAACTGAAGAGTTTCTGAGCCAGAGGCCCCAGAGTACAGGCCTCTTACTTACCCAGCGTCTGGCTCACAGAAAGCTGATCTGGGGGCCACCTGCTCCTTCACTGGCAAGCAATGCCATCCCAAAGTCCATGGCATTATGTGAAAGGCTTGAGGTAACCCTGAGAGGTACTGGCGGGCAGCTGCTTTTCCCATGGAAACAAGCTGCAGGCGTGGGTGTCTCAGAGCTCCAGGCACCCTGGTGTGGCTCAAGCTCCTGCAGGCCCATAGCCATGATTTCTCTCTTCCGGTAAGCAAATGACCTCTAGGAACGGGGTGCAGGGCCCGCTTTGTGGGCCGTGACCTAGGCAGTCCCACAGGACACCAAGCTCAGAAGGACCCCTATTTGTCTTAAAATTCTTAATCACTTTGGAGCAAGAGGCCGCGTTTTCGTGTTGCCCCCGTGTCTGAGGCCTCTCTGGGGGGACACTCTGACCTCAGTGAAGGGCCAGGTCCCAGCCCGAGGAGGGAGAGATGGGCTCCAGTGTTCAGGACTGGAGTGCCAGGTGGCATTGTTGGCTCTGGCCACATCCCTGACTTGTCCGGGGGCCCCGAGAGGGGGCACTCCCCGCACAGGGTCTCTGTCCCAGCCTAATAATAACTCCTGGCGCTGGCCCCAGCTGCCAGGCTATTTTTAGACTCCCTAACCCAGCCCCGGTGTGACTCAGCAGGGCCCCGTCTCAGCCGAGTTGAGAAAGTCACACGGTGCCGGTGGATAGGATGCTCCTGCTGGCTGCGTGCTGGCAGCCTGGGCCCAGGGCTGCGGCCAGGCCAGGAGCAGGGGAACCCTCTTGCCTCAGGCCTCTGACCGTGACGCCCTGGACAGCCTCAGACACGCTGCCGCCGCCAGCCCTACTGCTCCCTCCCGGCAGCACCCAGCCCCTCCCCTAGCCGAGCATGGAAAATCTGATGTCAGAATTCCAGTGTGGGCAAAGAATGTGGCCCGACCTTCACCTTCCAGGGAGCTGCAGCTCTGAGGCCCCAGAGGGCTGGGCCTGGATGTCCCCCTTTCCTGTAGGTGCCCCTGGTGCCACCCACCCTTCTCCCTTCTCCAGGCCTGGCTGGCTCAGGTGGTCCCACCCTGAAGGTGCCCCCAGCATGTCCCATGTGGTCCTGCCCCCAGCAGCCCAGTTTTTTGAGCTGCTGGCCGGGCCCTTTGTTACTGGAAGGCTTTCTGGAGTGGGTCATGGGGTTGGGGTGGGGGAGACGGCATGCAGCGCAGGCGGATCCCTGTCCCAGCTCTGCAACACGAGACAGCCTGGCAGTACGGAAGCCCTTCGTCGTCACCTCCTGGAGGAAGTGCCTGCAGGACGTCAGTGGGGGGTGTGGGATCAGCAAGGGAGCTGTGTATATACATGTGCACACATGTGTGCCTGTGTGTTGCTGTGTGCGCACACATACAAATACATGCATACGTGTGTGAACATGTGTGCACACAGGGCTTTGCAGGGTGTACGTGTGTGAGTGCACACATGGGCACATATATGTGCACGTGTGCTCCTATGCACACATGTACACAAATGTGTGTATATGCACATGTATGTGTGGGAGCTGTGTCCCCTTGGGGTGAACCGCCATTTCTTCAGCATATTCTGGTTGTGCGGAAGCCCTTGGAAGGGCAATTCTTACAAGCCCCCTGCCCAGCTCTCCCGGAAGCTTCTGTGGCTCTGGGCCTCGGGGCCTCCGCACACAAGCCGCAGACACCAGGAAGGGGTGTGGCCCGAGCTGACCCTGCTGCGCTCTGGGAGGCCGCAGGTGCCCTATCTGTCCCCCCGCCACCTTCCCGACTCCCCCACAGAGTGTCCAGTGCCTCCCAGGGGTGGCTGCACATTGTCACTTTCTCCCCAGAATGAAGTCACCGCGAGAGGCAGCACATCTGGTGTGGACCTGGCATCGCAGCCTTCAGATGGGCTTTCTTTGTTTTCTCTGCTTCAAGTGCTAGGAAGCTGTTATATTTAGAGAAGAAATTGCCTCCTGCAGATGGATAATAACAGTAAATTATACCTTGTTGATCCTGTGCCTTTCTTAAAGTCTGTCTTTAACAAAGTAAGGGAAAATGAAAAGATTCAGAAAAGCCACTTTGTAAAATGAAAGCATTACACTGTTTTTCATTAACTTGAAAATCACTTAGAAAAAGGTTTCCATTTAAAATATCTGCCTGCCCGCCCCGGCCACAGAGAGAAACCCAGAAACCCACAACCCCTGGGACACCAGACTTACATGCTATTGTGAGGATCTGGCAGGACATGGCCGGTGGCAGAAATGGATGGAAAATGTCTGCCAGCCCACCTTTTGCTGTGCATGGGGGGACTGCAGGCCAGGAAGGTGGGCGACCCCGTGCCAGCCCGCTCTCAGCCGCCCACTCAGGCCCCCAGCCTGCGTCCATCAGAAACCCGAAGGACACTGCCTTCTGAGGAGCTGTGTGGTCCCAAGCTTCTCACCGTCAAGGCTCTGTCCCTTCAGACTCCCAGCAGGTGGGCAGGGGCCTGTGAACACAGGGCCGGAGACACAGGGGGCAGGAGAACAGAGGAGCCCCTAGATGTGGGTCTGGGGGGGGAGGTGCTGCCAGCTCCCAGGTGGACTTGCAAGGAAGCAAACACGGGTGGATCCCTACCCATGCACACACAGCACAGAACTCGTCCATCAAGTCCGGGGGCAGGGAAACCAAGTATCTTTCTGATAATTAGATTAGAACCGCTCTTGGGAGACAAAGCAAACGGAAGAAAGCCCGGGGTCAGCATGACTAAGGAGGACCGTGGTGGGAGAGGGGACCCACCCCTCCGACAGGGCAGACCGGAGAGGACAGCACGAGCAGGGGCTGGTCCTGGAGTCCTGAACTTCAAGCCACAAAAGGCAGCGCGCATGCAGCCCAGACCCTGCAGCACTGAGATGCACTCACGAAGGCCGCTGTGTGAGGGCAGTGGTCATGTGGGGCCTGCTTCTGACAGACGGTGGTGAAGGCTGCAAACAGCAAGGCTGAACTGATTTTTTTACAAAATGCTGTGTGTCATAGAAAGAATACACTTGTTTGCAGGCCCATGTTCGATCTTTCTAAAATTTGTTCATGTAGTAGACCTCATAAAACCTCAGTAATTCCAAGAAAGGATTTTTATGGAGACCACATTTTTTCATCTCGATGAAATACACTAGAAACGATTAACAACCATGTGATGCGGATCCTCAAGTGGCTCATGCATCCGGCACTGGTGGCAAGGGAAGCATGGTGGCGCTCCGGGGGGAGACCTGGCTCCAGACCAGGATGCTGAGGGCCTCCCCACCGCCTCGTGGCTTACGAGGAGACCCCAGCCTTTGGGAATTGAAACAAATCTCCCAAAATGGCTATTGGGTCAAAGAGGCTTGTAAACCCACAATCGCAGAGTATTGAGGACACAATGAAATTGGAAATGGTACTTGTCAGAATTCTGGGATGTACCCACGACTCTCCCTAGAGGCAAAGCGATGACCAAAATGTTGTCACTGTAAATAAGAATGAAGTCTATGAATTGTCATCTACAATACTAGTTGAGGGGATACAAAGTGAACTTGGGGAAAGAGCCGATCACCTTGAAGGCAGAACTAAGAAATCAGAGAAACTATCCGAGTGGTTCAATACATCTACCTGCTGGTCTGTGGGAAAAACAGCAACAAATAAAGAAATCCACAGCAAATAGGATCCAGAAAAAGAACCGAGATGTAAATAAGTAAGATCATATAACAACAGACATGCAGTTAAAATATAAAAACCCAACAAAAATTGTTTTATAAAAATATAAATTAACAAAATGGCCTCAAGAAGCATGGGGAAGACTAGATGGGCCAAAAGCTATAGAAGATTTTTTAAAAACATTGTCTAAGAGTTACCACTCAATAAAGGTTCCACTGGTAATCCTTTCAAACATTTAAGGAACGAGCAATTCCCAAGCCATATACACATTTCTGGTAAAAAGACTGGATACTTTCCAATTCAGCTGATGAGGCTAGACAATCACTCTGATCACGAAGTTGACAGTAATTCAAGGAAGAAAATTATTGACCACCAGATGCAAAAATTCTAAGTGGAACATGAGCAAATCAAACTCAGGAAACTTTGGAAAGAATAACCTATGGTGTCTAAGTAGAGTTTGTCCCAGGAATGCAAAGATGGCTTAATTTTAAGAAATGTACAAGTTCTTTGGGAGTCAAAGGTCAAAGAAGAAAACTTATCCTTTCACTAAATTCCAAACTCGTGAGTACACTGAGCAGAATGAGACAGAGCAACACAGAGTAGCTATCCGTGACGACTGTCCTGGTTGGTGCTGGGACCTCAGACTGGAGGTTACCCCACTAACATGCAGGTTCTCCAGGCAGCTTGAGCTGGGCAGGGAATATACCAGAAGGCTCTTGGCATCTCACACACGCCAAGGCAGAGCTGAAGGCCCGTGTGGCTGGGAGTCAGGGGCTCTTCCTGTGGAGTTCTGCCACTAACAGTCAGCTAGGGGACTTCCTTTGGCGTAGCTGCCGGCCTGCCAGGCTGGACCGGAAGGCAGGATTGCGCAGCCAAAATGCTGCTGTGTGAGCCACCCTGGGAAGGCTGGCTGGCGGGGGCCCCATGTGGACCTTGAATGTTTGAGGGCACCCGGAGTGTTCTGCTTTTCTCCCCTCTCCAGTCCACCCTGCAGGTGGGCAAGTGACCCAGTGATAGACAGTGAAGAATGAAGAGATTTTTGCTGGGAATTCTGAGAAAAAATGCTCCTTCCTCACCTGAGTTTGTACCTGAGGGGACGTATGGCCTGGAGGTGTTGCAGCCTTCTTGTGACAAAGAAGGAAGGTGAGCTAGACCGGATACACACACTGAGAAACCAGACTTGGTTGCTTGATCAAGCCACACCTGAATCTTAAGCCATGTGAATTAATGAATGCCCTTGAAGTTAATTTGGTTGTTTTTGTCTTTTATAATTAAGAGTCTAGAGTGATAGACTTTTGTCATGACAGATGTGTCTGCTTTGCCACTTTTATCTAAAATTGTCCTGAAAATTCTGACCATTTTTATGTCTATGTGATGACACCATTATTTCATTCTTGAAGGATCAGCAAGCCCCCAGCTTGACTCGGCAGATCCCAAATCAAACCACACCCTGCTGACACCCTGGGGTGTTCACTGGGTGCTGTGGGCCATGACAAGGGCTTTGGGGGTTGCCTCACTGCTCCTGTCCAGTGGGCCTGAAGCACCCCCCTGCCCGAGTAGTGCCCCAGGCCTAGGGAGGTGAGGCAGCCAGCCCCAGGGCATGTGCGGCCCAGCGAGGCCCTTGACGGTTTCTGTGCACTTGCTCACGGCAGGAGAATGGGTGGTACCGGGGCTGTGCCGAGTCCCAGACCTGCCCCCACAGCTCCTTCAGGACAGCTTTTCGAAGGAGAAAGATGTCTCTAGGCATCGTCTGGGACTGGACAGCCGGGCCGAGTGCCCAGTTCCCAGCAAGTGGCCAGGTGCGGCACCTACAACACGGTCACGGAGCGGTGGGCGCCCACCTGGGATGTGGAGGACAATGAAGGGGGCCCCCTCACAGCCCTGCCCCAGAGGTCTGCCTGGGGGGCTGGGCCGGGCAGCAGGCTGGGGCAGGAGGAGCACAGGGAGGCCGTCTGGGGAAAGGCACTGGCCAGCAGTGGCTGGTGGGCCGGGCAGCATCTCTTGCAGGGTAAAGGCACTCCGGCGGTGGGGACCTGCTGGAGCGGGGGGATCATGCCCGACCGAGGCTGGGAAGCCCTGGGGGTGGGCTGGCTGGGGCCTGCTTCTGGCCTGGCATGAGCACAGGAGAGGGCACTGGGGGGTCTCAGGGGAGGGGTCCTGCCCGGCAGGGTACAATGGGCATTGTTTGGTGCCTTTGAAGCCCTGGGTCTGACCGAGAGCCTGAGGCAGCATAGATTCTGGGACAAGGAGATGCTGGGGAGAAGGTCATGGGCAGTGCTGCCTGACATGTTTGGCTTCGCTGACCTGCCGATCTCTACTCTGGGGTCCTTGGCCTGGGGCTCATGTCCTGTTTTTCTCCAAAACAGGAAGAGTGAAGCAGGTCTGGGCCAGCAGCCTGTGTCCCACCCCTGCCTCCTCTCTGCTACCACCTCGGGGTGTGACCCAGGACACTGGTGGTGCCTGGCCCTGGGGGGTAGGTGGGACAGAGGGGCTGGCAGGTGCCCTGGGGATGGGAGTGCAGAGGGCTGGTAGATGCCCTGGAGGAGTGGGGGGCAGAGGGGCAGGCAGGAGCCCTGGAGGGACAGAGCACTGGCAGGTACCCTGGGGGGTGGGGGGCAGAGGGGCTGGCAGGTGCCTGGCAAGCCTATCTGCTGGATGAAGACGGACCCCACACAGAGGGCCAGGTGGGGCCCAGGGCAGGGCTCCAGGAGACAGATGGACCTTGGCAGGAGGCAGGTGATGGGGCGGGGAATGATGAGACAGGGCCCCACCCAGTCGTGGGGACACAGAAGAGGTGTGGCCAGAAGGTCAGGGTACAGCGGTAGGTCACCTGATCGGTTGGGCCACGCCTGGGCCGACAGGAGTGGTGGGGGGGACATGTCTCTGTGATAGAGGGATGTCTCCTTGCTCGGGAGACCCTGACCTTGGGACAAGAGGCTGCTGTGGTGAGGGCCTGGGGCAGGGGAAGAGCGGGGGCCCCAGCCCCAGGGGCTAAAGGAACCCAGCAGCGCAGATTCCTACCCCCCTGGGGTAGCAAGCCTGCAGGGCCCGGATCTGTCCTGGCCCAGAACCTCTCCTTCCTAACCTGGCTGGCTTGCAGGTCGACATTAGGAACCAGAGGGGGTCTGTTCCCAAAGGACAATAGTCTTCATCCATGAGCCTGGGGCATCAGCGCTGGCGCCCCATGCCCACCCGGCCCTGCCACTGCCTTCCCAGCTGCCAGGAGCAGATGCTGCTCAGGAGAGAACGTCCCCTCCTGCCCTGTGCACACGCCTGGTGTCCTGCCCTTTGCGGTGGAGCACATGGGGACAGGGACCCTCCTGGCAGCTATGGGACAGAGAACCAGCTCCCTGCAGTTGACAGCTGCTGGCTGGATCCCTGTTTGCCGAGAAGGTCTGGAGTCCCAGAGGGCCTAGGAGTTGACTGAGTGGCCAGGGCCGGGCCTCTGAGCATTGGTGCTGGCACAGTGGGCTGTCTGTGTCTGCAGGGGTCACGACTTTCCCACTGGTGCCCATGGGGCGGGCAGGAGGGCAGGGCTGGGGGCTCAGTGGGCAGTGAGCTATCCTGCTGGAAGGGCTGAGCATTTGGGGGCTGGGAAGGGTTGAAAGCATGGCTCAGAGGAGGGTGTGTGTCCGCAGCCATGGGCATCCTTCAGATGGCAGAGGCTCCTCCCCTGCCTGGAGCAGGGTAGCTCCACATGCACCCACCCCGGCCTCCATGCTCACCAGCCTCCGAGCTCCCTCCCCACGTGGAGAAGGCAGAGGCTGTCCCCCCGATGTCCTGCAAAGTCAGTGACTGCCAAGTCCTGTCTCTGGGAATGCACCCAGCCCCGCCGAGGGGTCCCCTGGGCCCAGCACGGTCCCGCACAGGGTTCCTAATGCCCTCTTCCTGAGGGTTTCCTAGGAGCCTTCACTCAGCCTGTGGCTGTCTCAGCTCCACAGGCACAGAGAAGCAAGCATGCCAAGTGCTCTCGTGTGTTCCGCCCTGTGCATGACACTTCTGCAAAGAATGGCTTTTTTCCATTGCTCCGTCCAGAATGTGACCACTTCCTGTCTCCTGGAGAGGCACGGTCCGTGCAGACTGTCGTGAGGCAGGGGTAGCGCTGGGTGGGGGCTTGCTTCCCATGGGGCCTGACTTGGGGGCCTGCTGGTTCTCTGTGTGCTTGGGAGGCTGAGTTGGCAGAGCGAACCAGAAACTCCAGCAGACCCCCCTGGGACGGCCAGGGATGGCTGGGTGGGAAGGTGGGGTGGCTCTGCCGGTGTCGGTTCTGAGCACATACACTGACATGGTTCCTGGTTTTGGGGGCCAGGAGCCCAGTGGCTGAGAATCTACTGCTATTGAGGCCTAAGCCGTGGGTCATCGCCAGGCTCGGCCCTTGGACCTGCTGGGTTGTGTCTCGCTCTGAGGGGCCCTGGGGGCTCCTGCCTTGGCCTGGCAAGTGTCGGTTCACATCGCTTCAGGCATCACATGGACCACAGTCTCTTTGACAGAGGAGAGGCAGGTCGTCCGTGATGCAGGCACCAGAGCCTCAGGGTGGGGGGAGCATCTCCCAGGCAGGCACGTCAGGGTGGGGACAGGAGAGTGACCTTGGCAGCCAGGTGTGGTGGAGGTGTGACCTGGGCAGGTACGTGACGGTGTGGGGAGCGTGCCTTCCAACGACTCAGAAGTCCTGTCCAGTGCAGCCAGGAGGGAGGCCAGTGCTGGGCCACAGGCTCAAGCCCCCTCGTTGCCACGTCAGCGGCCTCCTGGGTGCACAGGCCAGGGCCCCTGCCCCTCCCAGAGTCCCCTGCCCAGGCCCCAGGGAGCAGTAGCACTTGGCAGAGGCAGGCCCTAAATGCCCTCTTTCTGAGGGTTTCCCAGGGAGCCTCCACGCCCTGCCCAGCATCCACTGGCCTCCTCCGGGAGGCTTTTAAATATCCTCACTAAATTGAAATGTGGGCCACCTACTTACAGTCAGGACGCTCTGCCCCAGGACCAGCTCCCTGGGCCCAGAATGGTCCCTGGCATTCATGTCACCCCTAAGCTTGCAGCCACTCCTGTCTCTGTGTCAGGAAAGGCTGGTAGCCCTTGGGGGGCCACAGCAGGAGCGCTAACCTCTGAGCCCCAAATGCATGGTGGGAGGGCAGGCTGACAGCCCTCTGTGTGAACCACAGGGGAGGGGACACAGGCCAGGGCCCCCTGGAGCCCCACGCATGCCTTCGCGGCTGTTCGGTAGGGCCTGTCCGTCCTGTGCCCTGCAGGCACTGGAGGCTGGGGAGAGTGGCCCTTCGCTGGCGCCCCAGGGGTGTGGGAGAGCCAGGAGGCCCGGCTGCCTTCAGAAAGTGCCTAAGAAGACCTGGGACTCCACTCTGGGGAACTGAGGGGTCTCTGCCACCGCACTGTGCAGCCCCTCATCCTTCTGGCAGGGACACTGGGCAGGGGGCTTCGCTGGGGCCAGCCCCCCAGGTCTGAGCTCATGGACACGGGCAGCCTCCGCCTCCGGGAAGCACACCTCCTCAGTCCACGGGGCAGAAGCAGCTGCCCTCGGGCCGGGAGCTGTGGCTGCAGAACAGGGCCGTCAGCTGGGCACAGGCTCGGAGGCTCCCCTCCCTGAGCTCTCCGGCCCCGTGGGCCATGGCGCCCTTTGGCTGGAACAGCTCCTAGTGCTTGGCTCGGCCAACAAGTGGGGTGTGCCGTCTGTCCCCCAGACCTGGGCCTGGGCTGGGCCCTTCCTAGAGCCCACAGGACCCTTGGGGAGGGCCTGGGCCAGGGACCAGGGGCAGACGAATGAAGAGATGGTCTTCAAGGTCACAGTGAGGACCCCTTGGACCTGGCGAGAGACCCTGCAGGGGCCCACTTGTGGGGCCCAGGGCCTTGGAGCCCCTGACCACAGACCTGCCTGTGTCCTCCAGCCTTGCCTCTGGGGGATGCCCACTGACAGGCAGGCTGCCCCCAGCACCCCCCAGTATCTGACAGCACCCTTGTCAGAGAGGCTGCTTTCTGGAAGCTTCCCCAGTGACTGAGGAGTGTGGGTGCTAGTCCTGCTGGAAAAACCGGAAGCCTCAGAAGTACTCCTGAGACAACTTTTTTTTAGAAAATGAAGGATTAACTTCCACCCTGGTCTCTCCCGTTACAACCGTGTACTGACATTGAGAACAAGCTCACTCTGATTGAAAGACTCATTAAAAGCATTACCTGTGTAGATCCTTAATAAACTGACCTTTTCAAGTCATCATTACAAGAGATAAATCTAAAAAAAGATTTCCTTTGTCATTGACTCATCTTGGCCTAAATACTGTGGGAAATTTCCACGACTGCTTATATCTCACACGCCTAGTGTCCACAGCCCCGCACACTGGAATGGAGAATGGCACAGAGGGCGAGGAGGCCGGGCCGGAGGCATCAGCGTCCTCCCGATGAGACCAGGGCGCAGCGTGGTGTGGGGCCTCCCGCATGTCCTCACTGTGCCCGCCAAGGGAAAGGGAGTTTGGGGGACCCTCCGTGGCAGGAGAGGCTGGTGAGAGCACAGAGGTGTGTGGAGCAGACCCGCTGCACGCAGCGCCAAGACCTGGGGTCCAGTCCTCGCCACCTTTGCCTTAGGGATAAATGCACGCTGAGGAAACGCTCCTGGAACATTATCTTGTTTTAAGAACAGCTTCCTTGAGCCATAGTTCACATGCGGCACGCTTCGCCAATGCAAAACGTACCATGCCACAGGTCCGGTGTGCTCACAGAACCGCGTGCCCATCAGCACGGTCAACCTTAGGGCACCTTGTAAGCACACGAGGCACCAGCACCCAGGAGCCACGCTCCGCTCTGCCTCTCCTGCGGCCTGAGCAGCCCCTGGTGCACTTTGGTCTCTGTGGCGGCCTGTCCAGTGCTTTTCGCACCCGCACGCCCTGCGGCTATGTGCCTTTTTTGCCTTTGTCCCTGAACACAGCCTGGTCTCTCCTGTGCTCACTGAGTCCTTGTGTGAGTTTCAAGGAGAGTAAGGTTCATGTTAAGAATGTCACAAAAGACCTGTTTCTGTGACAGGTTCAGAGGCCCGAGGGGCACTGGACACCTGGTCCACTGGTTCCCAGGCCCTGAAGAGGCAGCAGCTGCCTGCTGTGGGCAGTGCCCCGCTGGGGTGGGCCTGTGTCAAGCTGGCTTCCTCCCCACCAAGCCTGACTCTGCCCGCCCCCCCTGGGCCTCTCCCCTGGTCTCTGCTCCTCCACACGACCCACAAACCCAGTGGAGAGTCAGACTGCAAGCCCAGGCCCTCTGGCAGCTCTGAATTGTGGGGTCCAAACACAGGAAAAAAGCTGTTTTAACAAAGGCTTTAGAGTCAGACCGGAGGTAATTTAAATGACTTAAAAACCAAGGGGCTGCAAAGCACAGCCTGAGTCCGGACAGGCCGTCCTCCCCAGGCTGGGAGAGCAGGCGGGTCCCAAGGGTGCAGGCTGTGCAGGGCCCGTGGCCGGCCTCCCCGACAGGCAGCCCTGCGGCCACGCAGTGCACAGTTAGTGCCTGCGCGGGAGGTGCACCGCCAAGTGTAGACACGTTTTCAGAGACTCAGACCCGAAGTCTTAATACTTGTTAAGGGTTTTGTACATATTTGGGGTTTTCTCATTTTGCAGTACTGCAGAGAATTCGGCTTATTTAAGTAACAGGTCACCTGGGATTCCAGCTCAAACAGGGCGATTGGTAACAGACCCTGACAGAACTGTGAGCCCATCAGCACACAGTTAGTAAGTAGATAGCTTACCAAATTGATATATGGTTCTGGACACTTCAGAAAACATAAGGGGCGTCACATGTGCATGCTTACTAAGAGTGATAGGGCTCGTAAGTATTTAGGAAGGTTTGTCTCTCAAAAAATAGAACATTTCAAAATGAAATGGAACTTTAACATTTTATGATTTCCATTTAAACTGTTTAAAGAAGTTTAAATAGGTTTACAAATGGGAACAAATAATCAAAGGCGCCTCTCAAAAGTGTTGACGTGTGCTAGGTTTAGGGCAGAATACCAAGGTGTGTATGAGCTTAAACCTTAAGAGCCAGAGTTTTGCCTTTTTTATTTAAATAAACTTACATTCATGATTTTTCTGCTTTTTAAAATTCTTTTAATTGTGATAAAATGCATAGAACATAAAATTCACCATCTTATTCACTAAACCAACACCCAGTTCAATGCACACCGGGGTTGCTACCACATTTTGGCCCCTGTGAACCCTGCTTGTGAACATGGGTGTGCAAGGATCTCTTTGAGACCCTGCTTTCAGTTCTTTGGGGTGCACACCCAGACGCGGAAGTGCTGTGCTGTGTCACAGCTGTATTATTTTTGAGGAGCTGCTGCCCCGTTAGCCACAGCGGCTGTTCCATCTTACAGGTGCACAAGCGCTCCAGGCTCTCCACATCCTCGTCAGAACTTGCTGCTTCTTGTTATTTATTATTTTGGCAGCGGCCATCCTGTGGGGCAAGCTGTGCATTTGGCTATAAAACCACAGTGTCTTGCAGGGCTCGGCCCGAGCCACACCCAGTGGCCCCTCAAAGGGCAGACGCTGACCAGGATGCCCTTTGGAAATGGGTCCTGGTTGCCTGGGAGACAGAGAACAGGAGAAGGCTCTTTAAAAAAATGTCTGATTTAGCCACTGGGACCAGCTCCTGCCTCTCCCCTGGCTCCTGCTGCTGCCGTCCCTGTGCAGGGCGGCCAGGTCCTGGGTTCAGGCGGTTGTGTCTCAGGAATGTGCCAGGAGCTCAGCAGCAGGGTGGGCTCCGGCTAGCCAGCACTGCACCCCTGGTCTGCATGTGCTCCTCCTGCACCCCTGGGTGACCCGCCCATCAAGGCAGGTGCTCATGAGCCTCTGCCAAAACACCCTGGCCCTTAGGAGGGAGCCGGGCAATGGCTGTGAGCGGCCCCAGAGCTCCACGTCCAGCAGGCACCGAGGCTCCAGACTGCCGGCGCGTTAGAGAAAGAACGCGCGTGAGATGCTTACCGCCCTCCATCCAGCAAGTGAGATGCAGCTGGGGTGATGGAAGCTCTGGCATCTGCAAAGGTCCGTGGGCCGACAGACTTGACTCAGAAAATGAAGCTGGAATTCTCCAGCAAAACTTACCCATCCCACCTTTTATTTATTTATTTTGATAATTTGTTGATCTCAGCCAAAACACTTCTGAGGACAGACGGACAGATGTCTGGCTGCTCACTCCTGCCCGTTCCTGGCTTCGAGGGAGTCATGGCCTGCAGCAAGGTGTCACTCCCAAGGGCAGTTGTGCTCTGGGCTGGCGGCCAGTCCCCTGGGAACTTTCACACCTGGAGTGGACACGCTCTAACCAAGGCTGGAAGAAGAGGGTCCTCAGATGAAAGAAACATTGGAAAGGTCCTGTTGCCCAGTGGGGGGAAGGACACCGCAGGGCTAGCTGGGGGCAATATGTGGGAGTTTAGGGGAGGGATTTGAAGGGAACCAACCAACCTCAGTAGACATGGGCTCAGCTCAGGATGGACAGTAGGATGGACCAGGGCTTCCTGGGGGGTGTGTCCCCACTGCAGGGCCTGTCTGGGGGGTCCTGGCTCGTGATGCCACTTCACAAGGGCCAGGCCTGTGGGTGGCGTGCCTGTCCTGGTCCCTGTCCCCACCTGCTTGTGGTGCCAAGCTCACCTGGTGCGTGGGGTCAGCTTAGGCCCCTGGAGCAGCTGGGGTCTCTGTGCATAGGGCTTTGACAGGTGGCTCCTCTGGGTTCATGCAGCGCTTTCAGGAGGCTGTGGCTAAATTTAGGCTCAGCCTCTCACACCAGCCCTTTTATTTGGATGTTACTTGGATGAACAAGCATTGGCCCCACTGAGGATTTCACTTTATACCTGAAGCTCAATGTCCCAGTTCTTTCTGTAGAACATTTCTCAGAATTTCTGTGCGGAAGGATTTAAAGCCAGCTGTGCGAGACCACAGTGGCTGTGACCTGGGACTGTGGAGAGGGGGGCAGGTGCCCTTGCTGGGCCACCCTGGCTGCTCCCAGGGTTTCTGAACCCCCTTTGGACATGCGGCCTCCATGGCGACCACATGGTCTCCCATGGCTGGAAGCATGGACCTGGGCTGCTTCCAAATCTGGCTGCACGTTTGGTCCCAGGAATTTCTAGGGGTTTGCTTCCCTCCCCTGGGACCATGTGCACCAACTCGGACCCTGAGGGGTCTGGGAGCCATCAGAGCTCCACAGGGAATCCCGTTCCTCCCCAGTCATCACCCAGCAGGTGGCTGTGTGTGTGTGCATGTGACTGTGCATGTATGTGTGCATGACTGTATATGACTGTGTACATATGACTGTGTGTGACTGTGCATGTGACTGCATGTGTGTGACTGTGTGTGACTCTGTGCATGTGACTGTGTGTGTGTGCATGTGAGTGTGTGCACACTGTCAGGAACACCTATGCACCCCGCAGAAAGGGAGCCCAAGCCTTCCTGAAGCCGGCCACTGCCTCTGCCGTGGGTTCGGCCGCCAGGACAGGACAGGTGTGGGGCCATGAGCTTAGCAGACCTGGGGCCAGCGGGGTCTGGACTATCACGCAGGGCATGCCAGTGACGTGTGTGGGGCGTGGAGGCAGGAGAGGTTGACCCCTAGTAACCCGTGCCCCGCGCCGGTAGTCTGGGTGGACAGCCTGCCCCTGCAGGGTGAGGGATTCAGAGGGATCATGGAAAAGCGTATTGATAAGGAAGAAAGAGCATCATTCTGACGATTTAGAACAGCTGTCTCTGAAGATGATCTTTGGAGACAGAGGAAAACCCTGTGACATCTACAACAGAACGTAGGAGGCTTGGCCCGCGCACTGGGAGGAGGGGCCTTGGAGACAGACCCCTGAAAGACAGGAGCTGTGCGGGGGACTGGGTGTGATCAGGGATCGCCATGATGACGTGACAGTGACAGAGGGTCCACAGGAGGTGAGAGAGACTGCAGACAGCAGGACCAACAGGAGGCAGAGCCTCAGGGCAGGAGCGGGGGCTATGTGGGCACGGCTATGGAGGCCAGGCTGGGGAAAACCAAATGACACCAGGGTGGAAGGCAGGCACCCACTGCACGGAGCCCGGCAGTGGGAACGCAGCAGCCGAGGAGACAGCGCCCCACCACGGGGGCAGGGGGCCAGCTGCCCGCAGACGCTGCCAGATGCACCTTTCTGCCGCGGAAGGACCAGGGACGCCCTGGAACGAGCTTCTGGACCCAGTATTTCCTCGGCGAACATTGCTCATCGCACATTCAATACGCAAATACAGTCATTATCTGATACATGATATGTAAAAAATGATGCCTCATTGTTGATAAAACCAAATGATGTATTTGTTAGGTCTTAGTTTGCAAAGGATGTCAGTGGTGATAATAACTCTAGGAATGTGGACCCAATGCTAACCGAGCGCCCTTGGCCACTGAAAAGTGAATAAAGTCAGGCCCCCACCCTGAGGGCTCTGCTGCCCTGCGTGGCGCAGACCCCGTGGCCCAAACAGCGTGGCCCCCCGCTTGGCCCGGCTCCGGGGTCACGGCTCCCAGACCTCAGACTCCTCTCCTGCCCTCGGACGACTATGCAACTCAGGGCCGGACTTGAATCCAGCACGAGCACAACGTTCTGCACACTGAGACCCCACATGGCAGAGACACCGAGCCAGCAGACAGCCCCGTCCTCGGCAGCCCTGCCGTGTAACGCCAGCGTCCGCACTCCTTGCGAAAGACTGATGAGGTTTCCTGCTTGTAACACCTGATAGTGACTCATTTCTTATTTTTATTATAAAGAATAAAAGGCCGTGACTGTCGGGTTATCTGACTCCCAGCTCCGCTATCTCATCCCCAACCAGGAGCAATGGATGCTTTTACGCTGATCTGCCTCTAAAGCCAGCGCCCTGGGGGTGGTCTGAAGGGCCCGGCCCCTGGGAGGACCTGGGAGAGCTGCCTGGGAGCCGGCAGCAGGTGGTGGGCTCCCGCACAGCGAGCCCAGTCCCCCTCCCCCCTGGAGCCCACTGGTCCTCTGCAGTGTGCACGTTTTACCCTCAAGACCGGAAAGGGCACCTGGCAGTGACCGCTGTGGTCCAAGCACCAGGCCGCTGGGCTGCATGCAGCACACATTCGCACGAAGCACTGCTGGGCACCTCAGTGTGCATGGGATAGTCCACAGGGATTTCCCTTCCCCCTGTTGTATTTTCTGAGTTGTCTATAGTACGGTGTACCACTTTTAAGCAGAAATCATTTTAATATAAAACTTAACAGCAAATGAAGACAGCCAGAGCAAGGCCCCATTCCAGAAACAGCAGCCCGATAGCCATCGGGGGAAACACCTTCTAGCCTTGTGGCTTAGACAGCCCAGCCTGGGTGGGGGCCAGTAAACAGCAGGTTAAAGACAGTCAGGTGCCTGCTGTGGGGGCCTCGGGGGCTACAGTGAGGCCGAGTGGGAGGCTGGGGCAGTGGTGCGGGGTGGGCACGCCGCTTCCCCAGCTGAATGGGTGTGTGGGGACACGACTGAGCTCCAGTGCCAGGCTTGGAGGGGAGGGGCGGACATGGGCAGCAGAGACTCGAGGGGCACGCCAGGGAGCAGGGAGCCTTGAGGGGGACCTCCAGGACACCACTTTGATAAGAAACTAGTGTGCCAGTAGGACCCAAGGCCAGGCCAAGCTGGGTCCAGAGGGCACCTGGCTCACGTAGGCCGGGGCACGTGTGCTCAAGCAGTGTGGAGGTGCAGAGGGGCCCTGCTGCTGCTCAGAGCCAGTCCAAGGTCAGTGGGCCAGAGGGAGGCAGGTCCAGGAGCCGGGGTGGGGCAGTCTGCATGCCTGGCAGAAGGGTGAGTCTGCAGGCCCCCTGCCCACATTGGGAAGTCCCACTGGGCTGCCACCCGCAGCTCCCACAGGCTGATGGGGCCCAAGCGCACTCACCCCTGGATGTGGGCAGGTGGCAGCTTTCTGACAACAGGGAGCCCGCCTGCTGGACACAGCGCTTGTGCCCCCAGACCACCCAGTCCTCCAGTCTCTCCAGGCCCCGCGATGCCAGGAATCGTAAAGGGGTGAGTCACAGCCTGCTGTCGGTGTCCTCACCGGGGCCTGGGCAGCAGCTGGGGTGGCAGTGAAGGCCTCCCCTGAGGAGGGGAGGGGCTCCCCGGGCCCCACAGTGGACCTCCAGTAAAGCACATGATGGGCAAAGCATGGTACTGCTCACTGGCCGAGTGGCCACATGCCAGGCTCTGCCAGGAAAGCGTGAGTCCTGGGAAGGAAGTTCCGAACGCTGCAGCCCCACCCGGGCCCACCCTGGGGCCCCCTCAGGACTCCCCCTGGGTCCTCTAGGGGACAGTCCAAAGTGGCCCACCCCTGCCAGGGAAGATGGGGCAGGAGACCCCAAGCAGCTGCCAGCGCCCCGAGGGCTCCTTCCCTCTCCGCCTCCCGGTCTCCTCTCCCCCCGCTGCTCCCCCGACCTGGAGGCCCGGTGGAGTGGCTGCCCGCAGGCCACGCTGGTGCACAGGGGCAGCGAGCGCCTGGCTCTGTCCTTCTCACCAGGCAGCAGCTGTGGCTGCTGTGGGGGTGGGTGACACTCACTGGAGGAGGGGACACAGAGTTGGGGGGGCAATGACTGATTGGGGCTGGGGCCTGGGGTGGGGGACATTCAGGCGGCCCTTTGAGGGGTGGCCCTCAGGGGTGGACATGAAGGGTCTGAGAGCCCAGAGGTGGAGGGCAGGGCCCAGAGGCTCCCACGGAGAGACCTCAGCCCAGCTAGGCTCAGCCCTGTGCCCAGCCTAGCAGACACAGGGGCTTGGGGGTGGAAAGGGGTTTCCTCCTCACTCAGCAGACCCCCCTAGGGCCCTCAGGAGCTGACCACAGAGCCCTCAGACTGTCTGTGTTGGGCTGCCCTGTTCCCCAGTGATGGGCAGGGGTGCCCACCTTTGCTGGGCCCTGCGAGGGGCTCTGCGGATGGACAGGCCAGGGTCACCTTTCAACAAGGTCCTCAGGAGATCCCATGCACGGTGCAGCCCAGAAGTGCCTCTTTGGAAGGACCCTCCTCCTGTGACAACCCTTCCCTTGGATGGAGAGCCCAAGGCCAAGCAATGGCCCTTACAGAGCTGTGTCCCAGCTCCAGTCCTTGTGCCCGCAGCCAGGACCCCAAAAGCCTGCCCCCGTGGTCCTGAGCCCACCAGGGGCTGTGTGGGGCCCTGCCCTGGGACTGTCCTCCCAGCGCTGCATCTGCCCAAGTGGCCCCCCCGGGCTCCAGGGGTGGGCGGGACCTGTGGACAGCGGGGCTGGGACCTCCCCACACATGCCCGTTAAGTCACTTCATGGAGGCAGCACGAGAATGACCGATCCCTAAGCTTTGGGCACATGTTGTGTGAGCTGTACCTTGCCCTGAACCCCAAAATACTGCGGTGGGCACTACAGGTGGGCCTGCCTGGTTCAGGAGGCCTGGCCAGCGCCTGGCATTGCATCATTCTGTCCACCCCTCACCACACATGCACCAGGGCTCTGCCACATGCCAGCACCGTCCTAGACTCTGGGATGCCACAGCAACCCGGCAGACAAGACCCTGCGAGGGCTTCCATTATGGGGGAACTGTCAGACTGAAGAAGTAACAGGAAACGCGGGCTGCTGGGTGGTGACGCAGCTCTGGGGGAGCAGGAGGCCGGTGGGATCGGAGGGCGTCAGGGCCCCTCCCTGAGAAGGGCCTTACAAAGGCCAGAGGGGAGGGAGGCCGCCCTTGGGTGCCTCGGGGAAAGCCACGTGTGTCCAGGAGTCGATTTTTGGGGTCAAACTTTCATGACTATTCAGCTGTATGGGAAAATGCCCTGGGCTGAGCCAGGTGACACTCCCATCAATGGCACACAGCTCCCCAGGGACGGAGCCTTCCGGTGTCTGTCTGACCTCCGGATTCCCGTCCAGCTAATGGGGTTGCTAATTATGTTTCCCATAGGATAAAGTGGGGCGTTTTCCTGTAAGGTTATACATTAATTATATCCCAATAAAACTGATAACAAAGACTATCTTCTGATGAGTGGCTGGTATTTTCACATGGTGCTTTTAGTGAGTTGGAGTTTTAAATGCAAATACAGTCACTTTATTAAATATTCTCTTTCATGGCTAACCTTTTCAAGTCTCACTTAAATCCTTCCTTTCTACAAGGTCAGAAAAATAAGAATCAGATATTTTTATTCCCAAGTTCTAATATATATATATATATAAAATTATTTCACAGCCTCACATTTGAAAAACCTACACTATGGATGCAGCTTGCTAATGATTTGTTTAGGGTTTTTACATCCTTACTTCAGAGCAAGCGTGAACTAAAATATTCTTTTTTGCACTATTCTTGTCTGGTTTTATGTAAAGGTCACCCCGGCCTCAGAGTACGTCGGGTAGGTCTCCCTCTGCGTGCGCTCCGAGGAGGTTGGTGGGCGGCTGGGGTGTCCTGTTCCTGGGGGTTTGGAGGGACACGTCTGTGCAACCGGTGGCCTCGCCTGAGTTTTCTCGTTGGAACATTTGTCTGCTGGTTAAATGTCCTTCGTGGCCATCAAATATTAGGTCTTCTCTTCCCTCTTAAACCAAATTTTTTTAGACTCATAATTTTATGGGAATTCGTTCATCTTGAGTAAGATTCCAAATTGATCGCTTCCTTTTGAAACCCCTGTGCATGTTGGATGGTCTCCCCTGCCCATGCCTCACCCTGGTCTGGCTCTCTTCCCGCTCTGATCGGTCGTCAGAGATGGCTATTGATTTCTTGTCTTCCCAAATCCTCCCTCCTGTGCCTTCCATTTTTTATTTCGGTAACTTCTGCTCATATCTGAACCCTTTTTCTACTTGTATTGGTCTCAGCCCCTTTTTCTTTTTCTGATTAAGTCGGATCCTTGCCACACGGACACTCACTCTTTTCTTCTTGAAGCTCCATTTCCTCAGGTGCCGCTTTGCAATGTTTGTGGCGTTCTGTCTACATGTGTTTCCAGTGCTATAAACTTGACATGGGAAGTTCATAATAGGCCAGTTCCAAGTACTTCTAATTTCCATCATATATTCTGTGACTCATGCATCATTTGGAAGAGCATATTTTATGTTCCAAATAAAAAGTTTTAAAGACTTTTTATTTTCTTAAATTATTAAGATTATTTTTAAAATCTTGTTTTGACTTCTAATTTCCCTTTGGTCAGAAAATGTAATTCGTACATTGTCAATTCACTGAAATTGGCTGTTTTGGTTCGCGTTGTGACATCAGTTATTTTTCGTGCGTTCTGTGCACACTCGCTTGGGGGCGACAGGAAGGCCCCTCCAGGAGCCTGTCTGCAACAGCAGGAGCGGGCGTCCCTCCCTCTCGTGTCGGTGTAACGTGGGCATCACGGGCAGTTGTCACGGCTCGGCCACCACTGCATGAGGCTTTGGATGGGTCCCGGGCACCCCCCCGCCCCCACCCCCGGCACCTGGAGCCCTGGGGAGGGCTGTCTTGGGTCTAGTCTGATCTACACTTTGCCAGGCTTCGGGTTACCTCTGTGTGAACCCCGTGGTGGGCATTTCCACCAAGGTTCTCCTCTGTCCTTCACAGAGCGTTCCCGGCACCCGCACTGGCTCGGGATAGCTGTCATCTTTGTCAGTGCGACGGCCAACCCCCTGCCACCCCCAGAGGGCCCTGCCCACCTTGGCCCCTCACCAGGAAGCCTCCAAATCAGCTGACAAGGCCCAGCTCCTGCCAGGAGTGGGCCCGGGCTCTCCCTCCTCTGCTGATGCTCAACAGCCATGAGCCTTGTGCCTGACCGGCCAGGCAGCACCAAGCGCGTCCTTATTTTAGGGTTGGGGACATTTGCTTGTGGGGTAAGGCAGTGTGCACATGAGGTCATGAGGCCACAGAGCTGCTCTGCACCAGGCAGCTGGTCTTACCTCCCTTTCAGCAGAGGAGTAAGTCCCTGAAGAGGCTGAGTGCCCACTGCCCTCCCTCTAGCCCCCCACTTCTTCCCTCCGCCAGCAGTGGAGGCTCAAGACCCGGAGCCTAAGTTGGGGTCAGAGGCGCAGCTGGCTCCAGGGTGGCCTCCCTGGCCCGGTGGTCTGGCCCCAGGGCTCTCCTGGGGCAGCCTTCCCCAGGGGCCTCTCTGCTCGGCTGCAGGGCCATCTGGGCCTCCTGAGAGTGAAGTGGGGACAGGGAAGGGACCTGCCTTCTTGTTACCTGCCCTCTCTGCTCACCTTACCCCCAGCTGGACAAGCTCAGGTCCTGTGGCCCCTTGACTGGTGACCCCTCAGCCCCACTCAGACCCAGAGGCTGAGGAGGCTGTACAGTGGGTTCTCCTGCCTCTTGCCCAGGAAGTGTGAAGCCAGGGTGTCCCCAGGACCCCGCGCCACAGCAGTCATGGTGTCTTCTGCCCCAGTGAGCACTCCAGGCCTAAATATGACCAGGGGCCGTCTGGGGCCTGCTGTGCTCCAGGGACTACCAGGCTGGCCTTGTGATTCTGCCCCCGATTGCCCCTGAGCAACAGCCCTGCGGTCCGGGCTACTAGGGCTGTTGCATTCATGAACGAGCACGTCCCAACACCTCCCTAGCCACACGGCCGTCAGCACCCACCAGTCCCTGCTCGGCAGCCTGGTGTCCATGGGGTCCCACACGCTCTGGAGCGGCCTCTGCTGGGAGGGCCCCTGGGCAGTGGGGGGTCCAGGTCCTTTCCGGATTGTGGGCTTTCTTCTGACCCCTCAGAGGACTCGGGCCCTGGGAGGGGCAGGGGTCTCCCAGGTCACCTCTGATGGAGAGGGTCAGTCCACACTAGCAGGACTGCCCAGTGCACAGGACCCCAGGGGGACACCAGGGGGGACACTCCACTGTGCCAGGTCCCTAGTGCCCAGATGAGGTGTGCGCTCTGGAGCCCACACTAGTGCGGGAAGCCGGCGGATAGGGGGCCCGGATGGCTGGGGAAGGCTTTCTGGAGGAGGTGAAGCCTGCAACCCCTTGAACCAGGAGGAGCGGGCCTCAGGGACACTGGACTGCAGGATCAGAGGCACATGAACGGGGGGAAGCTGGAAGGGCTAAGTGGGTGGGGCTGCTGTACCTCAGGGCAGAAGCACGGCAGCCCAGGAGGCCTGGACCACAGGAGGAGGGAGGCTGGGGGCGGGCAAGGAGCGGAAGCCATGCGAGGACTGGCTGCCAGCAGGAGGGCGGGTGTCGAGGAGGACCCTGAAACCAGGCTCCCCGTGTCCCGAGGGCCTGAGGCATGGCGGTGGGCAGCGGGCGACCCCGAGTGCCTGTCTGCACAGGGGTGGGCCGGGGACCTGTCCGTGGGTGATGGCAACCCCAAGCACCTCCCGGCCGATGAGGACCTGCGGGCTGCTCTGACATGGTGCCAGGGCCCAGCCAGAGGAGCACACGGAGGGCCGGGCAGCTGACAGACGCAAAGTTTGCTGCTGATTAATTCTTCTCTGTCAAAATGCCACAGGGGCGGCCAGACTCGCGAGCACCCCTCTTTCTGCAGCTGTAAATGGCTTATTGATCGCTGGCAGGAGTGAACAGAAACCTAAAGAGCTCAGAGCAGCAGCTGGAGACGTGCCCTCTGGAAGGTCAGACCACTGGCCAGCAGACAGCCGACGGGAGGCCCAGTGTCCCATCCTGGAGCCACGGAGCTCAGTGGATGTGCCCAGAAAGGCCAGCGGATTTGGGTGGCCGCTTAGCGAGGAGGCTGGCCTTTACCTCCTGCAGGCTCCGAACCTTCGCTGGTTTCTCTTTTCCCAGAGTGGCCTCTCTGCTGGGCTCAATGATCAGCCAGAGCCAGTGTGGGATCGTCCTGGGAAACGTCCTGGGGGATGGCGGGCCACAGCCACGCATGGGAAGGCCCTTCCTCCCACGTGCACGGGGCTCTGCTGGGCAGCGGCTGCGACTTGGAAGTGGAGTCTCTGCTGGCTTGGTTTTCTGGGACCTGTTGCCAGTTCATACTCTGGATCCCTGAGAGTGTGTTGCTTTCCCCTGATGGCCTCTCCTCGGTGACTGCTGGAGACATACATGCGGCACCCAACTTGCCTCTTGTTGGCAATGTGGTAAAGAACTCTGGCTCAGAATTTTGAGGACATTGCTCCGCCACGTTGGAGCCCCATTGCCTTAGTTATTAGGATGTGACATCATCCTCTCTTGTGCCAGGGGGCGCCCTGCCCACCTCTACAGCGGCTCCATCAGCTCCAAGCTCTCGCTTCAGGTCATGTCTGGTAAAGGGAGGAGCTGGCAGGGGTGGGCCAGGTCGGGGAGAGTTCATGTCCTCTCCTGCCAGGCTGCTCCGGGCAGGCTGTGTGTGCTACCCAGGGCTCTCTCTGCAAGCAGCTGCCCTCTGGGGCTGGGGGCACTCTATGCCCCCCGCAGGTCGCAAGGCGCACACCAGCTGGCAAATGCTCAGCCCTCCTAGATTCCTCCAAACCCCGCCCACACCGTTGAGCAGACCCTGTGTCCACCCTACTCCAAGTACCAACCGAGAACTCTGCTACTTGATGAATTGGTTACTTATTCAGAGAAAAAAATTAAGTTATATCCACAGCCAAGTATCTCTATAAATTAATCCCAGAGGGATTGGAGAAACAAAAAGATTCATGCTATTGATAAAAAAGACACGTGTACATATTGTCCCAATTCTCAGTTTGACAAGAACTTTCTGAGCAGAAACAGGTAGAATCATCAAAGGCAAATAGGGATAAATCAGTGTATACCATTTAGCATTTATATATAAAAATATGTTCAATAAATTAAAAGCCAAAGACAAACAGGAAAAGATATATGCAACAACAGAAGAGCTCCAAAATTAATTTATAAGATGGAAAATGGGGAAACACTAGGATAAAGCAATGTAAGTAAAATAAATCAAATTCTTAAAGTGAACATGTTTAACATCTTAGTCATTAGAGAAATGAAACACAAAGTAGGTATAAATCACCCCTCCCCACATTGTCAAACCCCTCACCCCGCTGCCCTCAGGGCCCATTTTGGGGTGCGGGGAGGTCTAACAGCTGCACCTTCAGAACTGCCCCTCCTCCACCCAGGCCACTTAGACTCCGTTTGGTTTCAGGTCCGGCTTGTGCCCTGAGATTCTCCTCCCAGACCTGACAGGCCACTTAATGAACTTCCCTAAACAAAAAAGCAGTTTCCTCTGGGGGCAAACTCACACAGTGCAGGGGGGCTGACAGCCCCAGGAGGCAAGGTGCACCCCGCACAGCGCCCGCCTCCCGTCCCCTGCCCACCTGGCCTGACCTGAGGCCCACGGGGTCCTGCCCCAGCTGGCCGACCTCAGCCCCTTGGCCTCTGGGTGCTCTGCCCCTGCTGTGCTGGGGCCCTCAACCCCAGGGCCTTGGCACTCGCTTTGGCCTCTACCCACGCTGGCCTCCTGAGTCCTCCCACTGCCACCTCCTTTGCACAACTGGATCTCATTCACATGTCCCCTCCTCAGCAAGGCCCCCTCCCGCCGGGCCAGCAGCCAGGTGCCTGGACCTGCCCCCAGCATTCTCAGCCACTCCCTGCCGCGTCCTGGTCAGAGACTGACCTCACCTGCTCATGGGTGTGTCCTTGGTTTCCCCATCAGGGTGTGTGTGAGCACCATAGTGGCAGGGACTCCGTCTCTGCCCAGGGCAGCATGGCCCTGGTAGGGAGGGTCCTGGGGCCAGGCTGGAAGGACGCAGCCTGCATTGTCACCCCAGCTCCTCCTGCCCTGGGCGTGTGTACCACAAGCTTTGCCTCCTGGGTGCCCCACGGTGCAGCCCTGCCCGCCCTGCCATCAGAGGAGGCAGCCCAGGGCATCTGCGGGGACAGCGAGCACCAGGGGAGCACGGCTGCACCCAGCAGACCTTAGTGGACGCAGACCTGGAGCCAGCCTGAAGCGGGCGGTGAGGACACTGCAAGGGGCGGGGAGGAAGCCTGGCATGGGGCTCTGCCTGGCCTGGGGGCCTTCGACACCTGCCCTGGAGGTGCCTAGATGCCAGGGCAGGTGCCAGTGCTCAGCTCTGCCAGAGCTTCCTGGGCTGTGACGTGGCTTGGGGGCACCCCACCTGCCCACCACACCCGGCTGTGGCCCTGGTGCAGGAGGAGGCCCAGACAGGGCACTGTGGGGGTCAGCAGGCCCAGGGAGCTCTCCCCAGGCCAGGGCAGAGCCGCTGTAGCTGCGGCCTTTCTTGCCAGTGGCCAGCATGGCTTGTGCATCTCCAGAGGCTGCTGTCCTCCCGGCCCCTCCCTCTGCCCTCCTCCCTCCCCTCACTTCAGAGCCCGGGGGTTTGAATTTTCAGAGCTGGCCACAGGGGACCTCAGAGCCTCAGCGGGGGTGGGGTGTCCCCATCAGGGCTGGCCAGCACAGTCTTAACCAGCAGGGGCTCAGACCCTAGAGGTGCACCGCCTCTCGTCTCTCTGGCTCCCCATCCAGGCACCTCTGAACCCCACCAACCGAAGCCCAGCACCTCCCGGGGGCTGTTACCTCTCTGCCAACCCTCAGCCTGGCTGCCCCATCCAGCCCTGAGCCCCCTCAGTAATGTCACCCCCTGGGCCACTTTTCAGGGCACCCGTGCCTGCACACTATGTCCTTTAACCTGCCTGGGAAGGGGTGTTATCCCCCATATGAACACGGGGTCTGCAGGTGGCCCCAGTATCCCACCCAAGACAGAGAGCGGCTGGGCCCGGAGGCCACCTCCCCTCCCCTCCCCTCCCCTCTTACTGCCTTTCAGCATGGAGGCTGCTTGGATGGAAGCTGTCCTCCGCCGGGAGGCTGGGACCAGGCCTGGAGCTCAGCGGGGGCACGCGTGTCCTCCAGGCCACTGCATGTCCTCCTGGGAGCCATGGTAAAGAGGACTTGTGTAGCCACAGCCTTCCTCTCTGGGCTCTTCCACTTAATTGGGAGTGTATTTCCAGAGCAGAATCTGGGGCACCAGGATGACAGCATCTGAGGGGAGGCAGGGCCGTGGGAAGTGGGGGGCGCCAGGCTCTCTCCCTCCCTGACCACCAGCATGCTCCTCCAAACCTGACGTTTGGGCTGCCAGGTCCAGGCTGGAGCAGAGGTCAGCTCAGGCTGGATGCCCAGCGCAAGCCCGGCAGGTGCAGCGTCTTGTGGAAGCCTGCCTCCCACAGAGCATTCCTGACTCCCAAAGCCTGGGGGGCAGCGAGTCCACAGACCCCTCTCCCCTTGGGGCTGGCCACCATTCTTTCACACAGTTCCTTCATTAGCAAATGGCTGGTGCTGGGGCGTCATGGTGACCATGGCCTGGCGTAGTCGCCCCGTGTCCCCTGCCATGTGCCCTGCCTGTCCCTGCCTCCAGCTTGATGGTTGACACAACACCACCTCAGTCAGTTGGCCATACTGGGTAGGATCTTTCCTTCCAGCTACATCCTGGGCTTGCGCAGAGGCCGTGTCCCCAGGTCGCACTGACCCCTCTGGGCCTCAGTGTCCCCACGTGCAACAAGAGGAATGACCGGATGAGGGAGAGGCAGCCCAGGGCCCTGCCCCCACCTGTCCCAGCACGTTCAGGGGCCTGGGAGACTGGCCAGCCGCACGCGGCACGTGGTAGAGCCTGTCATTCACCTCCAGGACTGGCCGCTGGGGCGAGTGTGGGGTCTGGACCCCGAGGCTGACGGCTTTGTCTGTGAAGAGAGCGTGGCTCCCGCCAAGCAGTCTCCCTTCCCAGCTGGAAGGGGGGCCCTCCGCCCTGCGGGGCACACGCCAAGCGGACCTAGCACCTTCAGCTTTCCTTGGCATGGGGGGCTGAGCCCGAGCTGGGCGCTCAGGGAAGGCCTCTTCCTCCTGGGTCTTGAGCCAGGATGGGGGGGTCCTTCTGGGGCTATCGCTACTGCCCGGGGCCAGGCCCCACTCTGGAAGGAAGCTGGGCCCTGGAACCCTCCCTCCTGGCGCTGCTGCAGGCGTCCCAGCAGGGAGCCACCTTCGGCTGAGCTCAGGGCGATGGGCCTTCCCTCCTGGAGGACTGAGACGGCGGGCCAGCCGGGAGGAGGCAATGGGCGGGCTTTCCGGGTCACCTGCCTGTGGGCCGGGCACAGCCTTGGGCACCAACAGGGTGGCACCAGGAACTTTGTTAGGAAGGAGTTGATATTTATTTCCAAAATGGTATCCAAGTGGTCTCTGTGGGAAAGAGCAGAACTTTGACCTCCTTTCCTGTGTTTTATTGCTTAGTGTGGTTTTTATTTTGAATTACAGGTCGGGCAACCTATTCCTTCAACACTGGGGGCCTCAGAGGGCCTTAGCTGGATCTGTGTGTGGGGTCTAAGAGGGACTTTGAGGCCCAGGACCGAGGCAGAGGCCAGCAAGGGTTCGAGTGGGCCACACAGGGCAGAAAGTGTGGCAACTCCAAGTCAGGGAGGGAGGCCAGCCAGGAGGCTCAGAATAGGGCACAACCTCTGCCCTGACTGGGTGACCCCTACCCCCGGGCAGGTGCCAGCCCAGCTCAGTCTGGGTGGCCTGTCAGGGTGTGCCTGCCGGGGGCGGGGGCTGCTGCCCACATGGCCTGTGACTGAGGGGTAGGGTGACGCCAGGCAGTGTCCCTGCGTCACAGGCAAAGAATCCAGGCCTAGAGGTCACTAAGTGCCCAGAGCACCCAGCTGTCGGCTGTGGGCGGGCCCAGCTCCGTGTGCAGGGCGTCCTGGAAGCTTTTGGGCTGGGCTGGGGCCGGCACAGCCCCATGGACTCTGGCCAGAGAAGAAAACCAGATGGGCTTGCTGGGAGCCAGCCCAGCCCAGTGTTCCCACCAGTGGGCGGGCAGTGAGCACTGCCCCGGAGAAGAGCTGCCACCTGCCGCCAGGAGCCCTGGCGCCCTCACGGATGCTGGGGACCCCCACCCAGCAGGAGCCACACCCCCACCCCGACCCATCCCTCCTGCTCTCTGGGGAGGCTTCTCCATGCACCCCGGGCCTGGGGAAGACAGCACGGAGCCTCAGGGGCTGGATGGGAAGGCCCTCCCTGGGCCAAGTGCGAGGCGAGGCGAGGCTCCCTTCCAGAAGCACGGCCAGTTCAGGTTTGGATGGAACAACCCTGCGGCCAGAAAGCATGAGGCTTTGGCTGAGCACAGTGGGCTGCCCTCCCAGGGCATGCGGACAGGTGGACGGCCTTCCCCGCGGGCTCCTGGTCAGCCTGCCAGGCGGTGCACGGCCCTGGCGGGGAGCTGCTTTTGGGGGCCCCTGCTGAGGAGTCTGTAGCCGGGCCTGGGCTGGAGCATGGTGGGGGCTTGGCCACCAGGCCAGGTGTTCAGGCAGCCTCAGGGTCAGGCTCCCAGGTGGCCGTGTGAGCCCAGTGCTGCTGGGGGACTCAGCCCTCTCGACTTTGCTGTCCCAGAAGGTCCACAGAGATGCACCATGAGCAAAGGTGTGAGCTCAGCTGGGCGGGGCAGGCCGGAGTTGGCACCGGCAGCTGGTGACCCTTGGTCAGGACCCAGCCTGTGCCCCTGCTGCCTGTCAGGGGCAGAGGTGGCCTGCTCCCTGCCCTCCATCCACAGCTGCTCACTGGCCGCCTGCCTCACGTCCGGGCCATGCTGTGCGTGGAGGAGGACCTGGCCTTCAGGGACCAAAGAGCCTCAGACGAGACTCCAGGGGAGTGGGGAGGGGTCTCTGCCAGGGGTTCGGGGAGGGTGTCGCTGACAGTGATGTCTGCCTGGGTCTTCACGCTGCCCAGGGGCTCTGCTGGCTGATGTGCCAGGCCCCGCACCTCTCGAGCTGGCAGGCTCCTTCTCAGGCCCCGTTTCCAGGATGGACACTGAGGCTGGGAGGTGAGGCCTCCTCCAAGTCTGCAACTGCCATCCCGGCCTGGGCCAGGGCGCAGGGCGCGGTTCTTAGGGGGCTGACCACCCCATTCCCCAACACTGGCAGGGCCAAAGGACCCCATTGCCTCCACTGGGAAGGTTTCAGGCCACTGGACAGGGCATCTTCAGGCCTGTGGGCCACGCCGCTGGGGAGCTGGGCCAGAGGGCCGCCCTCCCAGCCTGACCTCTCCTCTCCCTCCTCGGCTGAAGGCCATCTCCTCCCCCGCCAGTCCTGCCCCCAAGCCCCCCTCTATTATTTCCCGGGGTGGCTGGGCCTGAGAAGATGCCGAGGGCCTCCCTGTTTGGCCTGGGGATATGACTCCATGGGTCCCCAGGGCCCTGAAGAGCCCGCCATCCCTCTGCCTAACCAAGAAATAACAAATGAGTCAACTGCCCCCAGAGAAGCGCTGCCACCTGCCCTGGCTTAGAGGCCCCTCCGCACCCCACAAGGAAAGCTGTGGGTAACCTGATTTACCCACGACGGGAGGAGGTGGTGAGCTTGGAGGGGCAGGCGGCAGTCGGCAGTGGGATCTGGGGACAGGGCAGGCCACGGGGCCCTAGCCACAGACCGTGCCCCTGGGAACCTGAGATGCTCCCCACGGCTGGCTGGCACCCCAGGTCTGGGCACCGTGGGCTCATGCCATCATGGTGATGTCCCTAGGGGAACCCCGACTCTCTGCCCACAGGCTCCCCACCAGGGAGGCAGCAACACACACAGGCTCCGTCAACAGCAGAGACGTGGCTCTGAAGACGTCTAAAGGCCTGGAGGCTGCAGGCAGCCCCACTCCCGACCTGCCCCCAAGCACCCCAGCAAATCCAGGAAGGTCCCTCCCAGGAGAGCAGGCCGGCGTCTCCACCCATCCACTCCTTCATCCCTCTCGGGTCCCTGAGCACCCCAACATGAGCACCCAGACTAGTGCTGGGGACACGGACAGAGCAGCTCACAGTCCCAGGGTGAGGGGCACCAGGGCAGGGGCAGAGCAGCCCGGGGGGCCCACTGGGAAGGGGAGGGAGAAGTCAGGAGGGCTCCAGGGAGGAGGTGAGGTCTGAGCTGGAGAGCTTGGGGGTGGGGATAGGAGGAGACACCAGGGTCCAGGAGTGGGAGAGGGGCAGGCAGGGGCCCGTCTGGACTGGCAGGTACAGGCAGAGTCCACTCCTGGGAGGGGCCCCAGGTTCCAAGGACGTGGCCAAATCGTGGCCTGTCCCCATTCAGACCAGCCCTCTAGGACCTAATAGAGCAGAAAGCACAGCCAGGCTCAGGCTGCCGAGGAGGCAGGCGGGCCCTCGCTAGCCCTGGGGAAGGGAGCTGCCTGCCTCAGAGGCCTCCAGCGGGGCAGCCGCCTGACAGCCACTGGCCTGCAGCTGTCCCAGGTCAGGCGGGACGGGGTGCCCACGGGTCACCGTGCTTGCTCCGTCCCTCTCTGCGCTTATCAGTGAGGCCAGAAAAGGCCTGGGACACCCTCACCCCACTGGGGCCCTGCCACAGGCCCACACAGACTGCTGTCACCCGGCCTCCGGCCCCCCGCAGGCCACAGAGGTGGGTGCTGCAGCAGCAGACGGCATCCTGTACTGCCCCTTTCTGGGCGGACCCGGTCGTAAAGGTTTTCCTGGACTGCAGAGCAAAGAGAAGTCCTTCTCTGTCCCTCAGGAGGCATCTGCCGAGGCCCGTGAACCGGCTCCGCACCTCTCAGGGGCCAGCTGCCTAACTGGGGCCTTGGGTGCTGAGGTGCGCTGACCCTCACCCATCAGGCACAGCCCTCTCCAAGGAGGGTCCTGGACCTGCGGGCTGTGGGAGGCTGGAGAAGGGTGCTCAATGGAGGGGCCAGTGGAGAGGAGGGGCCCCAGGGGAGGAGGGGCCTGAAGAAGCCTGACTCCAGGGGGGGCAGCCTTAGAGGGGGCTGATCAGCTGTAGGCCCTGGTGGGTGACCCTGAACTACCACAGAGACCATTATTGTCACATGGCAAGAAGGTTTTTGCCCCATTGATCATGCTGAGAGCTGCCCAGGGTGCCCCCCTCCAAGCCCCACCTCCAGTCATGAGGACTGGTGCCCTGGGAAGAGACCCTAATGGTGGGAAAATAAAGACCCCCCAGGACATCCACATGCTACATCCTGAGACATGTGAATGTGTCTCATGTTCACGTGGCAGAAGGTGATACAGGCTGTAGATGGAACAAGGGTGATATCAGCTGATTTAGGGTGGAGAGCTTGTCCTGATGGTGCAGGTGGGCCTCACACGTTTCAGGGGTCCTTGCGGAAGAGAGAGCTGGAGAATTCAGAGTCAGGGAGAGCCACCCAAGGGCTGCAAGACAGAGGAGGGCTGCGACTCGAGGATGCAGAGCCTCTGGCAGCTGGACAAGGCCAGGAGTGGGTTTTGCCCTGAGCCTTTGAAGGGAACCGGCCCCTCCCACACACGGCTTCAGCCCAGGGAGCCTGTTTCATCCAGCCCGAGGCTGTCCAGACAGCAATTCTGTGCAGGTCCAACGTGCAAAGACCACCAGCTGAGATGCCCAACCCACAGGTGCCCTCAAGGCAGCCCTGGGCGCTGTAGCCCTGGCCCCTGGCCTTCCTGGCCTTCCTGCTGGTCATGAACAGCAGACGGTTTCCCGGGAGACCCTCAGAGACTGCATGGCCTTACAAAAGGGGGCATATCTAGGGTCATGATCATCTGGGGAGCCCTGCTGGGCACAAATTTGAGGTTGACTATCACTGCACCCCCCTCCTGTACTTCCCGCCCTGTGGCCAGACCTTCCTGGGCTCAGAGCTGAGAGCCTAGCCACTTCCAAGTCCCCCTGTGCTGCTGTGCTCTGACCCACGGCTGAGTTTACCGACTCGGGACACAGGGGGGACAAAGGGGATAATGAAGACAAAGACGGTGATGGTGATGAAGATGCCGGAGAGGCCGACCACTGGCACTGTGGCCCACAGGGCTGCACCAGCCTGCCGAGATGGCACCACAGCGCCCCGAGAGAGCCTGGCAGCAGCCTAAGTGCCCCGCAATGGGCCAGCATCAGGCAGAGGCACAAGGCAAGGAGGCCGAGCGGCGGGGGGGCGGGGGAAACACTGCCACCTGTCTTTTGACAGGCGTGCCGGGGAAGAACACCGTCAGAGGCTGTCCGTGGCCTGGGGGCACCTGTCTCCTCTTTCAGACTCCCCAGTCTTCTGCAGTGGCCCCTGTGGGCTTGTAGAGGGATCTTTGGAGCCATGTTGTGTGCTGTGGGTTCTGGGGTGGTTTGGGGAGGGTGTGAAGAGGGGGGTGGCCACAGGGCTCTTGGGGGAGCCACTGGAAGGTTGCCCTCTGCTGGCAGAGGTGGGCACTGCTACAGCCCAGGAGGAGCGCCCCCTCTGGCCACAGGAGGGGTGGGCCTCCTGGGCTTCTCCCTGGGACAGGGTCTCTGTTCTCTTGAGAAGGTGCTTTTGTTGCTCCCCACCTTTACCCCCACCCTCGTGTCAGCATGTGCCCGCCTCAGGGCACCATTCCCTGGAAATGGGCAGGATTGGGACCACGTCCTTGCCCGTTCACCACTGAGGCCCCACGATGGCTCTGTCCGTGGTGGGGCTGGGTGGGGTCCCCCTGGGCTGAGGGTAGGGTGAATGGAGCTGTCCTCAGGCCATGTGGGCTGCGCTGGGCCCTGGGGTCCTGCTCTGGAAAGGCCCCTCTGAGACCCCGAGAGCGCGTCATTGCAGACACAATGTTTCCGGATCACGCTGGACATCGAGTGCGGCTCACCTAGGGACCCCCTTAATCAGCAGCTCGCCAAGCTGAAGTCCAGGATTGGAAGTGGCCACCCCTAACCTGGTGAGCATTTCCATCCATGCTGAGACTCTCCGCCGCAGGCCCAGGGAAGGGGGCCAGGGAGGGGCCGCTCTGCCCCTCGGCTTGCAGCCGGCTCCCTCGGGGCAGCCCTGAGGGCGGCCCTCTGTGTGGGCAGCTGCCTTGTGGGCTGTACCAGGCACCACCTACACACTGGCAGAATTTCTCTGTAAACACAAGGCCACTGTGAAACCCACCCACCCCTCGCCTCCCTAGGTCTGCCCCACCTGCTGCCCAGCTGGGGAAAGCGCTTTCTAAGGACACAGAAAGACGCCTGGCTGAGAGGGGTCTGGCCCAGGCAAGAAGCAGGCACCCCCCAGCCATGGGTGAAGAGAGCCTGAGTGAGTCCCAGGCCACAGACAGGGCCTTGGGCACCAAGGCTGTGCTGTCCGCAGCCCCCAGGGAAGTAGGCCTGGAAGCCTCAAGGAGCCAGACGTGCTGGTGGCTGGAGGTGCCAGACCTGGGCACCCTCCTAATGCAGGCTCATGTCTGGGCAGAGTGTCCACGTGTGCCCACCAGCTTTTGGGGAAACACCGAGGGGCCTCGTCACCCAGTGAGTGACGTGGCTGCTAAGGGAATGGACAGCACTGCTGTGCTTCGCTGCTCTCTGGGGACCGGCGCTCTAAGGACACAGAGCTGCCCCTTCTCCGTCCCGGCCCCTTCCACGCTGTCCCCGGTCCCTCCCCTGCCCTGGACTGCCCTGTGTGGGCCCCTCCCATCTGAAGAGGATGTCAATCCTGCTCGCAGCCCCAGGGACCCTGCAGGGGAAGATGCTCCGGTCCTTGTTCTGTTCCAGAGGCCCCACTGCCACACAGGCAGGGCAGGGCTCTTCCTCTCTGGAGGCTGGGGTGACAGCAGCTCGCACAGGGTGGGACTAGAACTGCACGACGATGCGAGCTGCGCCCTGCCTTGGTGTGGCCCGCATGCAGCCCATGCAGCCACCTGGGCGAGCCAGTCTGGGGGCCTGGGTCCAGGTCCCCGGACTTTCCCTGAAGCTGATGAGGGCACCCTGGGCCAGTCTTGTCCCAGGCTGTCTGTCTCAGTGTGTCCCAAGGCAGCGCATGGCAAGCCTAACAGAGGGGTGGCCCTGGGGCACGGGCAGCCTCCTCAGATTGAGCTGGAACACACTTCCACAAGGGCGTGAGCTCTGCACAGGCAGGGGTGCCCCCAAACCCCACTCCACCCGAGCTCCGCCAGACCCCCAGCCTCCCTGGAGGTGTGGGAGGTCTTCGGATCCCTACTTAAGCCAATAGAGCAGGGTGCTCTGGGTAATAGGGTGGGAGGGGCCCTTGGGTCACTGAGTTCTGCAGCCCACAGTCTCCCCTGAAGAGCCTCAAACATGCATGGGGCCTGGGTGGGTCCAGCCCCTGTGCCCCCCTACCCAGCCCTGGAGGCTGGCTGTGAGGAGGGTGGCCCTGCACAGCCTGCCTCCTAGGGCCTCGGGGAATGAGGCTGCTCAGAGCTGAGAGTCGGGAGGTGACCTTATAAGGTCATCTAAGTGACCGTGAGCGTTGGCCCGGCCCAGCACTATGGCAGCTTCACTTTAATGTGTGTGTGCAGCTGGGCAGGTTTGAGGGCAGAAATCAGGCAGGACTCCGGGGGAGCCAGGGCCTTGGCAGACATTTGCATGTCTTGAGAGCTGAAATCAGTCACGTGCAGGACAGGGGTTCACGGGGGCAGGAGTCAGTGGGGCCCGACCTGGCTGGCGCCTTGGGCACAGGAACCTCAGCCACACGGAGCGGAGCGTTGCGGGTTCTGTGGCCCCAGTGTCTTGGGTGGGTCAGAGTTATTTACTGCCTAGCAAAGCTGAGCGTGTGAATCCACACGGAGCAAGTACTTACGGGGGCAAAGATATTAAACCAGTAATGCTGGCAGTGGGAACAGTGATTCAAAGGCCCCGTGATGGTTTCCAGAGTTAAACACAGAATTAGCTCCACAGCACAGACGTCTAACTGCGGGAAGTCTGGTTGTCGGAGCAGCAGGGCTCGGTGGGACCCTTGTCCTGGCCAACCCAGCCTGGTCCTTCCCCCCTTTCCACCTGATCGCCTCCAGCTCCACTGCTGGCAGCTCAGATCCAGAAAAGGGTCCCTTCTCTCGAAGGCCCCCAACAGTCAGCCGACTCCAAGCATCCTACCAGGCCTTAATTTAGCAAATGCTTGTGAATAAGCAAAAGCGATCTGGTTGTTCAAAAGCCTTGCTTAAGGAGAAGAAATTGTGCCTGCATCTCTGAAAACCTCTGGACCAGCTTTATGAGCCCTGCCTGTGCCCACTGCCCCTCCCCCAGGACACCAACTCCCCGACCCCCCACCTCATCCCTGCGTCTATGACCACTCAGGGGCACAGTGCCCAGAAGCGTCAGCAGGTGGCACCACTGCACCATGGCGACCCTTTGCCTGCAGTGCCCCCACCCACCAGCTGGGGGCCCTGCCCTCAAAGTCCCTGTTTGGACCTGTCCCCAACGGGGCCCAGTGGAAGAGTAGAGACTCACAGGCCCCTGAGACACACGCGGGGCTCTGCTGACGCCAAGAGCTTCACACATCTGGACTCTCACACATTCCAGGAGGGGTAAATGTGGTCATTCCCGGGCCTAGGCTGGCTGCTTGGCAGCGGCCAAGTGGAGCCTGACATTCCAGCCTCCCTCCCACCCCACCCAGGGACCCCTCTGCTCCCCGAGCCCTGGATGTACTAACCCACAGGGGGCCCGTGAGCTCCAGGCTAAGTGGCTTGGGGCCCCGGTCCTGGCGGTGCTGGAAACACTGAGGGTCTAGGTAGGGCCCCACCCCCAGAGCAGAGGCCTCCGAGGGGAGCTGGCACAGTGCCAACAGAGGAACGTGAGGGGTGTGGGCCCAGGGGGCGGGGCTTGCGTGGGCCCAGGGGTTGGCTGCGTGGGACCAGGTGGGGCAGCATGGACCGACTGCGGGCACCTGTGCACAGTGGGGCTGCAGGCTTACTGGTGTGGTATCTTCTGCAGATGTTCATGGGTCCCCACACCCCGCCATGGGGTGCAGACCGCCCAGAGACCACAGGGCCAGCGTGCTGGGGGCTCAGTGGGCAGCAGGGGCCCCAGGGCTGGAGCTGTTGGCCCTATGGGAGCCATGTCTGGGCCTCCTGGACTTCCCGGCCTGTGACTCAGCTCTCTGCCTAACTCGGGCCCTTCTCCCTCGGAAGCCTCCCCAAAGTGTGGGCGGGGGTTCCCCTACAGCTCAGCCCCTGAGGGACAGGCCCCAGGCCCGGGACCACTGGACACGCCCCGCCAGCCCAGCTCTGCCTCCTGGATGCGAGCCTGCGATGCTTCACAGCCGCTGTCTGGGGAGGGCTGAGCAGGTGCAGGGGAAGGGACCGGGGGAGACAAGAAGGATACCATGTCCAGGGTGATGTGGGGGTGGGGATGGTCCCCATTCTCCCTTCACCAAGACCTCACCTGGAAACCTGCAGGAAGGCTGAATGGCCGCCTGGCTGGCCGAGACCACCCCTGCCGCCCAGTGCAGGACTGAGGCTCTCCCTTCACACGGCCTCCCTGACGGTCAGAGGCCCACGTGTCCAGGGCCCACGGGGGCGGCTAGACTGGCCAGGAACCCCTGGATTTGGGCAGGGGTGCCTCCAGGCTCAGGGAGGAGCCTGCAGAAGGCCATGACCCCTTTCCAGACCCCAGTGAGGTGGTGAAGGGGGCTGGGTATCTTCTGCTTCGGGTCACAGCCTGCCACGTGGACAGCGGCCAGGATGGGACTCACTGAGCACAGACACCCCATCCACCTCCCTGCACAGAGTCTCTGAGGGGCACACGGGGGCTGAGCTGGAGATGCAGACTGTCCCGTGGCCTTCCACCCTCCTCCCCCGTCCTGCACTCTCCATTTCTCCTCCCAAATGGAAGATTGTTTTTCTATTTTCATGTTCTATAATGAGCAGCTTTTATAATAGCTTATTTCATTAAAATGTATGATTTACTTAAAAAAATGGCAAGTGCAACATGAAGCCTGAGTCCCAGCGGAGCCGGATGCCCAGTGTGCGCAGTCTCTCTCCTGGCTGGCAGCGGCGCCAGGCTGGGGCCGGGGGGCACCTGGGGGAGGGCGGTGTGGCGCCAGATGTGGACGCGGAGCTCCACTCTTTCCTTCCTTTGTGGTTAGAAACCCCGTTTCCAGCACAACCGTGAGGTTCTGCTGGCGCCAGGGAAGTTCCCTTATCTTGGCTGTGGGACTGGTTCTGAGCCATCGCTCACGGCGCATTTTAATTAGGAACCTTGACAAGTGATTTGTTTCCTGGGGGGAGGGAGCCAGTCTTTTGCAAGAGATAAAGGGAAGGCTCCTCGGCCTCTCCAGGGATCTCCCCAGGACCCCAGGCCTCCCCTTCCTGCCCCTGGAGGGCTGTGGGCCCAGCACCCCTGGGGGTTGCTGAGGAGGGTGCAGGGTGGGAGCCCTACTCTTCCCCTGAGGTAAGCCTAGGCTTCCCAGGGCACTGGGCCGCCCCTCCTGAGCCCAGGGCCACCCCAGGCCTCCCCAAGCCTCTGGCATCCACATTCCTGAACCCTAAGACCCACCTGTTTGCACAGGCCAGCCGCCCAGGCAGCCCCACAGAACTGGCTTTTCCAGATGCCCCACCCAGGCCCTGGGGGAGCACCCGGGCTCTGGGGCTACAGGGAGGGGCCGGGATGCCAGGGAAAGGGGGTGGTTCTCCTGGTCTGGGGGTGCCCTTGGACAGAACCAGGAAATGGGCTTCTTGTCTGAGGCCCTGTAAGACCAGGAAGCAAGGGCACGTGCCCAGTCACCCCGGGGCCTGCGGGTCCCAGGGGGTTGGTCCCGCGGGAGGAGGGGGTACCCAGAGGTCTTGACTGACTGGGTGGGGAGGGAGGGAGAAGGGAGGAGGGTGCCGGCCCGGGCGGCGTCTCAGCCCGGCTCCCACGCCTCTCCTGCACACCTTCCCCTCCAGGAGCCCAGGCCAGGCCACACGGCCACTCTACAGGCACTCACCCCCACCCCACAGCGCTGCTCAGGAAGGCCCCCAGGCCTGCGGAGGAACCGGAGGGACCAGCCCTGCCCTGTGCCCAGTGGGCAAGCCTTGAGGGCAGACTTCCGCTGAGCTCCGGCTGGGCCCTGGCAGGAAGGCCTCTCAGGAAGTCCCAGCCCCCTATCCCACCCCCCACCCCAGGTCTTGCACAGACCCCAGGGGGGGCTGTCCCCGGGGACCCCTTCCCAGCAGCTCCTCACTCCCAGGACCCTCTGGGGCTGCAGTGGAGGCCCTTCTGCTCTGGACAGGCCCCTGGCACCGGCCTCCGCCCTCCCCCTCTCCTCCCCACCCCCCAACTTCTCCTCCTCCTCTCTGCTAACCCTCTCCCCTCCCTTCTCCTACTCCTTCCCCTTCCCCTGTGAGTCACAGGGACGAAGAAGTCATCCCAGTGGTCAGTCCAGGGCCCTCCCCAACCTCCAAGCTACTGGAAAGCTCTGCATGTGAGGCCTTCCCCTCATGTGACCAAATGCGGGCCCACCCCCACCTCCGCCCCCAGCCCAGCAGGGCTCCTTCCTGGGGTGGGGGCAGCACAGGGAAGCCAGAGAGCTGACCCTGCCTCCCTCCTGAGCCCTTTGTCTTCTCCTGCTGACCAGAGCCCGGCCTCACCTCCCAAAAGTACCTTCTGGGCACCCCACTCCGTGAGCCAGCCCAGCTGGGAGGGCCAGGGGCCGGAGCGGGGCGGGGGGAGCTCCTGGGCGGCTCAGCCCATCGGCCCCTGGACGGTCCAGCAGCTGCCAGCGAGTGGCCTTCACCTTGGGCCTCTCCAGGGAAGCCCCTGCCCCAGCCACACCAGCCCCTCCTGCAGATCAGAGGTGCCCGGCCGGCCTTGAGGGCCCCCAGCCCTGGGCTCTGTGCCCACACAGCAGCGCCTGTGTGCCAGTTGCCATCCCTCCCGAGGGTGAGAGGGGTGGGCCCAGCTGCCTGGCCACCTCCCTCCCAGCCTCCTGGAGGTGGGCAGAGCCCTGGGGTCCACTAAAGCAGAGTCTTGGGTGAGCAGTGATCCAGGGCCTGCGGCAGGGAAGGTGTCCAGGTCCCACTGGGCAGCTCCCTGCCCCCATCCAGGCCCGGGCACTTCAGCGGGACAGAGGTAGACGCTGGGTAAAAGGCTGGTGGCTGGACCCCCTTGGTGCTGAGGGCTCCCACAGTTTCAGCATGTGAGGTCTTCCCCTCACGTGACCTCAGGCCCAGGGAAGAAATGCTCCCCAGTTTGGGGGACAGAGTGGACTGAGGGGTGCTATATTGTGGTCTTCAGGGAGCCACCACCACCCGGATGGGGCACCAGGAGCCCACAGCTGGGGTTACCCCAACCCAGGTCAGGATGCCATGTCCAGGCCCCTGGGCCCCAGGTGGCCCCGGACACTCCCCCAGCTGAGGGCAAGTTGTGGCCCTAGAATAGCAGGGCCCACTTTTTCCCTGGTGGCAGGCACCCAGAGGGCCTCATGGCATCAGCCAGATGGGGGGCAGCTCAGAGCAGCCCAGCAGCCACCAGGAATCACCTCCTGCCACCCTCTGGCTGCCGCCCTTGGAGGCCAAATGCCCAAAGCTCACAAGATGGGCCCGTGTGTCAGGGTTTGGACACAGCCCCTCACTGTGGATGCTGTCCCTGCCCGGGGCAAGATGGGGTCGGGGGCCGAGGGTGACGCGGTGGGGCTTGGGCTGAGCTGGAGAGGCAGAGGGCAGGGGTGCAGCAGACAGAAGCCCGAGGCCAGGGTGGCGGGGACGGAGGCTCAGCCAGGGCCAGACTGTCCGGGAGCTCCTGCGGGGTCACCAGGCCATCGGCATCCAACTCAGATCCAGGGACTTCCACGGTCCGCGACACCCACACTCCGCTGAGCTCGGCGCTGCCTCACAGACATTCATTCAAGGATTAAAGCCCCGTTAAAGACTAGCTGGTTGCTGATACTTACAAATCATTTTTGTATTAAAAAGATTTAACAGTTACAGGACTGAGGTCCAGGAAGCTGTGGGCACGGCAGGGCAGAGGCTGGGGCGGGGTGGCCCCACCGCCTGCGGCGAGGCCTGGGGCCCCCTCCCCTGCCTGCCCGTGTGCGCCGTGGTCAGCTCTGCCGGCCGCAGGGAGTTGGAACGGGGTTGGGACAAGCTGGCTGAGGAGGCTGTGTGTGAAGGTAGCGGCCTGCGTGCGTCCCACACGCATTCCCTTCCATCGTTTCAGAATTTCCCAGCGCGTGCTGGGGATGCGTCCTACTGCGCGGGCTAGACAAGGGCCACGGTGCTGGGGCCCCAGCTGATGCTGGGTCATGGGGTCGATAAAAGCTTCGGTTTATCTCCAAAGACCCTGAGCTTTTCACTCTCTCCCTTCCTGTCCCCCTCCTGCTCCCTGCTGTTAGTAAGGCATCTGGAGACCTAGGCGCCCAGCCTCTGGGGCCTGGGTCAGCCTCCTGCACAGTGCAGCTGTCTGCTGTGGGCCCGCCGTGTGTGCCGCACGCCTCCCGCGTCCACACGCTCTGAGGAGACAGGCCCTGCGTCAGCAGGCATCGCCTTGGGATACGGGAGGGTGGTCAGGACACTTCCTGGCTGTCAATACGTTGTGGCTCCTTTTGTAATGAGAACATGGGGCTTTAACAATATGGGATGGGGGGTCAGTTTCATTTTTAAATCTGCTTTTGCTCTCAAGTTTTGGTGATAGTCTCATGATCTTTCTAATCATTTATGTGAATGCTTCCAACCTCCAATTCATCTTTTCTAGAGTCCATTCCTTTGGCTTTACTGTGATTTATTTGTCCAATGCACATTTTTGGATGCTTACTGGCTTCAGCTTTCCAACAGGAAGTGCGCCAGGCAGCAAGCGCCACGGGGATGCTCCGCACCCACACGCACGGCTGCAGTTAAAGACAGCAACTGTGGGTGCTGGGAGGGCAGGGAGAAACCAGAGCTCTCGTTCCCAGCTGGTGGGCGGCGCAGATACTCGGGAAGCAGTTGGCAGTTCCCCAAGAGACTAAGCACAGAGTCACCGTCACACCCAGCGATCCCAGTCTTAGACACACGCCCAAGAGAGATGAAAACACGCGTCCAAAGAGAAACTTGCAAACAAGTGTTCATGGCAGCATCAGTCACTACAGCCAGAAGGTGGAGACAAGCAAAATACCCACCAACAGATGATAGATCAACAAAACAGCGAATCTGCATGGTGGAATATTACTCAGCCATAAAAAGGATTGAATTATTGACACAGGCCATGATACAGATGAACCCGGAAGACGATATGCCAAGAAAGAAGCTGGCTGCAGAAGTTGACATGTGAGATTCTGTTCCTGCAGAAAGTCCAGAAAAGGTAAACTGACAGAGATAGAAAGGGGGTTGGGTGTCGGGAGCTGGGGAGGGATGGAGGACCCAGAGCTTGTTTGGAGATCATAAACTTTCCAAAGTTGGCTGTGGAGATGGCCACACACATCTGTGAATAAACTGACACCATTGAATTGTACACTTTAAATGGGTGAACTTACAGCTCTGATCCCAACGGCTTGTGCCCATGGCAGGCCACACCCTGCCAGCCACTCCCAGGCCCTGCCTCGTCCAGACCTTCAGAGCCTCCATGAAAATTGTTTCTGAACAAATTTATTGCTTGAAAAGTGTGCATGAGACAATGTTGCGTACAGAATTATTCCAACTGCTTGCTTTGGGTATATGTGCACATGTGTGTGTGTATCCATGTGTGTCTGTATTCATGTATGTATCTGTATCCATGTATCTGTTTATGTTCTGTATCCATGTGTACCTGTATTCATGTATCTGTTTATGTATCTGTATCCATGTGTATCTGCATTCATGTGTGTAACTGTGTGTATATCTGTGTCCATGTGTGCATCTGTGTGGCCCAGGAGCGCTAGCGGGTTAGATGACTGAACCGAGCCTGCCACCAACACACATGAAGCAAGGGTGGCTGCTCATTCCTGGTGCTAGGTCCTTAGGCCCTGAGTAGGAAAGGACCAGGGACCCTCCCAGCTTGCTCAGCACCCACCCTGGAACACAGAGGGGGCCGCACCCTGGGAGAAGCCCGTCCCCTCTCCCGGACTCTGCAGGCTGCAGGCTGGCCACCACCTGGCTTTGCAGCTGTGCTGTGCCTGACCTGGTGTCCGTGTGGCTCAGTTAATTTGGACAAACACCAGTCCCACCGTCAAGGCCATTGCTCCGCGGTTGCTGCCAGCGCCGAAGAGCCGCTTCTGGGACTGGGGCCTGTGAGAAATCAGACTCAGTGAGTCACAGGAGGAAACGCTCCTCCCCACAGCGCGCGGCTGAGCGGGCCTGCTGCCTCCTTCACTGCGGCCGGCTTTCCAGGAGAACTGGTGTTCCGGCGCTCTTGGCAGGAGGGGAGCGACAGACACAGGCCTGCCGGGCACCCTCACCCGGGCGGAGGCTCCGCAGAGCACGGGCGGCCCCCCCGCCGCTCCCTCTTGTCAGCTTCCGTTTGACATCTTGTCTTTATCCAATTTTACCTTCAAGGGGAAAATGTGCTTGTTGAAAATGATTACTGTGAATTCTGCATGTTCTAATTCTCTCATTTGCCTCTAAAGTAGATGTATTCCATTTAGCAAAGAGGAAAATCTATGTATTGGATTCAAAGTGCATCTCTTCAGGGACGGTGTCCACATCGGGCCGCTCCTATGGTCGTGGGGAGCAGAGTGGTGGGCACGTTGGAAGCCTCCCGGCTGGAGGCAGGGCAGCCCCGTGGGAGGAGGGCCCCGTAGCTGGGTGACCCCGTCGCTGGGTGCCCCCTCTGGCCAGCCCTCCTCCCCCCACTCTCGGTCCCAGCCCACTTCTTCCTGGGGGCTCCTGTGTGCTCAGCACAGGGGGTCCCTCAGAAAACCTAGTCCTGGCCCCTAGAGGCTGTCCCCTGCCCTCAGGGGGCCCTGCTTGGGATGGGGCCTGAGCCCCCCCGCATCTGGGCGCCCTGCCCTGCACTCCTCCGTGTGCCTTGAGGCGCGGGTGCCTTGTGGGCTGTTCCCCGGGACTGGGAGTGGGGGGACAGCAGAGGCCCTGTAAACATGCATTAGTGACCAGCACCAGCTGGACCCCAGGATGGGGCACGGACGAGGCACCCACTTTCTAGAAGGCTCCACTCCTGGGCTAGGGCTGGGCACCTGGCAATTGTCCTGTTCAGCCGCTGCCCCATGCCCCTTGGCAGTGGCCACTGGAGCAGCCCCCACATTGCTTTCACCAAGAAGCCCTGGGGGGCCTGCCACAGTCCACACCATACACCTGCCTGTGACAGCCGCCCGACTCACCGCCACAGACCCCGGGCACCCAGCCTCCCCACACCCACTTCCTGACACAGGACCCCTGTCTGAACAGAACCAAGGGGAACCCCCCAACCCCCAATTCACTCCCTGCACCAGGCCATGCAAGCTGTCCAGGAAGTCCTTACTCCTCTAGTGCAGACCTCACCGAGCTGACTCCCACTCCTGTTGGTCAGCTTGGAGACGCCTCCCCCAGGCAGCCCCCGGGGTGCCTTCCTCAGGCCGCAGCCCCTCACAGTGCCACTCCCACAGAGAAACGGCATCGGCAGTGCAGCGCTGTGAGAGCTGAGCCCGTGTCACAGGGATAGTGCTGCCCCGGGGCCACCTTGGTGCCCTGGGGCCTGGAGCTCCGCAGGGGCTGGCAGGGCAGGTGAACAGAGCAGCAGGCAAGTAAGTGGGTGAACAGGTGTGGGCTCAGGGCCCCAAGGGAAGGGACAGGGAGGGGCTGACAGGAAGCTTCAGGGAGGTGGGCTCAGGGACCACCCCAGGAGTGGAGGGGCCGTCCTCTTCCTGCTGTTAGCAGCCACGGCCTCCCTCACGTGCCCGGCCTGCCAAGACCCTGGACGGGTCAGGCCACCCTCCGGTCTGGGCTCCAGCGACAGCTGCAGGCTTGCCCCACTGGTGTTTGCCATGAGGCCCAGGCCTCTGCCAGGCCTGTGGGGAGTAGGGAGCAGGCCTTGTTGCCTGGCACTAAGCTTGGTGTTGGGTAGGGGAGCTGCCCATCCTGAGTCCACAGGTATGAAGAGACACATAAACAACACCCACACCAAGACACACTCTCACACACAGACCCCGTGGGGCCTACGCAGACACTCAGACACCTCCCGTCAGACCCCCCGCCTGCCCTCACACCAGCACGGGCACACACACCTTGGCAGCCCTCACCCCAGGTAGGTGGAGGCGGCTGGCTGTGGCTTCCTTAGAAATGCTCCAGGGCCTGGCAGTTTCAGGGGCCACCAGGGTGTGCCGGGTAAGTCCCCCAGAGCCTGCACGGAACTCAGCTGGAGGTGGGCACTGGCTGGGTGCAGAAGAGATGACTTGTGAGTCAGGGGGTCCTGGGTGGGCTCTGGACAGGCAGCTGAGAGCCACGAGTCCCCCCATGTCCAGAGCGCCCATGAGCTCAGGCTCTGCAGCCCCAGATCCTAGAATGGGAGGGGGCAGACCACTCGCCCCACAGCTGCCCTTCCCCAGCTATGCCCGCTGCAGTCCTCGAGGGCAGGCCCGTGGGGTGGGCTGCCTTCCAGAGATGCCTGCTTTCCTGGACACAGAAGCAGTCCTGGTGTCCTGCTCACCCAGGAGAAGGTGGGGAGGGACTGCCAGGCTGGGGAGGGGGCAGCACCTCCAGGGACTGAGGGGACGAGATGGGAGCTCATTTCCTGAGCAGGGCTCCAGCCTGGGCCTCTGCTGGGCCCCGAGGTGGGACCCCAGTCAAGCCGCCCACCTCTGTGCTGCTGTCCTGCACTAATGCAGGCCAGGCAGGGCCAGGGGAGTGAGAGAGGCCCCGCTGGGCCCTGAATGTGCAGAGGGGGGCATCAGCTGCTCCACAGACACCAGGTGACAGTGGTGGAGGCGGTAAGGCTGGCGCTGGGCTCGGGGCTGTGGGCAGCAGAGGATGGGGGCTGCCGCCTGCAGCCAGTCCACCAGACTCTAGGGCGACCTCACTTACTCCCTGATGCGGAAACACTGAAACATCGCCCGACTGCCTGCACAGAATGTGGAGTCCGTCTCGGTCAGCACCTCTGCACACAGCCCTGGACGACCTGGCAGCGGCACGGGCTTGGGGGAAAGTGCGTGGTCACAGAGCCAGGAGGGCCCAGATTCAAGCCCTGGGGCTGAAACTCAGCTGCCGTGCGGCCCCTCTGAGCCTCTGCTGCCCCGACAGAGAGCTTGGCTGGCATGGGACTGCACGTGGTGTGGGCGCCCGCATGCGGTCACGTGGTGGGGCCGCTTGCCCCGGCTCACAGGAGCTGATGGCACACATCTCCCCAGCCCTCACTCAGTGACGTCAGGCAGCCTGAAATCGCCCACCACAGACATGGGTGATGCCATGGGCCAGACCTTTTTGTTCCCTGGAAAGCCGTTCCTGGGAGCAGAACGTGTCACCTCCGCTGCCCCAGCAGCGGAGACATACAGCATGTGCATCCAGCAGGCCCAGCACACGGCAGGCCCAGGGTACACAGGAGGCCCAGGGTACACAGCAGGCCCAGGGTACACAGGAGGCCCAGGGTACACAGCAGGCCCAGGGTACACAGGAGGCCCAGGGTACACAGCAGGCCCAGGGTATACAGGAGACCCACCACATGGCAGGCCCAGGGTATACAGCAGGCCCAGGGTATATACAGCAGGCCCAGGGTATACAGCAAGCCCAGGGTATACAGCAGGCCCAGCTCACAGCAGGCCCAGGGTACACAGGAGGCCCAGGGTATATACAACAGGCCCAGGGTATATACAACAGGCCCAGGGTATATACAGCAAGCCCAGGGTATATACAGCAAGCCCAGGGTATACAGCAGGCCCAGCACACAGCAGGCCCAGGGTACACAGGAGGCCCAGCACAGCAGGCCCAGGGTATACAGCAGGTTCTAATCAGTGCCTCTGCTGCTTGGTCATCGCACCTGCCGCCTGCCTCTCCCAGGCCCTCTGCACCCTCTGCTCCATGTGCATGGTCCTGGAGCAGTGGGGCTCGGCCATGGCCGTCTGGTCAGGGGCAGCCCCTGGGCTCTGCAGAGGAGTGAGGCGGGCGCTCTAGGAGGCTTCCTGGAGGAGGGGCCTGGCACAGCTTGAGGCGGCAGAGGGGAAGGCACTGTGGGAGGCAGTGTGAAGGCCCAGGCTGGGCAAAGTAGGCTGCCCGGCTCTGCATGGCCTCCCTCGCTGTGCACAGCCCATGACGAGGCACATCTTGCTAGAGCTTAGCGTTCCGGACAGGATGGCACCCTGTGCTGTCCCACTGACCCTGGGAGGCTCTGCCCAGCAATGACCCCACACAGGTGGTCCCTCCCCTCACAGCCAGCTGACAGTGGGACCGAGTGCGGCAGAGCCTGCCCGTGGGGTGATTGTGGGGCAGCACGTGGACACTGGAGGAGGGCAGAGGGGTGTCAGACATGCGAGGCCAGGGCGGGGAGCAGACCCTGACCTTCCCACGCAGCAGCCCCAGCAGGTCCTGCCCTGCCGGCTCGTTGGCCCAGAGCCAGCGTCCCCACACGCAGGGTGTCAGCCGCCACAGGAGGAGCAGGGACGCCCAGCGGCCGGCCCCTGGGAGCCTGCGGGCATTCACATTCCGGACTGACCTACCCAGGCTCTCCCAGACCTGCCTCACCCTCGGCCTGCCGTTAGGGACGATCGGCCTCAATTACGCTCCCTCTGGCCCAGCCTACTAACCTCGAATCGGCGCTCGCTGTCGGCGTGCCGTAACTGAATTCACTCTGAGCCAGTCTGAGACCCACTCAGCTACATGTGAGGGTGGAGATTACAAAAACAACATATGTGGTTTTGAAAACACGTTTTCGGTTCCTGTCGGCATATGTTCTTCGGTTCACAAGCTCCCAGTGTTTTTCCCCACAACAAGGACCCTTAATTCAGGGGTTCTGAGAAGTTGGACAGAAGACGACATCGTCATTTGCACTGGCTTCTAACCGACAGCACTTCCTTCCATTGGGAGCATCAGAGTCCTGGGATCTGGTCTCTAACTGGAAGGGCAGCTAGTCTGTGCCCGGCCCCTTGCGGACCCCTCAGATGACACCACACACCAGAGCCTCAGCCCTCGGGCGCGGGGCTGCCCCCACTGCACACACCTGCTTTGCTAACATTTGGAATTACCCCAGAATAACTAGTTTCCTTTGTAATCCTGTGTGTCTTCATTCCTTTAAAATATTAATGAACAGGTGGTGGGCAGGGGATTCTTAGGGCAGGAAACATTCCATGTGACACTACAGTGGTGGAGAGAAGGCCTGTGCATTGAAAAAACCCACAGAATGTAGGACACAGAGTGAATCCTAACGTAAACCATGGCATTAATTAATAACAATGTATCAGTACTGGCTCATCAATTCTAACAAACACCCTGCTTGTGCAAGGTGTCAGTAACAGGGGACACTACGCGAGGGGCTTCCATCTGCCCGTGGGCGCCTGTGCCAGGCCCTGGTCCCGCTGCCAGCCTGTGCTGCCTACGCCCACCCACGGGCCCCTCCCCGCTCCCCCAGGCCCCGCCCCCGGCCCGCCACCCACTCCCCGCAGGGCCCGGCTCCTCCTGCCTTCCTGGCGGCTCCCGGGGGCCCGGTTCACGCTCACCCACCCAGCTTGCCCTCCACGTGTCCACACCTTCCCTGACTAGACTGGATGTGTGTCCCCCAAATCCACATGTCGAAGGTAACCCCCAGGGTGGTGGGATTTGGGGACAGAACTAGGGGAGGGACTCGGCTTGGCTGAGGTCATGGGGATGGAGTCAGCGTTCTCATAAGACCAAGCCTGGGCCTCTCCCAGTCGTGCAGAAGCTGGCCCTCTGAGCCAGGCACAGGGCCAGCCAGCGCTGGACTGAGAGATGCACGCCCGTAGCACTGCCACGGCAGCCCGGGGCCTCTGAGGTGCCCAGCCCCACGTCCACCCCCAGGAGGGCCACTCGCCCTGCTCAGGCCTCAGCCTCAGTGAGCCCACCTGCAAAACGAGGAGACTGACCTCTGCCCCCGACCCCTGGCCTCAGCCCCACCCAGGAAGGAGGGCAGCCCCACACCTAGCCCCCTCACGTGGTCAGCGATGCCCGGCCGGTCCGTAAAAGCACAGGGTCAGGCTGCTGGCTGCCCTTCCAGAGGCTGGAGGGCTCCAACCGCGCATCTCTGATCTCCGAGGGGAAAAGGCCAAGCCTGGCATCAGGCAGGGCTCAGAACAAGTCGGCAGGGCAGCTGGACGGCCTAGGCATGCGGGACAGGAAGGGAGGGGCCCTGGAGACAGTGCCACTGAGGACCCGGAGCCCAGCGTGGCCACTCAGGAGGGGCCACTGACATGCTCCACTCCAAGGAGTGGCGGGCAGCCCGCCCCATCCCTGGCCCTGCCTTTCAGAGGGGCACTGATACACTCTGGAAGCTTCTTCTGGGTTTCTGGGGCGAGTGAGTGGACAAGCACCAGCAGCATAACCCAGCAGAGGATGGACACCCTCGGGCCAGGGGTGCCCCCCAACCCAGCCAGCAGGGTGGCCGCGCCGCCTGGTTCTCCCTCATTGCTGCTGTGGCCTGGTAGAGGCTGTGGGGGCATCTGGCAGGTCCAAGCCCGGCAGAGGATGCCCCAAGTCCCAGGCCGTTGACAACTTTCTGAGAAGCATCCGGGAAGGGCGAGATGCCCACTGGACGCACCCCAAGCCCAGGGCAGGAAGGCAGCAGGGTGGGAGCCGCCAGGACCCGGGAAACCTGGAGGAGGGTTGGGCAGAGCTTCCTGGGTGGCGTGAGGCTGGCAATACAGAGCAAACACCTGCAGATGCCCAGAAAAATCAGCAGGGAGTGTGAGGACCCACGGGGTGGGAGACGCAGATTTTCATTTTCTTGTCTGCTTTACTTTCTATCACCAAAAGGAGTCATATTATAATTAGAAAAAAAAAAGTTTTGTAGAAAAGGAAAGACATGTTGGACCCTCGGCACAGCAGGGGTGCCAGGCCCTGCAGGCAGGACCAGATGCCTGCCCTCTCGGTCCCTCCAGCTGTAAGAGCTGGTGGAGGTTTGCAGGCCCACTGGGCACCACGGTGCCCGGCCCACAGTGAGGACTTGAAATGTCCACTCTGCCTACACTCCGCCATCCCCAGAGCAGCCTAGTGGGGCTCCTGTGGACGCCCACCTGTGTGCTTTGTGGGGAGCAGAGACCTGGGGGCCCAGCGGAGGCTCAGGCTGTGGGCAGCAGGAACCGCCACCAGGAGCCGCGAGCCCCACCCAGCACCTCTGAGGCAGTGCCCTGCCTCCAAGCCCAGGCTCCCCAGGGCCAGCCCTACGCAGCCTCACGCTGCCCCACGTGGCCAGGCCCCCGACCCCATGGGGATCTGGCTGGGGGTGCCCTGCCTCCTTGGTGGGCAGCAGAGCAAGCCCACACCCCTTTTGCATCACCCTGGCCACACCGGGGCCTCGTCACCCCACCCGAGTGGTCGCTGTGGGAGCCAGAAGGGGGGAGCTGAGCAGGGGCCAGCCAGCCGCAGGCTTCCCGCCCTCCAGCAGGCCCGCGTAAGGAGCTGGGGGGAGCTGCTTGGCCCCCCTGGTTCCCCCTTCTCTCCCAGAGGAAGCCCCTCCAGCCCCTGGCCCACCTTCCCACCTCAAAACCCCCCAGCCAGCTGCAGCGTCCTTCACCCTGATGGCTCGTCTGCAGATGTGTGATGTCTGAAATGATGCTGTCACCCCCGCGCATCAGGCAGGAGCCCGGCCACCCTGGCTGTACCCCTCTACCAACACTCTACCTGGGGGCTTGGCAGAGATGGGCCACGTGGCTGGAGGGTCTCCAACAGGCCCAGAGGAAGGCGACCTGTGGGGAGCAGGAACCCGGGACCAGGAGGTCTGGCTGCTGCAGGGTCCAGTCATGGCTGGGCGTCTGCAGGGCCCCTCGGGGTGCAGACCAAAGGGGCCACGGCAGGGCTCCTGCCCACCCTCTCGGGCATGCAGGTCTGAGGAAGGCACCACGCCAGATCCGGCTGGCTCCTGCGGCCACATTCACCCCACCTAGCACCCTTGAAGGCCAAGGGGTCAGAGCTCTCTCCCCAGAGGGCCAGGGGTGGATGGCCTGCATGTGGGCAGCCAGCTCTGTTCTCAGACCAGCTCCTGCAGAGGGACCTGTGGGAGGCCAGCGTCTGGAGCAGGGGGCCCCCAGGATTGCCCGTCTGGCCCCTCTGATGTCACCAGCCTCAGGCTGCCCTCCCCCGCCACCTCATACATAGGACCTCTTTGAAAGAGGCAAGCAGCCCCCCACCAAGCCATGCTGTGGTGGCCATTCTGCACAGAGGACCCCTCCCCAGCCCCTTCTCAACTGGCACGGGCCTGCCTCCTCCACTGAGCACCCCCTCGGCACCCACTCCCCGGGAGCCCACCCCCTCCCTCGGCCATCACGCTGGGCCCTCTGGCTGGGTGGGCCAAGCACAGAGCTCCAGGAGTCATAAGGGCACTCCGATGTCACCAGGGGCTGGACAGCAACCAGGCCAGAGGGGCCAGTGCTCGGCGTGGCATCCTGGGGTGGGCGCCGTGTGAGCCACCGCAGATTCCAACGGGGAGACATGGGTAACTTGTGCCCAGAGGAACAGTCACAGGGACCCAGGGGTGACAAGCTGCCTCCCCTTTGATTAGAACTGCTGTTTGCCCCTCCGTGCCAGGAACGCACACACCCCAGCTGGCGGTGGGGTGCGGAGGGAGCCGGGCCGACTCTGGGGGGACTCTGCTTGCACACAGCTCCTGGCCTAGCCGCCCTCCGGAGGGGTCCCCAGGGTGGCCTGCGCAGTGCTGTGTCTGGGCCAGCGGGAAGCTGGAGGCGTGGCTGGCGGGGGGCCCAAGCCCCGGGTGGGGAACAGACCCAGGCAGGACTAGCTGGCATCAGGTCACTGGGAACAGGATGGCCAAGGGGCTGGGGAGCCCAGAGGCCCGAGGGTCATGTCGGGCTAGGCTCCAGCCTGCGGGGTACCAGCCAGCCCTTTAGGGGGGCGCTGGCCACAGGTGGTCCAGCGCTGATGCTGGCGGGGCCTGTTTGTCTGGCCTCCCACACGGTTCCCCAGCCAGGGCTGCTTGTGGCTGAGTCCCCTCCCTCCGGTGGAGGCATCGTCTCTCCCGGGAGCGGTGCCTGGTGCACCAAGAGCACCTGTCTCTCTGTCCAGCACTGCCTCCCCAAATCCTGGCATCGCCCCACAGCCGCCACGTCTCCCTGCACCGTGGACTGGAGGCTGGAGGCTGGGAAGCACTGGGCAGCGAGGAGCACAGAGGGTCTGGACAGCCCCTCCAGCCTGCACATGGATGCCAGGCTGCCCTGCCGGAGCTACGCTGGGGAGCTGGCACCGTAGACTCCCTGGGCAGGGGTGGGGAGGGGGCAGGAGTGGCGGGGAGGGGGCAGGAGGGGCGTGGAGCGGGCAGGAGGGGCTCCTGAGCAGAGACAGGCTGAGCGTAACACGTGCTCCCCTTCCTCCAAAGCATCGGCTCCGCCCTCCTGGACTCACACCCTCCCCAACCCCAACCTCCGGGGCTCTATTCCGGTTAGATTCTGTCAGGGAAGAGGTCTTTCTGCTTCTGGACCGGGACAGCCGTGCCCTTGGCCCTACCCCCACCAGTCAGGTCCTGAGCAACAGGAACTGCCAGGGAGGGGAGACCCCTCTTCTGTTTTGGAGAGGACCTGGGGCACCCCCAGCCCCCGCACACGCTGGCTGGGACAGAGGCGCCCTTCGACATGGAAGACATCCATACGGCGTCCGTCCCACCTGCAGGACCTGACGGACACACAGCAGGGCACACACCCCTGATCACAGTGCAGACTCCCCTTGGTCTAACATTTAAACAAAGAAAGAGCAGAATGTGCTTTCTTTTCCTCTCTGAATGTTTTTGGTCTTTAAAGTGACAAAAAGGGGAAAAGGAACAGCCCCGACAAACGACGAATGACAGGCTTCTCCCTGTCAGCATTTAAGTCCGGTTTCTAAGTGAGAACCCCACCCCCACGCAGAATAGGTAACTCCCAGCAGTGTTTTGGGGACAGGGTGGCCCCAAGTAGGGGTGCTGGGCACCTGGGGGCCCCAAGCTCTGGGGTGAATGTGGCGGGAAGGCAGGGGTGGGCTCCCCAATTCTCAAGTGCACAGAGACCCCGTGCCCGAGGGCCTGGGTAGGAAGAACCCCGCACATGCAAGCCTGCAGGGTGGCCCTGAGCTGACAGCAAGGGCTGGCCGCCCTCAGGACACTGGATGCCAGGCTGCAGGCCCTGCTCCTCACAGGGCCCACATCCAGTGGCTGCCTGTGCCCCCGGTAGGCGTGGAAGCAGCAACCATGTCTCTGGGCTCCCGGAACGTCACAAACCAGACAAGCCAGAGTCAGAATAGACACACTCAGCAGAGGGCAGCTGCGGGCTCCTGGGGCTCTGTCCTCGGCGCCACACACACCTGCTGCTCTCCTGGCATCTGCCCGCCTGGCACACAGCTGGCCAGCAGGCATGTGGGTCCTTTGTGTGGAATGGGCAGCTCAGAGGACACCCCCAAGCCGAAGCCCCAGAACTGCCACGCCCTCATCATCGGTGACCTTGGGGGAAGCAGAAAGGGGCAGAGGTTACCACAGGGTTGAGTGCTGGGGGACGGGCCCCTTGGGGTCCAAGCACCGGACCAGGGCCCCTGCCTCGGGTCTTCCGAGCCACGTCCCTCAGGCTCCGTGCCTCACCAGGGACCCCCGCCTCACCACCTTGGGAGCCCTGCCGCCCCTGTGCCCGTGCCAGGGCGTGCAGGCCCCATGCGCCTCCGGAGACCCCTGCCCCCACCCATGCCCATCCCACCTACCACAGGGCCTGAACTGCCAGGGGAGGGAGCAGGACCTCTGACAGCTCAGGGGCCTGGACCTCAGGCTTCCACCTCATGCTCACAGGGTGCTGGGTGGGGGCAGCTACAGTCTGGATCCTCCCATGGCTCGTGGCCCGGGTGCTGGGGAAGCTAATGGCTGCGCACAGAGTCCCAGGGCCCACAGCACAGGGACCCAGCATATAGCTGACAAAGCGCCTGAGCGTAAGACCCTGGATGGACACGGCCCCCAACCCCAACGGCACCCCCCCATCATCCCCTCCTGGCTTGGGGCCCCCAGGAGGTGGGGAACAGACTCTCAAAAAATAATCTTTTCCCAAGTTGGGGGGAGCCCAGGCTTCAGCCCTGCTTCTCTCTGTGTGCCCTCCTCCCACCTGACCACCCCCGTCTCCGCGTGGCCATTTCTAAGAGGGTGGGCCTAGCTGCAGGGACTGACAGGCACCTTGGCCCAAGGTCTCAGCAGCCCCCACACCCCACACAAAGAAAGCAGCGGGCTTTCAGGGAGGGCAGCTGCTCGAACCCAGTAAGCCAGGGGAAGTGTTCTCCTGCAGGGCTCTGCCTACCACGGGTCAGCGGGTGGAGGGAGACGGGCAGGTGGACAGTCACACAGCCCAGGAGCCGGCGGGCAGGGGCCCAGGGTCCCGCTCCTTCCACCGAGGGGGAGGTGCGCCCACCGTGACCCGGGGACCACACGAGGGGCAGAGGTGACGCTGCGCCGGTTCCCGGCTCAGCCCCGGGACAGCTGCCACTTGGGCCTGTGCTCAAGGAAGCCGTGTGCCCCTGCGACGAACCCCAAGCACCTCGAGCCACGGCACCCAGAGGGAGCACAGCCCACCACGTGGGGGGGCATTGTGAACCACGTGTGCGTGAACGAGCTTGTGACACGGTGTGTGTGTCTGGGGGGCCACCTGCCTGCCCCGACCGCCCCAGCCGAGGCCTCAGGCAGGCGAGGAAGCCCAGGAGCCCAGAATTGTGGGAAACAGACCTGCATTGTTCCGAGCTGAGGTTTGGGGAGGTTTGTTCGGACAGCTGGTGAACTGAAATGCCTGCGGTGCCTGAAGGCTCCAGGAGATTCTGATTCCACTGAGCTGGGATCAGTGGTGGTCAGAGCGTAAGACTGACCGGCTGAAAAGGGAGGCCAACTCAGCTCTGCTGAGAACGGGGTCGAAAAATAAACTCACAATTATCTACATGGCAAAGCGCAGTTTTCATTATCAAGACTGAATTTGATTGGGCCAAGAATCGTGTCTGCGTGTATGTGTGGCAGAGGACTGGGGGCTTCTAAGATTGCAAAATCTATATCTTCCTTAGAAAAAGAGTCCATAAATAATGCCTACATTGAAAAATCACTTAACAAGAAACAGCAGGTAAGTGCACCATTTAGGAATATGGAGATAAATTCTTTTATCATACACTTTGTACCACTAGGGAACTTTTAAAATTTGAATGTATGTATAACACTGGTCCAAATAAAAATTAAATGACAAGAACTCATGTTCAGCAGCACCCGACTACGCTGAGAAGTATGACATCATTCACATCTCATCACATCCAGGACGCAGATCTGCACAGAGAAGCCCAAACATCTGCCCTCCCACCCAGCTGCTGGCCCCCGGCTCCCCTGCACGGGCCCAGCCCTGTCCACTTGCACCTGGCGGGGGCCGGCCAGCAGGCCCCAGGACCCGCCCTGCGCCCTCAAGGGAGAGAGGCAGGACAAGCCCGAAGCAGTCTCTGTAGAAGGCAAGCCTCCCCAGGTGGGGGAGCCCTCGGCGGCCGGCATGCTGGTCAGCTGGGCCTCTGCAAGGACGTGTTCTTAGAAATCGGACTTCTTCCCGCACCTTCCCCTGAGTAGCCAGGGGCAGTGCCTCCGAGTGGGACGACGCTGCCCTCTCGCCCTCCTGCTCCCTCCATGGCCTCCAGGACAGCCACCCTGTGACTGTGGGGTGTCCGGGGCACCATCCCTCTGGGCAGAGAGGTCCCTGATCCTTGGCCATGTCAGCCTGAGCGGCCCCCCAGGACATCTCAGCACCTCTGTCCCTCCCACCCCGGGGAAGTTGCAAACAATTGCCAGGGGCCACTTCCCCAGGGATTCCGAGGCAGAGAGGCCCCCACTGGCCAGGAACCAATTCAACTGCCCAGCGAAGCTTCCTCATTGCCTCCCTCAGCCATTTCCCAACAGAGTCCTTCTTCCCTCAAACGGTGTCCCCATGACGCTCAGCCTAGGCCTGGCCTGAGACCCCTCTGCTGCCCTCACATCCATGGATGGCTCCACATCCCGCCTCCCTCTGGGCCCACGCTTTGGGGGTGCAGACCTCCTGGGTATCTCCCAACAGGGCTCTGCCTGCCTCGCCCAGTACCCCAGGTCCCAGCAGGCCAGACCACCTATCTGCAGGGCTGACAGCCCTCCCTGCCAGCCCCTTGCTGGCCCAGGACCTCCTGGGAGCAGTGGTCCCCTCCAGGAGTGCCCCACTGGGCCCAGAGACCAGCAGGGCCTGGTCTCAGAGGTCAGCTGAGGCTGCTCTGCCCCACCCAGGTCACTGGCACCTGGAGACTGGGTCCCCAGGCCAGGGGCTTGTTGAGAAGATGGGAGGTGACAGGAGGACTCTCACCCTGCACAGGATCTGGGCTGTGTGAGCACCAGGTGGGAGGGACAGTGGGTGCCAGCCAGAGCCCGCCCCAGGGTGGTGACCAGCTGCTCTTAATGCAGAACCACCATGGCCTGCATCCCGGCTCCCCCAGGATGATGACAGGGTGCCACCCCTGAGCGACGACACAAAGTGACCGCTGTCTGAAGTGAGAGCCACCAGGTGTCCCAAAACAGACCAAAGCAGGTGGCTGCTGGCCTGGGATTGCCAATGTCCACTGTCTTAAGCAGAGAGCATGTGCAGGGCCCCCAGCAGCCAAGCAGGCGTCCCCCAACACGACCTGGCTCCCGTGCATCTGCCGCCAGTTGCTCTGCCACACAGCAGCCACCCCTGCTCAGCCCCGGGCCTGTGGCCCCCCTGTCCACCCCACAAGCCCGGTACTATGTGGTGCCCCACAGGCCACATGGAGCTCTGCTGACTTGGCTCCTGGTGGAATTAAAGGCACAGCCATTCCCTCAACCCTGCTGAAACCAATGTGGCCTTGGTCATGGCTGCTGGATACTGACCTGGGCAGAACTGGCCCCTGTGTCCCCTGCTCTGACCCCAGGGCTCCTTTTGCCACATGCATCCATGCTGCACCGGGTCTGGTGGAGACCCTGGTCCAGGCACAGTCGCTGAGGTCAGTGAAGTGGGGTACAGCCCTGTGCCCTGCAGGAATTCACACACACCAGCCAGAGGCCTTCAGGTCAGGGCCACAGGTTTGCCCACAGGACATGGATAGTTCCCAGGGCGCCAGCTCCTCCAGGATGGAGGTTGGAAGGTCGTTGTTTGAAGCAAAGTTCTCAGGGTATGCAGAGCACCTGCAGGTGGCTTGGACATCCTGGTCCAGAGGCCCAGGCAGCCCCATCTCCCAACCAGTGGTCCCTCTCTGCCCGCTGAAGGCTTGGGTCAGGGTTGGGGAAGTGCTAACAGCACCCAGAAACCCCCGGCAGGCCTTGTGGTATGCAGGGTCTGTAGACCAGGTGTGGAGGCACCTGCTCCAGGCTGCTAACCCAGGGACGGGCAGGGGCAGACACCAACCTGCCCAGCTGTGCTGGCAGGACTCTCCTCTGGGCTGCTCCCCCTCTGATCACTGTCCAGCTATAGCTGGAAAGCCTCTGCCCTTGCCCACCATGCCAGAGACGTGGGGGACACGTGGCTGGCGTCAGGCTCTCAGGCCAGCATGGGGCCACGCAGCAGCTCCTGGGGTGCTGGACACACGGTGGGGAGCCCAGCCTGCGTGCAAACCCGGGCTCTGTGCCTCCCTGGGGGCCAGTCTCCCCCCGACCTGTGAGGTGGGTGACACAGCCCCCCTCCCGCTGGTGATGAGGCCCTAAAATGGAAAGTCACATGGAATAATGACCCTACTGTGTTTGCAGCCAGGACAACCCAGAGAGAGGAATTATCTCAATGACTTTGAAACTATTTGACATATACCCCAGAAGGCCAGACCCCAGGGACAGAAACCTGCAAGGAAGCCCTGGAACGTCCCCACTAATGGCCCAGGTAAGGCTCCTGGGATCGTCATTCTGAAACAAGTATGGATACAATATGCACTCTGCATATTAGATACTCGACAATGTTACATGTTACATATGTGATGAGGGTATGTTAAATATTTCAACACTTTATATGTGACCTGACTGTAAGGCATCTGGCCAGGGGAAGGGACAGCACTTGGCCGGGAAGGCACAGGCAGGCAGGGGGCCGCCTGAAGCCCTGGGCACCTGATCCCCTCGCTGGCCGCCCCCTCCTGGCCGCCCAGCCCCTGCTGATGCACAAGGCGCTGCCAGGAGCTGGGAGGTGGGATAGGGCCTGAGCCTCCGCAGCAGGCTTGGAATTACAGGCCTTGGTTTCCTTCTGGAACAAAATAATTACAACCTTCACAGAGGACCTGAGTTCTCAACGAGCACCTCGAGAAGTCAGCTGAAAAACCCATCTTCAGAAGCACAAGAACAGTTTTATTTAGAGTTGGAAGAACAGGCTAGCTGGCGGCATGCAGCTTCCAGGGAGCAGAGGGTGACGGGTGCCCCCGAAGACATCGGTCCCAACCCCTGGAACAAGGGAATGCCACCTTCTATGGAAAAGAGGTTGCAGGTGTGGTTACACCAGAGAGTTTAAGATGAGTGGTCATGCTGGGCTACCCGGGTGGCCCACATCACGGGGTCCTTAGGCAAGGGAGGCCTAGGGAGTTGACACAGAAGAGGCGGGGCCACATGACCACGGAGGCAGAGACTGCGCGCGCAGGAAGCCTGCAGCCCCCGGGTCCCAGCGGTGGGAGGGGGGCCCCTGGAGTCCCCGGAGGGAGCAGGACCCTGTAGACACCTTGACTTTGGGCTTCCAGACCCCAGAACCATAAGAATAAACTTCTGTTATTTCCAGCCATCCAGCATGTGGGCATCTGTGAGAACGGCCACAGGATGCTGATACAGAGGAGGGGCAGACCCCAAGGAGGGGCGGGAAAGCCCACCCCCAGCTGCCCCCCAGAGGGGCGGCGTGCTCTGCTGGGTGAGCCCGCAAAGGTCCCTGCCTGCCAGCAGACCGGCCCCGCAGGCGCAGGGAAGGGCTGGGCCCCCTCGGTTCCACGGGAGCTGTGCGCCAGCCCTGGGGACCTTCCGGTTCACATCTTCCGGTTCACATGGAGCCTCTGAACTTCCCACTGGCCCGAGAGGCCGGGAGTCTGTGGGGAGTTGCCCTCCCCACGCCAGGGAGGTTCCATGGCCCCAGCCCAGGCCTCAGCTCCCCCGGCGGGGGCCGGGCTCAGAGCACAGCACACCGGGGCTCCTGGGCCCCAGCGCCTGGGTCCTTGGGGTGGACTTCCAATGACTGTGTCCCCGGTGACTGTCCCTTGCCACCTGTCCTCTCCCTGAGGCCGGGCAGGGCCTCGGCCCATCTGTGCAAGCCCTCACCTCCCCACAGACCTGGCCAGCGCTGCCCACTCTCCACCCAGCCCTCTTTTCCGGGCCCCCAGGCCTCACACCTCTGGCCACCTCTGTCTGCAGCTCTGGGCCTCCTGCCCCTTGGCAGCCATCCCATGGGCCCCTTCGTGCCCTAAACCCCACCCCATGGCATCGTCCTCACCTAGGTTATTCCACAGGTCTGTGACCCCAGCCCCTCTGCTCCTCTGAGCACCGGACCCCAAGATGCCTCCCAGACAAGATGCTGTCACCCAGACCCCAGCCAGCTGGACCCACTCTCCCAGTAGTGAGCGCCACAGGTGTCCACAAGTGCCGGGAGCTGACACCCATCATGCCCACCTGTCTCCCCAGGCCTCTGGGCCTGGCACCCTGTCTTCCCTCCTTGCCCTTTGACCGACCCACCCAGTCTTGCTTTAAGCCTGTGTCCTGTTGGACATCCATCCAGCCTCCCGGGCCCCGTTGCACACCCATCCCCGCAGCCGGGGGCCTTCCCGGCACAAACAGGACCACTCAGCCCTCTGCTTATAATTCTCCAATGGTGGCCCTTGCCCAGGACAAGGCCACCACCAGCCCGTTAGCCTCCTTCCCCCACATCTTGGAATAGGCCTGGCTTTCTTCTGCCACAGGCCCCAGTTCATGGACTCCTTCTGCCCAGGACACTCACCCCCCAACCCTGTCAGCTCATGATTAGTTCACTGTTCTGCTCTCAGCCATGTGCCACCTTGCCCAGGAAGCCTTCCTGGACCCCCGGTCCAGGTCAGCTTCCTTGCCAGATGCTGTGCCATGAGGCCCTCATCCCTTCTCAGCACGTTCCCATGCGTGATTACACATGGATTTGGGGACTGTGATTCACAGGGCAAGGGCGTCAGTGACTCTGCACACCCTTTTGTCCCTCATCCAGTGGAGCACTTGGCCCTCTGTGAGCAGGTGGGTGGGTGGACTGGGGAGGGAAGAAGGATGTGATCATGTGTCTGTGGGGAAGAGGCCCTGGGGCTCATGTACCCCAGGAGGCGTCTCCATCACCTGTCAGGTTGGGGGGCCAGCCCCGCACCCTCAGGGTGCTGGGTCCCACCTGCAGGGCAGGTCTGGCCAAGTCGGATCCTGTGGCGTCCATACCCGCTGGCCAGCAAGGCCCCTGAGCAGCCCTGCAGGCAGGGTGAGGGTGCCTGTCCCCCACCCTCTGGAGTGCAGCCCGTGCCTCCCACACCCGCCCTCCTGCAGGGTCCTGCCTGCCCAGGGTGGGGGCCGTAAGAGGGGCCTCTGGAACAGCCTGCAGGATGACACACAGGGTGCAGGGCCACCTCCAAAGGCCTGCTGGCAGGCGATCAACAAGCCCTCGGGGTCACTTCTCTCCACCCAGCCCGAAGGCGTGTGCTGCTGTCCCAGGACACAGACAGGCAGACAGGCTCCAGACCGCGGCGTGCCGGGCTGAGCGAAGCGACTGGCCAGGACACAGCCGGTGGCCCTGTGCCTGCCCTGGTGGGCAGGGCTCCCTGGAGAGGAACACTGTGGGCAGAACTGTAATAGTTCCAGAATATCTCGCCTCGCTTTAGTCCTCAGGGGTGGGGAGAAGTTCATCTCCATATCAGTGGGTAATTACCTGGGCCAACGAGGGCGTATCTGAACCCCAGAAGTAGAGGGGCAGCGGGGGGCCAGTTTTGCTTCTGCCAGAGCAGGAAAGAGAGAGGGCCAGGACTGCAGTTTGTAAGCAATAAATGGCTTTTAAACTTTATTTCTCCCTTTGACTGATTTTGGTTTTAGAGGCATTTTGTCCTGGGATTTCCTCTCCCCGGAGTTACAAGCAGCCATGCACCCCCACAGTGGCACTGACACTTTGGGACAAACTTGTCACTAGGACAGTGCCAAACCCCCAGAGCAGGAGGCCCCAGCTCTCCAACGCCGGCTGGCACAGACCTCTGATCACAGTCTTCAATGCTCAAAAAACAAAAACAAAAACCAAACAGGTGAAACCACTTTGTGCTCTGGCACCCAAACGGCCCAGTACCCCACACTCCCGGCTCCATGCCCCCTGGGGCGGCTGGGCCGCAGCCTCAGGAAGGTGGGAATGGAGAAGAGGCCAGTGTGTGGGCACGGGCCCCTGCAGGGCAGACCTGTCTGGTGACATTCTTCCTCTTGCTTCCGGAAACAGTCAGCCCTGAACCACTGGGCTCCATTCTCCCTGCCTGGGGCTTCCTGCCAGCCAGGCCACAATGGGTCCCCAGGGCATGAGTTTCCTCAGGGCTGATGCTGGGGACACTCAGTGTCCCTGTAGCTGCCCACCATGAGCGGGGAGCTGCAGGTCACTCTGAGCACTGGCCCACCCCCTTGCTCACATGGGCCCACAGCACACACAGAAGGGTTGTGGGGAGGCTCCCGCCCTCTGTACCGGGTCACGGATGGCCGTGGGAGCAGGGGGGCTGGGCTGGGGGTGGCGCAGAACACAGACAGGTAGAGCCCTGCAGCTGTGCCCAGGCCAGGGCACGGCTGCAGCCAGGCATTGCCGGCTAAGCCAGCCCACAGCAGGGAGAAGCGCTGGGATGTCAGTGCCTGGGGTCTGGCATTTCTCTGGACCCTCCCCCTCAGGTGAGCCGGCCACCCTCCCCACAGGTTGCCCTCACAGAGACCCTCACTGGCTTGGTCGTGCCACAGCATCGCCATGCCCACGCCCAGCAGGAAGGCCCAGAGCTGGCGGGAGGTGCCTGGACTCAGGCGGAACCGAGGGGCAGGGGCAGGGCAAGGCCTCCAGGGCCTGGCGGGGACCCCTGCCCAGACAGGCCTGCGTCAGTGCCTCCCAGTCCCAGGGCCCACGCAGGCGGCACACAGGGCCCCACGACTCCTCCCTCAGCCACACCCCCGCCCTGCTGAGGTCCGGCGGGCCAGGCTGACCAGCCACCTGAAGGTCACAGAGACCCCTTGGCAGAGGCCAGCGGGGTGCAGGACCACCCATGCGTGCACGGCCCACCCCCACCCATCCCGTGTCTGTGCACCATGCACGGGGCCACAGACCCGGGGAAAGAGCCCTGCAGGACACCAGTGGGGGGACACCTCGGGGGCCCCAGGGCCTGCACTGCACCACAGGGAGGAGAGGGAGGGCAGCTGGCCCTGCACAGAGCTGCCAGCAGGGCCAGCTCCCGGGTGGGCACACCCTGCTGCCCAGGCCCAGACCCGGTGGCAGCTGCCAGAGATCCTGCCAGCATCTGCCCACTCTCCGCTGGGGAAGCATGTGGCCGGGCCTCAGCTGTCTCCTGATAACTCCATGACACATGCCACGCGGTGACCCCCAACCCCACGAGGCGATGCCCACCCCACGTGGTGACCGTAGGCGTGCCACATGGTGATGCCCCAACCCCACGGAGGGATCGCCCTTCAGGCCCCCTCAAAGGTCTGTGGCTAGAATCCCACGAAGTTCTCCTGGGAGAGATGGAGGTAGTGACCCAGCCCAGGGACAGACCCCAGGGTCACCTCCAGAGTCTGGGGTACCTGGGCCGGAGAGCTGCCCATGCAGGCCGCAGCAGGGGGGTGGGGGCCACAGCCATGGGCAGGTGGCTTGGTGGCCTTGTGCCGTGCGGCCAGCTCAGGGTCCTGGCAGCACTGTGAGCAGGGGTAGGGGGTGGCACATTCCCTCAGAGTGAGTAACCAGACAGGAAGCCCCGCTCTGTGCCCCCCATCAAGACCGTGTGCTTTAAAACGTGTCCTTTTCTCCAAGAAGCTGGTAAGAGGGTAAGGAGGGCATTCGTGGCACTTCAGATAGCTTCAAGACGCAAACCAGCCCATTCTGAACCCTGGCCTGCTTCCCTCTTCTGCCAGTTGCAAGGCTAAGGATGCAGCCAAGGGGCAGCTGACCTTCTCCATGGCCCCTTTGGGAGCAGCGAGCCAGCCAGCTGAGGGCCCAGAGCCGAGGGGCGGCCACAGTGTGATGCCAGCTCACAGGGCCCAGGAGGGGTCGCCCTCTATGCACACACTCACCTGGTTCAGGCACTGCGTTATGTTTCAAACTGGGTTAAGAGCTGCCTTATTTCCGGGGCCGCGTGTCGCACGGCATCTGCGGCCTCTGTGATGGCTCTCCGATACAACCCCCTCTTCTTACGGTTAAATCTCAGTTTGAAAAATTCAGAGAAAGGGGAGAGTTTTGAAACAGACAAGAATGATGTAGTTGGAGAACCAAACCATGAGACTTTTGCCTCTTGCCAAGAGGGCTCCCCGTCCTCCTTCTGGCTGAGGCTGATGTCAAGGACACGCGCTGGCCACCAAGGGAAACCATGGATCTTGCCCCACACGACATCCCCCACGGCCACCGTCCTTCCGTCCTCTGTGACACACTTGGAGACGCTCTGTGTGTGCAGCCTGACTGTGAGTGGCGGGACTGTCTGCTGGGTGTCCCTGGACAAGGACGGAGCAGACACCCCGTCACCAGACAAGAGGTCACACGTGTCCAGTGACGTGACTTCTGAGCTGGTCGATCTGGACTCGTCGAGGCTGTCGCTGCTCCACACTGACTCACTGGCACGATCCATCTCCGTCCGAGGGCAGGTGGTGAGGAAAGCCAGGCTGTCGCTCCCACGTGTGCCCTGGGGGCACCTCCTGACGCTGTCGTCCTCGCCAGAACTCCCGGAAGACAAGTCCACCAGCCCGCTGTGGGCGCCGTCGGCAAGGACGCCGGGCGAGCTGGCCCGGGGGCCTCGCCTGCGGCCATTGAGCTCCTCCACCAGCTCAGCCCTGTAGACCGGCTCCCGCTCACCAGCCCCCAGGTGGCGGGGTTTCAGGCGGATCTTGGGGGGCGGCAGGTCGGCGCCCGGGGGCCCAGGCCGCGCCAGCTTCAGCTTTGGGATGGAGGCAGAGGGCCCGCCGGGTGGCCTGTCCCTCGGGACCGCAGGGTCCTGGCCGCTGCTGTGCAGGGCCCGCGGGGGACAGAAGGGCTCCAGGGAGCCGTGCACACGGGAGGGGATCTCCACCACCTCGCCTGTGCCTTGCGGGGTGCTGTATGAGATCTTGATGGCCGGGCTCCTGGGCACCCGGGCCCTGTCCCCGTCCGGCCGATCCCTCTTGCCCCTCCTTGCAGCCGCCTCGGCCGCCAAGTTGCCTCTGCCCTGCGGGCCCTCGGGCCTGCAGGCCTCCCCGAGGGGGCCAGGGCTCCTACGGGGCCGGGGGGCCGGGGTCCCGGGGCTGGCTTCCGGGGGACTCAGGGTGCTCTTGCACTTCTCGCAGAGTACTTGGCGCGGCCGCAGGCGGATGGGGCTCAGGGCCAGTCGGCCCGGGTCCCGGTTGCGGGTCAGGCGTCGCCGAGTCCTCTTGATGGTCCTGGGCGGTGGCTGCGGCACCCACTGCTGGTACGTGTTTCTCAGCCAGAGCGGGGGAGGGAAAGGGGCGCCTTCGAAGTACGGCGGGAACGGAGGCAAGCTTCCGGGGGCCAGCAGTGGCACGAGGGCTGGGGGCGTCTCGGGGCCCACAGTCTCGAGGGGCTGGTCCCCACAGGGAGGCAGCGGGGGCCCCAGCCCCGGCCGCATCGCCTCTGTGTCCCCCTCTGCTGGGGCCAGGCCATGGCAGCCGTTGACAGGGGCGTCCTTGGGCTGGGCCAGCGGAGCTGATGGGAGGCCGAAGAGGCCAGACCTGGCAGTGGGGAGACAGAAAGGGGCAGTCAGCAGGGGAGGGCCTGGCAGGAGCTGGGCTGCTGGCGCAAGCCCGAAGTACCTGCATGGGTCTCTGGGCTTTACACAGAGGCAATGCCCTGAAGCACATGCCATGTGAGGCACCCAGTGAAGGGTACATGGTGAGGTCATGCACTGGCATCGAGGCCACGTCTCAGGTCTGACAGGCCCTGAGTGTCCACATCTCAGCTCGTGGCAACAAAGGCATGTGAGTACAGGCGTGGGGCCAGGAAGCCCGAGGGGGCAGTCTACCAAGACGTGACCCGACCCTGAGGCTCACAGGCCTCGTGAGGGAAGCACCCCCAGAGGAAGGACCCCAAGGGTGGCCCCAGAGGGTCCCCAGTTGCAGGCCCCCCGGCCCCAGGAGCCTTCCATGTCTGGGGTGGGGGCCACAGCCCCAGAATCCGCCGCCAGGGAAGGGCAAGGGCCAGCGCCACACCACAGCCCTGGGCTTGGGAGTGAGCCCACCCCTCCTGAATGCCCGGTCGGCCCCAAGGGTCACCACTGCCCTCAGGCAGGGGTGTGGTTCATGCCCTGGCCCTCGGTGACAGGGAAGGACACTCTCCCTGCCTGGCACCCAGGCCCTCCCCTCAGGATCCACACTCCAGGGCTGGGTGGCCAAGTGACTCCAACAAGAGCACATGACCCACGGGAAGAGGACACAAGATGGCAGGAGGCCCAGGCCTCACAAGGACCCACAGCGGGGGCCACGCAGTGCGGCTGGCCCCCCGGGCTCCGCGGCTGGCACGTGCCCACGCTAGAGGCCTGCTCTCTCTCTGGGAAGCACTGCGCCAGGCAGCCTCCCTCGACGTGCGGGCACTCAAGATGTGTCGGGTCTGTGGTTGAAAGCTCGTGGGCCGGCACCTTCCTGAGTGGACAGCCACCCCCAGGCCTGACGGCCACGCCGTCAGGAGGCCCAGGCCCTGCGACGCCAGCAAGCTACTCGTGCCGGAGACGGTCTCCGTGCTCCAGATGACCAGACACAAGCCCGAACGGCCTACAGCTTTCTTCACCAGTGAACACACAACTTTTAAACAAATGTGATTCAACTTGTAAGACTGCTTTAGCCAAAAGCGCTATTTTTTAAGAACAAAAATAGACTTTCAGCCACGTTATGAGAAGCAACGTTTCGACTGTGGCTCACCTGGACCTTCCCTTTCTCGTCTAACTTGATCAGAGCGAGGAATCAATGAGCTTTTCTGTTTCAATTTCCAAACGATGTCTCCACTGACTGTTCTCAGCAAGAATCCAGGGATGCTAAGAGGGGCGCACCCCCACGACCTCACGGCCTGCGGCACATCCTGAGCACCACAGCCCCGTGGCGGCTCATCCCCACCCTGGGATGGGAGCGCACCAGGGACGTGGCCAGGCCAGGGACGGGTGCAGGTCCCACGGAAAGCGTGGCTGCAGGTCCAGCAGGGAGGACCACGTGGACAGGGCTGGCGCAGGGGCTGCCACCTCCCTGAAGGTCCTTACTGTCATTGTGTCGATGAAATTAACAAACATGGGGACATGTCTGCCACGAGGACACTGCCCAATTTTCAACTCAAGAAACAATTTTTTCCTTTATCCAATCAAGATGAGTTCCCTCTACTTGAGGCCACCTCCTCTGAATCTGTCAAGTTGCCGGGTGGGGAGGGACTCGTGTTCTCTCCAGTGCCCAGAAAGTCCAGCAAATAGAGCCACGCCACCTGCCACTGGGCAGACGCTCCTGCCCTCTGCTTGTCCAGAGGGCTGACCTGTAACCTGTAACCCTGAGTGACCCAGGGAGGAGCAGGGAGGGGCCCAGCCCGGAAGGAAGCATCCTGCCCTGCGGCAGCAGCAGGAGGCCTGGCTCCCTCAGGTGGGATTCTGCTCTGGGTGAGGGGACGGCCTCAGGGAGCCCCGCTTCCAGCCTCCCCTCCCCCCCCCACTGGGCGTGTGACTACACGGCTCGCTCGCTGGGAGGACCGCCACTCCACCGACCGGCACCCACTGTGGCCCCCACAGCCACATGCCCCATCCCAGCAGGCCAGCGCCAGCCATCTCCATAAGGGCTGGCCACCTGCGGCATGCCAGCCGAGCACCGCACATGTACCTTACCGCTCCTGCGCCAGCCTCCGAACACGGGCACCACATGGTGTCCATGCCAGGATGGGCTAGACTTGGGGGACAGGGGTGGGAAAGCAGCCCAGGACCATACCCTTAACTGGGAAAAAGGCCCCCTCACCAGCCCATGGCCCTAGGGCCAAATTAGCACCACCTGTCCCAGAAGCCAGGTGTCATGGTGCACAGCCACGAGCTTGCCTGAGGACCACCCCTTCTGCCTCCCGCTCCTCAGGGCTGCGGAGTCACTGAGACAGGTGCCACTTGACCACCAGAACTAAAATAGTCGCTGTCCAGTCCTCTGTAGAAGTCTGCAGAGCACAGGTGTGGGAGGTAAGGCCCTGCCCAGGCTGACCCCTGACCCTCCTGGGGTCGTGACAGGCTGGTGTGTCACCAAACGTCACCATGAGTCCCCAGGCCAGAGCCCACGCTGAAATCAGCATCTGGTTCATTCGTTTAGAAAGGCTAAGAACCCTAGCACTGAACCCATGTGCTCACACTGAGCCTGTGCACACACATTCATGCGCACGCATGCACACAACACCCTGTCTCAGGGCAGCCCACTTACTGCCCCGCCACTGGGGGGGTACCAGGAGCCCGTCCATACAACTCAGGGCGCCCCATAAAGGGGCCTCAAATTAAAGGAGCACAGCGAGCAGAGAAGAGATGCCAGGGGCCAACCCCAGGGAACAGTGGTGCCCTGGCAGAGGGGACAGCTAGGGGTGGTGGTAGAGCAGAGCCCCCACGGGGTCCTCCAAGGGGCAGACTCGACCCTGGCAGCAGCGCCTGGATGGCCCGAGTCACCCAGGCAGGCTGGCCCCTCCACAGGGAGGGCAACCCAGCCAAGGGCGAGGAACAAACGGCACCCCAACCAACACCCTGTGGCACGAGGCAAGGGGCACAGTGAGGGCTCTGGGGTTCAGAGAGCAGCCCTGCAGCAGGGCCCCCAGAGCAGGGTGTCCAGACACCAGGGGTCCACAGACCAGGGGGTCTTTCACACCAGAGGGTCCATAGAGGGTTGGTCCCACGGGTCAGGGTCGCCCATTCTCTAGGGGGTTCCCACAGACCAGGGAGGATACATACATCTGGGGCCTGAAGAGTCGACCCCGAGGCCTGCCCCAAAGCCCACTTATTGCCCATCTTCACAGGTACCCAGGCCATGAACCAGGGGTTCACTCTGACACTCTCCCCTTCATCTGTACCCCAGACAACCCCTCCCAGGCCCTGTGCTGTCACCCCACTTGGTCCCAGCCCACACTCCTCCCCGGGGCTCCCCTTCTCCCCACTCCCAACACACTTGCTGGTGCCCCATACCAGCCTGCCTGGGCTGCTGCAGAGCCCCTTCTGCCAGCTGGGCCCAGGGACCCCAACACCAGGGCCCCAGGAAGATCCCTCCCTGTTGCCCTCACAACCCAAACTTATCTCCCCTCCAGGAGTCTCCTGTGAGACTGCCACCCTTGGCCAGTGGCCCCAGGGGATGGGCAGGAGGGGGGCTTGGCAGTCTCTCCCCTCCACTCACAGGGTGGGCTCCCGCAGCGCAGTGGGGGGCGCAGTACCACCCCGGAGTCCAGGGGGGCTTTGCCCAGTTCACGGCATGAGGGGTGTCTGCATGTTTAGGATGATCACAGTGCCGTTGGCCAGAGACCCAGGCCCTGACCTGAGCCAGAGCCCTAGGCTGTGGGCCCCTGGGTGGGCCGGGCTTGGACCCTTCAGATGCAGGCTAGGGCTGGCAGCCGACCCCTCCCCGTGCTGGCACATCAAACAGGAAGCAGCCTCAGCTTTGCACAGCGCCCAGGCCAGGACCACAGGCCTGCCCGGCCCTGGTGGGCGTGCGCCCTCAGCCCACGGGGCCCTGGCCTGGGTGGCCCTCTCAGACGGTGGCCGCAGCCCCGTGACGCTGACACCGAGGGAGCCATACTTCCTCCCCAGCGCTGCTGCCCTGCCCAGGCCACACCCATGGCTGCCTGGTGGGTAAACAGCGGCCAGCGGGACAGCTCGCTCCCCAGGCCCTTCAAGCAGCCCCACGAGGCACACAGCATGGCCAGTCCCATCTCAGGGACGGACGAGCAAGGCTGCGAGAGGCCAGGGAACAGAGCGGGCTGGGGGGGCCGTCCCACAGCTCTGCCGCGTCCAGGACCTCTCCAGGAGGACCTCAGCAACCCGTCCCCAGTGGGGCTACCCCAACTGGACCCCAGGGCACACAGGGTGGCACCCCTGGGGTCTGAGGTTTGCCTGCAGGGCCCGGCCCCCCAGGAGGCCAAGCTGTGCCCGCACTGGCCTGTGCCCAGGGATGGAGGCAATACCCCACAGGTGACTCCATGGGGCCGTGGTGGCCCAGAGAGACAGCCTGCCGGTACGAGGGTGAGGGCCCAGGGCCGCCACTGCTCCGCTCTCTGCTGCGCTGAGGGTCTGCCGGGACTTGCTGGGCCACCTGGGCCGAGGGTGCAGGAGGAGGACGCTGGGGATGGGGTGGCTCACAGGGGGGCCAGGGCCTGGCCCAGCCTCGACCTCGACAGAGTGCCAGGCCAGCCAACATCTCCACACAGAAAACGGAGGGGCCCAGCAGCAAACGAGCATGGCGTCCTCGGGAGCTGGGGGAGCGGCGGGAGCCTCCGCTCTGAGGGAGGGCTGGGGAGACCAGGAGGCCCTAGTGGGGGTCAGACCCGAAAGCAAAAAGTTTTGTCCCCAAAGGAAGAGGCGGCAGAATCCCCAGGGTCACCGCCCACCCTGTCTGGGGCGAGGCCCAGCCACCTGGCAGACACCTGGCCCAAAGAGAAGTGGCCCGCAGGCCTCAGTGAGGCAACAGTGGCCGAGCCCTGGCTGCCCGCGTCCCTGGGGTCTCGCCCATTGACCGGCCTGCCTGCAGCCTTCCCGCCCTGCACACTCAGGGTCCGGGAGGCTGTGGTGCGAGCTGTGGCCTCTGACCCCAGCCAGGTCCACATCTGCCCTGTACCTCCCTTCCTCACATTTCCACGGGACAGGCCACCATGGTGTCTGGCAAAGAGGTGAGAAAATGTGGCTCCCAGAACAGAGATGTCCCAGGGGTCCAAAGCCCAGGGCCAGGTGCCCCCAGAAGCCGTAGCCAGCACCTGTCGGCAGAAGCCTGTGGCCCGGGGCAGGCCTGAGTGCGGGCAGTGAGGCCTCCCTGCAGCCAGGCTCTACGCCCTAAGGTGGTTTAGAAAATACACAGCAGCCTCCCTCTCTCACAGGCCTGCAGACAGATGGCCGCAGGGCTGCAGCCCAGAGGGAGGGGCCCGCGCAGGCTTGCTAGGCCTGCGGCAGCCCAAAGGCCTCCGGGTCCATCTCTGCTCCGGGAGTCGGGGAAAACCAGTTGGCAGGGGAAATGGAGCCCAGAGTGGCCCTCGTGCAAGGTCACACATGGGAGCCTGCCTCTCTGGGCAGGGGTCTTCAAGGAGAGCCGTGGGGCCAGGCCACCACAGCTGGCCCCAGTGTCCTGAACTCAACGGTTTAATACTCATCAGTCAGAATCATCCCAACAACACTCAGCCGCCTGCACCCTCTAAGCCCCCAAGGGCTCCTCAGCAGCACAAGGCCAGGCCTCAGCCCGCACCTCCCGGCCATGTCCTTCCTTGCAGAAGTTCCAGAGAGCAGGCATGCCAGCCAGGCCTCCCTGGGCAGGGTCTGCCCACTGGCTGCTGGTTGTGCAGCCCTGTGACAGATGGGCACCTTGCTCTCGGTCCCTCTAGCCCCCCAAGGGCAGGGAGGATGTGCCCAGGGAGGCCTGGGCCAGGTGTCCCCCTTGTCTGTGCAGTGAACCATCCCAGGACCCACCCACCCCACAGAGGCCCATGCTCCGACCTGTCGGTGAGGGGGCCCAGGAGTCTTGCATGGTAATGGCCCTCTGGGTGACTCACAGTCAGGGAAGCTCGAGAAACGCCAGCTCAGAGGTCAAGGCCAGAAGTCCCACTGGTCCTCACACCCACTGTCTCTTCATTGCTGTGAGCCTGTCCTGTCCTTGGGCCACCCCTCAGCAGGCACCACACCACTGAGGCCCTCAAGCAGGGGTATAACCCTGCAGCACCCACAAAGCCATGCCCATGCCAGCCTGTGCCCAGCCTGGAGAGCCAGAGCAGCCGGGGCAGGGCAGGCCTGGGCTGCCAGCGCCATTACTGCATCAGAAGGAATCCTGGCCTATGGAGATGCTGGGAAGGCTGCTCCCAGCAGGGCACCTGGGGCTTAGCCCACGTGCTGGCACACAGTAGGTGCTCAATGAACGTATATGACTGCGTGAGCGGGCAGGCTGTCAGAGCAGCTGAGAAACTTGCTTCAGATCAACAGTAGGTTCCGGACTCAAGGGATGAGCCCAGCAGCTGGCCCGGCAGCTCCATGCCCCTGCTGAGACCTCATCCCGCCAGAGAGCTCCCTTCCCCTCTGCGAACCCACCTCCAAGGAAGGGGCTGCCCCCTCCCAGTTTCCCAGCAGTGATTGATGCTGGTTGCTGGGCCTGCTCCAGGAAAAACATGACCCATGTGACCAGCGCTCCCTGTGTGTCTGCAGGCACTGCCCGTCTGTCACTGTGCAGGGCTCCCAGGCCTGCAGGTCTGCATGTGGGCCTGGGAAGCTGCCGGCACACAACTTTATGGGCAATGCCCAGCTGCTGCCCTGAACAGACCCAGCACAACTCGGCTCCTCTGGGGCCCAAGGACTCACACCAGTCGGGGCCTCCACTGACTGGTCCTGAGGGCAGGCAGGCAGCAAGGAGAACCCGGCCCCTGGGCAGGCAGGTCAGTGCTGTGGACCCTGGGGCCTGAGGCCAGATCCCAGCTGCCCAAAGTACCCAGGACAGGTTGAAAGCTACCTCTGGAACCTGCCTGACAAGCAGGCTGTAAACTCGAGCATCACAACACCGAACATTATGGGCAGAGAGCTGCCGTCAGGGGAAACCTCGGTGACAAGCAAAGGCGGGGGTGGGGGTCAGCTTCAGGAGCAGGCCCTGGAGGGTGGAGGGGCTGGGGGAGGCCAGATTTTTATTTTCAGATTCTCCACAGGGCAAGAGGCCAACTCCAGCCAGACAGAGCTGCAGAGAGCTGAGCCCGCCGAGGCCCAGCTCCTGGCTCCGGGTGGCTCTGGTTACAGCAGAACGTGGCTACGGCAGGGCTGACACCCACCCGCCCTGCAGCCATCAGTTCCCATGCTGGGAACCCCAGCCTGCCTGCTTGCTTTCTTTGACAAGGGGTGAGGAAGGGGTTGCAGAAAGTGATCTCCAAACCAGATTAGCCAGAGGCCTGGGGAGAGGCAGAGAGGAAGGAGGGGAGGCTGAAGACGCTGTGGACACCCCCAGCCACAAGTCGGGGCCTGCAGCCTCCCTCGTCCTGAGTCAGGGGGCTTAGAAAACAGGAGGCGGGGGAACCTCTGCTGCCAGTGGCCCTCTCCGAGGAAGGAAGGAATGCCGCCCTGCACATACCGGGAGCAGGAACAGGCCCAGGCCGGCCGCCCTGCCTGGGGAGGAAGCAGGGGCCATTGGTGGCAGGGGACCTCGGCCACCCCAGTACAGGCTTGGCAGCTCCCAGGTGACTGTGCTGCAGCCCCAAGGTGTCACCTGGCTTCACCAAGCACTCTGCAGTAGCCAGCGTGAGCGAGGCGCCTCACCCGGGAGGCCATATGTTCAATCACATGACTTGTGCGTAAATGGCTTCTGGCATATTTAATGACGAGATCATGCCAGCAGGGTAAATGCAAGGGTGATGGTCCACCTGCCACATGCTCACCACCACAGCACAGTCTGGGCTCCGCAGAGGGGAAAAGTTGGGTCTCTGCAAGGGTAGCTGCTCACGGCTCCCAATTTCAAAATCAGGCCCAGCAGGAGCAGTAAGACATTAGTGCCTGATTAATGCCTAATCACTTATCTGCGCACGGCTCACTACCATGTGACACTGTATCCAGGAGACCCTTCCCTGCTGCAGGAGTGCCTGCAGCGGCCAGGTGCATCGCAGGCGGTGTCTGCCCCCGGGCCCTGCCCGCGGGCCCCTCCAGCAGAGAAGCCAGTCGCCCAGCCCAGCTCCACAGCTTGGACCTTCTCACCCCTGCGCGCTCCCGGGGCCCCTGCACTTAAAACTGTTCAAACCCCCCCACCCCCTCCCGCCGGACACAACTGCTTGTCACCAGTTCCAACCTCAGCCCGAGTCGCTCCTGGGAGCCTGGGGACCTGTGATACTAGACAGGGTGCCCCCCCTTCGTGAGTAACTGGCAGGCCAAATCCGGCGCTCCTCTGACCCCACGCCCCCCGCCGCCACCGGATGACAATTCTGAAAACAGCCTAATTCAATAGTGCGTCTGAACAAAGAAAAGTGCATGAATTATGGCAGACGTGCGGAGTTCGGGGAGCCGGCGGCACGCGGCGCGGGAGTCGGGACCCGGGCTCCCACTTGGCGCCCCCCGCGGCCTCCCGCTCCGGAAAGTCTCGGCGACTTTTAGGGCCACTCCAGCCCCCGAGCGGCGGCAGCGCTCGCGCGCCCTGAAACCCGGGCTCGGGGAAACCGAAAGCGGGCGCCCCCTCCCTGGGGCCGGGCCGGGCCGCGGGCCCGCGCGGGGGGGAGGGGGGGTCCCGGGCCGGCGCCCCCGCCCCGCTCACTTTTTCGTGCAGTCCAGCAGGATCCCGGCGAAGCTGCGCCCGCCGCAGCTCACGGTGACCAGCAGCGCGCCGTTGACGACCTGCTCCACCCGCGCGGGCAGCCGGCAGCCGGCCCGCGGCTCCATGCTCCGCGCCCCCGCCCCGCCCGCCGCCGCCGGGTCAGCCCGCGCGTGACGCCGCCCGCCGGCCGCCTGACGTCACAAAGCTCCGCTCGGGGCGGCCGCCGGTGCGGGCCTGGGGCGCGCGGGAGGGGGCGCGGGGTGCCCCGCCGGCGCCGCTCCCCGGGGGCCGTGGCGCACGGACGCGGGCTGCAGCGGGGCCCGTCCGGGGCTGGGCGCGGAGGCGTCCACCTCCGGGCTCCGCGGATCGCAAGCGTCCGCGGAAAGGCCCCGAGGGCGGGAGCGCAGGGCGGCGGGGACGCTTCCCTGGCCGCTGCTTAGGGCCCCTCCCTCCCGCCCGGGGCCTGCCTCGCCCCCTGCTCCCCGCACCGTGAGACCCCAGCCTCGGGGTCTGGCGCCCAGTGACCTCCTGGGCACTGCGCGAAGTCCCGGCGGCGCGAGCAGGGAGCGGGTTGGGGCGGGCCGAGGGGACGCGGGGAGCAGGGGAGGCAGCGGCTGGTGCGCCGCAGCGGCCCAGTTTCACTTGGCGACACCATATGTCCGGCGCCTCCCTGGGCGTCATGAGGGCGCGCGCCTGGCTCAGAGCTGCCCTGTGTGCCCGGGGGTGACCCGCACCAGGATTGGGGAGGGTGCCCCCAGGTCGCCAGGGGAACAGCGGGTACTATACGACCCCGCCGGCGGGACGGGCTGGGGCGCCACGCGGCCGCTTTACCAGGGAAAGGACCGCCTTCCCCGAGCGACAGCGGGGCTCTCCGGCGCGCGCAGCCAGCCCGCTGGGGGCAGTGGGAGGTGGAGACGCCCAGCGGTCCTGGGACCCCCACCCGGACCTTGCCCCGTGCGCCTCCAGCCCAGGAAAAGTTGCGCCTCCTGCACCCGCCAGGGACCCCGTAGCCAGTGGTCCTCGGGGCTCCGCCTGTTGCAGTGACCTTGCCCCGAGCGCGGCGCAGGCGGCCCCCTAAGCCAGGCCAGCTGCGCCTGGCTTGGCAGCGAAGGCTGGCCTGCAGCCCGGTTGTCCTGACAACCGGACGCCGCCGCCGGCCCGCCCCTCGCTCGCCGGGCTTGGACCTGCGCCGCGGCCGACGCCCCTGGCGCCGCGGGGACAGTTCTGGCGGCCACGGCGCAGCGCGTCCTCGCCCTCCCGCGGCCGCGCAGGCGGCGAGCCGGCCAAGAGGAGCCAGGGCGGAGCTGGGGGCCCGCGGGGACCTCGCACTGCCCTATCACCCCAATTTCAATTTTACAGGGCTGGGGAGAGAGGCCTGCCGGCTGAGAGAGTGCCTGTGCTCTAGAGAGCTGGGGTCCCCCCGCGGAGTGAGGGACCCCACCAAGAGGCTTCAGGCACCTCAGTGGCCACCCCTCCAGGGTCAGCTGCCCCTCCCCGTGACCGCTTGGCCCTGGAACCTGCCTACTGTCTGCACCCACAGGCCTTTGTAGCCTCCCCCTCCAGAGCTGGGTGGGGCTGATTTGGAGCAGGGACACAGGCAACAGGGACCCCTGCTGGCACTGGGCGAGGAGGGCTGGCCAGGGCTAACCTGGGCTCAGCATGGGAGCCAGGGCACCCCAATGCATACTGGGCACTGTCCTTCCTTGGCATTGGGGACACCGTGTGGACCAGCTTGTGGGGGTGTCAGCTCCCAGGCTGGTGGGGATGTTACCGGTGGGGTTGTGTCAGTGTGCGCACAGGGTCTGTGTGGATGGGGTATCTAGAAAAAATGCCCTGGAGGGTGATACTTGAGTGACGCAGGGAGGAGGGGCCCGCAGGGGAAATCTGGTCAATGCGGTGTGCAGGGCTGAGGTGCTGGTGCCCGGGGCACGGGGTTGGGGGCACAGAGAGGCACCAGGTTGTGGTGAGGAAGGCAGGCTTCTGGGTAATTCCCAGATGTCAGCTGGAGCAGTCTGGGGTGGGAAGACAGCGGTACCTGAGGATGCCGGGCTGTGGGAGGGGCCAGGCTGAGGGGAGGTGGAGCCTGCTGGGACTGTGTGTGCGGGGTGGCCCCCAGAGGGACCTGAGGGCCGCAGACCCACCTGCAGCTCCCTAGTGCCAGGCAGGGGTCCCAGAGGGGAGAGGGGTGGGAACGAGTGAGAAGGGGCACCCTGCCCCATCCCCCGGGCTCTGCCCCAGCCCACTGTGTGCTGTGCTTTCTAAGTGAGCTTGGAAACTGTAAAAACCCATTCTCTAGTGTGCTCTAGGGTTTTAAAAGGGGGACCAGCAGATTGACAGGTGGCTGTCTAGGGCCTCCCCAGCAGGTGCATTACTCCCAGCCCACTCACCTGCTCCCGCTCCCCAGTGGCTTCCTCACCACCATTCCTGTTTCCAGAGTTGCTGATTAAAATGCAGATGTCCTTCAGAGGGGTCCCGGGTGCTGACCCCCATTGCTGCTGCCTCCTGACCCAGTGTTCCCTGAGTGTCCCCGTCAAAGGCCAACCTTGCCCCATCAGGCAGGCCCAGCAGGTCCTGGGCAGTCAGGGCTGAGGGTGGCTGCCTGGGGAGGCCCTGTGGGGGACCCTGCTGAGGGAGGCCTGGGCCAGGAGTCTTCTCTCTAGGTCTCTGGACTTTGCCCCTAAAGCCTTTGCTCCTTGCCACAGGTCCCACAGCCCCTGTCAGGCCTACCAGCACTCAGCCTTGGCCTGGCGTGCCCTGTAAGGGTTTATAGGGCTGATGCCACCAGTCACCACCACCACCATTAGCATGCCACCCCCCCCACACACACACACTGTTATCCCTAACAGGGGCAGTAGTGGGACCCTCAAGCCTTGTGCCACATCCCTGTGTAGCACCCACACCTTGGCCAGTGTTGGTGCCGAAGGGCCCCACAGAGGCCGGGGCTTGCAGAGAGCTGTGCCCACCCGTGTCCTTGGCAGAGAAGCTGGGGCAGCCTCTGTGAGCAGGGTGGCTCTCAGCAGTGGCCTGGATCCCCATCAGGCCCGGATCCAAGACGCTGCGCAGTCGCAGGCATCTGAGCAGTAACATTTTCAGGGTGAGGAATCTCTTCCCCAAATAACTGCTTTAGTTTCAAAACAGTTGATCTGTGGCGTTCTCTGTTTCTTCCTCAAAATAAGCCTGTTCTCTTGACAAGGAGAACAAAATGCAGAGCATCCCGGGGTGGCGTGGGTCGTAGCGAGTATCTCAGCTTCTCCCTGCACACGGCAACCCTGCACCCAAGGCTCGGGGTGCGTCCGGCGCTCTGGTTACTTGGTGTGTGGCAGGCCCTCTGTGTCCCAGTGTCGGGGGGAGGTGTCGATTCAAACTACTTGAGCTCTCCTTAGAGTCCAAGGTTGGCAATGTTCCTCATCAATCTCTGCATGAGGAGGCATGGCGTGAAATGGCCTGATGCAGAGTCACAGTACTAAGGCCTGCCTGCCTCACAGAAATGAAGTCGTACACATGGAAGCGCAGAAAAGCATGCATGTCTCCCCAAAGGGCAGCTGAGGGGCCACAGTGGTGCCGGCGGAGGTGGGGGCGGACATGGCTGGAGTGGGTCTTCGAGGAGGCACCCTCCAGACTTGCAGAGCTGAGGGAAGGGTCTTTCAACTCACCTCCAGCAAGTAGACTGATAGGCGGGGCAGCCACGCTGAGATGCAACCCGGGAGCATGGGAGACAGTCAGGAAACACCTCAACTCTGAGCAAGAGGGAAATGGCAGATAACAAACAGCGTGGGAAGGGCCGGAGGCTGTCCTGAGAATCGAAAGGCTCTGGAGGGATGGGGGCAGGGGAGGCAACCATCCAGAGAAGCCAAACCAGCTCCCTCCGGGTCCGGGAAGACCCGGGCCCACAGCCAGGAGGGAGGCAGGGCTGCCCTGGGCATGAGGAGCAGGCCCCACAGCCTCTGGAGGCGCAGAGCCCCATCCACGCCAGCCTCCACCCAGAGCAGACAGGGTGCGCTGTGGCGCCCGACACCCGCCGACACGGGCTATGCTCCCTGCCTCCCCTGCTGGTGGGTTGAGGAAGGACGCCATCAAAACCGGAGCAGAAACCTTGGTGTGAAGCAGAGCCCCTTGGCATGTCTGTGTCTGCATGGCCAGCTGGGGATGTGGAATCAGTGTGCAGTGAACACTCCTGCACCCCCTCCTCCAGGGAGGGGCACTCCTAAGGGGAGTGAGTGGGAAGCACCACCGGACCTCAGTGGAACAGGGCAGCCAGGATGGGTGCATCTCCACAGCAGTCTGGGTGCGACGCGGTTACTGAGAGGACGCGGAGGCAGAGGCGCTGTGCTGGCTCTGGCCTAGGCCTCAGGAAGGTCTCGGAGTGCCCACCCTGCACCCCAGAGCCCTGCCCTGCTGTGGAAGAGGGCGAGATGCGCCCCTGTGAGAGCACACCGGGACATGTGCAGAGGGCAGGGGCACCTTCCAGGAGACCTTGAAAGGCATGGGACCGTTCTGTCCAAGGTCACAGCATAAGGGGGACCAGCCTGTCAGCCCACGCAGCATAAGGGATCACAAAACAGGTGCTGTGTGGGCCACTGTGCGGTTTGTCACCCAGCTCTAGGCGGTGGGGATGGCGTTCGGGCAGAAGCAACTGGTGGCCTCACTGTCATCTGGGAGGGGAGGCACGGGGCTCGGGGTAGCGAGGAGGAAAATTGACATTTACTTTCAAGATTAAGAGAGAAATACCTGTATGATTAAGAGATGGTAAAGGGAATGTAGTCCTACGAGAATGGAGAGGGCATGGAGACTCAGGTGACAGAGAAGGCGGAGTGGACAGCAGCTCGAACAAGCCGGGAGCCCAGGCACGAGAACATAAGCATGGGGGGAATCAGATCAAGCGCGTCAGCTCCGCGGGGCCCCCCAGGTGCTGAGTGCTAAGCCAGGAGGGAGGCCAGCTGCTGTCCTGGGGCAACAGTGAGCTCCTTCACCATCTCATAAGGTGGAGGGAGTGGTATCCCCTGGAGGGCAGGGCCTGCAGCAAACCGCTGACAGCTGTCAACCTCCAGACATTTGGAGGCAGAGGTAAACTGAGTCCAGCTCAAGTGCTACACAGGCTCAACCCAGCTCAAGCCCTGAATGGATCAAGGTGATAAAGAACATCCCTATTTATATGCCTAACCGAGGAGAAGGCCAACCAGTCCTCTTAAAGGAAAATAACATTGTCTTCAGTCTCCATGGGTTAAAAAAATGTTTTTATAGCAATGTTTGGCACACAACAAAAGTTATGAGACAAATGTAGTATGTGCTAGAAAATGAGAAGAGGTGAAATGGATGATATAGGGAATTTCAACATGGAACTGGCATCCGTATAAAAATACCAAACAGACATTCTGGAACTGAATACAATCTGCAATTAAAAACTGATTGAACATAAAAACGTTATTTTAAAAAATCATGATTACTACGTTAAAGGACCTAATGGAAAAGGTGGACAGCGTACATAAATGATATGGAATTTCAGCTGAAAGATGCATGGTAACTATAAAGAGATACATGGAGCTGCTAGCAATAAAACACCCCAGGCAGAGGTCCTGGGTGGTGCATCAGCAGGGCTGTGCGGCTGAGGGGAGGGAGGTGTGCGTAGTGCCCAGCACACTGCTTCTAAGCTTTAAGTACCATTATCTAAGCCCCCATATTTATTTTTTCTCATATAATATAGTTTGATTTTTTTTTTATCTTAAAAAGATCTCACTGATCTTTCTGATGAACACATCAGAAGACAGGATCAGTAAGTACAAAACCACACATATGGGGACCATCTGACCTGAAGCACAGAAGGAATAAAGAGTGGAAAAACAAGAGAGATGAGGTATGTGGGACATAGTCAAGTGGCTTAAGATGCATAAACCAGAGTCCCAGAAGGGAGAAGATAGAGAATAGGGGGAAAAAATACCCAAAAAGTAATGGCTTAGAATTTTCTAAAACTGATGAAAGATACTAATTCACAGATTTGAGGAGTTCTGTATACTGCAAAGGGATAAGTCAGACCACATCTAGGCACAAACTGCTGAAACCCAAAGACAGAGAGGGGTCTTTAAGATGGCCAGAGAAATTTGCAAAGGTGAACAGTAAGGATGAAAATTGAATTTTATCCATATAAAAATATACAGAAGTGGACCAGTCAGAAGTGGACCAGCATCTTTAATGTGTCATGGTGATGAACACTGCCAATCTATAATTTGCCCAAGCAGAAATAAGGCAAACTGAATTTTTTTTCTGACAAACAAAAGTGAAGTGAATTTATTGCCTGCTGAGCCATAACCATAGCACAAAGAAATACTAGAAAGTTCTTCTACTCTAGATGAAGGGAAATCACCTCTGACATGCATGAAACTGTGGCAGGGAAGGCGAGCACAGCAGGGATGTAAAGAGCATACAAACAGCGCCAGCACTGGCCTCGCGGGTTCACCAGGGTGTGGAAGGAAGCTGCAGCCCACAGCAGCACAGGGGCAGGAGGGGGGCAGGTGGCACTGCCCACGGGGAGGTGCCTGGATGTCTTGCAGGCGAAGGCATCCAACCAAGTGGGCGTATTACAGCCTCTGGGGTGGCACCTGAGAGAGCGGTACAGGAAGCTACCACTCTAAAGGGAGAGAGAAAATCGAATAATAAAAAAACCATTTGATTAATCTATCAGAAAAGAAAGGAAGCATAAAGGGACAAAAATGTATGAGACACATAAAATTAGTAGCAAGATAGCAGATGTAAAATCACCCGTATGCACGATTACCTTAAATGTCAGTGGGCAACACACGCTAATTAAAAGACAAAGATTGGCAGGCTGTATGAAGAAAACAAGGCCCAACTATATGCTGTTCACATACAATGTACTTAAAGTAAAAAGTAAAAAAGATGCACTTTAAATTTTAAAAAAGTAAAAATAAAAAAGACAGTGAAGCACGTAAGATGTATCTTCTAAATACTAACCAAAACTCGTGGTATGCCTGTATTAGTATCAGAAAAAGTAGACTGTAAGTCAAGAAGTATAAAATGAGAGAGAAATATTTCATAAGGATAAAAAGGTTAATTCAACAGGAAGACCGTCTTTAATGTGTAGGCATCTGATAACATGGTTCCAAAACATCTACACGAAAACTGACACAGCTAAAAGGAGGAATACACAAGTCCACAACCACAGCTACAAATGTTAACCTGCCTCTCCCAACAGCTGACAGACAAGATAAACAAATTAGAAAGGACACAGGACATTTGAGCAACGTGATTAATCAACCTGACTCAACATACAGAAAACACTATATCCACCACCTACAAAATAAATAATCTTCTCCAGTGCATGTGGAATACTTACGAGCCTTAAGTTGTGTGGTAGGCCATAAAGCGAGTCTTCACAGATTTCAAAGGACTGGACTGAAGAGAATTCGTTTCGACCCGGAAGCAGGCCCTCCAGCCGAGTTGAGCCCTAGGAGTGTGCAGCCCCAACTGAGGGAACCAGGACCCCCAGCTGAGCCACTCCCAATTCTTAATTCTCAGAAACTGTGAGAGATGACAAATATTTATTCCCCCAGCTGCTGTGTTTTGGGGAATCTGTTTTGCAGCAGTAACTAATATATTTTCTAGCTTCTTCAGTTGGAAACTTATAGATTTTACACATTTCTCCTCTAACACATGCATTTAAAAGTGATAGATTTACCTCGAAGCACCCATCGAACCCCAAGAAAGTAGAAGGCAGTGAATGTGAAGAGCAGAAATCAGTGGCAGAGGAAACATACACACAGTGGAGAAACTAACAAAGAGAAAAACTAGGTTTTGAAAATACTAACAAAACTGATAAATCCCTAGTGAAGGCTGGTTACGGAAAACACCAATATCAATAATGAAAAAGGAGACATTACCATAGGCTCTAAATAACTGAAAAAAATAAGAGGAATTATAAGAAACTTATCAATTTGACAACTTGTAGGAAAGTTCACTGAAAAACATATTTACCAAGGTTGACACAAAAGGAAATAGAAAATCTGAATAATCCTACATTTACTAAAGAAATCAAATTGAAGAAGTTTTTGAGATTAAGCCCTTATTTAACAACAATCAGGCATTCAGACAACCTTTTCTGTACAAGAGGTTCAGTCAGCTAGAACCTCAGTGGCCTGGGTGAGGGATGATGCACACAGGGCTATCCGGTGATGGGAGGCGGGCACCCTGCCAGGGCCGCATTCACCATCCCACGTGCAGGATGGGGGTCAGCCCCCAGGACGGGTGAGAGCTGAGGAACAGCCCTCTGCGCAGCAGGATGGTGTGTGTACCCGAAGCCCTCATAGCAAGCACCCCTTCCTCCCTCTCCTGGCAAAGACGGAGGGATGGACTTCTGACGTGGCAGGGTTGGTGACCTGGCCTCTCCCACGCTGAAACACATCAGTCAGTGACAGCCACGATTACACTTGAGACCTGGGCCGGGGGCTGGGAGGGGGAGGCAGGTGCTGATGTCCAAACACTCATCAACAGCAGGGAGAAAGCAGGCAGAGATGGAAACAATGTTTACGGTATTTTCTTTTAGCGTCACTTAAGCCTTTTCAGCCTCCATGAGGGCAACACCGACCCAGAGCGGCGGGCTCTCCGAGGCGCTCTGTGGACTGGGTCCTGAGAACAGCGGGAATCCTGGCGCCCCCGCCGCCTGGGGCTGACCCCTGAGAGAGGACACACCTGCCGAGCTGGTGCTCAGGTGTGGCGAGGTTTCCGTCCGTCCGAGGACACTCAGTCACTGGTATTTGTCAGCTTCTTCAGACTCTTAATGTTTCATGTTAAAAAATATATTCTGAGGCTGTGAGGCAGGTGGGCCAAGTGAGCAGCTTCCAGTGAGACTCACAAGGGGGTGATTTCCGCTCAAGGTCAGTCCCGACTTCAGTTTCATCACATCCGCCTGTAGCTTCCTGGCCTTGGGGAGGAAAGGAGAGGATGCAGTCAGCCAGGCTGGCAGCACCTGGCATGGCACCTGTTTGCTTCAGACAAACAGATCCTGAGTGCAGGTGGCAGTGCCCAGCCACCGGGCCGCGTAGCCCGACCCCTCCGAGGAGCCTACTTAATGTGCAGCCCTGCAACAGAGCCAGGCCTTTCCTTCTCATGTGGACAGCGGCTCCTCTTGGAGACCCAGGGCCCCAGCTGTGTGAGTCCACGCGGTCAGGGACGGGCCACTGGCCTGCGGCACCATTCCTGGCCACGATCCCCCCGACACAGGAACAGGACCAGGGTCCCTAGCGGCGAGAGGAAACTGCCCAGCCTGGAGTGAGGTGCGTGCCTTCTGCTCCAAATCCCATGTTCCCAGCCGAACTGCTGGGCCAGAAAAGGGTGTAAAGAAGGACAAGGCCCTGTGGGAGGCCCCAGGGACAGGCCCCAGCCCCGAGAAGCTGGCCAGCAGGCAGCTGTGTCCACGGGGCTGGGGCCTGCCCCGCATCCCACTCCCCTGCCCTCTCCCTCTTCCTCCGTCCCCCCTCTCTGGCTGAGATCCACCGCCCCCCAGCCTAGGCACCCAAGACGCCTACGCTCCCCTCCCCGAGCACAGAGCCACTGCAGCTGCGGGTCGATGCTCAGGTCTGTGTTGTCAGCGTGGGCAAACGCTCCCTGAAGCAGGTACCCACTGTTGACAGTTTCCTTTTTGTAGAAATTTGTGTCCTTTGTGGTAGTGACAACCGCACCTTTAAGAAGTTTACTTTGTTTTCTACACACCTGTTATTGAATCCCCCCAAACTACGAGCCCCCGCCCAGTGGGCCCCCTCCCCTGTCAAACCCTTGGGCATCTGCCTCCCAGGACACCCTCCAGGGTACGGCCCCAACTCCCCCTGGGGCGCCTGGTGGTCTGCACGCAGATGCCTGGGTCCCGCCCCCTTTCTGTGGGCACCCACTCCCTCTGCGTCTCGCCCTTGGCCTGGAAGAGTGCACTCCTCGGGGGCTTCCAGAGAAAGGGCGCCTGGAGGGGGGGGTCGCGGCCCCACCGCCTGGAGGCGCCCTCCTCCTCTCAGGCCCCCGACGCTCACCTGGGGTGTTGCTGGGCCAGGGCAGGCCTGCGATCGGGAACGGCCCTCCCGAGGGCCTCTGTGCCCCACGTCTGTCTGCGGTGCTTGTTGGCCAGGCAGTGAGCCCTGGGCCAGTCCTCTGGTGTGCCGTGTCTCCGTTTCCCATCGCTCTCGTTTCCTTTTCACTCTGTTTCCTGGTGGAGGCAGTGGGTGGTTATCATTCAACTTCATCTTTTTTTAATTAAAAAAAAGTTTGCCCTAATTTAAACTTAACTCTCAGAGTTCTTGGTTATCTGAGTGTTCCTTCTGTGACAACTTGCGCCATGGTACCAGTACTTTCTACTGCTGCCCCCGGACCTCCGTGTTGGTGCCAGCTTTGTTTCTGACGACATCTCCGTTTGTTCGAGTGCGCTTCCCCGGCTGGCGTGTTGCCCTCCCGCCCTGACCTTTGGCTCCCCTCCACTCTGTGGAGCGAGGGCTGGAACAAGTGAATGCTATGGGGGCAGTGGGGCAGCACTGGAGGTGCCCCAGTGTCAGGACGCTGGGGCCATATATCTTGGTGGGTCCACTCCTTCAGAGAGGGCCCCCTAGCTCCACCAGGCCCAGCACGGAGGGCTGGGCCGGACCCTCACCACTCGGTGCTCAGGAAGGTGCTACATGGCCTCTCGCCCAGAGTGGTGCCTCCTTGTTCGGCTTCCCTGGGGACCACACCCTCTGTCCCCTGCTGGGTGGGCAGGCGGTCAGCAAGCTGAGCAGGGCCAGGGAACTAAGCTGGCCTTGTAGGCTTTCAACTCGCAATCTGTTTTTAGTCTCATGGTTCTGTGGGACCAGCCCCCTTGCCTGCTGTTGGCATTCCTTCCCGGGGTGCAGGGACATGCTGAGGACTGGCGCTGCGCATTGCGATGCAACCTTGGTGGCCACCAGGTGGAGCGCTTTACCTGAGAGGGCAGCTCTCAGTGCTGGCGACCCTTGCTCTGCTCCTCAACCCACAGCCTTCACCTCAGAGTCTGAGATGGCTGCCCCAGCTCCTGCCATTGTGTTTGCATTCCAGGGGGGTCGGGGAGAGAAGGACAAGCTCAGGAAGTCCACGCACATCACTTCACCACCTCTAATTCCCAGGGGTTGAGTGGGGACACATATCATTACGTCCGGGTATGTGCCTGCCTCGGGCTACAGACAGCTGGCTGCCTCGCCCCTGGCGGGGGCTCTGTGCCACCTGAGGATGGGATCAGGGCTCTGGCCCTGGTGCTGCTCCAGGGTTTGCAGACTCTGGTCACGGTGCAGACATGCCCACCCTGTGCCCCGCGAGCTCCATGAGGGGTGGGCTCTCCTGGGGCAGGACAGGCTCGCTCCTCAGAGCGCGGGGCCTTCCCTGCAAGCAGAGTCAACACTGCTCTCTGAGGAACACAGGCCTTTTCTTTGTGGCTAGTGGCCCTGTATGGACAGCACAAAAAGAGATGCTCATTTGAGGTGGACTGGCACTATAGGACACTCAGGTCCTCAGATGCCAAATTTCAGAAAACACTATCATTAAGATCATCTCTTAAGATAAAGCCATCAGACTTGCCTTCAGGCCCTGCACGTGCCGTACAGCGACCCAGCCAGGCTTGGAAGCCTTCACCTGCAGCTGCGCTCTGTGGCCTGGATCTTGTTTTTACTGTACTGAACTTAAAAGGGCATCTGAACGCTGGCCTGGCTGATCCTGAAAGGAGGCCCACGTGAGGGTGCAGCGTATGCTCTGTGTAGGTTTCTCCTGGCATCCAAGTCACTGCCCAGCTATGCCGCCAGGCGCCGCTAGAGGCCTCGGGTGAGGAGGGGAGGACGCGGACAGCCGGCGCCACCTGCAAGAGCATGATGCTGTGTTGATGCAGGCGAGTTCACGGGGGTGAGGCTCCACTGCTTCCCGGCTGCACCCCTGGGAACGTGAACCCCCTTCCTTGGCCTGGCTCCCCAACGCCAGCACCTGGAGTGTGGCTTGGTCTCTGACAGTGGTCTCAGAGCAGTTGGGGAGGCCACTCAGGGGTCATCCCTAGGGTCACAGACACTAGGTCAGTATGGGGCCAAGAGCAACAATACCGAAGCATGAACATGGGAAAAGTAAAGAAACACCAAGACCGCAGAGCAACCCCTGTTCTGTGTGAGGGGGGGATGCAAGACGGGAGTGTGATTCCACGGCAGCCGGCTGAGGCAGGAAGAGCACCTTCCCACTCCGCATCCCCTTGAGCCCAAGCCCGCAGCGTGCCTGGGCCTCCAGGAGGTGCAGCTGAGCCCTGTGGGGACAGTGCACCTGCTGGTGGGGACCCGAGCTGCCCCGGCCGCTCACCTTAGCTTGTTATGTGCTTTCAATGACTTCCTGCCTGCTCTGCCCCGTTTCTCCGGTAGGCTTCAGTGACATGCCCTTATCCATGAGGTCTGTGGCAAAGGGAATCTTCGATGCCACCTGGTAAAACACAACAAGATGCTCTCAAGGATCCAGGAAAACACTGCCGTTAACACAAGCCAGTCAATCACTAGACTTGTTCTTCATCTGCAAGATCAGTCGGTGGGCATCAGAGGAGAGTGTTCTCCCCGCCCACACAGTCATGAGCCTCCGGCCTCGGCCAGCTCGCGGCCCCAGGGGCCCGGGCCCAGCCCCAGGCGGGGAGAGCACTGGGAAGGCTGCTGCAGTGCCCTGCTCAAAATTCCGTCAGCACGACGGATGGGAAATGTACTGTCTATAAGGGACCCCGGTGTTCCACACAGATGTGACTCTATCTTAAGTCACTAAGTTTCAAGCCGATGCAAAAGTGATGAGGTGAGAAAAGATCAAGTCTGATAGGTAGAAAGCCTATTATAAATCCACTGGTCCTGGGTCAGGGCCAATTAAACATTGAAAACTTAGGAGAAATACTTTAGTACTGGCTCTTTCTGATAAAGTGCGCTGAGGTTCCCAGTGACAGCATACTGCTTCCTCACGTGCACACACAGCTTAGCTGCACCCTGGTCACCAGCCCCGCCCCCCCTCCCCGCCCCCCGCAGTGAGCGCCTGCTTAACGGGACTGGCTGGCAGGTCTCAACCACTTCCGGCAGCCAACGCTATCATCCAGCATGACCTCTTCTAGTGGCCCACAGCCGCTCAGGCTGTGGCTCACGGGTTTCACTGGAGGTGGGAGGTGGCCAGGGGGCAGAGGGTGACGTCCAGGGCCAGAGGGAAACAGGATGGATAGAGGCTGACCTGTTTCTGGAAGCTTGCTGTAAGAATTCAGACAATTTCTTTAAAACTTCCCAGTTACAGTGTTTCATAAAATGCTTACACATCACTACAAACGCTAAAATGCTCATTATTTCTAAGGCCTGCCGACACAGCACGTGGACTTCCTTCTCTGCCTGATGCCCCCTTTCCCTACCTGCGTTTGCCTTTCTCGAACGCTCCTTTCCCCTCCTCCCTCTTGGGCCACAAGTGGATGTCTGCTTGGGGCCCCAGGCTCTTCTAAACATATCCTAACCAGCCACTGCCTCCTCACAGAGGGATGCCCAGGGCAAGCGCAGGTGTGGGGAGGAGGGTGGGACAGGTGGGCTCCTGGGTGGGCAGGGTGCCGAGACCCCAGCAGGGCCCCTCCTGCTGGAGCCTGCAGTAGGGCCCCCCCAGCCTGCGGCTGGAACTGTCCTACCTGCTGTGTCACCTCCAAGTGGATTAGCAGGGCGGCACCTGGTCTGGCCATCAGTTCACCAGGGCAAATGCCTCACTCTTTAGAGGTGCTTAACCTCCAGAAAAGGGAGGAGGGAGAGACGGGTGGGGGGTGGGAGGTGGAGCCACTGTGGCCTGGCTGTGGACACAGCAGAATTTAGACCATCTGCCGAGTGTCTGAGGGTGGGCACCCTTTCAGTTCATCAGGACCCCCTGAGCAGCACCCTGAAGGAAGAAAACAAGGAATGCTAAACCCAGTAGATGTTCTTTAAAGTCAGGAATTTAATTTTGTTTTTAAAAGTATTAAAAGCATATTACTTGGAAAGACGCCCCAGCCATATATTAGTATTCCTACAAAGTGCAGAGTTGGAGGGCCCAACAGCCAGTCCTGTGGTGGGGGCACCAGGACCACAGACCTGGAGCAGGAGGGTGAGGGGCCCGTGCCGGTCTCTGGAAGGCAGGCTCCACACCTAGCGGCACCCTCTGCAGCCCCAGTCCCACGTCAGCTTTCAGGCCCCCGCACAGGAGTGGGGACAGGAGGGGACAGGGGCGGGAAGGGCAAGGACGCAGCCCTTTCCTGCTGTGTTGCACACAGAGCTGGTGGTTACTGTTCCCATGTGCCCAGCAGACGGGACATGGAGGCCCTTGCAGGTACACACCCAGGACTGGACTGCTTTCCTTTCTCTGAGATGGACCGCCGGGAGCGCGCAAAGGGACTCACACTCCTGACCGGAACACGTGTTTTCCCAGCAGCAGCAGCGGCTGGCGGCAGCTAGGCTGGAACAGTCTCCACTCTGCCCTTCCTGTGCTGTCACCGTCCCTCCCCTCTGCCCCTGAACTGTACTCATCCACAGGTTCTGCCAGGTCCCATCTTAGGCGTCCCACGGATGGGGTGACCTGGCCTGTGTTCTGTGTGCTGACAGACGTCTGGAAGAAGAGCTAGGCAGGGGGACAGTGCCCTGGGGGCGGGCAGTGACCCTGGGGCTGGGGGCCTCCACACTCCCACGTACTCTAGACTCACTGACCACTGTGGTTCTTAAGCAAATATTAGACAGCTTTGGCCAAGGTAATTACCTTCTCATAGAAAGTGAATTTATTTAGGCTTTCAAGCCTAATTTATTGAGCTACCCTCTACCTTTTTTCCTAGTCAATTGCAGTATCTGGCTGGATAGGCAACATCCTGAAAACGTGGGATTGTTTACTGGACATTCAAGAAAGTTGCCAGACAAAAACGTCTGATAAGCCCATTCTTATGTGTCCAGGAGTAAGGCCCTTCACCGCACTTGTCGTTAAGGGGTTGTCTGATGGAGCCAGTAATTCCTGAAGCGGTAGCCTGATGGTGGCTTGGTGGCATTTCATCTGATTTATCCCAGTGAACTTGCACCCAAACCCACCCTAGAAAGGCTCTATGATGGGTGCTGAGGACACATAGCCATGAGTGCAGAACCAGGAAATGGCACGGCTGTGACGGCTCAGGGAGAGGACTTGTGTATGAACAGACGTATGTGAGTCCAGCAGAGGGCACGTGCGGCTCCATGTCCCTCATGAGCCACTATTAAAGAGCACACCTGCTCCCTGGTCCCGATTCTAAAAAGCACTAACTTCAGTGTCAAAGCAGTTTGTCATAACTGTCCCACAAACCTCACAAGGTTAAACCTTTGGGGGAGCAGTTCTCCGCCGCGCAGATGTGAAGAAAGGTCAGGATGGCTGCCAGCCCTTTCTGCACAATAAGTGGGGCGGGGAACTCCAGAGGGCAGTGTCTCAAATTCAGCGCCTTTGGTGTAGTCACGTTCCCTGCAAGGGAGAAGAGCTGTCAACAGCTCACACATGCTTCCACAGGATGGAAACAGGGTGTGGAGGATGCTGTCTATACCCTAAAAACAAGATCCTATGGAGAATTTGGGGCAAAATGACAAGCTGTCTTGAGATTTGCTTTTTAAAAAACTCTGCAGGGGAGACAGATTTTGTGGGTTAAGGCCAGGCTAGTTACAAAATTAAATAAACAAAAAGAGAAGCAGGAACAATAGCTGTCAAGTAACAATGAGAAGGCTGCCTGTTCTCAGCACTGAAACTACAAGGCGTGCAAAGAGAAGGGAGCCGGGGGGTTACCCAGAAAACAAGCGGTCAACACAGACTCTCCTGGACTAGGCCCAGACATTGGGTTTGTGGACCAAAACTTCAAAGCAGTCATTATAAATGTGTTCAAAGAAATTAGAAAACCATGTTTAAATAATTAAAGGAAAGTAATAAAATGACTGAAATACAGAATATCAATAAAAAGAAAAATTACAAAAGAGAACCAAATAGCAGTTCTAGAGTTCAAAGTTACAAAGACTGAGATGAAAATCTCACTAGAGTTACTGAACAGCAGGTAACAGTTGAACAAAAAGTGAACCTGAAGATGGAGGAATAAAGTCTCCAATCTGATGAGCAGAGAGAACAGAGATTCGAGCAGCCGCAGGACCGTGCGCCCTCCGACGCCCATCAGGTTCACTGACACACATGCCACGGGTCACGGGGAGGGAGGGGGGTGATAAACATCCGGGGAGCCCACAGCCAAAAGCATCCCCAATTCGATGATACACACTGACCTACACATCTAGGAATCTTAGTGAACCCCAAGTAATATGAGCTAAAGGGAACCACACTTATACACAACAAACTACCAAAAGAAAGAAAAATAAGGAATCTTGAAAACAGCAAGTGGAAAAGAACTCATGATATAAAAGGGAGGGAGGAGGCCAACAGCTGACTTCCCATGAAAACAATGGCGGCAAGAAGACAGTGGAATATATTTTTAAAACCTGCTAATCAAGGGTTCTGAATCCACCAAGACTATACTTCAAAAGTACAGATGAAATGAAGATATTCCAAAACTGATGCACATAGAAATAGATATTCTGAAATGACCCCAATAATTGAAAAAATGAATTAGCAATCTATGTAGTCAAATCCTGTTGAAAACCACTGAATTAAATGGATGAGTTTAACAGCAGATGACAGAATTTGTGAACTCCAGGGCAGGTTAACAGAAAATAGTACTATTGGAACAGACAAAAAAAAGAATGGAAAAAAGGGAGTGTTCAAAGCAAGTGGGACAGAATCAAAATCTCAACATTTATGTAATTAGAGTCCCAGAAGGGGTGGAAAAAGAGAGTAAGAAAGAGGCAGTATCTAAATAGCATCAATAGCCAGGAATTTTCAAAAGCTAATTAAACATATCAATACACAGATTCAAGAGGCTCAGTGAACCCCAAAGTAAACACAAAGAAACTATACCCAGGTCCATCACAAATGGGGAAAATGAAGCACAAAGATAAAAATTTTAAGTAAGCCAGAGAAAAAAGACACATTTTTTTAAAGGAAAAATAATAAGACTGACAGCTTATTTTTCAACAGATAATAGAAGTTAGAAGACAAAGACATTTTTAAATAGTGAAAAATCTCTAAAATCTAGATTCCTATACTCAGCCAAGTATCCTTCAAGAATGATGGAAAAATAAAGATGCCTTTTTAAAAAACCAAACTCGAATAATTCATTGCCAGCAGACTAATAGTACTAAAGTGAAATCTTCATGCCAAGACAAGTTATCCCAGATGGAAGCATGTAACTTCAAGAAATGAAGAGCACCAGAGGGTAAATTCATGAGGAAATATAAATAAATACTGACAGTTCTCTTTAGTGGGCTGTCACAAGTCAAGGATGCACAGTGTAGTCTCCCAGTAATCACTAAAATGCCACTATGCATGGCGCCATGACATCCAGAGATGCTGGAGTGGCTCCAATCAGACCTCCTGCTGACAGCTACAGACTGGGTGACGTATCAGTCTTAGGCCAGCACAAGAGGCGAGCAGAACTGGGGAAGTGGGCGGGGGGCCAAGACAGCTTCAGGAAGAGACTGGCCCCAGATGGCACTGCTTTGGGCAGTGTAACACGGACAGAGACCGGGCAGTCATAATGAGTTGCAGGGCCAGAGGACAGATGTCAGAGCTACCGCCACAGCTAAAAAGTGAAGGGGTGTAGTCCAGAGGAGAGGGCTATAAGGGGGACCCCGCAACTGTGCATGTGAATTCTGTACCCAAGCCTCTAGCAAAGTCCTGCAATTCATGTGCATGGGACAGACTGCAAACAGCACAGCCAAGGCCAAAAGAGCCAGACCGAGAGTTCACCTACTGCCCACACCAAAAGAGATGGAGTCTGTGCTTAATCTTGTCAATTTAACTATCTATTTTTAAAAAATTAACACTCTACAGAGGAATGTAACAAAACTCAGAACCTCTACAATGTATCTATGACAATGTCCAGATTCAACCCCAAATTACTGGACACATGAAGAAACAGGAAAATGCAACCCACATTCGAGAGCAAGGGCAGGCAATGGAGATCAATCCTGATAATCTAGATTAGCAGACAAGAATTTTAAAGTAGTTTTTTGGACTGAATTGTGTCCTCTCAAAATTGGTATGTTGAAGCTCTAAACCCCAGTACTTCAAAATGTGACTGTCTTTGGAGACAGGGCCTTTGAGGAGGTGATTCAATGAAATGAGCCTGTGGGGCCGGGTGGATCCGACCAGTGTCCCTATAAGGAGAGGAAGAGACACCAGGGATGTGTGTGTGGAGCGGGGACCAGGTGCCGGCACAGAACGAAGGCGCCCCCTGCACGCCAGGGAGGGAGGCTCAGGGGGAACCAGCCCTGTGACACCCCTGCCTCGGACTTCCAGCCTCCAGGGCTGAGAAAACTGATTTCTGTGGTTTAAGCCCCCAGTCTGTTGTAGTTTGTATGGCAGCCCGAGCAAAGCAATACATTCAGCTATTATAATTATGCCCAAGGACATGAAGGAAAATGTGTTTGTACCAAATGAAAAAATAAGAACTCTCAGCAGAAAAAAAGAAACTATGCTTTTATAATATAAAGATTCTATAACTGAAAACACAATATCTGAAAAAGAATTTACCAGATGATTTTCAAAGCCAATTGGAAATGACAGGAAAAAAAAAAAAAACAGACTTGAAGATATTAATTTATCTTCTCTGAAGAACAGAAAAATGATTTCTTTTAAATGCACAGAAGCTCTGTGGGATGACAAAAAGGTTGAAAATATAGGTAAAGCGGGAGAAGAGAAACAGAAAAATATTTGAAGAAATAATGACTAAAATACTCCCCAAATTTGGCAAAAGACATGAATTAAAAAATTTAACAAACTCAACAAACTCCAAGCAGGATAAATACAAAGAAAACCTTTGACTTGTGGGTAAATCACAGTTTTAATCTGTTAAAAGGGAAGGAAAGACACAGAGCTGCCTTAAAAGTGACCCAGGACGACCAACAAGCCCGCACAAGGGAACAGGGTGAGTGACCACCAAGGCCCGTCCTGGGTGAGAACAATCCAACCCTCTTTTCTGCATCAGAAATATCCTGTAGGAATTAAGGAAAAATAAAGATATTTCTAGAAAAACAAAAATTAAGAGAATTCTTTGCCAGCAGACTGATTTCAGGAAACATGAAGGGACGGTCTTCAGGCTGAAGGAATATGACACCGAATGGAAACTCGGATCTCAAGGAAAGAATGGGGAGGCATTTCCTAGGAACGCTAAACACTGACAGAATATATGACTTTTACCCTCTTAGTTTCTTTAAACATATGTGACTGTTTAAAGTGAAAACCAGAGCGCTGTGCTGTGGCTCACGACAACACGTGGGGCGGTCCTGGCCCCGGGGGGCCGCCTGCTCGGTGACATGGCCCAGGGCTGACTCTAAGGATCTGTACTGTGACCCCAAGAACCACTGTTAACCCACTAAAGGCATGTAAGAGGTACAGCTAAAAATTCGATAAAAAGGTAAAGCAGAAATCTAAGACTATCTGACCAAAACAAAGTTAAATGGAAGGTAAGAACAGAGAAAAAACAAATGAGCAGAAAACAAGCAGTAAAACAAAGACCTAAATCCATTCATATCAATGATTACATGAAATTTAACAGGCTAAACACTTCAATTAAAAGGCAGAGACTGTCTGACCAGACAAAAGAATGAGGCCCGACCATCCGCTGCCTACTAGACATGTACTGTGAATACAGACGGGTTGGCAACAAGTCTGTAACATCTTTCTGGCTGGTGAGGCCATGCTGACACCTATCAAATGCCAGTGAGCGGAGCCGAGGCGCTCCTTCCACATGGCGGCCATCAGGGAAAACCACAGTGAGGTACGACAACCACATGACCAGAATGGCAAACATAAGAAAAAAAAAAATCCTAAATTTTTATTCAACCAATAACATAGTACCAAAATACATAAAGCAAAAGCTGACAGATCTAAAAGGAAAAGTAGGCAAATCACAGTCACAGTGGAAGATTTTAACACACTTCTTCAGGTACTGACAATATCGAGGCTGTAGATAATTTGAGCACTGATTAACCTACTGACCTAACTGAATACAGAGAACACGATGTCAGACAACAGCCTGAGAATGCACAGGATCACGTCACCAGGCAGAACACATCCTGGGCCAGAAAGCTTCAAATATCCAAAACTACACAGTGTATGTGGCACTAAACTAGAACTCAACAACAGAAGATAATCAGAAAATCTCCCACTGTTTGTAAATTTAGCAAAACACTTAAAAAGAGCCCGTGGCTCAATGTTCACAGAGAAGAGTTAGAGCTGCATGATGATAAAACACAGCAAGCTGAACTTGAAACCTGTGGGATGCAGCCAAGGCAGCCCTTTGAGGGAAACCAGTGTGACTGCCTTGGTGACGAAGAAAAGGGTTAAGAGCAATAATCTAAGCTTCCAGCTCAGTAAGTTAGAGAAAACAACAAGCCTAAATTAAAGAAAACAAAAACAAACAGAAATCCACGAGACAAAATATTTGCAGAACAGAGAAAATCGACTTCTTCCTCCTCCTCGTTAGTATTTTCAGCAAGGAAAACGAACAAAAATGAGTAACTGCAGTTTCACATGTCCATATGAGCAAACTTCAAAAAACAGTGCTGAGCAGAAAACCAAGAGATGGTATGATAAACACGTAACAGTTCAGCAGGCGGCCCTTTAACCACACCCTGAATCCCTGTGGCTTGTGGGGGGAAAGTGGCACCGGGCGAGTTCGTGGCCTACAAGGTCCGGGTGATGCTGACTTTCCTCATGCTGTGCTCGGGGGACAAAGCTCTTCATTTTCGGTACCCCTTCCACCACACGTGTATGGCCACGCATCGTGCCCTTGAGGGGCAGCAGTGCAGAGGTTGTACACATCAGCCAGCCTCCCTCCTGTGTCACGCCTGTTTCTGTAACAGGTCCCAGGAACTTATGAAGGCAGCATTTTAAGCCAACTTTTACTTTATGAAGACTTACCTAGCTCCACAGGTAACATCTTGATAGGATTTCTTTCCAAAAGCAACGTTTTCAAATGTCTTTAAAACAAAACAAAAATATGTATCATTCAAAAAGCAGAAAATGAAATGACCATCCCTAAAATATAGCTTCAAATTACTTCATTTATCTTCTCTTTAAGAGGATGACTTCAATACAGACACCCACGTCCCAACAGGCTGACATGCACACCCAGCACTAGCCCCTGAGCCAGCCAGGCTCTGGGCCTGGCACTGTTGAGATTTGGGACAGGCCATTCCTGGGGAGGGCCTCCCCAGCTCTGTGGGGTGCTCAGTAGCATCCTGGCCTCTCCCCACTGCCAGGGTACCGCCCAGTCCAAGTTGTGACAAACAAACCATCTCCAGACAATGTCCACTGGAGCAAAACTGCCTGGCCTGAGAGCCAGCCCGGGCGGCCACAGCTCCCAGGGGCATCCTCACTGCACACCAGGGCTTTGGTCTGGCGTGTCTCCATGGTCAAGTGCGTGGGCTCGTGCCGCAGAGCAGGGCCCTGGTCCGGGGTGAAGGAGGCGTGTGGGGAGGACTCTGGGGAGCGGCAGCAAGGACACCTGGTCTAGGGGGTGACTCGCCATGCACTGGCCTCGATGCCCTCTCTCATTTAACACCATTACCGTCTCCTACAACATTCAGCACAAAAAACATCACAGACAGACAGGAGAGATGGAAGGGACCCAGCAGACAGCTACCCGCCGAATGATGTGGAAATTCCACCTTGAACTTCCGCTTGGCCCTTCTGCTCTCTTTTGTTTTTCACATTGAATTCTTAGAACTGTATCATATGCTAATGATCTATTTCTCTTACTTGTCAGAGATCAGCAGCTGCAATCTGGCATGGGAAGACTGCACGGGCCCTGGCCCAGTCAGTGTTTTCCACCAGGGGCCTGAAGGCCCCTTCTCCAGGGGACCCAGGTAGAGGGCAGGACCCCTGTCCCTCATCCCTTCTGCACCTGCTCCATCACAGGCTTCAGCAAGAGACTTCTGAAGAATTGTTGCAACCGCTGCTGCACCTCATTCCCAGGAAGGTCTGCCTGCCCAGCGTCCCCACTCACAGCGTGGAGCAGGCTGTCCTGAGGCTGGGGTGCTCAGGGCCACTCACCGAGGCTCGGGCTGCTCTGTGGGGGACGGCTGCTCGCCGCATGGAGACCCTACAAACCCCTGGAGGAAAGCCCTGCTGGCTTGGCGGAGGCACCATACCCTCAGCAGCCCCAGGAAGCCAAGGTCTGCAGCGCAGACCCGTGTCCCCCATCTGCAGCTTTCCTTTCCCCAAACACGTCTGCAGAGAGGTGGCTGCACGTGCAGGCCGCTGAGCACACTCACTAGCCCCACGGATGAACTGAGGCTGTGGAGACGGGTCTCACTGTGCAGTGGAAGGCGAAAAACCGAAATCCAACACCACTGGCCAGGGCACCCAAGATTTGAAAGGAGAAACCATGATTTTCCCAACACACAATCGACAGTTCTAGTAAGTATCTCATTAAAATTAAGTGCAGTTTTTTGATTGGCACCCACCAAAGGAAAATCAGATTACTGGAGGAGTAGATAATTTTCTTTCCATTTATTTTCCTGGATGTTCCTTACTTGAAACTTATTAAACTCTATGAATTAAACATTTGTTGATGTACACAAAGGTGAATTGCTTCAACATTGTTACTGCAACCAATTGCTTTGGTTTTGTCCCCTTAATTTTGCCGACAGAGAAACGGCCAATGAGGACTGCGTTTGCTGTTCAAGGCCTCCTCAACCACCCCAGATGGCTGCAAAGTGCCTCCATGGTCTGACAGGTCTTTCCCGCAGCCTAGCGGGCCTTTCGGGGTGGGGAGCTGTTGGCTGGCAGTGTGCAGGGGATTTTTCTACCACATATAGTATCACAATATTCTCATGCACACCTCAAATGACAAGTTAATAAATGTTAATCCCTTCCATACTATCGTGATCCACCGAGATCCACCGATCATCTCACTCCGTGGGCTCCCCACAGAACACATTAAGTCATGTACTGATCCAGAGTTACTGCCTACAGAGGCAGATATGCTAGTGCACATTTCCTAAATCTCTCTCTGCTGGCAAGCTCACTCATGGAAGACATTGAGAAAAGGGGAGAATATTAATATTGGCATGTTTTGATTAGGCTTTCTGAAAGTTTAAAGCTTTAAAAAAAACAATCACTTAAAATTTTTTATTATATCTTCCAGCTTTTCAGCAAGCTGATCTGATTTTAATGATATAATGGGTTAGAAATCACATGCAAAATTATATATTAAACAATATTAAGCAACTTGCTTTTACTGGCAAAATCAAAGAACTCCAGAATTTGGGAACTGTGTGTTTATTTTAGAAGAAGGAACAGTGCTGATGGGAATAGGCTTTGGTTTATTTTTACACTGAGTAGCAATTGCTCTCCAGAACTGTGTCCACGCTAAAGCAATTCACGGACAAATGGCCCTAAATTATTCTAATGACGGAAGATGATGAGCTTGTGAGAACTAAGCCTTTCCAAACCGCCCTAAACCACAACCTCAGAAGACTCATGGGGCCACTTGGGTCAGGCTGTAAGGGACAAGGTGGGAGCAGGCCCAGGGAACAGCCAGCCACTCGCCACACAACCAGCTGGCAGACGAGCGCTCAGCAAATGTGCCCAGCCCCAGTTGGAGCCGAGGACACTGCTCTGTGTGGCCAGTGGCACAACCCACAGCAGGGGTCTGCTCTGCAGACCTGTCCCCAGGCGCTCCAGGGAGATGGCTCCCAACTGTTCCCACCCTGCCAGAGGTGCACGCTTCTCGTGAGAAATAAGTGCTTTCCTTGCAGAGCCTGAAAAGGCACAAATGATTCAACACCTTCTCTTAGTGTTACATGTGACAAAATACTCACTTCCTAAAAAATACTTTTAAAAACAGTGAGCTACAGTGCAGGCAAGGAGAGGGCCTCCCACAGGCCTCCACTCTGCTGTTTCAGTGGCCCCGTAGCTCTCTGCGGACACAGTGCTTCAGGTAAGAACTGGGGTCGTCCTTTGACAGCTCTCGGCCACATGCCCTGCACCCAACCTGAATCCCACAGACTCCCGATCTCCCCCAGCTCTGACTTGCCCAGCGGCTGCCTCCTGTGTGGACTGGACTGCAGCCTCTGACCGGCTTGCGGCCGCTCCCCCACCGTTCCTCACAGAGTGCCCTCAAGGCCAAGTCAAACTCCAGCCCTCTGATACAGACACTGTGACTTCCAGGCTTCCAGGATGAAATCCAGAATTGCAAGGACACCCACAAGCCTGGCAGAACCTCTCAGCCTCAGCATGCCTCTCCGGCTCCCCTGCCCCCACACCGGCCTTCCTGTGCCCCCCGCATCTGGCAAGCATGTGCCCACCTCAGGGCCTCTGTGGGCTTCCCTCTGCCCAGGCTGCAGAGCTCTCACGGAGGGGCTGAACGTCAGGAGGTTTTCAAAAGGTTAAGAAACACTAGTGTGGAAACATGTGGGTACTGAAGGCAAAGGGCAGGATGAGGGTGACCTCAGTTAGGATGGCTCCCAGCTGACCTTTAGCTGCTGGGAAGGAGGGGCAGGTGAGGGGTCGAAGGGTATGTGGCATTCGCTCTAGAAGTAGAATGCCAGGAACTCCCTGCAGTCAGCGGCAGGAATGTGGCAGGATCACACACACACTGCTCACCTTGGGGTTTCCAGTGGTCCAACACGGACTGCCTGCCCTCTGTTTACCAAGAACCAGAGCAGATACACACGGGCCCTCAGGAGTGGGGGCTGCTTGTAACTCAGCAGTAGTTCCCACCCCTCAGTCAGCTTCCGGCGATGAGTCAGAGATGGAACCACATGTTGCAAAAACTGTGTGGACACTTCAGCAAAGACACTGTGGCTACCAGCATTCTTTGTGGGATTGAATATTCTAAATTGTAAGTGCATGTGGTACATTCAACCATCACACCTCTTAGCGGGCTTTAAAAAATGCCATTAAATGCTTCTATTCTGAAACCAAAACTAAAATTCAAGCAGCAGTAGGGCTTGGCAGCAAAAGACAGGCACTCAGAGATTCTAGAGATGATGATTCTTAGGTCTGGAAAGTAAACACACAACTTACTTGTGAGATCCAATCCCAGAAGGAAGCGCTGTGAGTCTATTACGCCGGAGGTCTAGCCAAGTAAGGTTTGGCAGTAGCTCAAAGAAATCTTTAGGAATCGAGCAGAGGGCATTTCTTTGAAGATGCAATTGCTCTCAGGGAAAAGAGAAAAGAATGCTCATCAACCACCTAACTTTGAAGGCATCCCCAGAGAACCTCCAGCAATTGCAATCATACATACCAAGTTAAGAGGAAACCTGAAAACCGTAATACTTTCCCTTCAACAGTTCAAACAGTAGGCACGGGCACCAGGAAGAGCGGCACCAGGCAGTCCTCAGCTTTCGGAGCTGAGCACGGCCTCCCAACCCCGAGACGCTGCTCTTGCCCGTCTGGAGGCTCAACTCGCCTTTGATACCAAACGGACCCCCCAGGGCTTGTAAGCCGCTGCTCTCCTTGCTGGCCCACACCCGGTGCTCCTCAGGCCCCTGATGCTCTTTGCCAGCGCCTGCCGCAGCTCTGCGCTCTGAGCCACTAGGAGGAGCCATGCCTGACCCTGGGGACCCAAAGAAATAATTAAAGGGAAGCTAAGAGACACATGCCCTAAACTATTTGTGTGGCTGTCTATGATAAGCAGCCACGCACAAACAATCCCAGTCACTGCCATTTCACAAACAGTTTGGCATAAGAACTCAGCAGAATCTTAAGTCACAGTCATAAACAGAATGTAATAATAAGGAAAGGTGGGAAACGAGATGTGCAACGCCAACTGTGCTGTGTGGAATGGATACACATACAATTTTACAGTCATAGTGGCGCAGGATTATGGGTAGCTTAAAAAATATTCTTTAGCACTGCTGTTGTATGTTGCACACATTTACATGACTTCATCGGTTATGTACAGAAATACCTTATATCTGTCTACTGAGGCAGAAGAATACAAATAGATATAAATAGATAAGATAATATAGATAAGAGCAATAGCCTGGTAGCCTGACTTCCTGGTTTCAAGTCTAGGTTGCAAAACCTATTTGCTGAATGACTTTGAGCAGGTCCCCAAATCTCTCTGTGCTCAGCATCCTCACTGTAAAACGGGCCACAGGACCCACCCCCAGGGTACAGCGTGAACCGTGCTTGGCACCCAGGAGCGTGGGGCAGTGTCAGCCATGTGACTGTTGCCTTTCCTACTGAAGACCACCATGCAAAGTGCACCAAGCTGCTCTTCCCCTTCCATAGTCTCATGACACTCAATTCCGCCTCCAGTGCCATCTTCCAAGTGCCTTCACGAGTTAACAGCGGCAGCTTGAGATACGCTGAGTGGGAGTCCATGCTCTTTACAAGAGCATGGGAAACAAAATCCCCAATGGGCTAAGAAACGGGCAGGCCCTGCTGGCGGCCAGGACAGGCTCCAGGAGCAGCCAGCAATTATGGACACACTCATGTGGGCACCTCAACGTGTGGCTGCTCTCGGCCCTGGCTGCAGGGTGGGCCCACTCTCTCTCAGGGCCAACTGGTTCTGGCACTTGGCTTTGAGACCACAGATGCACCCTAATGCCAGAAAAAGGATCTCAGAAAGGTAAAAGATGGCTCCCCTGTGGCAGAGCTGTCTCAGTGAAGGGCAAGCTGACTTTACCGCTGCCTCCAGAGCTGCCTCTCTGGCCTGTGTCCAGGACTGCAGTGTCATCAGAAGTACTATGAGGGACCCCGGGCATTGCTGTTCTGGCTACAAAGTGCACCCCAAGCTCCTCACAGTCTATAGCTCTGACTGGGCACCTCACCCAAAGACTAGTTTCCATGGTAATAAAACTTATACTGACATCTCTGTCTTCTGAAAGGCATAGTTACAAAGTGTCTTTGTAAAGGCTGAAGAAGGATTTTGGAATTTCCTCCTCCTTCCTTTATGCACAAAGGCAATAACCTCATGATACGGCTGGACTCCTCATGCAGAGTTGAGAGCATTTCTTTGTTAAAAGTGACACCCACATAGGAAGCCTTGATGACCAAGTAACTTCACCGGGTGGTTGCTAAGGTAGGAAACTGCAGCCCAGGGTGGGCCTGCCCATCTGAACTGTTTGCTCACGTGTGCAGGGCACAGACAGAGATGCCCCACTAACATTGGGGATTTTAAAGATCTCTCCTAAATGGTGCAGACCACTTTGACTCAAATCTAAAATTGGCGAGGATGAAAAGATGATCCCCCCAACCGTCTCGTGAGCATCTTTGGAGGGGGAGGCAGGCGTGCACGGAGCTTCACCAGCACCGTTCTCCGGATCAGCAGCCCCAGAGGGAGCCTCGTGGGAGCTGTTTCCCTCCATCTGCCAGCCCGGAGGCGGCCCTCTGGGAGCCACGGCTCATCCTTCTTGGTCAGGAGTCACCTGAAGACGGGGACACACAGCAACAACTGGGCACCCCGACACAGTAACACAGGTGGGAGGGGTTAGCTGTGGGGCAGATCTGCAACAATTTCGCTTGTTTACAAAACCATCTGTTAATAACAGTATGGTAAACTTGTAAGAAAAAGAGCACTAGAACAAAAGAAGGTTCAGATTAGTGTTCTGTTCTTCCCTTGGTACTGACTTTGGTGTTTAACAAAATTAGGATTCCAAGGTTTAGTGCTTAACTCCTGGAAAATGCAATGAGGCAAAATAGGAGTGGTTATTTTAGGGATGCAAACAGATCAGAACTCTGTGAAGCCCCTAAACCGGTGTATGTGTTCCGTACAATGTGTGTGTGTGTGTGTGTGTGTGTGTAGTGGGGGGGGGGGTACTCCTACGTTTGCAGTTTCTTCCTTTCACGGTGGTTCTGTGCCCTTTCCACCAGGCATTAAGCAACTCGTGGCCAGGACCCCTGCCAGTTTTGTTGACTATTTTGGCTCAGTGACCAGTCCTGGGTCTGGCCAGCATAAAGTTGAGCGCTGGGAAAGTTTTTGGTAGTTTGGCAATACTTCTGCTCAACCCGAAGTTCAAGAATTACTGCTCACCAAAACCTCAGTGGGGGAGGCACACTTCCACTGCAGTTCCAGGACAATTTCCCCAGCAATGCAGACCCGCACCGCAGCACCGAAGGCCGCGATTCCTTCGCTAGCACGCCCCACGCCACAGCCCGGCCACCAGCACAGTGCACGTGCGTACCGCCTCCCCGGATGCCGTTTCGGTGAGTTAAGGAATTGTCCAGAGTCAGGCATTAACTAGTGAGGAGGCACACAGGCGCGACCCCAAGAGGCCCCTGGGTCCCTCACTGTGAGTCACAGAACGCGGAGAGACGGACGCCTCACCTCCTGCACTCCCGACAGGAGCGCCGTCCGAAAACCGAGAGCCCGCAGCAGGCCCGGGGGCCGGGGGGCGCTCCCGTGGAGGCTGCTCGGGTCCCAGCGCCCGGCCTCGGGGCCCATCCACGCCAGGCCGGCCTGGGCTTCACGTTTTCCAGGCCTGGGGGAGCGGCCTTTGTCGGGCTCTCCTCCTCTCCCCGGCCCTCCAGCTTCTGGCGCCCAGTCTCGCCTCCCGCGCCCCTACCGCGCTGCCCCCAGAACACAGCCGGCGCCCGCAGCCCCCGCCTCACCTGCGGCACCCCCCGCCCGACATCCCCGGCCCGGCTCCCGCAGCCTTACCTGCGGCGCCGCTGCGCCCCGAGAACGCTGGCATCTCGCGGGCGCGGAGAGAGGCGGCCCAGCAATGCAGGCCACCGTACCCACGCGGTCGTCATGGAGACGCAGGCCGGACGGAGGCCCGCAGGCGCCAAGCCGCGCGGAGGGTGTGGTGCGCCTGCGCACGGGGCTCCTGCGCCCTGACGCCAGTGAGCTGGGGTTCCGGCGCCGCGTCTGCATGGCTCTCGGTGACGCGGACAGGGAGGCTTTGGGGTGTTCTGGACAAGGGTGACGTGTGTGCCGAAGCCCGGAGGGTCGTGATTCTCTTTGAAGACGTTTGTGGGGTCTCGGGGTCCTTGTCCAGCCACCGCGGTGCCAAGAATCCAGAGTCCTTTCCGTTGTTTGCTTCGCCGTCTGCGGCAGGCAGGCCTGGCTCCGGATGACCACAGCGCTGCTGTCGCATCGTCACACGAACCCCATCGTGGGGAGAAGGGGCCTCTCCTTCTGTCCCAAGGAAGCATTCCTCCCGGAAGCCCCCTTCAGTTGCTGCCAGGATCCCGTCCAGGTTGCTCTTACCGGCACCAGTCGCCACAGGGCAGCTGTGACCTCGTGATTCAGGCCCCTCGGGACTTCCCTGTGGGGTCACCGCTACCAGCCAGACGCAGCTCCCTCAGGGAGTGATGTCGTCAAGGGAACTGTTACCTCCTGCGGATGTGGAGCGGGGTGGACAGTCCCTGAGGTGTTATCCTCGCCTGAGGCTGCAGCTTGAAGTGTGCAGAGCAGGTGGTCAAGAAGAAAGGCTGGAGGCAAAGCGGGGGCCCTGAAGACGAACCTGCAGTGAACACAAGCTGGACCTGCAGGATGACCGGATCCAGTGGTGTCCTGCACCCCTGCAGGGGTCCTGCAATGGTACCGTTGGTGTCATTCATCACAGACTGCAGACGCACCTGCTGGAAAAGCCAAGCCGGCTGAGGAGGTGGGCAGCTGTGCACCTGCCTGTCATTAGTGAGGTGAGCCAGCAAATATGGACAACGTGTGAGCTGCAGCCTCACCTGAGCCCCTGCACCGACCTTCCAAGTATAAAAACACAGGGCTGATGCTTCATGCCCCCCACCAGAATCTCTCCAAAAATTACTCTTTTGGCCCAGTTAGAATCCTTGCAGGAAGGAGAATTCTGGAGAAAGTGCAGTCTAACTAAGTTGGCACATCACAAAGCCACCACAATACCTGGAAATAAATTGGTATTTTTAAAAGTGAGGAAAGGGAGTGTCTGGTCACTGAGCAGGCAACCAAAACTATTAGCTACAAAGGCCAGGGCAGAGTTTTATACAGATTTAAAATAAGATCCTCCTTGTGAAAAGATCAGTCTGGGTTCTGCTATGGTAGTGGTGGCTAGGTCATTCAGACCAGCCCTCCTGCAAAGAAGCAAGTGAGGACTCCAGAAAAGGGAGCTTGGTTACCAGGTCGCTTTCCCCTGGTGAGCATCTTTCTGTCTCGGAAAGGCGTGGAGGGCTCAGCTGCTGAGAAAAGCTCCCAACAGACCAATGGCCAAAGATACATTGTTACTCTGAGGCTGCCACAGAGAGTGAGGGGCTGGTAAGCCTCCAGGCTTTGGGCTGGGGCTCCAAGATGCTGTGCTCTAGGAAAGGAGTGAACTGCAAAAACAACAAATGTTATGGGGCCTGAATTTCAGCCTGCAATCACATCAACCTGATCACATCAAGGGGACCTAGGGTGCTAAGTGCTTGGCTCCCTGCCAGAGGCAGAGGGGTTAGAAAACCACCTGAGATCTCCATGGTTTTAGGATGTATAACGTGTCACACAGAGGGCAACATAAAGACATGATCAAATCCAGGAGAAACCATAGAAAACAAACTGACCTACGGGAGGTCCAGCTAATGAAGTTTGCAAGCATATACCTTAAAATAATTAGGCTTAACACACTCAAGGAAGTAAAGGTAAGAATGGTCCTGGAAACTATAACAAGGAATCAAATTGGAATCTTAGATCTGAAAATGCAATAACAAATTAAAAACACATTGGATTGTTTACTAGCAAATTACAGCTGAAGAAAGAATTGGTGAAATGGAAGGTAGGTCAGAAGAAACTATCCACGAACAAGCAGAAAAAGGGACAGTACAGGAAATTTAGAGAAGAGTGTGGTGATGACAGGGCACTCAGTGAACAGGTTGAACACACACATGGGGCTGGGTGATCTGGTCAACTCAGTGCCACCAGCACGTGCTCCTGACGTCTCCTCTGCAGCGATGTTGGGAACTTACTGCCCTGACTGCTTTTCCATATGGTTACAGGTTAGTCAATGTTTGCCACCAAGAGACTCTTGCATGAGATTTAGAAGGCAGAGGAGAGAGACAGACCATTCTTTTCTGGAGACACACAATGAGAAGGGCAGATGAGAGGTTCACAGCCGCTTCCAGGCGATCTGCCAAGGCAGGGCAGGCACAGTGTGGTTGAGGTAGACATTCCTCTTCAGAAGGAGAGAAACCAAGAGGCGCAAAGGGTGATTCTTTTTAGCTTATGTATGTGTGAAAAGTATTTTGACCTCACTCTTGAATGATGGTTTAGTTGGAATAGAATTTCCTGTTGGTAGTTATTTTCTATAAGGATGTAAAGATATTACTCTTTGGAATCTATTGCTGATGAGAAGTTTGCTGTCCAGCGAATTGCCATTTCTGTGAGGAAAGCCTATTCTTTCTGTGTCCTTGGTGTTCTGAAATTTCTCTATGGTAATTCTAAGTGTGGATTGGTTCTCAGTTAAACCATGTGGCACTGGATGTGTACTTTCCATCTGAGATCTTCTCTCTTTAGTTCTGGATACTTTCAGTCATTCTGTCTTCATGCAGAATGGGGTCTGTGGTCAGCACCCTGACCTTGATTCTCTTATTTTGGTTCTTCTATAAGGGTTAATATGTTCTTCATGCTCTAATTTTACCAATGTTCTGGGTGAATATCTTCTAGCTCACTAAATCTGTCTCCACTAGTATCCAATTAGAGTTTGTCTCATCTGTTGGGTTTTTTTCTGATGAGTTATTTTCTCATTTTTAGTTTTGTTTTTTATATCCATTTGCTTGTATTTCATTTTCTCCAGTCTTTGTTTTATAATTTCTCTCAAGTTTTTGTGGCTGTTTTCTCTTTATCCACTGTGAGAATTCTAAGTGTCCTTAAAGTCTTCTCTATGATATTAATTTTCAGGCTGCCGTACTGTTCCATTTCCTCGAGGGTGAATTCATCTGCTGATTGCTGATATTATTATATTTCTTTTTGCTACATGTTTTTGGATTTAGGTTTGCAGGCCATGTTGAGTGAGGGTTTTTGTTCCATTACCTCCCTCTGTGCTCACCCTTCCACGTGTTGTGGTCTTACAAGTGCCTCCACCAGGCCTTTGTGGCTTTGAGGCAACCATGGTGTTACCCTGGATGCTTAGGGCTCTTGCCCAGACATAGCATGACAACTGCAGGTCCAGCTGCAGAGCCATCTGTCCACTTCATGATCCTCAGGTAATTGCTGCAGAGGCTTCCCGTCCTAGAGGCAGGAGGCTTCCCAGCCCTGATTTTAGGTGATGCTCTTGGCTGTTGTTATCCACTCCCTTTGGGCAGAGGTAGGCCCTTCACTCCTTGGGGACAGCATTCCCAGCCACCTTGCCAGTTTCTGGACCCAGAGCCAGTCCTGCATACTACTTGGTGTTTTCCTTTCATGTTCGGTTTATGGAAGTGTTGGGTTTTTAATTTTTTCTTTTAAAAATTATCTGTGGTAGCCATGGGTGGAGGGAATCATGGGAGGGCCTCTGACCATGAACTTATAATGCCTTCTTGCCCAGAGGAAATAAGTAGTTTTCAAATAAAGGACAATAGTACAGTTTTTCTCTCTCTCAGTTTTTTTCTGTTTAATCCTTGGTATGAAACTGCTATAAGTTATATCTGATAGTTTTCCAATAACCAGTATTCTTCCACATCCAAAGAAAAGCAACCAACCAGTTTTTTTTCAGACTTGGAATCTACTTTACAGACGTTGACAATAAGGAAAATAAGTATTTCTAGGTAAGTTTCACAGATTTCAAAATGGCTGAAAATTATGTTTTGGAAGATACGCAGAATGCTCCCAAGCAGCTGGTCCAGTTTCTGTTGTGCTTTACCTGCTGTGGATATTGTTATAAAATGCAGCTGTGGAAATACAGCATTCTGTCTTAAAGTGAAGGGAAGCTGTTCCCCATGGAGTGTCCTCAAAGTACAACATGGGGTGCGGGCTGTGGCAATAAGACGAGAGAAGCAGTGTGGAGAAGCTGGTTCTTTGGAGCCTCAGGAGAAGAGGGGTGTGACCCCCAGCGGCTTCTTGGGAGAGCCCAGGTGATGAGCTGTCATACCCTTAATGCATCCTTGAGATTTGGGTACAAAACCACCAAGCTTCATGGACCTCTGTAACCCATGCCAGTTCCCTGGCCTGTGGGTGCCAGTCACTCTCCCCTGGGCTCCTGTAACTTCAGGATTTCGAGGGGCGAGAGGACTGGCTTCCACAAGGCTACCTGCCTCCAGCCCTGTCTTGCCAATGGATTTCAGCCCCAGGCAAGTTCACTATGGCTTCAATGTGACCAAAGAAATGACAGAAAAATGTTCTTGGGGTGAAAGGGTTTATACCCAATTTTATTTCCATGGTGGCAGGTCAATCACTAGAATCCCATCTGCTCCGAGCGAGTCTGCAGGCAGCAGGTCGGTCTCTGCCTCCAGGCCCCTCTGCCCACACAGCCGTCCTCTGGGCCTCTGTCCTCGGCGCTGCCACCACTCCAGCCTCTGCTCTGCTCTCCTGCAGCCTTGCAGCCCTGCCACTGTGTTGTGCCCAGAGCACTGGGCAGAGCTCTTTATATAGAGTCAATAGCAATGTCTTGCCCACATGTGTGCAGTGAGCTAGCCAATGAGGGCCAGGTGAGAATCCTGGCCACAGGAACTTTCATTTCATCCACAAGCCCTCTCTTTACTCTGCACTGGCCATTCTTAAAGCCCAGGCACTTCATGGTCCCTAAAGAATCTGCTCGTCCAAAGCCATCCTGAGAACAGCAGCACTTTTATGGAAGATGGGGGACTAGGGTCGCACCAGTACAGCAACAGTCGTGCTCTCCAGAGGCCCTGCCCCAGTCCAGAGTGTCCCCACCTGCTGTCTTTTGAAACCTAAAAGTTTTTAAGTTTTGTGAAGATTGATTGATGGGTTTTTTCTTTATGGCTCATGCTTTTGGTATCATATATGATACCTCTTTGCCTAACAAAATCCATGCAGTTTCCCTCATGTTTTCTTCTAGTACTTTTACAGCTTAGCTCTCACGTATAGACTTCTGATCCATTTTGAACTAACATTTGTGTGTGGGCTCAAGGTCATTGTTCTCATGTGAATTCTCAGTTGCCTCTCAGCATCTTCAGCTTTCTTTACAGGATGTTTTTAACTACAAATTCAGCTTTGTTTATGTGCATGGGCCTCTTCATCTTTTCTCCTTTGTCAGTTTTGATAAATTGTATTTTTCAAAGAATTTCTTCATTTTATATGATTTGTGAATTTATGGCACACATGTTCACAATACTCCCTATGGGGAAAATGGAAGTTCTTATGGCAGGATCCTCCCCTGCCCCTAAACTACCTGATGATGTCACTGGCCTACTGCTAGGCTAATGCTCCCACACCAGTAGGCAATGAGCCATTAACTGACTGAGTCACTCTATTAAGAGCTCTGCCCAGTGCTCTGCACAAAGCCAGAGATGCAGGGGGTTATGGACCTGCTTATTGCTGGGTACAGACATAATTCTAGTGCTCAACCTACCCCGGAAGAATAAAGCCAGGTAGGTATAAGACCTTTTAACCCCAAGAACATTCTATTGTCATTTCTCATTTCTCAGCCTCACTGACTCCTGGGGCTGAAACCCTCAGGCAAGACACTCCCTGGTTATTCTCGTCATATCTTTAGACTCTGTAGTGATGTCCTCTTTTTCATTTCTGATGCAGCAATTTTTTTGCTCTTTTTTCTTATTCTGTAATGTTGGGGTTTTACAAATTTTACTGATTTTTTCCCAAAGGAACAATGATCTGCTTTGTTGACTTTCTTCTATGATTTGTTATGTTCTATTTCATAGATTTCTGCTCTGTCTCCTCTTTTTATTCATGTTTAGTTTAAATTACTATTCTTTGTTTTAACTTCTTTAGATCTCAGGTAACTGATTTCAGGCATCTTTTATTTTTCTCATATAAGCATATCAAATTAGCTGCATCCCACAGATTTTATGTTGGTTTCATAATCATTCAGTTTTAAATACTTCCTAATTTTCCTTGTGATTTATTATTTGGTCCATGGATTATATTATAAGTCTATTGCTTAATTTCCGAAAGTTTGTAGACTTTTAGGATATCTTTTATTGTTGATGTCCTATTTAATGTCATTGTGTTCAGACAACATTTTGTATGATTTTAAACCTTTGAAATTTACTGAAACCTGGGTTTGTTTGTTTGTTTTTGTCACAAGACATGACTTACCTCTATGAGTATTCCTTGTTGTCTTGCCAGTGGGTTTCAGCCCAGGACAAGCTCATTATTCAATGGGACTGAAAAAATGACAGTGGAATGTTCTTGGGGTGGAAGGGTCATACCCAACTTTATTCCCACAGCGGCAGGTTAGTCACTAGAACCCCGTCCACTCCGAGCGAGTCTGCGTGCAGCAAGCCGGGCTCTGCCTCTGGGCCTCCCTGCCCCGCAGCCTCTCAGTCTCTGTCCTCGGTGCTGCCACCACTCCAGCCTCTGCTCTCCTGCAGCCGTGCGGCCCAGAGCGCTGGGTGGAGCTCTTTATATAGAGTCAATAACAACATATTGCCCACACGTGTGCAGTGAGTGGGTGGACCAGGGCCAGGTGAGAATCCTGGTCATAGAAACTCCCACTCTCCATACTTGTATGTGTGAAAGTAATGTGTAATATTCAGTTATTGGTTACTGCTCTACAGATGTCAATTAGGCCAAGCTGGGTAATAGTGTTCCACAAGCCTCTATATCATGAGTGATTCTGCATGTGTGGACATGTTCCATCACTTACTGTGGGGGGAGCACTTGCATCTCTCTGTGGTTGTGGATTTGTCTGTTTTTTCTCAGGTTGCTGTATTAGTAGGGTTCTCCAGAGAAACAGAACCACTTGGATATACAGAGATACACATAAAAGGAAATTTATTATAGGAACTGACACACCGTTAAGGAGGTCTGGGAGCCCAAGGTCTGCCACCTGCCAGCCGGCTAGAGCTGAAGGCCCGATAACCAGGGAGTGGAGCACATGGGATGGGCGAGGCTGGCGTAGGTGCCCGAGTCCGAAGGCCCCAGAATCAGGAGCTCCAATGTCCAAGGGCAAGAAAAGACAGACAGCATGGCTCAAGGAGAAACTGTTTTTCCTTTGCTTTTTTGTTTTCTGCTCCATCCCTCGGCTGACTGGACGAGGCCACCCCTGATGGGGAGGGCAACCAACTTTACTCAATTCAAATTCTAATCTCAAAGTAGATTCAGATGCTTCTCTCTTCCAGAACCATCCTCACAGACACACCAAGAACCAGTTTCCCAGCTACCTGGGCATCCCTCAGTCCAGTCAAGTCATCACATAAAATTAACCATCACAAGGCTACCCTTTGTCAACCTGGCCCCCTTACGCATCTCCTAAAGCCATGCTGAATCTCCAAATAAAGATAATCATGAGGTTGAAGTTCCACCTGATGGGACACAACTATCCTGCCCACACCTGCAAAGCACCAGTGCCTTCCCCTTTGGGCAGTAATGGGGTGGAACTCAGCCACTGAAGGCATGGTGGGCGTGGCTCCTGCGACGGACCCCAGAGCCAAGCGCGATCTGAATAGTCTGACTCAAGTAGGTCTGTGCAGTTGGCTGGTCATCCTGGTGTTCCTAGAAGGAAACTAGAGAGGAAGCCAATTAAATTCTTACTTGATCTCTATTAACATAAAAGAAGAGAGTCATAGCCCCTCAGTTAATTCCCTGACATGTCAGTTTACAGACCCAAAATCCCAGAATGAAGGGGACGCTGGGTCTCCTTGAGAAAGCACCCCAGTACATTGCTGAAAATGTGTACTGTCAATCTGTCTCCCAGCCTTTCCCAGGGAGACCTATGCCCTTCACCCTGGAGGCTGTGTCCTGGGAAAAAGGACTAGTCAGACCTCTTAGGGACTACTGGACGTGGCTCTGAACTGACACTGATTCCCGGAGGCTTGGTAGCCACCATTCAGCGTGCAGATCAGGTGAGCAATGAAGTTTCAGCCCAGGCTCAGCCCACAGTGGGTCCAGTGAGTCCCGGCACCCATTCTGGGGCTACTTCTCCAGCTCCAGAATGCACAGTTGAAACAGAGCTACTTAGCAGCTCACCGAATCCCCACGCTGGCTCCCTGACCTGTGCAGTGGGGCCGTGGTGGTCAGAAGGGCCAAACGGAAGCCCCCGGAAGAGCCCCACCTAGAAAAGCAGTAAGTCAAAGGTGGCACCACCCTCCTGGAGGGCCTGCAGAGATTGGTGCCGCCATCAAGGGCCTGAACGACGCGGGGTGGTGATTCCCACCCCACCCCACTCGGCTACCTCACTGGGCCGGTGCAGAGGGCAGGTGGGGCCCGGAGGATGACGGTGGGTCACCAGAAGCTTGACGAGGTGGCGACTCCAGCTGCAGCTGCTGTCCCAGATGTGTTCACTGCTGGAGCAAACCAGCGCATCCCTGGTACCTGGTGTGCAGGTACTGATCTGGCAAATGCCTTTCACCAGGACTGTGAGGAAGGTCCACGAGCGGCAGTTTGCTTTTAGCTGGCGAGGCCAGCTTCATGTCCTCCCTCCGGTGTGCATGCCTCCCCAGCCCTGTGCCATGATTCAGTTGGCAGGAATCCTGATCACCTTTCTCTCCCACAGGGCATCACACTGCCATCATGCTAATGGGACCTAGTGAGCGGGACGCAGCATCTACACTATACCTACTGATAGACTGTTTGCACAGCAGAGGATGGGAGTAAATCCCATTAAAATCCAGGGGCTTCTACCTCAGGGAAATTTCTAGGGGCCCAGGGGTTGGCACATGTCAAGATATCCCATCTAAGATATACGATAAGACACTGCATCTACCCTCCTACAACCAAGAAAGAGGCGTAGTTTCGCTGTATGTACCGTGAAGCTTCCCATTAGGTGCCTACACATTTAGGGTTATTATGTCTCCTTAAAGAATTCATCCTTTTGTCATTATGAAATGTTCCTCTTTACCTCTGGTAATGTTCCTTGTCTTAAGATCTTCTTTGCCAAATGTAAATATTGCTGTATCACCTTTCTTAAGATTATATTTGTACAGTGTATCTTTTTTCTAGCCTTTTATTAGTCTCTTTTTGTTAACTCAGTATTTAGGCTATAAACCATCTTTATACATCTTTTTAAAACAGCATATGCTCAGGTCTCACTTTACTACCCAGTCTGATAGTCTCTACCTTTTAATTAAAGTTAAATAGGTCCAATTAAGTTTACTGTAACTGGAGATATGAACGGGTTTAAGTCTACAACTCACTTGTCCCGTCTGTTTTTAATTTTTTAAAATCTGTTATTGTTTTGGATTAATAGAGTATTTCTAGTATTCATTTTTATCCTTTTTTTTTTAGCTATACCACTTTACCATTTCTTTGTCCTCCTTTATTTGTACAATTATCATATACTTTACTTCTACACATTATAGACTTTACAGTGTTATGATTTTTCTTTGATCAATTATTTTTTAAAGATATTAAATGTATGGAAAGAAAACAATGTTTTCTATTTACCTACTTATTTGACATTTTGGGAACTCTTCATTCTGTTACGTAGGTGCAAGTTTCCCAACAGAATAATTTCCATTCATCTTGAAGAAATTCCTTTTCCATTTCTTATGGTATTTATGATGCTGGTGACAAACTGTTTTGTTTTGTTTTTTTTATCTCAAAGTGTATGTCTTTGCCTTTATTTTTGAAGACTATCCTCCCTTGATACAAAATTCTGTGTTGAAATTTCTTCCTTTTAGCAAAGTCAAGATGCTGTTCAGTTGTTTCCTGGCTTCCACTTCTGTTAAGTCAGCTGCCATTTTTCCCAGTTTTCAAGGTCCCATTTTATCCTGACTTTTCTACATACATCACTGGATTTCTGTTGAGCTGCCTGCATATTCACTGGTTTTTTTCTTCTACTTTTTCCAAGATAATATTAAGCTTGTTAGGGAAAATTTAAATCTCAAATATTGTATTTTTTAGTTCTAGACTGTTTATTTGGTTCTTTTTTAAACTTCCCATTTCACATCCAAAATTACCTTTCTCCTCACCCATAATATCCACCTTTTTCTGTACATTTGCTAACATATTTATAATTGCTATTTGTTTTGCCAATGGGTTTCAGCCCTGGGAAAGTTCACTATGGATTCAGTGTGACCAAAGAAATGACAATAGACGTTATTGGGGTAAAAGTGTTTACACCCGACTTTATTCCCACGGTGGCAGGTCAGTCACCAGAATCCCATCCACTCAGAGCGAGTCCGCATGCAGCAAGCCGGTCTCTGCCCTCTGGGCCTCTCTGCCCCCAGTACTGTCTCAGTCTCTGTCCTCCACGCTGCCACCACTCCAGTCTCATCTCTGCCCTCCTGCAGCCTTGCAGCCGTGCCACCATGTCACCCAGAGCCCTGGGTGGAGCTCTTTACATAGTCACTAACAACGCATTGCCCACATGTGTGTAGTGAGCTAGCTGACCAGGACCAGGTGAGAATCCTGGCCACAGGAACCTTCACTTTATCCACATTATTTAAAGTCCTTTCCTGTGGCAGTTAACGGAGAGGGGTTAATCATCCACATATATCTAAGAATCAAGTTGATCTGGGGGTCAGCTGAGTTTTAATTAGAGTGTGTTCCTACCTGTTCTAACCTTCAGCCTACTAGGCTGACTGCCACCAAGAAACTGCACCGGTCAGTCAGTGGCCTGGGAGGGATGCGGCCACAACTTCCTGTGGTTTCTGGCTCACCTTCTGATTCCATGTGCCAGGGCTCCAGAATCCAAGCTCAGTGAGAATGATCAAGACTCCAGTTCCCTCTACTTACCATCGTCCTTTCCATTAAAACCTGGTGTGAGCACCTGGGTAGATAGATTTGGCCCTCTCAAGCCGTATTTCCTCCTTCCTGGTCTAATGCCTCTAGGCTCCACTTCCAGGCCTTCTTGTGAATAGACAGGTGAGGCTTTGTATCTCATTTTGCATAAAAGTTCTCTCTTCCCAGAGCAGGCTCTGTTGCCACCTGACCATCTGACTCTCTGGGGCCTTCAGGCAAAGGAGGAGCTAAGAGTGGGTCTTGAAAAAACTGGCACCAGCTTGAGTTGTACCTGCCCCAGGTATAAACATGAGAAGCTTCTATGCACAGGAAGGCTTATTCCTTCCAGGGGAAGAAGGATTGCTTCTGCCAGCAAGGGACCCCCAGATTTGGGGGTCCAAAGTTCTCCACTTTATCCGTGTCTGCACAGATGTCTCCATCTGACTCTCAAGGTCGTCCTTCCCCACACATGGTTTACTCTAACACAGGTGTAATGGTTAGTTGTATGGGTCAACTTGGCTAGGAGTTATTTAATCAAACACTAACCCAGGTGTTGCTGTGAAGGTATTCCGTAGCTGTGGTTAACATCTACAATCAGTTGATTCAATAAAGATTACTCTCGATAATCTGGGTGGGTCTCTCCAATCAGTTGAAATGCCTTGGATACAAATGGTAGAAATATGGATCCCATGACCTTGAGCATCAATACTGTCATAAGCAGCCACTTATCCAGCACTTGGCTTCCCAAGCTCTTGGCTTCCACATGACTTTGTCCCATGTCACACCAGGCTACTTGGATGGCACCACAGCCTGCTGGGAAGGAGGCTAGCCATGAATGCTCTGTGTAGGTGAGCAACTGAGGATCAGAACCCCATTTTAGCTCTGTTTCCTGTTTCCTGGGGGCTGTTCGGGTGTCTATTTCTCAGCAGCACATTCAAATTTGGTAATGTAGGGCATTTAATAAGACTGTTTACCAAGGTGCAGGCTGTGTGGGAAGCTCACAAGTGTTAATTGCAGAGTGGTGATATACAGCACAAACACATGGAACCTGGTCCTCACCACACATTGCCCGGGGCCCTGTCCACACACTCCTGCAGCTGCACATTGTGGACACACGGGCCTGTTACTGACTCACCTATGTCTCCTCTCATTGGAATAGACAGACGTGGATTCTGTCCCCAGCAAGCTGGTGTTCCTGGTCAGTGTGGCACCCAGTCCCTTTCCAGTCTCCATCCCCCATCCCTCCCAGTCCCTAGAATGCCGCAGTCACCTTTGGGGTGCACAACGGGTCTGCCTGTGAGGCAGCTCAGCCTTTTCTGTCTCCTTTTCACACTGTGCACCCCTCATTCCAGCCTGCCCCGAAGCTACGGTCCCACCTTGCTGTGGCCAGGCATGGGGGGGGGGCGTCTCCTGGGTGGTCAGAGTCATGCCCTGAGTCCCTAGGCCAGCGCAGGGCTCATTTGCTGGGATGCATCCTCCTCTGTCCTGCTGGAACCCACGGAGGAGCCCCAGCTCTTAGGGTCCCAGGGTCTTTTGGGAGCTGCTCAGGTTCCCCAGAGGAGATTCTCCCTATTTCCTGGGTGGGGCTGGCTCCTGGTTGCCAGTCCTGCCTAGAGAGCTAATCTGGGAGGGGAGGTCCCCTGGGTGGGAGGATCCTGGGTGGGGGAACACCCTGAAGCCTCACAGCTCCACTGGGCTTTCCTAGCCCCCTCATTTGGGTCCTGCCCGCCTTGTGGCCCTGGTACCTCCCAGCCCTCCGTCTCTCAATGTCCCAGTACTTTTCCAGCTATTTTCTGAAGCCACTAACATTTTTTTCTACTAAAGTCCCTGATCTTGTTCCCTCTCTGAGAGGGGAGGGTAATTTATTTACTTATTTTCTGTCCCATTAGGGCGTCTTGGAGGGCAAGGAAATGCAGAAGCATGGTCAGTCTGCCCTGGAGAGTCTGAAGGTGCCAGTGTGCAGTCCAGGGTGTGTGCGGCCCCAAGCATCACCCGGCCTCCGGGCCTACCCCGTGGCTCCTGCATGGCGAGTCCCTGCAGAGGGCCTCCTCTGGGCAGGCACTGTGCTGAGACCTTCAAATGGCGACTGTAAGAGTAAGCCTAGCACAGAGCTGCAGGGAGGGGTGCCGAGCCCCGCCTGGGAGGCCTGAAACTTCTCAATACCATGAAGTTTCACTCCAGGTGGGATGCACGTGTCAGTCAGGCAGGTGGGCATGGGGCTGACCCAGGTTCCACTGTGGGATGAGTAACCCCCACACCTCAGTGGCTTAACCCAGTGGCTGGTTCCCTTGTTTTACAGGTCTGGGACTTGTCCGCAGGTGGTCCCCAGGTGATGGGGGCTCCATTGCCAAGGGGTTATGCATGGCCAGGAGGACACTGGCCCTGAAAGTGTAGCCCAGAAGCAGCGTAGAGTTTGCTCACATTTCACTGGGGAAGCAAGTCAAGGAGTCACACTGAATTTCAGAGATGGATGGGGACAAGTATACAGCTTAGGTGACCGAAGGAGAGAGGAGGTGGGAACAGTCAGACTGGGCACCACAGCCAGGGTGGGGGCTGTGAGGGCAGGGTAGGGACCAGGGTGACTGAAGGGAGGGGTGGAGGAGAGATGCCCAGGGCCTGGTGACCCACCTGCAATACAGGTGGGGGTCCGCCCACGTGAGGCGGCAGAAGACCCTTCCAGGACCTCAAGCAGGAGGGAGGGCTGGCCAGCTTTGGGGCCTGGCCACAACGCAGAGCTTAACAAGGAGAAGGCTTCTGAAAGTCAAGGTGAAACAACCCACCCCAAAACGGTTCTTCAGTGACGAAGGGTCAGGATCAGGTGTGAGAGGGCAGCCTCCCGAGGCGCTCGCTGTCCTCAGCGCTCTACTTCCGTGGTCTCACCTGGCCTTGTGGGCAGGGCCAGAGGCGCGCAGAGGTCAAAGCGCGCGTCGCTGCCCGGGAAGAACGCCGCGAAGGCCTGGAGAGCCCAGCGGTCCGTCAAGGCCTCTGCTGGGCCAGGGGACGCTGTGTAAACCGGGCGCGGGGGGGCTCTCACCTGCGCCAGGGGCGCCATCTCCGGACCGGCGCCCGGCCGTCCGTGCTGGGAGTAGCGCCTGGTGCCCAGCCAAAAGGATCCCGAGGGCGTGGGCGGGCAGGTCGGGGCCGCTGTGACCGTGTGTAGCCAGCGTCCGGGCCCGCCGCGCGGGGAGGCCTCGCGTGCCAGGCCCCTTCCCCGTCTTCCCCTGCCCTTCCCGGGGCGCTGCTGCAGGGCGGCATCCGCACCGGTCCTGGAACCCGGGCGCCGAGTGTTCTGACCCAGACCCGGCCTAGGCCCCTGCGCAGCGGTTTCCCGCCGCCCCATCCGGGGCCCCGCGCGCGGCCTCTCGGGGCGCAGAGCAGCAGCATGAAGTTCAAGGCTCCCCGGGGGCGGCTGCGGTCCGCGGTCGCGCTTTGTTCACTGCGGCAGCAGAGGTGGGGAGGCCCACAGGGATTCCGAGTCCCCGCCGCCTTGCCGGGAGAGGCCGTCCCCGCCCCCGGGACCGCATCCTTTGGGACCCACCGGACGCTCGGAGGGGACCGTGGCCTTTCCTTCCTCGCTCTTGTCCCTACAGCCCCGTCGGTGTCGCGGCCCCAGCGTCGGCGCAGACCCGGCCCCTCCCAGTGTGGGCGGTGGGCACCCGGCACCGCGCGCCGGGGCCGCCCCGTCCCCGCCCCGTCCCCGCCCCCGACCCCGACCCCGACGCTCGGTCCCGCCCCCGCAGGCCCCGCCCCCGGCGCTCGGCCCCTCCCCATCCCCGCCGACCCCGCCCCGGACCCGCCCCCGCGCGCTCGCTTTCGGCGGAACGCGCGGGCCGCCCCGGACCGCGAGCGCCGAGGCTGGGGCTCACGGGGCCGCTGCCACCCGCTTCTGCTCCTCCTCTGCTCCGGGTTGGGCGCGGGCCATGCCCCGGGCTCCGGCCGCAGCGCGCACACGGGCCCGGCCATGAGGAGCGGCGCGGAGCGCAGGGGCAGCAGCGCCGCGGCGCCTTCCGGCTCGCCGCCCACCGGGCGCGCGCGCCCTGCCGGCCCCGACGCGCCCCCGGCCCTGCCGCCGCCTGCCGCCGGCCAGCCCCGGGCCCGGGACGCGGGCGATGCCCGCGCGCAGCCGCGCCCCCTGTTTCCGTGGAGCAAGTGGAAGAAGAGGATGGGCTCGTCCATGTCGGCGGCCACGGCGCGGAGGCCGGTGTTTGACGACAAGGAGGATGGTGAGTGCGGCCGCGCGGCCAGGCTCCGGGCCGCTCCCGGGGACAGCGCGGTGGCCCCGCCGCCTGGGGACCCCACGCGCTTTCGGCGGGATCTCCTCGCGTTTGGACACCGCGGACCCCTAGGCAGGCGTCTTGGGGAGTCTAGGTTTGCGGGGACACCCGCGGACGCTGCCTGCGGTGGCCACGCGCGTCCAGGGCGCCCGCCTGCGTCCCCCGTGTCCCGGGGTGGCGCCGCGGACGAAGCAGGCTCGGTCTGGCCCTGCTGGGTGAGGGTCCGCAGTCGGGGCGGCTTCGGGCCGTAGCGAGGGCTGTACGAGTTCATTCTCCCTTTTAGGAGCCGTGTGCGTGTTCCGTCACCACTATGTACCTACAGTGTGCGGAGTTTGCAAAGGGAGATGCCTGCCCCACAGGTGGCGCGGGGGCCCTGGCCCTCGGAGCTCTCGGTCTCCCTGGTGACCGTGGCGCGGGGCCGCCTGGAAGGCCAACCTTTGCCCTCAGATGGTGGAGGAGGCCTTGCCTTTGTGCAAAGACCTGCCCTTTGGGGAAGTAGTTAGCTCTCAGGCCCCGCTGAAGGCAAAGCTGCGGACTGGAGGGCAGGTGCCTCTTCGGCGGCCGTTCCGAGGTCGGCACCGGTGGAAGGCAGGTGCCAGGCAGTGGGTCAGGCAGGGTTTTTCTGGGGGCCCTGCTGGCACCAGGGACCTTTGCCTTAGCGCCCAGAGGGAAGGTGGCTGTGCAGTGTCCGCCTTCGGGCACTGTGAAACATGCATATGCAACACACAGCTTTTTTCTACAGTTGTCAGGCAGATAGTTTAAATGGTAAAATGATGACACATTTGATGTTTTCTGACATTTTCTTAAAATAGTTGAAATATGCATTTTTCATTTGTAGGCAGCCTGCAGAGGTATGACAGATCTTTTATAATTTTAGAGCACAGCTCAGTGCAAGAGCCCAAGCTATTTATTTCTGATAAATAATTTAAGCATTATAGGAAATTACAATAATACGACCTCAGGCCAGTGTTGGTGAATGTGCGGGCCGGGTGCCCGAAATCATCAGAGTGATGGGGAGCCTGCTATGGTGCTGGCCAGGGGCTGTGGGGCACGGCTGAGCCTGGCCACAGTCAGCAGGGGAGGGGCATGGATGCTGGGCCAGCGGAGGGGTGTCCAGGACCTGCCACACTGGACGGTATGTCTTGCAGCTGCCTGTCACAGTGCTAAACTTGGGGACAGCAGAACTTACTGCTGTGAATGTTTCCTATGTTACACAGTTTTGTTTTTCACATAAATAACCAAAGAAAAGAAAGCCCAGAGTGAATTAGGAACTAATCAGGAAGCAGATTTACATTGAACTTCTGGCTGCAGGATGAGAAAACATCTGAGAAATACATTGATTGCAGCACTTGCTGGTGTCAGCTGGGAGCTGGCACCTCTGTGGTGCCTTCCTGTTATGCTCTCCAACACAGAGGACGCAGAAATAGTGAAACTGATGCAGCACAGAGGCTGCCTTCTGCTTTTTAAGGTAGAGTTCTGCTTGCTAACAGTGTGTTAGGTGTCAGAATTGAAGGGTCATTGGAAAGGCAGAAAGAGCACAGAATCTGTTTATGGGGCTCGAGATCTGATTTGAGGGTTATTTAACCCCCCTGTATTTGCCTGCAGTGACTGGCAGAGGTGCCTGCGGTTCTGGGCCTGTGGGAAGGGGGGCTATCTGACTGGCTACAGGTGTGCCTCTTTAGGACATGTGACCACTGATCGCTGGCTCTTCCCTGGGCATGGTGGCCACGCCCCCAAGCTGAACACATGACCAGGTCTTACCCGGGCTGTGGTGAAATAGGGAGACCAAGCCTGGCCCTGGGCTCAGCAGTTGAGACATTGTCTCTGTGGGTGCCACTTTGTTGCATTTTTATTCCAAGTTTGTGTACCATTGTCAGGGCTCATGTGGCGTGAGTCACAGCACATGTTTGCAGAGAGGCTGTTGTGCAACTCTTGGTGTGAAGGCCATGCATGGGTTTATCTACATGGGAAGAATGAGGCTCAGAAGGGACGAAGGAGGGTCTCCTACGAGGGGCCCTGACCCCTGCTTCTTTCCTGGGCTGAGGGGTCACGTCATTCCTTCCATCCCCTCCAGACAGTGTCCTGTTGCTTTCTCGGCCCCACTGCAGAGCGGGCTTACTGAGACATCCGTGTCATGCTGTGACTTGCATTTGCTGGGACTACATGGTTGCTATGGCAATGTGAGACCTGGTGCATTTTTTAGATTAAAACACCCAATTAATACATCAAATTCGGTATGCAGAGAAAAGGAGAAAGTAAAATAAGAGGGCAGTTTAACAAGTGGCAGGTAAATTCCAAGTAAAAGGTGTGGCTATAACGCAGAAGCTTAGATGTCCTCTGTCTCTATCAGTCCCGTGGAGTCCAGAGCCATCCCCTTACCTGGCAGGTGCTGGGTCCATGTTCAGAATTCTCTGCACCCCTTCCTCACTCCAGAGCCCAGAACAACTCCTCCTTTTCCCTCCACCCTGTCCCTTCCTCTGCTCTATCCCTCTCTGATTGCTGGGAGCAATTGATTTCAGGGATTGAGCCTGCCAGGGAACCTGAATTTCTGCTGCTCTGCCCCAGAGCTGTGGGGTGTTGGGCCAGAGCAACTGCCCTTTTGTTTTTCTTATCTTGGTGACCTTGTGTGAGACACAGGCTGAGTGGTGCTGGGGGTCGGGGGGCTTCCAGCACCTTCCTGCTGAGCAGCCCAGCAACCTGGTGGGTCACCTGCCTTTCTCAGGATGTCTGGTCTCAGACTGGTGTGGATTAGCTCGCCAGTAGGGAGTAACTAAGCACTGGGCAGGTTTGCCTTCGGCCCGAGGACACTGGAGGTAAGGGGGCCCTTGCAGGTTGCAGAGTTCCTGGCCCCATGCTGTCAGGTGGGTGAGCAGGATGGCAGGACAGGCTACCACATTCTCAAGTCACCTTTCTTAAAATTAAAAAAAAGCCCTTGCTTTTTTTCTAGTTACGTGAACATTAAATGTGTAAGTTTGTAAACATTTTATACTTCACTGTTTTTCCTACAGTTACCCCAAATAGGAAAACTGAGACATGTTGGTGCAACTTCAGTGTGTCTTCCCCAGCCTTTTCTAGGAATGCGCTCACACGTACCGCTGTGCAGAGGCGTGATTCTCTCCTCTGATAGAGAAACGGGGTCATGCTCCACGTGGGGCCCTGTAGTAGCCTGCCTCTTTACCTGGCAATGTGTTGCCACTGTCCTATGGCATCATTGCTTGACTAAATTTACAACAACAGTTCTCAGTTCTGCTTATGAGCTAGACTCTTAAAAAATAGGGGTGTCTGGGCCCTGCCCCTCCAAAGTTCAGGTCGAATCTGGTGGCTTGGGGTGGTAGGAGGCAGGGGAGGCAGTCAGGCACCACTCTGTCATTAAGCCCCCTTAGTGATGCTGATGGGCAGTCATGGAGTTTCACTTTCCCCTGTAGATTTTATGTTTTCTGCTTACTTAATTTCCTATTGTAGGACATTTGGGTGTTTACATTTTTTAAATATCATAAACAACTTAACAGTGAACATCCTTGTATATTCAGTTTTGTGTACTTGGTATTCTATCTTCAGGGTAAATTCCTAGGAATGACACTGCCAGGTCGGGGGGTGTCCTTGTAAGTTAGGTCGGTGCACCTGGCTGGCTCAGGTAGCTCTGAATGGCACTCTATGTGCCTGCTGCTCACGGGTGCTTGTTCCGCAGTGGCAACCAGACGGATGTGGCCGATGCGAGTGTGGGGAAACTGGACAAAGGAGGAAGTGGGGGGACCCCAGTGGATAGGAAACAAGTAGACTGAGCAGCAGGGGCCCTGGAGGAGACAGAAATGGGCAGAGCTATGTTCAGCGGGGCGGGCGGGGAAGGGAATGCCCATCTGGCTTGCTCCAGGGGTGCACGGCCACCGTCTTTCCCAGAATTCTCACCAGCCCTGGGTGTTAATGATGTCTTTACTTTTTGACAACCTGAATGGTGAAAAGACTGTATTAATGTCTTCAGTTTCTTTAACGATGAGACAGGCAGTCTTTTTGCTCTTTGTAGGAGGCTGCTGTCCTGTTTCTTTTCACTGTTCTCTGTATATGTGAAGGCTCACCCTTGAACAGTCCCCACACATTTGTCATTTACCTTGTAATGTTGCTAGGGCTTATTTGGTATAGGTGTGCTAACTTTTGTGTGGTCACATTCATCAGTATCTTCCTTTCTGGCCTTTTCCAACCTGGGGGTTGTGTCACTAATGCCATTTCCTGGCGCAGGTGACAGTGATTCAGTTCACACACACGTGCAGCTGCACTTTTTCTGGTGCTTCTGTGGCTTCGTTTTTATCCTGAAAGCTCCAGTCCATTTGGGATAACATTCTACCTGGAACGAGACAGTCTTCCTGCTTCGCCTTCTGCATGTGCCCGAGTAGGGCCCGTTCAGGACGTCCCTGGGTCTCAGGTGTGCCCTCCGCTGTGTGCTGCTGGTTTTCCTGGACCCGAACCAGGACAGTGTTTCACGGTGGTCGCTGCTGGCATGGGGGAAACTGTCACTCACTGTTCACGTCCTGAAAACAGCTGCTCTGCTGAGGCCCTGTCAGCTTGAGCTTCTGGGTTGCTTTCCTTGGGCTTCCTGGGTGGCCAGTTATGTCACCAGCAAGGGATGGCTGGGTCACTTCCTGGTGCTTATGCTTCACGCTGTCTTCACTGTGGACCCCTCCCTGTGGGGCCGAGGAGGGCTGAGCGCCTGTGCCTGACCCGACAGGGCCGCAGTGTCAGTGTCGGTCTGGCCCCTGTTCTCTGAGAGTCTGTTCTCAGTGGATGGGGACTTGCATGTTGATGGATGACTTTTTCCTTCCCTCCCAACCCTGGGAGGGGTGGCAGGGGTTGGGGCAGTGGCTCTTTGTGGATTCACACCCCTTCCCCACTGCAGCGGCCTTGGGGACAGAAGCCTGGTGGCCGCAGACCCTGGGGCCCTTTCCCAGCTGGTAGGAGCAGCGCAGAGGCCCTTGGGTGTGCGCATTTGGGTTCACACTGGGCAGGAGGGCGCGTGGTCCCTTTGGAAAGCCCCCTTGTGCGTTCATTCCGGGCCCCCAGGGTCCAGGGCACAGCACTGGGTGTCCCGGGGAGCGAGCCTTCGGGCTGCCATGGAGCTTGGTGGGATTCTTTGCCTGCGGCCGACAAGGCTGGTGTGGAAGGGACTCAGGACCCACTGTCACAGTTTCTTATGTAAGAAATGTCAGCTCTGCACGTCTATCCATCTGGCTCTGTGTTTTAAAATGCTAAAAATAAGCCGATTTTCTTTTAAAAATTTAACCACCCAGCTTTGTGGTCGAGAAGTGATGCAAGAATGCACGGAGGTGACTTCTGTCCCCGGCTTCCCTCTGGGGATGAGGAGGCCCCAAGGCCGGCTGAGGGAGGCAAAGCCGTGGAGAAGCGTCTGGAACAAGGTCAGAGCAGGCCGGAGCAGGTCCTCGAGACACCCTGGGGGTCCTGTAAAGCCACACTGTGATCAGCCGGGCGGGGTGGGGCTGAGAGTCCGCATGCCTGCCTAGCTCCCAAGGCCGCCTCCGCTGCTGTCCAGGGCTCAGCTCACTGAGGGCAGAGGCCATGGGCTCCAGCCTCTCGGTGCCATCCGGCCCGGGCTGCCCTGGGCTGCAGCGCTGCAGGGGAGACTCCAGACTTCCCGCTCATCCACCCTTTGGGGACAAACTGGCTCTTGCTGCCAAGTGGCCAGTGATCAGCTTGGCACCCCAACACCGCAGCAGTGTGGCACCTCGGCTTTGTTTTTATTTCTGTGTCAATCCTCCATGTTTTCTCAGGCTGCCGTGTTCCACCTGTACACGCAGCATGGCCGGCATGCTGTGCCCTGTATCCCCACTGGCACTGTGGGTTGTGAGCTGGCGTCTTTCCCACCTCCCACCCAGGCCAACGTGGAGCTGCTGCAGGGTGCAGGCTGCCGAGGGGCGGGCGCGCTCCCTTTTCTGGTTGCTGTGCCCTTGGTCCGAGAGCCCACCTCAGGGGGCTCATCCTCCCAGTGCCTGCATCGAGGGCGTCTCGGGTACAGCCCCAACCCCTGTGGGCCTGGCTGTGGGGTGCTGATGGGTGCTAATGGGTGCTCCCTGCCATGCCAGGAGGACCCTCCTAGGAAGGCTGGTTGGTTCTTAAGGGCTCAGGCCCTGTGGCCCTGGTCTGGGTCCCTTGCTAGTAGGAAGCTCAGAGCCAAATTTGGTGTTCATCTTAGGAAAGGACCAGGCCTTCCACCTGATACCATTTTCCTTTTCATCCGGATTTTTCTTCCACACTTAAAAGGTATTTTAAACTGCCTCTTGGTACCTGCTTCTCTCTGCTATCTATGTATAACTACAGATAAAAATAAAGTCTTGGTAACCACGATTGCCAGTGGCTGGTGTTTTCCCATCCGTTCCCTGCGAGTGGGGCATGCAGGCCTCCTCCAGCCCTGCTGCCTGGCTGTCAGGCTGGGTCACGACCTGTGATGGCATCTCTGTGCCCAGGGCGCCTCTCGGAGTGCCTCGCCCCTGCACAGGGAGTGGGCATACACCTGCCAGGCGCCCGACGGGGTGCTGGGCTCCACTGTCCTCCCTGAACACAGGCCAGATCCAAACACTAGATGATTGCAGTGACCAAAGTTTGAGATGACTTAGGGGAAGCCTTGATTAATAAATTCGTTATTTTTAAAAATTGGGATGCCTGCTTCATCAGAAAATGTTTTTCTATTGACCTGAAATCTAGTATTTTGCAAACCAAAGCAGCTGACCAAAATCCGCGTGGCCGAGGGCAGAGAGCTGACTCAGGGCTTTGTCCCTCTGTCCAGCCAGAGGTGGGCCACTTCCCCATTGGCAGTACAGGGGCCCATGGCTGGTCACCAGCATGCTGCCAGCTCAGGCCCGGGCCCGTGTCGAGAGTGTGAATACCCTGTTTGGTGTTATTTAAGTTCTGAAGCCAAGGAGATGGTGTAGGTGGGAGCTGGTGTCGCCCCCAATTTATTAAAAATAGGCTCTGAGCACATTCCGTTTGTCACAGTGATTTACAGAGCTGACTCCAGAAAGGTCTCTGCTCTCAGAATCTCATGAGGACTCGGCACGCTCGGTGTGCATCAAGCAAGAAATAGATGACTGTCACTTTGTGACTTGATGGGCCAGGCACAGGCGTCACATCCTGGGGGTCTCAGAGCCTCTCTTGACTGGTGGGTCAGGTACCGAGAGTTACTTAATGCTCAGGAAGTCACCTCAGCTTAGTGGCTTGAAACAGTAGGTGTCCCCATGTGGCCTGAGTTGGTCTCCCAGCAGCGACTCATCTGGGAGGGTCTGCTCACGGTCCTGCGGGAGGTGGTGGCGGATGCCTGCAGGGCTGCATCACCCGAACGTCAGCGGGGCGGGGGGCCTCAGCTCCTCACCACGTGGGCCTCTCCGTAGGGCTGTGGAGTGGCCCCATGGCTCGGGGCTGCACCCGTGCACACGTGGACAGACGGGAGCCGCAGGGAGCTTCAGAACCAGCCTCTGGGTCGCCACAGCCACTTGCACCTTGTTCTGCTCCTCAGAAGCAAGTCTTTGTCCAGCCCACACTCCAGGGGAGGTACTCGGCCCCGCCCTCCGAGGGAGCACCTGGGGACAGAACCTGGTTCTGTCCAGCGGTCTTGCAGCCTGAGGGCGCCTTCTCTCTGCTGGTCCTGGCAGTGGAGAGGGGAGCTCCCTGCAGATACTCAGTGTTCCCAAGAGTGCAGACGGGATGATGCCAGTCCTCTCCAGGCTGGGGCATGAACTGGGGTATCACTTTTGCCGTGTCCCCCTGGCTGGAGCAGGTCACGGGTCCACCTGTGTGTACAGGGCCATGCCTCTGTCTGGGACTGTGGGGCCGCTGATGGCTGCCAGGTCTGGCTGCAGGAAAATCTGCACACAGGCAGGGGAGGGCAGGGACAGGCTGGCTGCCACCAGCACCCTGGCCACTGCTCAGGAGCCAGGGTGTCCGCCTGAGCCAAGAGCTAGGCCTGCTGAGCCCGGCCTGAGCGCGGTGACCTCAGAGAGCAGGCTGCCTGTCTGCCCATGCTTGCCCCAGGTCTCTGTTGGCCAGCTCTGACCTCAGACCATGCTGGGTGCCAGTGCAGCCAAGTGGACCCAGCCCTGGCCAGGTGCTGTTTGAGAGCCCCAGAAACGCCAGAGACTGACAAATCCCGTCCTTTGCATCAAGACTTGAGCCTGGAGGACCACGCTGTTCGTGCTTTGAACCACATGTGAAGGTGGAGTGGGAATCACCATCTTCCTGAGTGTGAAAAATAAAGTCCAAGAAGCCAGCAGGCCGCCGGCTGTCCCTGTGTCCCCATCTGGTGACAGCCTTTGCCGGAAAGGGCCCCGAGGTCCCTGTTTGTTTCCTGGGTGGCCGTGGTGGGATCCTGTGGCTGTCCCACAGTCACGTTTGTGTTGTCTCCAATTCTTTTCTTTCTCCTTTTTCTTCTAAGTTTCAAGGTCATCTTGTTTCTGAAATCACGTTCTAGCCCCTCAGGAACAAAGGGTGCTTTGCAAAGTTGACACATGCCAGAGGGAGGGGGAGGGGACGGTAAAACTGAGGCAGGCAGGGGGGTTTAGGAAACCTTGCGCTGAACAAAGGGCCACCCCAGTCCCCAAGGGCACCACCTGCTCGTACCTGGGCTGCGTGGCTCGAGGTGTGGCTGGTGGAAAACACACGGTGGGCCTCCCTCCTGTCAGATCCAAGACAGAGGGGTGGGTGGGCAGTGGTGGGTGGGCTGCCTGCCCAGAGACACAGGGCCACAGCCGCTGGGAGGGGAGACCCCCCAGGCACCCTCCCCCATGGCGGCTCCTGCAGGTGGGCATTGCGACACTCAGCATGGGTCATCTGGGTCCACCTGCCCCTTTCCCTGAGCCCTGGGCAGTCAGAATGTGCACAGCATAAGGGGCCTAACTGACGGGGAGTCCCCAGGAGCTGACCTGGCGTGGACATCACGGACACGAGAGAGAGATTCGCGGGAGACAGGAGCGAGGTGCCGGGTGCACCCTGTCTCCGGGCTTTGCCTCACCCTGCAGGGCAATGCCGCTCTTTGTGACCCAGGCTGGCCCCTGGCCCCCCACCTCCCTACTTTGGCCTCCTGCTGGCCCTGGGGCTCCTTTCCAGGGTCACCAGTGCTTGTGAGAATCAGGGCGCATGCCTGCGATCCTGCATCTCTGTGGTGACCACACCCCTGCTGCCAGAAGCCCCATTCGTGCCTGCTGACTGGGCATGATTATTAATAGTGTCCCCTTTACTCTTAGACGTGACCTGGTTTGGATGATAGATTGCATGTCTGCCCATACAGCCGCCAGAATGATCTTTTCGTTTCCTTTATAGCTTTTTATTATATAACGAAAAGTGACAAGAACAAATATTAAGAAATTCAGAGTGTTATGTAATCTCAGTGCTGGTATAACAACCACTTGCAGGTTTTCATATGCCCTTCCCATCTATACTTGGGTGCATACAAAATATATGTCACTTAAAAAGACTTCTTCCTGATACACTTATTTTAGGATATTTTAGACTTACAGAGAAGTTGTGAAGGTGGCCAGGGCGCCCTCGTTTGCCCACCCTGTTTCCCCCGACATCGTAGCCTGCTGCATTGCCAAAGCCGGTGAACCAGTGTGACTCATTATTGTATGAGTCATGGTTCTCCAGAGACAGGCCAGTAGAGCGTGAGTGCATGCGTGTGTGTGTGTGTGTGCGTGTGTACGTGTATGTGTGCAGACAGATTGGCTGATTGACGAGGAGGAATCGGCTCACTCAGTCATGGGGGCCGGGAGGTCCTGCGGTCTGCTGTCTGTGGGCCAGAGGACCAGGTTTCAGCCCAAGTGTGAGGCCCGAGAGCCGGGGAGCCGGGGTGTGGATCCTCTCTGAGGATGGGACAGCATGGCGGGCGGGGGAAAGGCGCAGAGTCTGCGTGGAGTCCTTCCTCCCACTCTCCGCTCGGCCCTCTGGCAGGACACAGCCCGTCGCGCTGGGGAGGGCCGTCTGTACCGAGTCCTCCCAGGCATGTGCCCATCTCACCTGGAGACACTCTCCCAGGGCACCTGTGCCATCAGGTTGGCACATAAACTTAACCGTTGTAACTCTCAGTGGCTAAAGTCCACAGTTTATTCATTGTCCTGGGCCCCAGCATCCCCAGGCCTTTGGTCTCGTGTCCCTCGGGCTCCCCTGGGCTGTGACAGTTCCTGGGCCCCCTGGCTTTTGGTGACCTGAGAGTTTGCAGGGCACAGGGCAGGCGTTCAGGAGAACGTCCCCACTGGGATTTGACGACACTTTTCTCTGCGTAGACGAGGGTTACGGGTTTAGGAGGAGAGCACAGATGAGAAGCCATCTCCTCGCGTCAGGGCAGGGTCCGCGGCCGGCATGCCTTGTCCCTGGTGTCCTGACCTTGACCCCTGGGAGGGCATGTGTCAGGGTCTGAGCTGTCAGGTTGTTCTGGGAGCAAGGCCACCAGGCACAGCCCACCCGGAACACATTCGTGCCCCCATCCTGGCGTGGGGGCCAGGGACAGGGGCCAGTATCTACACAAAATGGTTTGGAATTCTGCACAGGTTTGCCTGCCCTCCATTTACTTTGTTACTCTGTCACTCATTTACATCAGTGTGGATTCGTGGGTATTTGTTTTACACTTGGGGTGATAGCGCCATGCCCCGGAATGTCTGTGGCTCGTGTTGCCCCTGCTTTGGCCACAGTAGCTCTTCACTCAGCCCTGTGTCCCTGGCAGCCTCCTCCCTGAGCACCCTTACACGCAGGTGTGCAGCCTACTCACATGCATCTCATACATTCCCTGACCCAACCCTAGAATCAGCCGTTTCTCCCAGGAGCCCTGGGCCTCTACTGGACGGCACCAGAGACCAGGGGCTGGGGGCCGGGAGGCCCATGGTTACTGAGAGAGGGACCTGTTTAAAGCACAGAGCTGAGCATGTCACTGTTGGCTGGAGGCCCTGTTGTTTCCCAAGACCCCTCCCGGAGCTGAGCGTGTGACTGTGCCCTAGCTCAGTGGGCTGCAGGTGCGTAGGGAGGGGTGTGCATCGGTGCAACCATTTGGAAACTGCTTGGCAGGACCTGCTAAGCTGCACACGCCTGTATCCTGGGGGACAGAGCCCAGCCCCTGACACTTGGAAGCGGACCTGGCCCTCAGCTGGCCCCGGCTCCCCTGTGACCCATGACCAGGTCACAGAACACTCACATCAGACCATCAGGCCTGTCTGACCGTGATGACTCATGTCAGAAACAAGACCACTCCATAATCCTGTCTGAACACAGACAAAACATGAACACTGTCTGGGCCAGATGAGCAGACCCCGCCCTAGCTGATGGGAGTGCGGGCTCCTGGACAGCAGCCACAGCCCCGGATAGTCCACTCCTCCCGCCTCTGCAGAAGGGGAGTTAGGAAGCCTGCCTCCCGACAGCATCGAGGCCATGCTGCCCGAACCCTCGTAAAGGTCACCTCCCTGGGCCCAAACCGTATCCATTGTTCCAAATACCCTCTTCCTGAGATGCCCTCGTACCCCAGGCATGTTCTCCCTCCCCTTGCAACGAGTGGCAAAGCCAGAGTGTTCTGCCTTAGGCTGTTTCTGGGTCACTGACCTCCAAACCGGAGGGCGGTGTTCCTGGGTGTAGACCCGACGAGAAGCTTGCATCTGTGCACTGAGAGGCACCGGTGTCCACGCAGCACCATGTGTGACAGGCAGAAGCTGGAGCCAGACCAGACGTCCCCCGGCATTACCCAGGCCTGTAAATTCCTGTGTGCTTGCACAGTGTGAGCCGCCAGCGAGGACAAACACCCCGTGGCGCGCCGGGTGGGCATGATGCTGAGAAAGCCTGGCTGGATGCCACCCCCAGTCCTTTGCTCCCTGTTTTCAGCAAGACTCCTTGGAAGCTCTCTGTCCCTGCTGTCCCCACCCTCTCCCCAGTTCTCCCAAGGCCCAGCAGGAGCTGGGATCCATCCCATGGCCCCCCAGCTCCTGGGAAGGCCCCTTCCATGTGGCTCAGCCTAACGCCCAGCCTCTCAGTCCTCCTCATCCCTGGCCCGAGGCAGAGCTTGGCCCTGGGGACCCCTTCTAGGCCCCCCTCTTCCCAGGGCCACACGGTCCATTCTGGGCCCCGGGGCTGGTCCTCTCTCTCCCTCTCCCTGCTCTGCCTGTGGAGCCCCTTGGGGCACCTTGCTCTCCGCGCTGTCCCTTCTCACCATACTCACGCCTGGTGATCTCATGGCTTCAAATACCATCCATATGCCAATGGCTGCCAAATTTATCTCTCAGCCGGGACCTGCCTCCCACGTGCCAGATTTTTCTGTCCAGCCTGCCTTGACACCACCATGGCGTGTCTCCTGGATGCCTTGGGGGCTGCATGGTGAGACTCGGGTGCCCGCCTGCCCTTGCCCTCCCATGCGGGCCTGTCCTGGAGGTGGGAGGGCGGCCTCCACTCCCCGGAGCCCCTGCCTGCCTGCTCTGCCCTCTTGGCCCCTTGCCCCAGAGGAATGACCCCCAAGTGGGCTCTTATTCCCTCCGTCCCCCTTTGTGTCCCAGTGACTCGGCAGTGAGGCCAGTGGCGGGGATGGCGGCCAGTCTGCTGGGGTTCTGGCGGGGTGCCGGCCCTTGGCACTGGGGGCTCTGGTGCTGCCTCCTGGCCAGTCCAGTGAGCAAAGGATGCACTCTTTCTGCCTCTCCCACCAAGGGGCCAGGCCGCTGGGAGAGCAGCTGGCCAGACCTCAGACAGGCTTCCCAGGGTCCCGACTCCCCTGCCAGGCTGGCGAGTCAGGGCCTGGGCAAGGTGTCCGCGGGGCCCGTCAGCGATGCTTCTGTGCCAGGTGGGCAGGCCCCACCTCCCTGGCCGCTGGAGCCTGTGTCCTCTGGATGGCAGACTTGCTTCCGTCCCTGCTGGCTGTTCCGTCCTCTGGTGGGTGTGCTTCCTGTCCCCGGCTCTCCAAGCGGGTGGGGAAGGCCGGCTCGTCACTTGGAGAGACAGGCCCAGAAGGCTGGCCTTTAGGACCCGCCCAGGGAGCAGCTGAAGCAACCGGCTGCCCAGGCTGTTTGAAGGAGGCTCATGGGGACACTGCACCTTCCCTCAGGCCAAATGTGATGGATGGATTTCAGGGGCTGCTGACACCGTTGTCCAAAACTCCTTTCCCTGAATTAGACTGAAAACCCGCTGTAAGTGGGCCGGCTATGAAGTGCGCACAGACAGGAGTGAGAACTGGCTGTGGGGCAGGCCTTGCCTCACGTCCAGGCCTGGCGGCCTCCTGGGGAGGTCAGTGGTGGGTGCGGAGGCCCAGGACCTCATCTGGGTGTGGCTCTGACCGCAGGACTCCCCGGACTTCCCCTGGCTGAGCCTGCGGGGGTTGGACAGTGGGGCCGGCCTGTGCTGAGTGGGGCAGAGGCAGCCTTGAACCCAGGCTGGCTCAGCACTGGCCTCAGATCATCCATCACATGCAGAAGGGTGACAGTGTTCCTGGCCTCCGCCCACATGCCAGCAGCCCACCCTCTCCACGTGTGCGGCGGTTGCTCAAGCCTCTAGGCAGCGCCACATGCCCCCTGGGGTAGTGTTTCCCAGCCGAGAACCACACTCTGAGCCCAAGAACAGGGAGTCTCGTCCTTTCTGTGGCCTCAGCCTGGCTAAGGCCAGGGGAGTCAGTGCCTCTGGAGCTTCTTCGGGAGGGCCTGCCCCGGGCCAGAAAGGTCTAGAGATCAGAGGTCATCGACCTCAGCTCGCAGGCAAGACTGCCCATGTTTGGCCTGATGGGGGTCTCCAAGCCAGGGCCAGGGCCCAGGTCCCCCAGCACCAGTGCAGAGCCTGACGTCACACAGCTGTTTCTGCTGACCACAGGGCCTGCCTTAGAGGAGCCCCTGGGCCGCCCCTGAGGCTCTGTGGGTCAGCCCGTGTGTGTGTGGGAGCATATAGGTCTGCATTCATGCGTGTGTGAGCCTGTGCTGGGAAGAGAAGCAGCAGTGGAGTGGGACCCCTGCCTGGCGCACGAGCATCCTGGGGAGAGGACAGGGCTGTGCTCACCAAGTTGCCCAGCCACCCTCTCTAGGTGGCTGCCTCTGTCCTGTAGACCTGCTGCTGGACTTCCCACGTGGCAGCCTGCCTAGGCTGCTGTCTCTCTGTTCGATCCTGGTGTCCTAAGCAGTAGCTGGAGTTTTTGGGGCCCCAGGGGAGCGTCATCTCTGCAGGACCCCATGGACTCCTGCAGAGGAGCCTTGGATCTCGTGGGAGGCCCAGGGCTGCAGGGAGGGAGGCAAGGCTGGTGACTGATCCTGTGCGTGGGCTCTGCCTCTGGCCCCTTCTCCAGGGAGGTGGAGATCCACCCACCCACCACCCGCGGCCAGCATCTGGCTTGCCGGGGCAGGTCAGAAGGGCTGTCTTGTGCACAGGGGCTGACCTGGAGCCCACGCGGCTGCACCCACCAGCCCTGCGGCCGAGATCTCCCCTGCCAAGTGGCTGGCTGGTCTGCCGAGGGGGGCGGGTCGCAGAGCTGCGTCTTGGGGCTGTGGAAATCTTGGTTAAGCACAGCCTACCCATGGGCTTCTCACTTCCCTGGGCAGCAGGGACGTGTCCTGCACTGAGGGGTCCTGGGAAAGCTGAGCTGCCCTCTTGTTTGGGTGGCATGCCCCAGGCACATGCAGACTGACAGCAGGAGCGGCAGGGGCCGTAGGCCCAGGGCTTGGTCATCTGGGCGGGCCGTCCTGGCTTTGGACCCACGGGAGCGTGTCCAGTGGAATCTCAAGAAACCGTTCCAGGATGAACTCAAGTTCTTTTTAATTTAAATAAATGCACTGCTCCAGAGAGCAGAAGCTGGTGCCTCTGCAGACTGAGTTAATTGGGAGGCTCAGAAGGTTAATTACTCTGACTGCCGTTTCTTCTCTTCCAAGGGCCACCCTCCCTTGATTACATCTTCTCAGTGTGTGGGACAAGCTTCTGCAGAGATAGGGTCATCTGGGAGCGGAGGACACACGTGCAGGGGTGCAGGGCACATGGCCTCGGGGCTCAGTGGTGGTGCTCAGCACCTCCAGCTGGACGTGGTGCCATCTTGGGTGGAGGGCACACCGGCATTGGTCTCTCAGGGCGCTCAAGGAAGCCGTCCCTGCGGAGGTCAGAACAGTGAGATAGCCGGCCCAGGGAACCTGGCTGTCTGTCTGGAGGCGGTACTCTCCTTTGCGTGTGTCCATGCGCACACATGTGCAGCACACACGCCCTCTCTAGTGGCGTCTCCAGTGGTGAGATGGCTCATCTCTCTCCAGGGATGGCAGAGCCGTGAGGCCAGAGCCACACGTTGTGCTCACTGGTCAGAGATTTCCCCCTTCCTGTCCTAGAATCTTTGTTTTAGCTGCTAATCAGCGCTCATGTTCCATTTCAAGTTGGTGTTTTGTTGATATGAAATGGCGGTCAAGGCTGTCTCCCTCGCCCCCGTCCCTGCTTCCCCAGACAGACCACGTGGCTGTCTGTCTGTCTGACCCAGCACCACCTGTGAAATGGCTGTCCTTCCCCCAGTGAAGTTCTTTGGCACCTCTACTGAGTCAGTCGAACTTGAAATTGTGGGTCTGTTTCTGGGCTCTGCTCTGTCCCCCTGGTCTGTCTTCACACCAACACCGTGCTGTGCTGATTATGGTAGCTTCATGGACACCTTGAAAGAAGACGTGTTTGCCCTCTAAGTCTGTCCTTCTTTGCAAAACTGACCACTCTAGATTCTTTGCCATTCATGTATATGTGAGAATCCGTTTGCCAACTCCTAAAATGTGCTGGCTCAGATGTTAATTGGGATAGCATTGAAGCTATTGATCGGTTCTGAAAGAAGGGGCCCCTTAATGTGCTGAGCCTTCCAGTCCGCGAACAAGCCTTCTGTTCTGGCGCTCTTTACGTCTGCCAGCATGGTTTCATGTGAAGCATTTGGTTTCCAGTGTACAGAGGTTGCACGCATTTTGTTGAATTTATCCCTATATATTTTGTGTTTTTTCAAAAATAGTTGCATATTGACTATACCCTAAGCCTTCTGAACTTACCTATCATGGCATCTTACTTGTACATTTCCTGGGGCTTTCTGTGCCACAGTCATGCCATTTGTGAATTAAGACAGGTTCATTTCTGCCCTAGTGGAACCTGGTGCCCCCTGCGCTGTCTAGGAGCCTCAGCACAGTGTTGTTTAGATGTGGTGAGCATGGATATCCTCACCTTTTCCTGATGACAGGGGGGCAGTGTTTGATATTTCATCACTAAGTAGGATGTCTGCTTAGCTTTTTCAAAAATGCCTGCATCAGATTAAGGGAGACTCTCTCTTCCTAGTGTGTTGAGTTTTTTTTTTTTTTTTTTGAGAAGGCATATCTTATATTTATTGATCAAATGCGAGTTTTTTGTTTTTAGATTATTAATGGTTGCTGAATTTTGTGAAATGTTTTTCTGTACCTGTGGCATTGATCATATGGTTTTCTTCCTTACCTGCCAGCAGGGGTTGACTTTTGCGTAGTACTCTGACCGTGCAGGCCCGGCCGGGCTTTGTACATCGCAGGACTCGGTTTGCTAGTGTTTGATCCCAGGCTTTTTCTTCTGTGCTCGTCAGGGACATTGGTCTAGATTCTCTTTTCTCACGGTGTCCTTGTCTGGTCCTGATGTCAGTCTTATCTGGCCTCATGAGGTGGCTTGGAGATGTTCCCCTCTCCTCTGTGACATGAGAAAGCTTCGTGAGATTGACGGGTGGGTATTATTTCTTCATTGAGTGTTTGCTAGAATTCACCAGTGAAGCCATTTGAGCCTAGGTTTTTCTTACTGGGAACAAATATACTTTCTTTAACAGACAGGAGGCATTGAGAGTTTCCATTTCTTCTTGCATCAGTTTTGGTAATTTTTTTCATCTTTGAAGGAGTGGAATTTGTCCATTTCATGTATGTCACTGGCTTGTGGGCATAAAGCTGTTATTTTCCTCTTACTGTCTGTAGCCTCCCTTTTGAGCCTGAGGCTGTCCTTGGTGTTTGTATGTCAGTGACTGAGAGGAACCTCACAGCCTCAGGCTACTCGTCAGCCCCTTCTCCCTTCCTGTCCGGGGCCGCTTCACGCGTTGTGGCCTGTTCCGGGGCACACGCACATTCACACTTACGCCTTTGTGATGGCTTGAGCCTTTCGTCATCATGAAATGTCCCTCTTCATCACTGATGACGTTCCTTGGCTTCAAGTCTGCTTTGATGCCGATGCGGTCCCTTGGCTTTGTTCTGATCAGTCCTTGACATGACGTGTCATTTTCTGCCCTTTTACTTTTCAGCCCATTTGTATCTTTAGGTGGAAAGTGGCTCATTTATAAATAGCACATAGCAGAGTCTTGCTTAAAAATCTAGTCTGAAAATGTCTGCTGTTTGGATACAAAATTAATACACAGAAATCTGAGGCTTTCCTATACACTAACAATGAACTAATGGAAAGAGAAATCAGGAAAACAATTCCATTCACAATTGCATCAAAAAGAAAATACCTAGGAATAAACCTAACCAAGGAAGTGAAAGACCTACACCCTGAAAACTACAAGACACTCGTTAGAGAAATTAAAGAGGACACTAACAAATGGAAACTCATCCCATGCTCCTGGCTAGGAAGAATTAATATTGTCAAAATGGCCATCCTGCCCAAAGCAATCTACAGATTTAATGCAATTCCTATCAAATTGCCAACAGCATTCTTCAACGAACTGGAACAAATAGTTCAAAAATTTATATGGAACCACCAAAGACCCCGAATAGCCAAAGCAATCCTGAGAAGGAAGAATAAAGTGGGGGGGATCTCCCTCCCCAACTTCAAACTCTACTACAAAGCCACAGTAATCAAGACAATTTGGTACTGGCACAAGAACAGAGCCACAGACCAGTGGAACAGAATAGAGTCTCCAGACATTAACCCAAACATATATGGTCAATTAATATTTGATAAAGGAGCCATGGACATGCAATGGGGAAATGACAGTCTCTTCAACAGATGGTGCTGGCAAAACTGGACAGCTACATGTAGGAGAATGAAACTGGACCATTGTCTAACCCCATATACAAAAGTAAATTAGAAATGGATCAAAGACCTGAATGTAAGCCATGAATCCATAAAACTCTTAGAAAAAAACATAGGCAAAAATCTCTTGGACATAAACATGAGTGACTTCTTCATGAACATACCTCCCCGGGCAAGGGAAACAAAAGCAAAAATGAACAAATGGGACTATATCAAGCTGAAAAGCTTCTGTACAGCAAAGGACACTATCAATAGAACAAAAAGGCATCCTATAGTATGGGAGAACATATTCAAAAATGACATATCCAATAAGGGGTTGACACCCAAAATATATAAAGAGCTCACACACCTCAACAAACAAAAAGCAAACAATCCAATTAAAAAATGGGCAGAGGAGCTGAAAAGACAGTTCTCCAAAGAAATTCAGATGGCCAACAGACACATGAAAAGATGCTCCACATCGCTAATTATCAGAGAAATGCAAATTAAAACCACAATGAGATATCACCTCACACCAGTAAGGATGGCTGCCATCCAAAAGACAAACAACAACAAATGTTGGCGAGGCTGTGGAGAAAGGGGAACCCTCCTACACTGCTGGTGGGAATGTAAATTAGTTCAACCATTGTGGAAAGCAGTATGGAGGTTCCTCAAAATGCTCAAATAGAAATATCATTTGACCCAGGAATTCCACTCCTAGGAATTTACCCTAAGAATGCAGCAGCCCAGTTTGAAAAAGAAAGATGCACCCCTATGTTTATCGCAGCACTATTTATAATAGCCAAGAAATGGAAGCAACCCAAGTGTCCATCAGTAGATGAATGGATAAAGAAGAGGTGGTACATATACACAATGGAATATTATTCAGCCATAAGAAGAAAACAAATCCTACCATTTGCAACAACATGGATGGAGCTGGAGGGTATTATGCTCAGTAAAATAAGCCAGGCAGAGAAAGACAAATACCAAATGATTTCACTCATCTGTGGAATATAAGAACAAAGAAAAACTGAAGGAACTACGCTGACGTTCAGTGACTAATGGGGTTTGTGGGGGGGACTTGGTGAAAGGGGGAGTCTAGTAAACATAATGTTCCTCATGTAATTGTAGTTTGATGATACCAAAAAAAAAAACACCAAAAACGTCTGCTGTTCAACTGGACTGACAGCCCATTTACTTTCATGTACTTACTGACATGTTTGGGTCTAAGTGTGCTGATTTTCTGTTTTCCCATCTATTGACTGTTTACCATCCATTCCTCCATGTTGGACACAAGCCCCTTGGGGTGTGTTGTGTTCTCTGTGCACCCCTGGCCTTTGGGACACTGTGTTTTCGGGTGGAAAGCTGCATGTGTCAGTGTGGAGTCTGGCTGGGGTGGCTCTGCACCAGCACCTGCCTCTGTCCGTGCTCCCCACCCTGAGCCACCGGCTGACCTGCAGACCCCACCTCCCGAAGCAGGTGTGCGGTCTGGGTGGTCTTGGGCCTTGTTTGGTCGCAGTTTGTTCCTTGACACCTTGTCCTGTGTCTATGGGATGCTGTCTGTCTGGTGGCCAGTGGGGGCCAGAGGCTGCAGATGCCATGAAGTCCCAGAATTTGGAGAATCTGTGGTGGGAAGAGCAGGTTCTGCAGCCACACAGGCAGGGCTGCATACCGTCTGTCTGTCCTGGCCCCATTTGTTCTGTCTGACAGTTGGGGTGGCTGCACCCCTCTTCTCCTGCAGGGCCCCTGGGCTCCGAATGGGGGGAAGTGGGGGAAGGGCTGGGGGCTGGGTAGCACCTGCTGGCTGCAAGGAGGCCCCCCGAGCAGCCTGGAGTGGGCCGCCCAGCAGTGTGTGGGGAGAGGTGGGCGCCATCTGGGACCGTGGCGAGGAGAGGGGGGAGGTGATAGCTGGTGGTTTCCATGCAGTCACCGCCACAGCAGAGCCAGCCTGTGGGCGCCACCGTTCCTCCCTGTTCTGTAGTGCTGGGCCATCTCCATGGCAGCCTCACCCGTGTCCTCCGCTCCCCTCAGCAGCCTCTGGCTCTGCAGCAGATACCAGGGTGCAGAGAGCCAGCTGGGCCCACCGGCTTTCCTGTCTCCTGGCAGGACCGGTGCACACCCGAAGCCCGCCCGGGTCTGCTCAGGCTGCAAGCTGCTCCCTCTGGGCTTCCTCTGCACCCGGAGGATGCGGGCGGCCCTCTGGAGGCAGGACCCTTCTTCACCACGGCCCGGCGCCCCGCCTTCCACGAGCCCTGGGCTGCCCTGCCCAACGTGCCCACTCTGATCTGGCTCCTCAGCGCAGCCCACGGCCCAGGTGGGTGGGTGTCCAGGTCAGCAGGAGTCTGCCCACGAGGCGGGGCGGCCACAACGCTGGACCTTCAGACTTGTCACTGCAGTTGGCATTCTGGTCCCTGGTAATACCTTCCCACAGGACCACGCTGCCCCGGCGCCCGGTGGCAGGTCCCTCCCCTTCGTGCTTCTCCTCTGCTTCACCCACACTGCGCTGTCCCTGGAGCCACTGGCTGTGTGTCACCCAGAACCAAGTAGAGTGAGGGCCATTCCAGGGCTGCTTCAGATGGTTACAGACACCGAGAGGGCAGGAGATGCCGGCCGGACGAGCATGCGAGTCCCGGTCAGTCCCGGGGCTCAGCGGGGCTCGGGCTCCCCCTGGTCCTGCCCGCTCCATGGAGGTGCTCACCTGCACTGCCCAGACCTCAGCTGTCTCTGCTCTGGGCTCCTGTACCTGGCCTACTGTATGGGGGTGTCTGTGTTGGGCTCGGCCCTTTGTAGGGACACTGAGGATGTGAGCACCCTTGACCAGTGCCCTCTGGCCTCATCCTTCAAGCGGCAGCACAGGGCTGAACACAGCCCACCCCCAGGCCTTGGACCAGCCGGCTTGTCCCTTCCCCTGTCCTGTGCCTTCCCTCAGGGGCACGGTGCCTTCCTTCCCCTCTGACAGCAAACAGGATGCAGGCGGACCCCTTCTGCTGGTGGCCAGGACGGGAACTGAGGGCCCCATCTCATCGAGGCAGCCATGCGGCCACAATGCCTTTGGCCATGTTTTCCTAACAATGACCTTGTCATTTCTTTCCTCTCGAGGAGGCATCACTGGCGAAGCCTGTGGCCATCAGTCGGCTGAGCAGCACCGGGTCACAGGCCCCGGGTGGGCTGGTAGCAGTGCCTGGTGCTGGAGGAAACCACAGGAGCCGCCTCAGAGAGGACGCTGTGCTCTGTTTGGGAACCCGTGGGTGATAACCCAGGGGGCCTTTTGGGTCCTGGCGGGCACGCAGGCTCTGCTGAGACATGCGGCCTGGGAGGGGGCAGCGTGAGCCAGCTCTCCTCCCGGAGCTGCGGTGCGAGCCGCGTGAAGCCGGTGAGGGCCCTGCGATCAGCCACCGTCGCACCTCTGGCGTCCTGCCCGGGCATTTGAGGCACTGCCCAGCTGCCTAAGCACTGTGGCAGGAGTGTCATGCCATTGTGCACCTCATCCCCATGGGGTGGCTGGTGCTGGCGTGCAGCCACGGCAGATGGGCTGCGGGTCTGGACGGGAGGACACGGGGCAGCCTCTCCTGGGGCCGCCACACTGGCTCCTCGTGGGCGGCCAGGCACCTTCACCAGCTGCAGGCCGGCTGCCATGCAGCGTGTCCCACTGGGGTCGGTTCTGCGGCCCTGGAGCCGGTTCTGAAGGGCCCGGGATGGCTGGTGCCCTTGTGGACTTGTGGCTGCACCCGCACCCGACTGGCTATGCGGCCGATACTGGGTCATGTCACCCTGGGATGGTTCTTTCGCAGCAGGATTTTAATTCCTGTGCCCGGTTTCCTGGACTGGGCTCCAGGAGTGTGCTCCCGGGGCCGGGTGAGGTGCGTCTTGAGAACAGAAGGGCCATTCAGATTGAGCTTGAGAAACGCTGGCCTGGGCCCGCTGAGAGGCGGCTGGCGAACGGGGGTCCGTGACCGGGTGGGTGGTCTGGTAAGGCAAATCAGAACAGCGGGGCCTCAGTTTTTAGATCACGTTTAACAGGGTTTTGATGAGTTTCTTACAAACAGAAAGCAAGAAGAAGACAGGGAACAGCCCAGATCTCACGCCCAGGTAATCGCCAGCTTCGTGAAGTGCTCTGTGGTCAGGGTGAAAGCGTCCCAGCCGTGTAGAGAAGTGGAAAGTGGGAAGCGAAAGCCTCCGTCACATATGTAGCACACGTCTCCACATGTGTGTGCCGCTTGTGCAGAGTCTCTAGCGTACACGAGAGGGGTCGTCATACCCAGCGTGTCCGCACTTTTGCAAAACCTTTACATTGTCTCTTTGGGGCATTTTCTTATTGGCACATAAACCTTTTTAATGTCCGCACACAATTCCACTTGAGGTGGTGACAGAGTAACCCGACTGGCATGTGCACCTGGGCTTCCCCAGGACTGACCACCTGGACGCCGCCCTGGTCCGCACGGAGTTCTGTGAGTTCACTGGCCGTGGAATTCCCGGGCTTGCCTGTCTCCAGCACCGGCTGGAACCGTTCATTCCGCTCAGGAAGTCGAAGTGCTGGCTCCTCGTTCCGCCCCCGGCAGCTTTACCAGGGACGGAGGTGGCCAGTCCGGCATGCGGCTCCGTGCCTGTTGCACCCATCTGCCCGTCAGGGCCTCGGCCCCTTTCCCCACGGGGCTGGCTTTCTCACTGTGTACAGCTTCATTGTAATGAAAGGAAATTAGGCCCCACTTACTATATTTTCCCCCTTGCAGTGTTTTGATAAAAACCCTGCTTTTTCTCTTCAGAAGTTTTACATTTTTATGTGGCTGAACTTAACTTACCCATTTGATGAAGAGGCCTTCCTTTGTAGCTTCTGGGGTTTGCTTCCTGCTTGGAAAGGCCTCTCGCTGCAAATGAATTCACTCTCACCCATTTTTTTTCAAGCACTCGTAAGGGTTCATTGTGTATATGTGTGTCTGAGAAAGAGCGAGCGAGAGAGAGCGAGCGAGAGAGAGCGAGAGCTTCTGCCATGTTTGGGGTTTACTTTGTGCCTCGGAATGAGGGAGGGTCAGGCTTCCCGTCGTTCCCCTTCCCCTGCCCACTCAGAAGGCCTCCTCTGCCCTGGATGCGTTTGTGTCTTTCTGCACCTCCCAGCATGTGGGTGGGTCTGTCTCTCTCTGTTTTGTAGCAGATACGTCTGTGTGCAGTATTTTAAAAGGGCTCTTTTAAAAGACAGTTGAGAGTCGTATCTGAGGGTAGGGCCTGCAGGGAAGGGTGGTGGGAGACAGAGTCCCTGGGAATCTTCATGTGAAGGGGTTTGTCCCCTGAACTGTTCCCGAGACCACCCCCGACGGGGTTTAGAAGATCTGCCTTGCCCGGCAGCCTCCTGCCTTCTGTGGGATGAATGAATGTGATTGCGCTGTGATTTGGGTGGGGAAGGAAGGGCCTTTCCCTGCAGCTGGAGCCCAGGCCGCCCTGCAGTAGGCTGTGTGTGGTGAGGGAGCAGAGGGTCAGGCAGGGCTGCGTCGGCCCCCGGGGGAAGGAACCAGCTGCCTGTAGCCTCAAGGCAGAGGTTTAGAAAGGAGTGGATGTGTGCACGCGTGTGTAAGAGATGCAGAGGTGAAACCTGCTCCCCCAGAGCTTTCCCCCAGCTCAGCTCAAGGCCACATAGAGTCTCCCCCAGGTCTGGAATGGTGCCCGTGGGTCACCTGGAGGGGTCACAGGCCAGCATGTAATTCACATGCTCAGCTCTCCATGATGCCCCGTGCTAGGGTGTGGTGGGGGCCGTGGGGCCTTGGGCACAGGGTCAGGGCTGGTAGCTGGCTGATCGTCTGGGCTCCTGAGACCTCACAGAAGCCTGCTCAGGTTGTGGGCGAGGCAGGACACTGACATTCCTTACTGTCTGGAGGCCTGGGGTGGTCCCACAAATGCCAACCTGGTGCCTCAATGCTCGGGACTGCACGGGGCTCGGAGCCAGTTCTGTGGCCGCTGCTGTGCCCAGGCCTTGGGAGCTGGCTGGCTCTGGCTTTCTGCCCAGCAGCCCTCAGGGAACTCCTGGCCAGCCTGCCGCCCTCAGCCTGCTGCCCCGTGGTTTCTGCATCCTGGCTAAGACTTCCCTCTGGGGCAGCACAGAATTAAGCACCCACAAGAGTGCAGACAGACACCTGGCGCTGCTCAGGTGTCTTTTTTTGGAAATATGCAGGAGAAGAGAAGCCTCATTCTCCACCTTGAAATAATGCCTTTTTCAATTCCGTTCACTTTGGGCCCCTAAAAGACCCACCTCTTTTCCAGGACGATAATTAAGCCTCTTGAGCCAGGAGGAGGGTTGAGGGAGGGGAGACGGGCCGGAGGCAGGCCCCTGCATCATGGCCATTCAGAGCTCGGCCATGGTCTTGAGCCCAGGGGGGCATCCACTCTGTGCTTTGGCGCCCGGGTCATCCCAGAGACCGACCCGGGGCAGAAACCTTGTGTGCTTGCGTATGTGGTGGGTGTCCCTTCTGGCACCGTAGGAAGCACACGGGACCCCACCCAAACCAGACCCAGCTCGGGAAATGTCCTGACCCTGTCTGGTGCCAGCAGGTCTGCCGGGCAGCTGCATTTGTAGGCTCACGGGTCCAACACAAGCTGATCCCACACTGCCCAGCCTTTTGGCTTCTTACAACTCCTTAAAAATCTCCTTTTGGTTTCTTTCCTTGAACAGTTTTTCCTGCATGTTTGTGCTGTTTCCTAGCTGTGTACCCACATTCTGATATTCTGTGGAAAACAAAAATTGGTGACCAAGAAGAGTGGTCATCAGGACAGTGGTGCTGGGACGTGGGGGCTGGGTGACTGAGCGCAGCCTCCCGCGTGGGGTCCTCGGCTGCCTGCAGGCTCCTTCCTGAGCTCAGGGGCTTCTGTCTTCACTGCTTCCCACCCTAGAGTGAGGGGCCGCGCCAGCCCAGACACCGCAGCCAGAGCATCTGTGCCTCCTACGGGGAGGCCCGGGGCTGGGGCTGGGGGCTGGGAGGGCAGAGAGGCCCGGGTTCTTGGTTGGAGGCCGCTGTGTCTCCAATGGATGGGGTCATTCGAGGACATGGTGGGAAGAGAATCAGTGGGCCGGGTCCGAGGGAGGAGGTGTGGGAGTCCCGGGCGGTGGGAAACCGCGTGAGGGGGTGGCTCTGGGTGCCTGGGCGCCGGCCGCACGTGGTTTGCTGGCCCGTGAAATCGAATTGTTGAAGGACACGTGTCTATGGAAAATGAGTTGGGAACGGAATGGGCCTCGGGACGCCGTGCAACCTGGGGGCACTCACGTTGGCCTCTGGGGTCTCAGGTTCTGCTGCAGGGTCGGGCTCTTCCCTTTGCTCATGAAGCCGAGTCCAGGCTGCCCCAAGGCCAGGCCAGGCCACGGCTCCCTCCGTGGGTGACAAGGGCGGTGCGTCCTTAGCTGACTCGCGCTGGCCAAGCCTTTACTGTTGCCCGTCTCACTCTTCTGTGGGTGCCGGCCTGTGCCCTGTGGGACCAGACCCCACACCTACCAGAAGACCGTGTGTGACTGGATGTGGGCACAGGTGGAGGTTGGCATTGCCCAGTGGGCATACAGAGTGAACTGCCCTGGTGGCTGTGGGGCGGGGCCCGCAGAGGCCTGGCAGACACCTGTGGGGTGCTCCGTTTACTTCAGAGGTCCTTAGACCCCAGAGGTTGTGTGGAGGCCACGGGCTGATGTCTTAGGGCCCCCGTCATGGCCGTCACCTCCATTTGCCTCCTTCTGAGGTGCAGCTGCCCGGGGTGTCCTCAAGAGGTGACGACTCAGCCCTCGCCGGTGCCACCTGGTGAGCAGTGCTGGTCCCGCCTGGGCGCGGCTCTGAGGTGAGAGGCCCCATCGGGTGGGGTGGCATCAGGCTGCAGGTGTCTAAGGGCCCGTCCTGCTCTGGGCTCTGCAGCCCGCTGGTTTACACTTGCCCAGGGTTACTCTGCAGACAGGCCAGTGCCTGTGGGGCCAGGCTCCTGCCTGGCCGAGGGGCAGCGGGTGGCCCATGGCCGGGCTCCAGTGGGGCCTGCTGGTATGGCCTGCACAGCCTGGGAGGCTTTATCAGCACTCATTCCTGCAAAACAAACAACTGTATGGTTTATTAATCTTTAAATATCGACTTTCCATCAAAACCACATGCAAATTCCTTTTAAAAGTAAAAGTCTGCGATAAAACCTTCCTCTTACAGTGAGATGTAATTTAAAGCAGCAGCTTTTCCTTAATAATGCTGCGTCCATTTATCCAAGCTCAGTGTGGGATCGGGGTTTGACTGAGACGCCACACTGCCCTCCGAGAACAGCATCAGGCTGCCTGCCAGCTGCTCCAGAAGAGCGGAGCCCGCATCAAGCAGGCCGGTCCTGGGGCAGCGGACCACAGCGCAGGGGGGTGGGGGTGGGGGTCCTCTACTGAGCCCAGGCTGGCCACGCCTGGGGGCGGCTGGCTCGCTGTGCAGGCCATGTTCTGGGGAAGCTGGCTCTGACTGTGGGGTCCTTGTCCGCAGGCGGAAAGAAGCGTGCCTCCCACTTAGCCCTCCTCCAGCCGCTAGGAGGGTCTGGTCCCATCCTGTCCTGTCCTGTCCAGTGAACCCTCCAGTTTGCAGGTTGATGACATGCCTTGATTCCAGCTGAAACACTTACTTATCTTGCAGCTGTTTGAATTCATCCCGTGTTTTTAGCATCCCACAGATTTTAAAAGAGAGTAGCCGAAGCCCAGTATCTTATCAAGGGTCTGCCTGGGAGAGAAAAGCTCGCTTGGCGTGGGGCCAGGGACAGCACAGTGTTGGTGGGACTGTGGTTTGCCTTTGCCCATCTGGTTCGTTCGCTCATTCAACAAGCCTCCACTGGGTACAGCGGGCTGGGCTGGGAGCCGCTGGGGGCTTCAGAGGGCACCGCAGTCAGCCTGAACGGATCTGCCAGGGACCCACTGCCGGGGCCTCAGGGCACCTTCTGGGACCAGCACCTTCCCCTCCTGATTAGCGGCTGCCCTCTGGCCACTTAGTGAGCCTAGAAAACACCGTCACATTCCCTCCATGTGTGAAGCTGCTCAGAGGCTGAGCAGGTGGGAACTGGCTCTAGGTGAGGCTGAACGAGACATGTGGGTGATGACACATGGGGCCACAGGACACGGAGGAGACCTGAGGCTGCCCACCTGTGCACCGCAAGGCGAGGGTACGATAGGCGGATGCCCCCACCTGCGCACCGCGAGGCGAGGGTGCCCCAGATAGATGGGGCACGGTGACTGCCTCGAGTCTGGCAGCTTTGATTTGTAAGCTGACACAAGGGAACGAGGCCTCCACTCTCATCAGCTGGGCATCTTCAGCCTCTGTTCCCTTGGGGATAAATCAACCCATCTGCCAGTCCCGGGCCCAGCAGCCTGCGCGGGAGGAGGCGCGGCAAGGAGGTGATGGCTTTGGCAGGGCCGTGGGGCATAAGTGATAAATGGCTGTAAAGCACACACGCTAGCCTAGACACGCATTTCCCAAGCACCACCCCATCCCTGTGGCAGCTTGCGACACTTCCCGAGTTCCCCAGGGGAAGGTCTGGCCCAGCCGGCAGCAGGCTTCATCCTGCGCCTCTTCCCCACAGCGTGGGGACTTCCAGGATGCCCTCAGCATGCGGCCTCCAGGCAGGATGCGTCCGTCAGACCTGGGCTGGGAGCTCAGTGAGCCCACCTAGAGGAGCCTGGGCCAGGACCCTCATGCCCCACCACTGTGTGCACACGCACCCAGACACACATGCAGAGAGCTACACCTGCAGGCATGCACATGCACACCCATGTGTGCACATGTACACACATACACAGAGCCATGCCACAGGCACACACATTCACACCCATGTGTACACATGTACACACACACACAGAGCCACGCCACAGGCACACACATTCACACCCATATGTACACATGCACACACACAAAGCCATGCCACAGGTACACACCCATGTGTACACATGTACATACAGGCACACATATACACACCCATGTATACACATGTACACACACAGAGCCACGCCACAGGCACACACATTCACACCCATGTGTACACGTGTACACACACACACAGAGCCATGCCACAGGTACACAATTCACACCCATGTGTACACGTATACACACACAGAGCCACTCCACATGTACACACATTCACACCCATGTGTACACATGTACACACACAGAGCCATGCCACAGGTACACAATTCACACCCATGTGTACATGTGTACACACACAGAGCCACACCACAGGTACGTAATTCACACCCATGTGTACACATGTACACACACACACAGAGCAATGCCACAGGCACACATTCACACCCATGTGTACACATGTACACACACACACAGAGCCATGCCACAGGCACACACATTCACACCCTATGTACACATGCACACACACAAAGCCATGCCACAGGTAAACACCTATGTGTGCACATGTACATACAGGCACACATATACACACCCATGTATACACATGTACACACACACAGCCATGCCACAGGCACACATGTGCACCCTTGTGTGTGCACATGCATGCACACAAAGCCATGTCACAGGTTCACACCCATGTGTACACATGTACACACAGGCACACACATACACACTTGTGTGTACACATGCACACACTAGTGTGAGCTGAGATAGACAATTGGCTCCAGAATAAAAGTGAATTCTGTGCTGTGCAAACTTCTCCCATTTTGGCCGGGTTTCAAGGGGCCCCAAAAGGAAAGCAGCGCGCTGTGCCTGACACCCTGCTTCTGAAGGGGGGTCGTCCTCTGGAGTGGTTTGTTCTGCCCAAACTGAGCTCGACACATACTGTGGGCACGGCTTCTGGGATGGGGTGGGGGAGAGGAGCGGCGACTCTGTGCCAGCCGGGCTGTGCGGGGCTGCTCGGGTCACTGTGGACAGAGCAGCCTCAGGACTGACCCCCTCCCGCGCGGGCTCTGGCCTGCCGGCCTGGCTGTGGCCACTCCACAGCAGGGGGGCCTGGGGGCGTCCCGCACAGCTGCCCCACCCAGCTGGCTGCCCCTGAGATGGCCGAGCTCCCGGTGCTTGGTGGTGAGTGGCAGGCATGGCAGCCCCAGGCCCCGGGGCGAGCTGGAAGTGCTGCTCACGTGACTGAACATCAGGCAAGCTCTCCTCAGAGCCCCTTCCCGCAGGCTGAGCCCAGCCCCACACCCCTGTCCCCCAAGAGCACTCCTGGCCCCCTCTGCACCACCCCTGCACCCCCACGCTCCCCTCCCCAGCCTCGCTCCCCTCCCTCGATTGGCCTGCCCATCTGCCCCCGGCCCCAGGGGTTGTGCACCCTGGATTCCTGTCCTGACTGCAATTTGCCAGCTCCGTGACCGTGGGCAGATCACCCAGCCTCTCTGATCCTGCTTTCTGCTGTCACATGGTGAATGACTCTTTCCCACAGTGTAGGGAGTGGACTGGATACCTAAAACCCCTCTACAAATGGGCCATAATCTGTATTTTATGTATTTGTACTGGGGCATAAGTATAGTAAAATGCACAGGCCTGAAGTATGTCGTTTGATGAGTTTTGACAAATGTGTAGCCAAGACCCCAGTCGAGGCACAGAGCATTACCGTCACCCTGCAGGGTCCCTTCCTGCTCTGTCCCAGGTCCCCCCCTCATCCCCCCTCCCTGGGGCAAGGGCGAAGCTGCTTCTGTCACTGTGGGGTATTTGCCTGTCCTTGGATGTATGTAAACAAGGCCACACAGTATCTGCTCTGTCACTCAGAGCAGTGTTTCTGAGATCCATCCATGGGGCGACACATCAGCACTTCGTCCTTGTTTGGAAGAGAATCGCCGGGTCGTATTCTGCTATATGACTGTGACACCCTTTCTTCACCCATCTCATGTGGATGGATATCTCGGCTGTTCCCAGTGGTGGCTGCTGGGAGTGACGCTGCAAAGAATATTCCTGTGCAGACATCTGTTTGGTTTCTCCTGGGAAACATCTAGGAATGGCATCGCTCGGTTGCCAGCAAGTGTATATTTAGCTTTTCAAGAGACTGCCAGTTTTCCAGACTGCCTTACCGTGCCCCACGCCCCCAGCCACCTGTAGAGTCGAGTGGCTCTGCGTCTGTGTGGCACTGGGTGTGGTCAGCCTGAGTCTGACTGGCCGTCTGGTGGGGTGAGTGCGCATCGCCCCAGTGGCTGAGGAGGCTGAGCATCGTTTCCTGTGTGAGTTGGCCTTTCATTGGTCTTCCTTTGTGAATTGTCTGTCCAAGTCTTTTGCCCAATTCTTAACTGGTCTGGTTGTCATTTTGTTACTGATTTGCAGGAGTTTGTTATTGAATCTGGTCCTCTAGTCCTCTGCTGGACATATGTGTTGCAAATATTTCTCCTGGGTCTGACTTTTCATTTTCTCAATAATGTCTTCTCAAGAGCAGGCATACTTAATTTTGATGAAGCAAAATTGATCAGTTTTTTTTTAATGGTTCATGTTTTTGGCATGTGGCTAAGAAATCTTTGCTTATCCTTAGGTTGCAAAAATGTTATCCTCTGTTTTCTTCCAGATGTTTTATACTTTTAATTTTCTTATTTACACTTGGAATCCACCTAGAATCGTTTCTGGCCATGGTATGAAGTACAGGCCAAGGCTGACATGTCTCCTAGGGGTGCTCAGCCAGCCCAGTACCACACGTTGAAGGCTGACGTGATCCCACAGACGTGCGGTAGTGCCACCGGAATCCCGCTGGCCGGTTGGCATGTGGGCCTGTTTCTGCCCAGCCTGTCATTCCGTCGTTTCCGGTGTCTGTCCTCACACCAGCACCACACCGACCCGGTTACTGTCCCTCTACAGGAGGTCATAAGGTCAGATAATAGTGTGTGTCCTCTAACTTTGCTCTTATTTTTTTAAAGACTACTTTTTACTATTCTAGGTACTTTAGCTTTCCATAAAAATCTTAATCTGCTTACCAGTTTCTCTGAAGAGGGCGAGCTAGGGTTTGGACTGGGGTTGTGCTGATTCTGCAGACGCATGTGGGAGGCGTGGCATCCACATGTTCTTGCTGCAGCCCAGGCACGGGTGCGTCTCCACCTGTTTAGCTCCTCTGATTCCTAACGCCTCTGGTGCTACAGGGGTGGCTCCCACACACCTTTCTTCAGGTGGACCCCTACGTATATGATGCCTTTCTGCCACTGTGGGTGGAATTTTTAACATCTCACTTTTCAAGTTTCTGGTTATTTTATTAGAAATACAGGAAGTTTTGTGTACAGACCTGCACCATATGCTCTTGCTTCATTCACTTAATTCTAGGAGGGGTCTGTGGATTCCGTAGATCTCTCTGTGGATGGCCGTGTCCTCTGTGAGCCGTGACATTCTGACTTCTTCTTTTCCTACTGTTTATTTCAACTTCTTCTTTCTTGCATCCTTGGCTGGGCCAGGACAGTGAGGAGCGGTGAGAGGGGGCAGCCTTGCCCCAGTCCCCAGCCTAGGGGGAGGGCGCTCAGCATGTCCCTGTTAAATGTGGCCTAACAGGAAAGAAGTTCTGTCCTGTTCCGTCTGCCGAGAGTCTTTTCCGTGAATTGCAGCACATTTTGTCAAATACATTTTCTGCCTCTCCTGAGGCAATCATTTGACCTTCCTTCTTCATTCTGTTAGTGCTGTGACTCCCACACTTGATTTTCAAAGTTCAACCGACCTTGCATTCCTGGCATGTACCTCACTCATTCATGATGAGTTATATTTTTTACATATTGCTGCTTATTTGCTAATATTTTGTTAAGGAATTTTGTGTGTATGTTCATGAGGAATATTGGTCTGTGATATTTTTTCTTGTCCTCGTCAGGTTTTGACGTCAGGAAAATGCTGGTCATAAAACAAGTTAGGAGATGCTCACTTTTTCTGTTTTCTAAATGAGTTTGTATAAGATTCATATTGTTTCTTCCTTTAAAATTTGACAGAAACTGTCTGGGCTGCAGGCTTTTTTTAGCAGGGTGGTTTTCAATTATGGCTACATTGTTTTAAAAAATGATATAGGGCTGTTCAGATTGTCTTTTTTCATTTTGCATTGGTTTGTTAAATTGTGTATCTCAAGGAATTTTTCCATTTCATCTACAAATATCATTTGTCAACATGTTTATATTTATTATCCTTTAAATGCCTGTCATATCTGTAATGACATCCTCTTTCTAAAATTCTTAATATTTATATTTTATCTTTTTAAAAAAAATCAGTCTTCCAAAGGTTTTCTCAGTTTTATGAGTCACAAAAATGGCTTTCGGTTTTGCTGACATTCCTCTGTTATTTGTCTCTCATTGATTGATTTCCAGTCTTTGTTATTTTCTTCCTTCTGCTTTAGATATACTTTGTTCTTTTACTGTCTTCCCATTTTCTAATGTAAGTACTTAGCACTATAAATTTCCCTCTTTGCACCACTTTGGCTACATCATTTTTGATATGTTTCATTTTCAAACTTACGTACCCAACAAAAAGTCTCAAAATATGTGATGGACCTGCAGGGAGGGATAAACCCAGTATTGCCGTGGGAGGTTTCGATCTCTGTTATTGTTAGGCCAAGGGAACACAACGCAGCAAGAGAATAAAAGACCTGCACGTTACAATTAACAGTGAACACGATTAATGGACATGTGTAGAACTCTACTTCCAGTCATTAGAAAATAGTGTGTTTTTCTAAAGCAAACCAGGAGTATTTATAAAAATTTCACTTCATATAAATGAAATCATACAGCATCTGCTCTGATGATGGAGCGTCTCTCTCTCAGTGCATCGCCCCTGTGAGATCCATCCAAGCTGATGTGTGAGTTGTGATCCATTCATTCTCTGTCTGTCTGGAACTCTTTGTGTGACTGGATGGCACTTTACTGACCCGTCTGCTGATCTTGGGCATTTGGGGTAGTTTCCAGCTTTTGACCATCCCAGGCTTCTTGTGCATGTCTTCTGGTAAACATGTAGTATTTTGAGGTGTGGATTGGCTTGACTGTGTGGGGCAGGCTGGGGCTGGGCTGGGCGGCACCAGCTCCCCTGCATGGCCGAGGGGCGGCCGGGAGCGATGGCTGGGCCGTGAGCGGGGCCAGGCTGCCACCCCTTCCGGGAGGTCAGGGCTGATGCCGCCTCTCTGCTTCTGAGCAGCTACCTGCATGGAAGCTGCTAGCATCTGGCTTTGGGGGGGCCTTCGGTGGCTCTCCTGCTGGCTTGGCAGGCAGGGTCCAGCCGAGGCCGCCTGGGGACTGTGGCCGAGTCTACAGCAAGGGGCGCCCCCATTTCAGGGATGTTTCCAGGGACAGCCCTGAAGTAGGAGCCCCAGCCTGGGACCCTTTCTTTCCCAGCATCTGGGCTTTGCCTGTACTTCTCCCTAAATCAAACAAAATGCCGCTTGTGCCGCGATGTGCTTCTGGGCCTTGGTGACGTGGGCCCTGCCCTTGCCCAGTGACAGGAAACTATGGCGACCCCCAGGCTAATAGTTAGCTGGCTGCCATGTAAAGGCTGATAGGTCGATGACGGCCTATTGAAAATGCTCGGCCGCTTCACTGAAGCCACATACCTCTCTGGTACCACGGCCCAGACACTCTCAGGGAGGCCACGGGGAAGTTCTGAAACCCTGGTGCCTTCCCCGACAATGGGTCACATCCTACCCTATGAGGAAGGACGTGCGGGGCGGCGTTCCCGCCTGGCCAGGTGTGCGGGGAAGGTGCCCACGTGGGGTGAGAACGGTCTCCCAGCCTGAGGCCTGAGGACCCCCTTGGAGAAAAAGGGGTTAGAGTGGCGTTTAGTCCAACCAGTGCTGCAAGCAGGTGTCTGCCGGGAGCTCCAGGACTGTCAGCTTTTCTGGGCCCTCAGGGGCACTTGAGCCTTTGGGGGAGCCCCAGTGAGCCTGGAATTCAGGTGGCGAGAGGCCCACATCACCCTGTGGACACAGCTCAGCTTGTGCACACACAGAAGTGTGCATGCATGCATGTATAAACATGCACATATAAAGGATACACACACTTCAGGTACAAATGCATGCCATGCATGCAGCACACAGATGCAGTACAAACACACATGCAGGCACATGCTCACATGCATACAAGCACATGTGCATATATGTGCACACATATGCACACTCACCCAGAATTTGTCCTTCCCTGGCAGGCAGCAGGTGGCACCCCTGGCCTGGCACCCCTGTCACCTGATTGCTCATGGAGCCCCTGGACTCACCCTCCAAAAACCCAGAAAATGACAAGTGTGGCCAAGGATATGGAGAACCAGGAACCCTTGTGCACCTTTAGGGCTGTAAAATGCTGCAGCTGCTGTGGAAGCAGCATGGCGGCTCCTCAAGACATTAAACAGGACTACCAGGCGACCAAGCAATACCACGTCTGGTGTGCACCCGAAGGAAAGGAAGGCAGGGACTCAGAGAGACACCTGAGCACCTATGTTCACAGCAGCTAAAACACGGAAGAAACGCAAGTGTGCATCAATAGATGAATGGATCAGCAACATGTATACATGCACAATGGAATATTATTTAGCCTTAATAAATATAGGCCACAACTTGGATGAACCTTGAGAACATTATGCTGAGTGAGATAAGCCAGTCACAAAAAGACAAATTCTGTGTGATTCCATGTGCGCGAGGTCCCTAGAGCAATAAGGCAAATACCACAATAAAGGGTGTCAAATGAATAGTTTGCTCTCTTGGTGCATATAAACATTATGTTGACAGTATACTGTAGTGTGCTAACTGTGAGGTAGTAATACATCTAAAAAACCAATGTACGTACATTTATGAAAAATATTTTATTGCTAAAAAGCACTAACCATCATCTGAGCTTCCAGTGGGTCAATCTTTCTGCTGGGGGAGGGTCTCCATGGGGATGCGCTGGCTGGCCGATCAGGGTGGTGGTTGCTGAAGGCCGGGGTGGCTGTGGATTTCTTAAGCCATATCCCTAGGGGTTGGGACCACTTTTTACCGCCACGGGGAACCAGCCCCTGTGTGTGCAGCTGGCGCTGCTCAGAGATCAGGCCTGCGCTGGCCATCTGCCCACTGCCCAGCTCTCTGGGTAGGGTTGGGCTGTTGCTCACACAGGCCGCGGGAGCTGCTTGTTCCCCAGAGCTGTCGCCACTCAGTCCCTTTCCTGGCACATGCCCTTGGCGTAATTCTCACTCCCAAGCACCCAGGAGGCACACCCCCCAAAATGTGGGGCTCCCAGCAGTGCTGAGGAGGGAGGGGAGATCAGAGGACCGAGCACAGTGGACCAGGAGTGGGAGCCAGGGGTCAGTTTGCTCCGGAGTCAGAGCTGAGCTGTTCCAAAGGCCTGTTTCCCCCTCCCCTGCTTGGCCCTGCCCCAGGCCAGGGTGGCCTCCCCCCAGCTCCTGGGTCCTCAGGGCACACCCGTCTGCCCACACGCCCGCCCTGGGAGCCCCAGAGCAGTTTGCACGGCTGGTGCAGAGCCAGGTGGCATCAGGGTCCCTCCCTGCTGCTGGAACTGGGCTGGGGCTGAGCGTCCGGGTGGCGGGAGGCAGCTAGTCAGGGGCCTTGAGCGGCAGATTCCCTCCAGGTGGCCTGGGAGGCACTGCTGCCTACAACCCCAGGAAGCGACGGGAGCCGAGCGTCCAGTCCTTCCCACCCCGGGCGACCCCCCCCAGCTGACTGGGTACCTTACTGATCTGGCTGTTGCCTTAATCACTAATTTACGAGCGTTTCTGGTGCTGAGAATGTAAGTGTGAAATGCGGGAACACAGTCCCAGACCACCTCAGACCAGACAGCACCCAGCACAGCGGCCCTCTGGGCTGTTACTGTAACAGGCGCGGGAGGTCTCCCCCAGGACCCCCTGAGTCCAGCCTGGCGGGAGGGGCCACCACTTGCTGGCGTCTGGTCTTGGCCATTCAGGCCTCCTCTGGGCCCCCAGAGGCCTCATGCGTCTTTGCCCCCATACCTGCTGTTTTTCTCAGAAATGACAGGCTGGTCTAGTTGCTACTGTGCTGGGGCAGTGAGTATCGGGCAGGAGCACGGAGTGCTGCCCTGGGGTCCCAAGGCAGGCACAGGGCAGTGGTGAGCTCTCGGAGAGGCCGGTGGAGGCGCCTGGAGAAGGGCCAGCAGCCGGCAGGGTGGCCTGGAGAGGTGGGGTGTAGACGCCTCCCCCCGCGGAGGGACCTGAGGGCCAGGGTGCTGGCTCCCCTCGGGAGAAGGTGACCCGTTCTCTTCGGCCTCCCTTACCAAGAGTCTGCTGGGACCTCCCAGCTCAGCTCTCTCCCCTGTAGAATGTGAGCACCCACCCCCTCCCAGGTTGCTGTGTGTCAACAGTGACAAGGACCAGGGGCGTTTCCCAGAAGGCCCAGCTCCTGGTGCCTGCCATGCTCGGCCTGCTGGGGCTCGGCTCCCTGGCGGGCTTGTGGCCTTGGAGGACGGGCAGTGGCAGGCAGGTCAGGATCTCGATGTTGAGGCGACCAACTGATGGCCCACTCCCACGTGCACAGGTGGACTGTTCTGTGCAGCCCTGTGGGGATGTCCAGAGGCCACACAGACTGTGCAGCCAGGCTGCAGCTCTGAGTTTTCTGGGCCAGAGGGTGTCTGACAAGATGTGATTGCCTCCTGCACGAGTCTCAGCCCCCTGGGACGCTTGGTTCATCATCACGACTTCCCACATTATTCCCACGGCTGCTGTGGCACTCTCCCGAGGTCACGTGCCAGCTCCACCAAGGATGCCCTGCAAGCTGAGGCCTCCTGGTGATGGGGGGGTAGGAGTGGGGGGGGAGGTGGGCTGGGAAGGGCAGGTGTGGGCTGGGTTCCAGGTACTTGCCCTGGGAGCGGGCAGCTCACCCACCACGTGGCTTCTCTGCAAGCTGCCCTGGCCTCCTGGCCCCCGAAGGCACTGGGACTGGGGGGGGTGCGTCAGGAGCAGGGCTGCTCCCGGCCCGGGGGCATCTGGGCGAACACGGTGTGTTGCCAGTGACGGTTGGTCACAGTGGCTCAGGACTCTCCCAGGGCCCGTCTTCTGCTCTCCTCGCTGGGGGCAGTTTTGGGGCTGTTTTTCACAAAGCCCTGGCCTAGGGAAGGACTGTATTTTACCTGAAATCTCACTGGGAGATTTCCTAGCACTTTCCTAAGATGCTGGAAATGCCCACCAGGCTGCTCACTGCGCTCAAATGGGAAAGAAGGCCCAAGCCAGTTACACAGGCAGTGCAGACCATCGTTGTATTTTTAGGAAGAAAGTGTCCAAACATTGCCTAATGCTTGGCTTTGGATTTTGTGGCAGCTGTGCAAAAAGCCTTAGGCTTTCTCTGCCCACTTCTGTCCCTGTGCAGCCAGCACCGTGCTTTAGGACAGTCCCTCCCTCTCGTCCCCCCTGCCCACCTTTGCCCAGTGAGCCCGTGGCTGCCCTCTCCTGTGACCCACAGGACTGAGGACACAGCCCATGTACAGGCTGGATGAGACAGCACTGGGGGCCCTTGTTTCAAAACAGGACCATCTGTGGCATGGTTATAGTGGCCGGCAGGGCGCCAGGAAACCACAGATGTTTTGCATGAGTCTCGCTGGAAACAAGGCCCCCAGAGGGCTGTCCAAGCTTCCGGAGCGGAGCCCCCTGCCTTTTCCTTGAGGGCTGTGGGTGGCTCCTAGAGGAGTACTGAGATGGGATGAGGAACTCTGAGCTGTGACAGATGGTGGGGAGTTCTACTGGGGCAGCTGGGCTGAGCGGAGGAAAGCGCTCCCTGAGTGCTGGGGTCCCTCCGGTCAGTGACCCTGGGCAAGCCAGCAGCCCTCGGAAAGGACTGGCGTGGGCACCCGAGGCCATGGGCTGTGCGGGAGGCTTGTGTTGACGTCTCGACCCTGGTGAAATAGAGTTCAGATGTCTCCCGCTCGTGGTCAGTTGGCTGCATCGAGATGACCTACTTTCATAGCGCTGGCCTGCTTTGGAGGGCCAGCGGTGTGAAATAAAAGTCTTCTTCAAGAATACATACTCTTAAAACCTTTTTAAATATTTACCTGAGCCAGGAGAGCCAGTGCCGCTCCCACGGGGCAGTGTAGCAGGGCCCCTGGGCTTGCAGCCCTGCTGTCGGGGGCACGGCCCAGCCACCTTGGCTTCGTGTCCTGGGATGGACATGCCTCGGCGTCAGAGGGGACTGTCGGGAGCTGAATCGCCTTGTTTGCCTCTGTTGTGACTTGGGAGGCGTGCAGAGGTGTCTGACGCGGTGCCAGCCCTGCCGTGGTGCAGTATGATTGCGCTGAGAATGAGGCAGGCAGTCCTGCTTGTCCATAACTCAGGGAACCCCTGCCACACCGTCACGCCAGCCCAAGTGTCAGCTTCAAAAACGTACCCCCGAAGGCCACGTAAAAAGTTGCCCCTGATTATTTTTCTCCCCGGTGGTGGGCATGTGTGTGTTTGCTGGCTAAGAGTCTGACTCCTCGTGGGAGGGGCTGCTCTGGGAGGGCACGTCCGTGGCCTTCTTCCAGGATCGGGGCCCTGGGCTCACCTGGTGGCACCCGGCCTCCCGAGCAGACCTGTGCCCAGAGCCCACAGTCAAACACAGACAACGTCCTGCCCCAGTGACCTAGGAGAGGTGAGGCGTTCCCTGCAGAGTAGGGGTGTTGGGGAGCCCCCCAGGGCTGCGGCAGCTCCTGGTGCCAAGCGCAAAGCAGGAGGGCCCTGTGAGACTGCCCGCCTGCCCGGAAGAACCGACGGAGGGCCAGAGGACAAGGGATGGTGGCCCCCAGGCCCTGGGGTGGCGACCTGCATCTGGAGACTGAGGGCTGGCATGTAGGGCAACCTGGCTTCCAGGGCTCAGGGCTCCGCCCCACACAGAGCTGGGCCTGAGGTGAGACCCCCCCAGGGCTGCCCGGAGCCACAGGGGGCTGAGGGCGGGTGGGGCAACATGGGGCTCTAGCTCCCACCCCTCTGCTGATGGGTCTGCCCCTCCCAGGGTGACCAGCAGCCTTGCCCCCGGGCCACAGCCCCTCCCTGGGTCTATTCAGTGCCTCTCACTGTTGGGGGTGCTGAACTTTGGAAGTGGTTCTGACTTCTGTGCAGCCTCTGAAAGCTGGGGGGACAGCCTGTGAGCACAGTGTCCTCCTCCGGCCACGCTTTGCCTGGGGTGGAGGCCTGCATGCTCCTCGGAGCACCGGGGACTCACCATTCTCCTTACTGGGGAGGCCTGCCCAGGGTCTGGGGTTTGGGGAACTTCACTTTACCAACATCAGTGACCTCCACAGGTGTCTGGGTGGTGGCCACGTTTGCAGCGTGGCTTCAGTGCATCTGTGTGATTACAGTATCCCTCTCTCTTCAGGGCCAGTCCGACAACTGTTTTAACAAATCTGCAGAGGATCCCCCCACCCCACCCTCGACCGCCCCCATCCTGCCGACACCTCCCCCTGGAGCAGGGTGGGCTGGAAGCAGCAGGCGTGGCTGGTCCAGACAGGGGCAGCTATGGGAGGGCCCTGCCCTGCCCGGGTGGATGGGGACCTGTGTGCTGCTGCAGGCACGGGGGACGGGGCGCAGACAGCAGCTGGGACTCCTGCTCCCCTCAGAGGGTCTCATATGAGTTGCTGGGCAGTGGGTGGGTGGGGCAGACAGGGCCCTGGGCATCAGGGTGTGACTGCAGGTCCATGGGTCCCCGAGGAGCCCCCAGTCATAGGACAGAGGGACTCTGGTTAGCCTGGTGGAGCTTCTCTGGGTGCTGGCCACCCCGCTGAGCAGGCCGCGGTGGCCAGGGCCACCCCCTTGGGGATGATCTTTCTCAGGCCTTCCGCTGGGCCTGGAGGGATGTGCACCCCGCCCTGCTCTGGGGCTGCCTGGGGACTCTGCCTGCCTGCAGTCTTCACAGTCACAGCCCCTCCTGTTCATCTGTCTTTCCTGCAGTGTGTCTGTGTGGCCCCTTGGGATCATACCGTGAACTCCCCGGGAGGGTGGGGGACCTCCTCCCAGGCTCTGGGTGGCCCTGAGACTCCTGGGGCTGCCAATTGGCAGGTCTTCCTGGTTCAGGGTGGCTTCCATGGGGGCTGCTGGGTGCCTGGGTTTAAGCTGAGCCCTCTGGGTACCATTTGCTCCATTCATGCTGTGTCCCATCTGTGGGTCGCTGGCCTGGCCTGGCCCACAGTGAATGGGAAGAGGGGCCCCCGGGACTCACCTCTGCCTCGGCTCAGGGCCCCCTGCATTGCACATAAGCCTGAGTTTAGCCCCAGCCAGCAGCACGAGTGACCTTCTTCCAGGGTGAAGGGGGTGGCCAGAGGTCTGCAAGAGGCTCCCTGCAGGGGTGGGTGGCCCCGGGGACTGTTCCAGCTGGGGGCTTGTTGGGGGGCATGGCCTTCCTGCCACCTCACCTGGCATCCACCTCACCTGGTGTCCTTATGTTCTTTCTGCAGTGAACTTTGACCACTTCCAGATCCTGCGGGCCATCGGGAAGGGCAGCTTTGGCAAGGTAAGGCGGAGCCACAGAGGCCATGCTGAGCCCCTGCTCTGAGAGGCTGGCCCACCCGGGTCTGTCACAGAGGCTGTAGGTGTGCAGCAAGGGGGGACCAGCTGCGGGGGCAGCAGAGGGGGTGTGCACTGAGCTCCTGGGCCCTGAGTCTTTAGTCCAGGTCTTTGGGGGTCTCACGGAGCTCAGCTGGGAGCAGGGGTACAGCTGGCACCAATGCTGGGTCCGAGGGCTGACGCTGACACCCCCATGCTCTCAGGATGGCCTTCCTTAGAGACAGAGCCTGCTCGAGGCCCTCTGGGTGTGTGCCACCCGGAGTGCAGGAGCTGCTGTGGCCCTCTCACGCAGCTGCGGTGCAGAGGCCAGGCTGCTCCCCCAGGGATGCAGGGGCACGGGCAGCACGCGTCCTCGTCCGGGGCAGCCATGCCGCTCCTGGCCCCACGTGGGCCTGCGTCAAGCCCACGTCTCACCGCCCTTTTGCTTCCTCTTGGCCAGATCTAACTTCCTGATTGCAGCTTGTACCGTCTAGAGACTGGGGGTAATTACAACTCAGAGAGGCTAACGAGGCTCTGAAAAGTCTGAAATCAGCTCTTGGGACTCTGCCTGTGAGTCTGTTGTAGAAGGATCGCTTCCGAATGGACCTTTTCTTTTGAGCTGTTGAGGGGGCTTGGCGGAGGAGGCCTTTGTCCCCTGCCCCGCCTGTGCAGCTGTATGGATGCCGTGCTGGCGTGATTGTAAGCAAGAGCAAATTGGCTCCTTTGCATGAATTCACTGAGAGACTCTCACGGCCTTGTCAGAGACCAGAAGGGCCCTGTACAGTGGCCCGGGCATTCAAAGGTCAGGCCCCGGCTGGACAAGGCCGGACCCTGGCACCAGGGATGGCGGGGGCTGGGAGCATGGTCCCCCTCCTGTCCCGACCGCGGGGAGCTGTTCGGTGAGGGCAGGGACCATTTCTGGCTGCCCGGGCTGAGGGTGGACGCCTGGCCGTGGAATTGCAGGGACCCAGCGTGGGGGCCTCCCTTCGGAGCAGCGGCTGTCGGAGTTTATTTCATGTTCTGAAGTGGGCCGAGGTGCGCGAGAATGCTGGCCCCTCTCTGGGTCCCCAGGCCTTGCGTGCGGGCCGTCTTCCGTGTGGCCAGGTTCCTGTGCTTGTCCCAGGACAGCGTGTGAGCGCTCGTTACCTGGCAGGGGGCTGCTGGCTGGGCCCAGCCAGGTGCCTGGTTTTGGGCCGAGCAGCATGGGCAGATGGAGCTGGTGGACGGCTGAGAGCGGCAGGAGCGGCCAGCCCCGTGCGTCCCGAGTGCGGAGGAAGCTGCCCTGCCTGGGCGCTCGGCCCGTGCGCACGGCGATGCAGCCGTCTGGGCCGGAGGCTGTTCTTTGCGATCAGAGGAGGTGAGGGTGCCCACGCTTACCCTGGACCTGGGCTGCTTTGTCTGCAGCGGGAGCCCCGTGGCCCATCCCCGCTCCTTTATTAGTTTTTAATTTTGAAAAACTTCAAACCTAAGCAAAAATAGAAGGAGAATAATGAGCCACCACCCACTGGCTCCCACTCAAGGCTCCTGTTCCGCTGTTACCCCTCCACAGCCCCTCTGCACGCTGGGTACTGGAAATGAGCTCCAGAGAGAGCATCATTTACTCATAAACATTTCACTGTGAATCTCCAAAAAATAAGGGCTCTTTCCCTAAACATAACCGCAGTGTTTTTTCACACCTAAAATGATTAACAACATCCAGATACCAGCAGATACCACGTCAGGCTTCATGTCTCCTGATGGTTAAGAATTTTTCATTTTGACTATGATGATTTATTGTGATTACTCGGAGTCAGAATCCAAGCGAAGTCCCCCTGGTGCGGTCGGCTGCGCCCCCGTCCATCTTTCCCTGCAGCTCCTCTGCCGCGGGTCCAGCCGGCTGTGCGCCCTGAGTGCCCGCTGTCCGGGTTCAGCTGGCATGTCCCCCTGCAGGCCTCCGGTGTAAGCTGGCCGTGATCTCGCCCGGCTGGACGGAGGGGGTTGACTCTGCAGCAGGGCTCGCCCTGGGGGCACCCCCCAAGTTCTCCATCAGGAGCCCAAGCCTGCACACCTCCTGAGGCTGGTGCTGCCGAGGATCGTTGCCAGCTGGTCACTTCCCTGGGCTGTGGTGGTGGCTTTCCAGGGCCGTCGCTTTATTCTCTGATTAGCTGAAACAGTCCAAAAATACACTTCCTCCATCATGTTTGTAGAGGATGCATTTGAGTCACAGCTCACCTAGGAGGTGCTCTTCCCCATCACCAGGCAGTTTTCAAAGGACAGGGTTGGTTCCCAAGGCCTCTGAAGGCACCTCTGAAGGCCAGCGAGGCTGTGCTCCACTGGGAGTGTGCGTGTGTGTGAACTGTCTGTGTGGCCACGTCCACCCTGGCACTGTGCTTGTGGACACCCGGCAGGCCCTGCTGCTGCCCCCCTGGTATGGGCCCCTGATGCTTCCCTCGCCTCACCGTCCTGGACGGCACCCTCGCTTGCCGGTGTGACGGGGTGCTCTTGCTCCAAGGAACGAGCCCGTTTCTCCATGGGACCCGTCCTTTGGTGGCATGGCAGTTAAAGACCACAGTTTGCTCAGGGCTCCTGGCTGGTCATCTTTGCAGTCCTTTGGGTGGCCAGAGCTGGGGACCCCCAAGGAGCACCCCACAAGGTGTGTTTAAGGCCACTTGAACTGGTTCTTCTCTGGTGAGTCCCCCACCTGGATCCACATTAGCTTACGTTTTATTTTGCTGTCATTTTTAGGGATTGCCTTTTATATTAAAGTTAATGATTATGTAAGATATTCACATGGTGTTAAAATAAAAGCAGGAATAATCAGGACAGGGCAGCCTCTGCTGCTCTTCCTTCTATCTGGTGCCCTCCTTCCTCCTATAAATACCCCTTTTGAAAAAGGTTTTGGCTTACATTTCCATTGATTTCTTTTTAATATATTCACACGACCTGCTTCTTACCGACAGCAGCCCGGTGCTCGCACTGCTTCCACGCTTTGCTTTGCTCCTCAGCGGTATTTCTGGAGACGTGCTCCGCCCGCGGATGTGGCGGTCGTGGCTCCTCATGGCAGCGTAGCGCCGCTGGCGGTGCAGGTGCAGGAGCTCCCAGCTGCCAGACCCGTGGCCACAGGCGAGTGGCCTAGGCAGCCTGTGCGTGGCTGGGGGGCGTGGAGGTCAGGGGTCCGACATGGGAAGCAGCTGGCCACCGTGGGGGTGTGGGCCAGGCTGGCTCCCGGCTGATGCCCCAGGAGAACCGGTGCCCTGCCTCTCCTGCCCGCAGGGGCATCATGCAGCGCTCGTGGCCCCACATCCCTGACACGGCCTCTGTGCTTGCGTCTCCTTGGACTCCGGCCCTCCTGCCTCTCTCTTCCTGTATAAGGACCATTGTGCGGCACTGGGCCCGCCTTGGACGCTCCTGAGCCGTCCCCCCGTGAGCTGTGTGCCACCCAGGCCCATCTGCAGAGCCCCTCCTCTCATGGAAGTGGCATCCGCACACAGGTTCCAGGGGCTAGGACCTGGACATCGTGACTGGTGGGCCTCAGGGTCTCCAACCTCGAGCCATCACAAGCAGTGCCACGCCACCATGCCGCACACATAGTCCGGGGGTGCCTTTGCCGCCACGTCTTCGGGTTAGCTCCTAGGAGTGGAGGACGTGGGCTGGATGAGAAGCGTGTGCGTGATGGTGTGAGACGTCGCCAACCCCCCCCACACACCCGCACAGCCCTGTGCTTGTTCCCAGCACCGCGCCTGCCACGGGGCATGTGCCAGAGGCTTGGATTTTTGCCAGATGGCAAGAAGCGGCATCTTACTCAGCTTTACTTTGCATTTTTCCTGTGATGAACAAGGGGAGCATCTTTCCAAGGTCAGAGGGCCATTCGCACAGCCTTCACCCGTTCTTCTATGGGTTGGTGGCCTTCTTCATTGTAGAGACTCATCTCTGAGGCATATTATCCTTTTATCTCTGACATTAACTGCAAATACCTTCCCAGTTAGTCTCTCAACTTTGCATGCTTTTTCTTTGTAAAACTATTCTTCATTTTTGTGTTGTCACGTCTCCCCACCCTTTTCCTCGCTGCTCTGGGTGCCGTGTCGCAGGAACATGGTCCCCCCCGTGGCTGAGGACTCCATCACGCGTCTCCATCGCCTCACCTTCCACGGGTCACATTAAGGCTCTTCCGCATCTACAGTGCGCTCTGGCTACAGGGTCACGAGTAGATCGGATTGTATCTTTGCTAATACAGCTGTTCAGTTATCCCAACGTGACTTATTAGAAAGTCCACTTTCCTATATATCTGAGATGCCACCTTTATGATATGCTAAATATCCTTCGACAGTTGGGTCTATTTCTGGATTCTCTCTTCTGCTCCACGGCCCTCCTGTCTGTTCTGCTGCAGGACCCCACGCTTTATTGTGGAAGCTTTATATAATACGCTGTGACACCTGTTAGGGCTCCACACTGCTGCCTTGTCCTTCTTTTCGAGGTTTTTCTGTCTATTTTTACTTGATTGTCTTTCTGGATGAATTGTACAACCAATTTGTCAGCTGTCGGAGAGAAAACCCTGGTATTTTCACTGGGACTGTGTTGAGTTTATAAAGCACCTTAGGGAGGAGTCACATATTGATGATGCAAAGCCTTCCTGTCTGAGACCCTGGCCTGCTTTCCATCTGCTCTGTGTGTGTGCGGAGTCTCTGAGGAGCATCCTGCTGTTTCCTTCATGTAGGTTTTGCGAAAGCTTTTTATTTTATTTTGCTTTTATAAAAGCATTTTCTCTCCCATTACAGCTTCAAACTGGAATTTGTTTATATGTACTAAGACCAGCAAATTTTGTATATTGATCTGATAATTTGTATTTCACTAATTTTTCTCATGATTGCGGTAGTTTTTCCATTGCTTATTTTGATTCTGTTGAATCCAGATGCAAAACCGCCTGCAGGCAGAGATGGCTGACATCTTTCATTCCAGGTTTGGCCCTGCATCTGGGCTCTGCGTTTGCTGGCTGGAACTGGGGCTGCATGGGAACCCACCACACTCTGATCCTGTTTCCTCCTCTGCAGGATGGGGCAGCTGAGGGACCTGCCCCTGGGAGAGCTGTGTGGATTAAATGAGAAATTAATGTAGACCCCCGGGCCTGCTCCTGGCACGAGGGTACCAGTTGGAGGGCCTGGCTGTGGATAAGGAGTCCTGTGTGGCCAGGTGATGCCTGTGGCTGGCTTGTGGAGCCTCCTTGTGGGCCTCTGGGGCGGGAGTCCGGCCATACTTTCTCCTCTGCCTGGAAAGGACCTTCCCCTGGATGGCACTGGGATCCTTCTGCAAACATTTATTGAAATATTCATTATGATCTGGCAGCTCTGTTCTAGGAGCTGCGAAGCACCTGGGAACAAGGCAGATAAACTCCCTGCTCTGGGGGCCAGCACTCGGTTGGGGAGAAACAGAGGTGGGCAGGTCAGCAAATGACTGTGTGGCAGGGGAGGGACATTAAAACAGGCAGCTGGGAGAGGCAGGGGTGGGTGAGGCCTGGGGGTGATGCTCTCTGCCAGGTGGCCAGGCCGCCTTGGGTGAGCAGAGGTCAGCTGGCCTCCTCCCCGTGCATGCAGCCAGCCACAGGGTCAGGCGTGGGTCCTGATCAGTGAAGCCCACACTCGCAGGGAGGTGGTGCTGTCCAGGTCTGGGCTCCCGCTCTCTGCTGTGCTGCCCTTGCTGGCCGGCTTGCCACTCATGGCCTCAGGGTGGCTGCAGCACCTCCAGGTTCCAAGCCTGGCAGAGGAGCCAGAGACCCTGTGTTCTCTGCCCAGAGAAGGTCCTAAAAGTGCAGTTTTCAGAACAAGTAGGAGTAACACCCTTGCTTGCCAAGATCTGCTCCAGAGGTAGAGCATGTTCTGGCCACTGCAGAGACAGGCAAAGGCCTGGTGCCCCTCCTTTCTGCTTCGGGCTGAGGAGGAACCTTGGCATAAGGGCCTCGTCCTGACTCTGGTGGCCAGCGCTGGGTGGATGGTGTGTGTTTGCCCATGCTGTTCCCCTGCACACCCACCCTACCTGCCGTTCTGGCTCCATGACCAGGCCCTGCAGCTGGGATCCAAGCCCTGGGCTGGGGGTGCTGGCCTGTCATCACTGCAGTCAGCACATTTCTGAGCGCACAGCATTGTGTCCTGGCTAAATGACAGCATTCGGCCGGGGAGGAGCTGCAGGCTGGGAAGGAGTGCGGCAGGAACGTGGGCTGGCCCCCCGCAGGCCAGCTGGGCTGGGCACCTGCAGACCGTGGGAGGCCCGCTGTCTCCTAGGTCGCTGCGGCTCTGCCCGCGCACTCGGTTGTCTGTGAGCTGGCCTAATTAGCCCTTTACTTGGCCAACTTTGCTAGGCCCCCAGACGTCCCTGCAGGAAGGATGCAGAGGGTCCCCAGCATCTCTTAGGATGTAACCCAGCTATGTGGCTCTAGCAGATGTAAGAAAATAACCTCAGTGTCAGACAGGGCCACTGCCAGCTCACTGCCCTGACAACCATTGCCTGGGGCCCCTTTGGGGGCTGCCAAACCTTCCCATGAGGTTTGTGGCATTTCTGTGGCCTCAGGAGTCTCTGTAAGTACACTGGCCATGGTCCGGGTAGCTGCCAAAACCCCAGCCAGCCCTCTGCACCCACCTCACCCCCAGGGGATGGCAAGGCAGATCTGGGCCAGGGACACATGCTGGGGCCATCGCTGCCCAGGGGCATGTGTGAGCTCATTCTGGGAGTGAGGGGACCTCGGATGGGACCTTCAGAAAAAGAGCCGCCCCAGGGGATCCTGGGCAGGGGCAGCTTCTCAGGAGGGTCCAGAGGAGAGGGGTCACCGGACGTGGTGGTCAGGAGCCGGGCGTGGCTCTGCTGTGCATTCTCTGAGCATCCTTCCGGCTCAGTGTCCAGAGCCGGCCCCGCTCCCCATGGGCTCCCCCCAGATGCCCACTGCCCAGCTCCCCCACCCAGCACCTGCAGACATGTATGGGCCGGCCACAGGGACAGAGACCCAACAGAGCAGGGCTCCAGGCCCTTGGACGTCTCCAGGAGATCCGTCTGCAGCCAGACTCTGCCCTCCCTGCGGCTGCAGAAGCTGCCCAGGCGGGAGTAGGAGGCCACTTCCCCGCAGCATGTCGAGGCTTTAAGTACCTGTTGTCATTTGCTTTCTGGGGAATAAAAATTACTTGGAAAGATAAAGAGCTTGAGGTGAATCACTAAATGTGCAGAAGATACACAGGTGTCCCGTTAAAACAGCTGTCACCCACCATCAGTCAGCAGCTGTCCCGGCTGTGGCTCAGTGCCCCGTGGCAGTGGTGCTTCCCCGAGCCCTGGGCTGTTGGGCTGGGGTCAGCAGGCTTTATTTCCAGGCGCTTAGATCTGTTCCTGCCTGGAAGTCGAATGTTTGAGGAAGTGGAGACCAATTCCATTCGAGGAAATGGCTGAAGGTGGTCGGCCTGCTCCGTTTCCGAGGCGTAGTCATCAGGGCCGGGCCGTCCACACCCTTTTCATGAACGCTGCCTGTTTGATCTGCAGCACCTGGGGTCCCTCTGGACGGGGACGGCCCCGAGCCCCAGTGCTTCACCCACCGCTAGCTGGAGCCTCAGTGGCCCGGCAGCCCCTCCAGAGAGCGTCAGCACAGGTTGACTTTAAGGGGGACCTGGCCCATCTCGAACAACTGCGAGTGGACCCAGCAGCCCGTGGGCCTTGAGGGCTGGTCCCAGCCTGCAGCGTGAGGCCAGGCCGGCTTGGACAGGTGCAGGTGAGGGGCTCTACCCAGCGCCGACCACTCTGCCCCTGCTGTACTCAAGGAGGCGGACCTCCATCTGCCTGCGTGGACTTGTCTGCCCCCAGCTGAGAGGGTGTGTGCCCGGGGATGGTGCGCAGGGCCAGCCGCTCGCCCTCCAGTGGACGGAGCTCTTTCTGGGCAGCATGAAGTGTCAGTCTGGAAGGGCCCTGCACTCAACGGAAGGTGGGCTGGTGGCCTGCTGAGGCTTATGCTTATTTTCATTTTGAAAATTTCAACTGGCTTTCAAAATAATAATTTTTAACATGATCTAGGAAATGCAGAAAGTCCTAGAAACCTTGCTGACAGCGTCGTGCTCCCAAGGCAGCTGTCCGCGCCGCTCCGCAACCTGCCCTCCGCCTTTCCCAGTCATTCTGTGCAGTGGCCCATGCTCATTGGGCTGGCGTGGCCTCCCACATCCCGGGAACCCTCCTTTGGCACATCTGCTGGCTGGGAGGCCCTCGGCATGTGGCCCCATCCCTTTCCTCCAGGCCCAGCTTTGCCCAGGGGGGCAGGGCACGTGGTGCCGGGGCCAGGCCCAAACCTGACAGCCCCCTCTGCCAGGCAGGGTGCGCCACCTCACAGCGAGGGCTGGCCTCCCTTCCTGTCCTCAGGCTACGACGTGGTCGGCAGTGTCTCCTGACACTTAGAGGATTTTCTGTTTCAGAATTTCACTAAGACCTGGAAAATCAGGCGGCAGGGGCCACGTGACTCAAGCTGAGTCAGCTGGTGTGGCTCCTTGATTTCTCCTTTGTGTTGAAGGTCCCTCCTGGCTGGACCCACAGCCCATCTGGGAGTCGGCTCTGCCCCCACCGAGGGCAGCATCCACTGGAAGCGGGGGTGTTTCGTATGAATGCCTGTTCTGTGTGACCAGGAGCCCACCTGGCATTGGGAGCGGCGCCTGATTATATTCTGGGATGAGAAGTCTCTGTGTTGGGGCCATCTGGGGACCCGAGGCCTTGCCCTGCGGTGACCGCAGACTTTAACTTGAGTATCCGGCTGGTGTCTGCCTAGTAGGCCCCTGCTGGCACCCCGGGTGACAGTCCAGAGGCAGACCCATGTCAGCCAGGCTCCTGGCTCCAGGCCACAGGCTGGGAGATGGTCGACCGGGGTTTTGCTCCTCCAATGGCTCGCATGCCCTTCCCGGCAGCTGGGCGGGTGTTTCTTATCCGCTGTGGGATAGAATTGCAGGACAGACAGCAGGTTTGACAGGCCGGGCAGGACCCGAGCGTGTAGACGTCCACCACGCAGCCCTCTCCTGCCTGTGGGCATCGCCCGGGGCTGGCAATGTGGCCTGGGGTGGGTGGCCATGTGGTAGTGTTACTTTGGAAGCCGCAGCTGTGCTCAGGGAGGTCCTGGACTGGGTGAGCTGGGCCGTTCAGGCTGAGAAGCTGCTAGCTGCTGTGTCCAGAACCCTGGAGCCACACCTCCCTGGGGGCTGAGGGTACTGTGTCACCAGACGCCTCAGGGTGATGTTGCAGAAGCTGGACCGAGGGGACCTGGTCCCAGTCTGCTGCCCCCAAGCGTGGCCACTCCCTTCCACCCATGCTGATTCTAGCATCTGCCTCTCTAGGCCCATCATCTCTGCGTTAAATAGTGGAGCTTTTTGTTCTTGCTTGGTACTTTAAAAGTTGTCATGTGTCATTAAAAGTCTTCGTAAGTGTCACTTCAGTGGCCACATCTGTGTCCATAGGTCGTTAATGTTAAGGTTGTTTGAGTTTGTTAGGAGCAGTTTGTTCGATGAGATGAACCCGTTTTGGAGAAAAGCATCTGCATTTTTTAGGTACATCCCTGGGCAAGGGAATGGGGGTCCCTGGGGAATGGGCTCCTGCTTCCCTGGCCCGACTCAGTTGCTCCTGGACGCATCTGGTTGGTTCCAGGCCGCCTGCCTCTGGGTGAGGCACCAGGATGGTCTGCCTGCCTGGGTTCTGGAATCTTCCCTTTCCTCCAGCCCCTGACGCCTGCCCCGTGAAGACTGGAGATGAGGTGTGGGGACTCAGAAATGGCTCTGGGTGTCTGTCCTCCAAGGGGTGGGGCCCTGGAGCAGGCTCCACAGCCCCCCGACCAAGCACGTAGCCCATTAGCAGCGCCCCATCGCCAACTGGCCTGCTGTTCGGTGCTCAGAGGGGCAGTGGGGTTTAAGAGCTGTGCGGGGACCCTGTCATCACAGGGGGCTTGAGTTTGGGAAGATGGCCACTGATTGAGGGTGGCAGCTCTCTGTGGCCATCCTGGGTGCCAGGCTCTGGCTAAGGGCATCTCTGCCAGTCACCAGCAACTGTCCCAGCCAGCTGCTGTCCTGAGCCCTGGAAGGGGAACCAGGTTGTGGCTGGCAAGGGGCGAGGCACTGGAGAGGCCTGGGGACCCCCGGCCTGTTGTGCTGGGCAGTTCCTGCCTGCTTTCTGAAGGTGCACACGGGAGCCTGCCCTGCCAGACGCTGGAAACCTGGCTGTTTCAGTCGCGCTTGCCGGGGCGGAGGCTGGCGGTGGGGCTCCATCCTGGGGCGGGCGTGCTGAAACTCCCTCTGCCCCCAGGTGTGCATCGTGCAGAAGCGGGACACGGAAAAGATGTTCGCCATGAAGTACATGAGCAAGCAGCAGTGCATCGAGAGGGACGAGGTCCGCAACGTGTTCCGGGAGCTGGAGATCCTGCAGGAGATCGAGCACGTCTTCCTAGTGAACCTCTGGTGAGCCTGCCGCGGGGGCAGAGGCCCGAGGCTGGGGTGGCCACCCTCGCCTGCTCTGGGCTCCCCTCCCTGGGTGCCCTTCTGCCTCTGGGACCCCCACGGCCCTCCCCACCGTCCCCGTCCAGTGTCCCGGGGCAACAGCCGTAACCACCCAGTGCTCTTCTCCCAGGCCGCAGGAGCCCGGCTTTCCCACGAAGGGTGGCTATGGCCCAGGGATATTTGCACCAAAGACGGCAGGGGAGCCCTGCTGGGGCCGGGGGCCTCCCCAGCGCAGGGCCCTCCTGATGTGGGGTCCTCCCCGACACAGGGTCCTCCTAAGGCCTCCCAGCAGCCTCCCACTGCAGGCCGGTGCTCCCCTGATGCACCTTCAGGTGGGGCATCGTTCCCGAGGACGCTTGGTGGGCACAGTGCTCACGGCAGGTGGAGAGGCATGTGAGAAAGGCACCCTGGGCTGGTAGTGCCTCCTTGGGAAGGTTTAAAACTTCTCCCCAGTCTGACCTGAGTGTCCATTAGAGGCAGCCCACCAGCAGCACTCGGGGACGATAGAGTGGGGACACCACCTTCTGTTGGAGAATCATCTGGTGCTGACTCTTCCAGGAGAGTCACTCAGGGCCCAGACCCCAACCCCCAGTTAGTTACCCACCTGGGGTCACTGCAAGTGCAGGAGGGACTTCAGAATGGACGGCGGCCCGCAGCCACACCACTGCCAGTCAGTCACCCGGTCCTGCTCCATAGTTACATGGGGGGAAAGAGCCGGGTGCCATGGGGGACTGCTGTCTTGCCCAGGCTGCCGCGTGGAGATGGAGATGCTGACCAAGGCCTCCAGGGCTCCTAGGTGGAGCCCAGAAGCCGCCCAGTTCCAGAGGAAGGAGCACAAGGAAAGGGCCCTGGTCCTCCGGCTCCTCACCCATCTGTATCGTGGGCCCTGGCCTCATTCCCTGTGGCCCTGCGGCCCTGTGGCCAAATGGTTGTCTGGTCCGCAGGCAGGAAGAGGGCTGCTGGGGCTGTACCATGTCCCTGTGCCCTGAGGTCTTGTTACTGTGCTCCAGGGTCTCATGGTTCTAAATCGAGGGGTACCCAGGCACCAGGCACCACCTAAGCCTGCCCCCTCCACCAGACAGCTGGGGCGGGTCAGATCCCTGATCCTCCAAGGTGGTGACTGCCCCCCTGGGGTGGTGGGTCAGTGGGTTGGAAATGGCCTCACCGAGGCGGCACCTGGCTCGCAGCCTCACGGGAATGGGCTGCTGTCTGTGGTCAGCCCCCAACCACAATGCTGGCACAGGACCAGGAGCTTCTTGCAGAAGGAAGACCTGGGATTTCCCTCCTTGGGGGCCTTGGCCTGCATCCTGGCCCTCCCTGCCTCTCCTAGGGGCCCCGCATGGGCGCCTGGGCAGAGTCCCTCCATCTGCTGCACACGATGCCCTCCCTCCCTTTTCCAGTGCCCTTGTCTGTGGAAAAGGGTGCGAGGGTCCCTGAGCCACGCTTCTCAGGCTGTGCAGTTTACACATGTCCGCACAGCCAGAGCACTGCAGTCAGGGCCGAGCAGGGGTGCAGGCTCCCCGCCCGCTCAGCTGACATCCCCATCCCCGCAGGCTGGCCTGCCAGGGGGTGTCTCCCACCACCCCGCGGCTGGGCAGGGCAGGGCCGCTACAGCCTCGCCTCCACTGCTTGCCGGGACCCCCGGCCTGTCCTGGGGGCTCATGTGCTGAGTTCCTGTGGTCTGTGGCCCAGCCCCATGCCCTCCTCAGGCCGCAACCTATACGACCCTCTTTGGGCCACCCCTCCTCCCCGAGAATGAGGACAGGTGGCTTCTGGTGAGCAGGGAGAGGGGCATCACATGGAGCATGAACTTGTCATGTGGCTCTTGGAAGAGCCAGTTGATTAACAATAAGGGTTCCTTCTGAAAACTCACAAGAAATTACAGAGTAGGAGTTCCTTAGGCCATCGTACTGCCACCTTCATCATCACCATCCCCACCACCGCCACCATCCCCACCGCGCTCACCGTCCCCGCCGCCGTCCTCACCATGCTGTCACCTTGCTGCCAGTTCTTAGCAGCCCAGCACCGCTCAAGCCTTGTCCCCATTTCTCTGATGACCCTCCAAGGTTGGGTTTTTATCTCTCTTAAGGAGACCTGGAAGCCAAGGCAGCAACTGGGGAAATGGCCCAGAGACGGTGCTTGCTCCTCCCCCAGTGGTCACCCGGGTCTCGGCCCCCAGCTGGGCTGCCTTCCATCAGGGCCGTTCTGTCTTTCTCGGGGGTCCTGGCTCAGAGCTGCTCCTGGACGGGGTGGAGCCACACCTCAGGCACAGCCCACTCCTGGGGACAGCCCAGCACAGGGTGGGCTCAGACCCTTAGTTGGGGGCTTGCCCGGTGATAGGAGCTGTGACTCCAGCTCCACAGCTGTGCGTGTGCCAGCGCCCCACTCCCACTGGTGCCCACAGGTACTCCTTCCAGGACGAGGAGGACATGTTCATGGTTGTGGACCTGCTCCTGGGCGGGGACCTGCGCTACCACCTGCAGCAGAACGTCCAGTTCTCCGAGGACACGGTGCGGCTGTATGTCTGTGAGATGGCGCTGGCCCTGGACTACCTGCGCGGCCAGCACATCGTCCATAGGTGTGTACATGCTGGACAGGTGGGGCGCCTGCCTTGGCCTCAGGGCGGACGCCTGCGGGGCAGCCCCGCTCCAGCGGAACCCCAACAGGCTCCTGCCCGCTCGGCCTGCCCTTGCCCGCTGAGCCCCAGGTGAGGCACCTGGCCCATTAGTGCTGGACTCCAAGGCCAGCCCCACAGGTGTGCACCTGATGTCCACCTGGGGGTGGAGTGAATGCTGTCCGAGCAGCCCTGGCCAGGTACCGAGGGCGCTTGGCTCTCCGGGAATCTGGGACTGGCCACATCAGTGGGACCTTCGCCTGGTCTGTTCCACTGCAGGGTCCTTGCCCCCACCAAGCAGGCACCCATTTCCCCATCTGCCAGTCCCTGGGGAAGTCAAACTAGTTTTAGCAGTAGCTGAAAGCAGATGAAATTAGGAAGATAAAGCAGCATCACAGAACAAAACAAAAAATTATGTGGTATATTGTAAAAGCAAAGATGGGATTTCTGTGCCCCCGGGACTCTTATCTGGCCGTTATTCAGGCCAGACATTTACTGAGCACCCAGAAGTCGGGCAAGGTGAAGCCTAACACCGGTGGGCGGACAGCTCGGACCCGAATCAGTAACTCTGGGCAACACGGGGCTCTTGGACAGGGGCCAGCCTGGGAGGCCGCGGTGAGGGGCTCTGCTTTTGTTCTCTGGGGGCCCCGGCTGCTCTGTGCCCTTGCCGAGCCCCCTCCCTGATGTCTGTCTGGCTTCAGAAGGTGGGGGGCCACCACAGGGACCAGAATGTGGCCCTCGTGGGAAGCCCCAGCCCTGCTGGGGACCAGGGGCAGGCCCAGGAAGGGGCTCCGGACCCACGTCCCTGCTTTCTGCTCTGCAGAGACGTCAAGCCCGACAACGTTCTGCTGGATGAGCGAGGTGAGGCCCGGCTGCGCGGGGCCCAGGCCCCTGTGGGCACCTCTCATCCTCCGGACAGAACCGGCATCCTCTCTCCTCGCAGGGCACGCGCACCTGACCGACTTCAACATCGCCACCATCATAAAGGACGGGGACAGGGCAACCGCGCTGGCGGGGACCAAGCCGTACATGGGTGAGCCGTGGCCCTGCCCACCCTCGCACCCACACTGCCCAGGGCCGGCAGGTCGGGCCACCCCTGACGTCGCACAGCAGTACGTGATGGGACCGGCTGCTGAGACCCTCAGGGGTGCCTGTGAGGGTTACGGTGTGACTGTGAGGCAGCCCACCAGCCGCGTCAGGCCGTGGGACCTGGACTGAGCCAGGCGGTCAGTGGGGAAGGCTGGGCCGCTGAGGGCAGCTTCCCTGTCTGGCCCTGGCGGCCGCCTGGTCTTGGGGCCCATGAGAGGTGCCGGCCCGGGGCCTGTGCATCGGGGTGCTCAGCCGCCCTTCCCTTTCCGCCAAGCTCCGGAGATCTTCCAGTCTTTCGTCAGCGGAGGGACCGGCTACTCCTTCGAGGTGGACTGGTGGTCGGTGGGGGTGATGGCCTATGAGCTGCTGCGTGGATGGGTACGAGCCCCTGACCCCAAGCCGGCTGCGGTCCCGGGGATGGCCCGAGGACCCTGGGGAGGGAAGAGGCCACCCCCAGTCCCAGATGCTCAGAGGCCTCTGTGCACTCCGGCGATGAGGACACGCTTTCAGTGAAGTGCCCGGTGGGTGAGAGGTGCCCGCGTGGGTGCCGAGGGCAGTACATTCCCTGGGCCGTTGGCAGGCTGCACTCTGGCCTCTGCAGGCAGGCAGGGGAGGACTGTCCCCCAGGGGACCTTCCTCAAGGCCCCTGTGGGGGTCCCCGTGCTCTCACCCTGGGATACAGCAGGGCCAGCCCTCAGTCCTGGGAGGCCAAGGGTCCTTCCTATTTCCCCATGGGGGCTCTGAGGCACAGCGCCCATAGCCACCCTGCGGGACCCCACCCCAAAGAGGGCAGCCCTACCTGGTCCTCCAGGGACGGTACCCCCAGGGCCCAGTCCTCTGGGGGGTGATGCCCCTCCTTCCTGGCAGAATCCATTGCCTCCTCTGGGTGGTTCCCTGGCCATGGTCCCAGCATAGCCCAGACCCAGCGTTCCCCCTGCAGGCTCTGCCTGGGGGTGTGCCCACTTGGGGGTGAGGCGCTGCCTAGGGGGCCTTGGGTGACAGGGACCAACCACCTGAAACAGCGCTGCCTCCACCCCCGCAGAGGCCCTATGACATCCATTCGAGCAATGCCGTGGAGTCCCTGGTCCAGCTGTTCAGCACAGTGAGCGTGCAGTATGTCCCCACCTGGTCCAAGGAGACAGTGGCCCTGCTGCGGAAGGTGAGCCTGAGGGCACTGCTGACCAGGCACGTGGGGTGGGTCCTGCCCGCAAGCGGCAGCACCGAGACACTGGTCTGACGAGGGCGTCTGATTCCCGCACCCAAGCGTCTCAGGCCCCTGGGCAGCCAGGCTCGCAGGCCCCTGCAGTGGTGCGTGGCGTTGTGGAGGAGCTTGGCCTGTCTGGGCAGAGCCTGAGAGCCGACTCACCGGCTCCTGTTACCAAATTTAATCCCCACGACCTGCTTCCAGGTGCTGTCGTCACCCCTTTGGGCAGACGCTCCGCACCCTGTCCCCCAGGCTAACCCCGAGCAGGCGTGTTGGAGGGAGGGCGTGTGTGGGGCTGGGGCCCAGCTCACGTGGTACCCCAGCTTCCTCTGTCCCTGCTCCCCCTGTGGAGAAGGGCAGCCCCTGCCACCACCACCAGCCAGACCAGCCCCACCCCACCTGCAGCAAGCAGAGCCCCTGGAGCCCCGGACACCTCCCAAGGCCTCAGCAGGTGTCTGCAGCAGCCCAGGGCACCTCAGCCTGGCGGGGATGAGGCCATCCAAGGGCCTCCCTCCAGGCCTCAGGGCTGGACTGGGGGCTGCTCCTCAGCTGAGCTGCACTGGAAACATCTGGTGCCTCAGAGTTAGGAGCAGGTGTGGGAGAGTGTGCTGGACACTCCAGGCCTGGCCGACTCCCTGCTCCCATCTCCTGGCCTGCAGGGTCCTCCTGAGCAGGTCCTGGCTGCTGCCGGAGACCTTCTACCCTGGGATTAAAGCTGAGCAGCCTGAGGCTCTCCCAGCCTGCAGAGATCCTCTCGGCCCAGCCTTCCCGGCAGAGCTCTGCCCACACCTGCCCAGGGGTCTCGCACGGGGACCTTGGCCTTCAGAGGCCTAAGTGGGGAGTGGGGATGGTCCAGGTGCAAGCCCCACCCCTGGGGAAGCCGCCGACAGGGTCTGCGGCATTTTCCTGGGAGACAGGACAGCGTGTGGGGAGATGCAGCCACCCAGCATTGTGGCACTGGCCGCAGGGCCACCCTGGGGCTTCATGGGGCTGTGATGTGTTGCGTCCGGGCCCCAGCCCTGCAGTCAGCTAGGCCAGGGCTGCCGCCTGCTGGTCGATCCCAGCAGGGTGTCCCCATGGGCCCCCGGGGCCCTCTGCCTTCCTTGGGTTTCTGGGGCCTGGCCAGACCACTCGGGCCAAGTTGTCTCCTTGGCCCAGTGACTGCGCTGACTGGGTTGCTCTGCCTGTAACTGGTGCCACTTTCCTTGCCTGGCCCTTGAGATCCTGAATTCCTGAGCCTCCAGCCTTGTGGCGAGACCTTTGGGTGCCCTGGGTGGGGCAGGCCTCAGGGCCCAGGCACCCTCTGATGCAGGCCTCCTTCCAGCTCCTGGCTGTGGACCCCAAGCATCGTGTGTCCAGCCTGCAGGACGTGCGGACTGCCCCGGCACTGACCGGTGTGCTCTGGGACGACCTGAGCCAGAAGAAGGTGCAGCCAGGCTTTGTACCCAACGTAAGCCCATGGGCACCATGTGGTCCGGAACGGGTATGGGGGGCACGTGTGGGCGGGGCTCAGTGCCCTGTCCCCCCGCAGAAAGGCCGCCTACATTGTGACCCCACCTTCGAGCTGGAGGAGATGATCCTCGAATCCAGGCCACTGCACAAGAAGAAGAAGCGGCTGGCCAAGAACAGATCCCGGGACAGCAGCCGGGACAGCCCCCAGTCGGTGAGTGCCTGAAGGGTGGGCATGCCCGGGCGGGCCTGGCTGGGGGCTGCCTAGTCTCTCCCCTAGTCTGCCAGTTCCTGCTTGGGGTGGCCCCGAGACCTGGGCGTCCCTGGGCTGGTGGGCATCGTCCCACGTCGGGCTCCCTGTTATCCCAGGTTCGGTCCGTGTCTGTCTTCTCTCCCGATGAGGATACCACCTTAATCCAGGATTACCTCCTGTCAATTTGCCTGATTACTTTGCAGTGAGCTAATTTCACCACCTGAAGTACTAGGGTTTAGGCCTTCACTGTGGGGGGACAGCCTACCCATAACACCCCCTGTCCTGCCCCAGGTCTTGCGGCTTCTCTGAAGCAGGTGGGGTCTGGGAAGCGAGAGTGGTGTGCATGCTCAGGGACCCAGGGCACAGCTGGGGTTCACAAAAGCATGGGTTCATGGTGACACTGTCCATGATCGGTTGCACCCTGACCCTGACCCGTCTGAGCCCATGGAGGGCGCCCTGGGGTGCCCCTCAGGACACAGCCCCTGGGCAGCCCCCTCAGACCTGGTGGGCCCTGAGACACGCCCAGGCACATGGCCATCGGTCCCCTCCACCTCGGTGTGGGGCCCAGGACCGGGGCGTGCGCCCCTGCGTGCCTCAGTTCCTCAGGGAGTAAAGGCCCGAGTGGGTGGGCTCTGGCCCCCTCCCTCCTGCCTGGGGCTGCAACAGCGACCAGTGTCCAGCGGTGGGGCTGAGGTGGGGAACAGTGGTGGGTTCCCAGTTTGTTGGGCTGTTTTCACGGCTGTTTTGGATAAGGACTCCAGCGGTGACCTCCCAGCTCTTTGCACGTGACAGCAGAGGCCAGATTCCTTCTTTGTCTTTATCGTTATTGGTCGGTCAGAGTTATTTGCACACTCTGGGTGCACGTGCCCCTCAGAGACGGTTCTCAAATGTTTTCTCTTTCCTTCTGCTGTGTGGGGTTTCTGCCCTCCCCCGTGGTGTCTGCGGCAGCAGCCTGTGCTTTTGATGAAGTTTTGTCTTTCCGTTTGTGCCTTTGGAGTCGTAGTTAAGGAACGACTGCCTACCTGAAGGTCACAAAGACTCACTCCTGTTTTCCCTGAGTGTTTTAAGTATTTTGTCTCATGCGTTTGGGTGTAGGATCCATTTTGAGTTAATTTTATGGATGCTATCAACTCGGGGTCCAACATCATTCTTCTGCCCATGGGTGTCAGTCGTCTGCCTGCTATTTGTTGAAAAGACTCTTCTTTTCCCACTGAACTGCTTGGCGTCACTTTAAAAAATTAACTGACCAAATGTAAGGATTTGCTTATGGACTCGTGATTTTACTCTGCCGACCTGTGTGTCCCTCTGGTGCCAGAGCTGCAGCCTGACTGCGGCCTCGCAGTGAGTTCTGAAATCAGGAAACACGTTCCAGATGGCTTGCCAAGTCTGGGTCCCCTGCTCCCCCCGGGGTCCTGAGGTTTGGAACCGTATCTGAGCTGCTCAGCAGGTGTATTCTTGTCAAAGTCAGGGGTGGACCTGCTCTGCATTCCCAGGCCCTGTCACTCCCCGCCTTGGGGGGCGTCTGGGCTCCGAGGCTGAGCATCAGCGTTGATGGAGGCCTGAGGCGAGTGTCCGCGTGCAAACGGTTTACTTGGTAAATTACCCGGGAGAAATTGCCCAGAGGGGAGAAGCCAGGAGGGCTGGACTGCAGGCCAGCAGGTCCTGGGACAGCAGCCTCAGCCCGAACTGCCGGGCCCTCCGAGGGCAGGCCTCCCTCCGAGGAGGCTGGCTTTCATTTCCTGCGCCCAGCATCACTGGCGGAGGCCTCGAGGGGGACATGTTTCTGCGGGCTCCTGACTGTTAGTGGGCAAAGGGCTGCAGTGGCCGAGCAGGATGCCAGGGAGTGGCAGGCACAGGCTGGCTGCCAGAGGGAAAAAGCACAGCAGAACCAGGTCAGGGCGGGTGCGGCAAAGGCCTCCTGGGCCATGGCTCGGCAAGAAAGGGTCCTTTGTGGACGGGGTCGCGATCACAGGTCACACACAGTGGCCCCTTGCACCACCCACGGCCGCCTTTCTCTGAGGCCTGCGGAGCGGCTCCTCCAGCTTCCTGGGAAAGCCCAGATGGGGAAGGTCAGCAAGGTGAACTATGGCGCCGGCCTCTGGCGGGCCAAGGGTGCGCGTTCCCTCCATCCTCCAGGCGCCCCATCTCCGCAGCCTCCTGCCTGCCCTTGGTCGGCCTGTCGGCGGCTTGCCTCCCGGCTGACCTAGACCCCCACTGAGGGCGGGCGCCCTGCTCCCGTCATCTCCTCAGCCGGAACCTCTGCACATGTCTGCTCGTTACTGACTCAAAGGCTGGGACATGGACAGCTAGGTGAACAGCCCGGCTTGCAAGGAGGCCTGTCTCCCTGAGGTGGAGGTCAGTTACCCTGCCAGGGCGGCGGCTCCTCTGGGGGAGGCCACATGCCACGGTCAGGGCTGGAGGGAGCTCAGAGGTTGGGGCACCCCCACCCAGGCTCAGGCTGCTGTTTATCTGCACTTAGTGCATCAGGAGCTACTTGGGGCGGGGGGGAGCCACAGAGCCGTCCTCAGAGCCCAGACCAGACCCGCGGGAGCCAGCCTGCTGGCCAGGGTGGGAGCCCTCCTAACTCACGGGGCACCCAGTGGGGTCCTTGGGGGCGTGCCTCAGCGGGGGGACAGACCAGCTTCCTCCAGACCCGGTAAGCCTGCCGAGTTCTGTGCTTTCTTCTTGGAAGAGGTGCAGGTATAGTGACATTCCTTTGCCCTGGAGGGGACATCCTGGCATGACCCCCATGGCTAGATGCACAAAAGTTCAACAGGACAGGCTCCTGAGGCCATTAGCGGTCGTCTCCCCTACTCTGGTCTTGTGTTCTACAAGGACACGCAGAGTGCCTGCTGACACCTGCCGGTGGCCTCTAATCCGCCTCACACCACCCGCGCGTGATGACCAGGGAGTCTAGATGGACGGGGCTCTTCCCGCCTGCCTTGATGGAGGACGAGACCACACGCCCAGCCCCGGCAAGACCGTGTCCCGCATGAGCGTGAGCTGGTTCTAGCCCCCGCTGGCGGGTACTGAGGGGAATGTCAGATCAGTGGCCTCATGCCATGAGCTAGAGGCTGTGTGGACCCGTCCTGGTACCGATTCTGTGCCCGGCTCGGCTGCCACAGTCCCCATCCCTGCTGTGGGCCAAATGCCAGGCTTGTTAATCAAGAGGGAAAGTAATGGGCAGCAGCATCCTCATGCCCTAAAAGTCAGAAGGTAAAGACCTGAAAGTCTTTGGCAGTGGCCCTGCCTGCCCTCCCACGCTGGTGTGGGTTCTCTTCACTGTCTAGGCTGGTTTGTTGCGAGGGGCGGGTGTCTGGAGCTCTCGGCGCCTTTCCCGGGGTGGCCGCTGCCAGGTGGGCGTGGGCCGAGCGCTGGCTCAGGCCCTGGCTCCGCACCCCACTGCGTGCAGCGGCCCCTGCACGGAGCACTCCCCGCGCTCAGGGAGGTGGTGGCCTGGACTCCGGGAGGGGCCGGAGGAAGCTCCGCCAGGGACAGTTGCAGGGAGCACGGTCCTCGTCACGGGACCTGCCGCCCCTTCTGACGGAGGTCCCCGGTCTGAGGACTGAACTGGGCCTGGTGATAAGGGGACGGGCCCTCCCTCAGGGAGGCTGACGACAGCCTCCGCTCGTGCTCCCTTGGTCTTGCCCGCCGTGTGTGCACACCGCGGCTGTCATCCCCTGACCCTGGGGGCAGGGCGCCCCACGTGCCCCTCCATCCTGCTGCCAGGGCAGGGGGCACTCGCACTTGCTCAAGTGTGGCCAAGTTCAGCAAGCCTTCTGCTGTCCTGGGTACGGTCAGCACCACGGGTCCTGGTGTTCCGGAACAGGCCCTCCTGTGGGTCGCAGGCACCATGGAGCTCCTCACGGCGCTGGGCCCCCGTGGCAGCTCCTTCCTTACCGCCTGCTGGAGGCACTGTCCATGGGGCCCCCCAGAACCTGGCCGTCGAGGGGCCTGCTCTTTAGTCTTGAGTCTGTCGATCTGGTCCTGCTCCCTTTCTCTGAGCCTCTGGTTTGCCCTCAGCCTATTTCCAAGGCGGTCCTGGAATCTTCACCAGGGCCAAGGCCAAGATTCCAAGTCTCTTGCAAGTTTCCAAGAGCCACACTGACCCCATTCCAGGGCTCTTGCCAGGGCCTTAAGTCCCCAGCCATGAGGGCTTGCCCGCACATCAGCACACTGTCCCTGAAGCAGTTGTGCTCACCACACCGGCGCCTGGTCTCACGCCTGCCCTGGTCAGCGAGCGATGCCTCGTGGGTCCAGCACTCCCCGCTAGGCCACTATTGGTGACCTGTTCTGGAGGTCGGAGGTGGGCAGAGGCCAGCCTGCAGGGGGCAAGGGCTGCCTTCCATGGTGTCTGTCACGGCTGCAGCTCTGTGTCCTCTGCAGGAATCGGGGGGTGCTGCTCTGCTACCCCAGGGAAGGGCCATCCACAAGCTCAGTGGTGCCCACACGCATCCACTCAGGGGCCCTCCCGAGGTTCACGGCCCTGCTCCGCCCCCCTCAGGGCTCTGGCTGTGATGCAGGAGGGTCCCTGCACGGTTCCTGCCTCCTCTTAGGGTCTGCGGCCCTTACAGCTCAGCTGGCCTCCTGGGAGCTGTCCAGGCCCAGGACGGAGCATCTGTCCACACCGAGCCTCAGGCTGCTCACGGGCTGCCCTGAGTCTGTCACTTGCTCACACAGCTGCGGTGCCCTGCAGTAGACAGGCAGCCAGCGGGCCGTGCATGCACTTGCCCTTCCCGCCTCTGCCCAGTGCTGGAGCTGTGGCGGTGGCCCTCACATTCCCCCCCGACGGCAGCCATTCCAAGTTCCCTGAGGCGAGAGTCTTAGCAGCTGGACACCTGTGGCCGCCACCAGGGATGGGCTCCTTGTCTGCCCAGCCAGCAAAGGGTCCAGCTCCAGTCCCGTCCTGAGAGTCTGCTTCTTGGGACGGCCTGGTGACCAGCCTTCTTAGGGCAGGTCCCCGGAAGCGAACCCTAAGATGGGAATCTGTATACAACTGACAAGTGACCAAGAGGACCCAGTAGTGGGTCTGGAAATCTGGCCAAGTCTGGTCCCATGGGCACTCATCCATGTTAGCATCCCCCGAGACAGGGGGCTGAGCTTCCGTACTGGGGTGTCCTTCAGTCACTGGCTAAGGGTCACCCAGGCATGGAAAACTCCTACCCTGGGCTCTAGAGAAGCCGACCAGGCCCTGCCATGAGTGGATGTGAGGGAACCTGATGGCGTCCACCACACACTCATTTGTGTCTTTCTGGCTAACAGGAGAATGACTACCTTCAGGACTGCCTTGATGCAATCCAGCAAGACTTCGTGATTTTTAACAGAGAAAAGTGAGTGTGTTAGGGGTGGGTACTGGTCGCAGAGAGGAGCTGGGGATTGGGGCCAAGGTTTTCTTGGTACAGCAGTCCTGAGCCCCCAGTCACCTGGCATCAGCGGACCCCTCCCTGCTGGGGGAGTCCAGGCAGCGGCCCCGGGAGGAGGGGGAGGGTGGTCCTCATTCAGGCTCGTGGGAGGGGCCCCTTGGGAACTTTCAGTCATAAATGGGCCACGGGCCAGGATCTCCTGGGGATGCATGGCAGACGGCCAGGCAAGGGCTGACAGCTCCCCGGGCATCACCTGCAGAGCCCTGTGGGCTCCTGTCCACCCACATCCCCTGCTGCAGACAGAGGGGTGGGCACAGCTGGCTCTCAGGGCGATGAGAGGCCACAGGCAGCTGAAATGCTTGGCACAGTGGAGGGAGAAGGCCCGGCTCTGGGGGTCCAGGGGAGGAGGGGCAGGATGAGGCATGGAGGCGGCAGCCCTGGGCTCTGGCCGGGAAGGTGAGCGGGATTGGCCAGTACGCTGTCCATCTTGGGGACCAGGACATGTAGGCACTGGCTTAGGACAGTGACCACTATCCTGGAGGTCAGAGGCCTGGGGGATAGCGGGTACGGACAGGCTTGGCCACGCTCTTCGCAGAGCCTTCTTCCAAACCTGCTGGTCCTCAGGACTTGCACCTGCACTGGTCTCTCTGCTTCTGGCCGGGAAGGGGCTCAGCTCGCCAGCCCTACCGCTCCAGCGTGAGGCCGGGGGTAGTCAGAGCTGCTGGGTCCACTGTCTCCTGCCTGCCCCATGTCCCTCTCAGCTCCCTGCTGTGCCGGCCCGGCCCAGGGATCCTATGCCCAGGCAGATGCCTGGCACTCAGTCCATTTTGGGGGCCCCTGGTATGTTCCTGAGCCCTCGGACAAGTCGGGGGCCAGAGGGGAGCACCCTGGGCTGCTGGTGAGGCTCGTACAGCCCCTCCCTATGCCTCCTTCCCCCAGACTGAAGAGGAGCCAGGACCCTGGCAGCGAGCCCCTGCCCGCACCTGAGGCCGGGGACACGGAGGCGGCCTCAGAGGACAGGGAGGGGGCGCGCCCCACCCTGCCCATGTGTGGCTCCCTCTGCCCCTCGGCTGGGAGCAGCTAGGCGGGGAGCCGGCCTGCAGAGACCAGGCTCCGAGGAGGAACAGCGGCGGGGCTGCGGGCGGAGGCCCAGCGTCCACGTCCCCAGCCAAACAGCCCAGCCCGTCCAGGCGCAGATCTGGCCATATTTTCACTGGGACCATCTGACTGCAGAGGCTGCTCCCTGGCTCAGTGTCACAGTGACAAGAAGCGACTGGTGTGGCTGAGAGTGGTGGGAAGGGAGGGCAGGTGTCCCCAGCCACTGAGTCGACTGCGATGCTGGAGGGAGGCTCGTGGCTGCTGGGCCAGGTCTGTTCTGGTGGCCCCGACCGGCTCACATGGTGGGCACACGCCCTGGCCCTCAGCCCCCTGGCTGTGCACAGCTCCTGTCCCTGCCCTCAAGCTTGCTGCCCAGACCTGGGGGTGGCCAGCATGGGCTCAGATCTTGTACATCAAGTGGGGAGGGCCATGGGCAGGACGATGAATAATGTTTTCTAGAGATACACTGTTCTAGCACTTCCTGCTGTCTGTGCAGTTCCACCTCTGCGTATTATGCCTAGAACCGCTCACTGTCAAGTCTTTGCCTGCCCTGGGCGCAGCCATGCTGGGCAGCGGGAGGCTGTGGAATGGGCAAGGCGAGGCCAAGGGCCCCGTCATGCTGGGCAGTGGGCAGGTGGTAAAATCACAAGGATCAAGTGGGCACAGATGGTGCAAAGGAGAGCTGGCTGGGCCGGGCAGAGGTGGCGTGGAGAGGCTCGCTGCCCTACTCAGAGGGCCCCAGTACATGGGTTCCACATGGGGACACAGGGCCACAGCCACCACCAGGGAGCCAGGGGCCAGAGGTGGGCACTACAGGATGCCTGTGGTGGTGCCGACCCCTGGGGAATGTTCCCAGTGATGTCAGGGCAGGAGGCTTGAGGTCATGTATAAATGTATAAATGCAGGTGTGCATTTTTGAGACCCCCGAGAATTGCGTGCTGGTTTCCCATGTTGGTGGCGGGGATGTGGGTGTGACCGGGCTCTGACCACTGCGTCCCACCAGGGAGAGGACATGGTGCTGTGGAAACCGGCCTTGGCGAGCCTCAGGAGTGGGCTCTGAGGCCACAGTGACCAAACCAAGCTGGGCTGGGGGAGCCCTGGTGATGTGGCGGGACCACCAGGACGGACCGTCCTGGGGAGGCTGCCCGGGCCAGCACAGCTTCCTGAGAAGCCCAGTTCAAAGATAAGCCCCAAGAACACAGCTGACAACACTCCCTGGCCACCAAGAATGGACGCCAGGACGAGGCCTGAGCACCCAGTGCTGTGAGGCATGGCGCCATCCCCGACCCTTCCCTGCTTGTCTTCCTGGTGCCTGCGATCAGCCTGCCCTTAGGCAGACACCCCTGCTGGGAACCGGCCAGCCAGCACTTCTGGAAGGTTCTTGACAGCCCTGAGGGTCTGCTCTGCCTTGGAATCAGGGCTGTGGCCATGGCCGCCCCTTCTCCTGCCACCTACAGGAGGTGTGAGCTTGCCACCCCCGCTCCCATGCCTCCCCAGTGCCATGGTGCTCCCACGCCCCACTGGGGTTCCCTGGGCCCTCGGTCAGAATGTGGGAGGTGGCCTCCCTGCCGAACCCTCTCCCTCAGCATCCAGCCGACCCTCTGGCTGTCTCTGACCTGCAGGCCTGGGCTGGGGTACAGTCCCCAGGCTGCTGCCCTGACAGTGAGAGCCTCACCCCTATGCAGACCCGGCCCTGCCCCTTCCCTGACCTGGGCCCAGCAGAGGCGTCCCTGTAGGGGTCTGGAGAACCAGCTTCATAGCCAGCACAAAACCAGGGTCCGGCCGGCAGAATGCCCTAGGGGCTCGCTCATAAGGCACTCTTGGGGGAGGGCCGACGGGACAGAAAGGTCGGGGCTGTCCACACGCCAGCAGCTACAGCCCAGAGGCCTTTAATGGACCCAGTTCACACGGGGCTGGGGAAGGCATGCGGGTTCTGGCTACAGCTGCCCTCACCACGTGAAGCTGCCGCTCTCACTAGCTACAGGAATGCACGTTTGGTAATAAAAGGAATGCATCTCAGCTAAAAAGGAGCCTCAATTTCCCTGGAAATGAGCTACTAGGAAAGTGGAGGTTCAGTCCTCTGCTGGAAGCCACCCCGCGTGAGGTCCTGACGGGTCCCTGACGTCACAGTGGCTCTGCGGCAGGGCCTCCGTCCTGGGTCCGGCGAGGGGAGCAGACCGGCCGGGCCAGTGGGAGAGCTGGGGCCTTGGGTCAGGGACTCCGGCTGGGGAGGAAGAGGCAAATGCCCCAGCCTCTCGGCCCGGCTGGCTGTGGCCCCTGTCGGGCAGCGGCCCTGCCAAACGAGGCACCTAGCACCTGGGCTCCGGGCCCCCATGTCCAGCCTTGCCCTGGCAGAGAGACCTCCCCAAATTCTGCTCTCTCCTGAAGCGGGGGCTTCTCGAAACAGGACCTGGGACCCCAATAGGAGAGTATACGGGGAGGGGAAGGTAAGGCGCAGCACCTCTCAAAGTCAACAAAGGGGAAGCTAAGAGACGTGAGCGTCCCCACAGCTGCCCGCCTGGGACAGCCCAGCCCGCGCCATCCCTGCAGAGTTCTAGGACAGCGAGGTGATGTTGGAACGCCCACCAGGAGGCGCCATGATCTTCTGTGCTGTGCGTCTGGCTACGTGGTCGTCCGCCTGAGATCCTGCAGAAAAGTCGGGAGTGGGTGTGGGAGGGGCAGAAGCAGCCCGCTGTGTGCGAGGCCAGGACCGCGGAGCCGCCCGCCCCCCGCAGCCACACTACGGAGGCTCCCACCGCAGACCAGGAGACCCATGCCTGAGGTCGGCGATGGTAAGAACGGGAGGCCAGTGTTGGTGTCCAGCTAGGGACTGGAGGTCAAGGTTGACCCTCCAGGAGCCTGCCTGGGGAACGGAGCGCAGCTCCATCCTGCTTTGTGCCTTCTGTGGGGCACACCCGCCTTGCCCTCGAGACCCTGTAGTGACAGAGGGCTGTCTGTGGCTTTTAAGACGATGCTAATTTCAAAGGGGACCTGCCCTGGCCCTCTGTCCCGGCACATACCACCTCCCTGAGCAGGGGCGTGAGGGAGGACACCAAGCGGTGGGTTGACCCCTGCACGGTCCTGCTCTGGTTTGCAGGAGAACCCAGGATTCAGGGCTTCTGGAAGAATCTTGAGTCATGTAGCATGGTGGGGGGGCACAGCCAAGAGCCCCAGGGGAGGCCTGAAGCCCACGGCCTGTGCCCTGGGGCCCCCTGAGGACTCCAAAGCATCTGGGTGTCCCTGAGCACCCGTAGACCCTTCCCTACTGGCCTCACGATTTTGGCCGGCAGGGCTGGCTGGGGGCTGGGCATCCCCGCTCAGCCCTGGGCATAAGGTGACAGCCCTCACTCAGCACTGAGTCAAGGCGAGGGGCATCACGACTGTCCTGGAGCAGATGCTGCACAAGACAGGGCTTCCCTGGCCAGGCCTCGCTCCTCGGCCCCTCACAGGGCAAGGGGAAGTGCCCTTCGCCCTCTGCACACTGAGCAGCTCCCTCTGCGGGCAGGTGCGGCCAGGTGCGGGGCTGGGGGGCCTGCAGCCTCTCTGAGCTCCCCACCTGGGCACCTGCAGGACCCTGGCAATTGAGGCCCACTGGCTCCAGGGGGGCTTCCTGTCCCTCAGGATGCTGCAGCGGAGCCCCCAACCTGCCCGTGCCCCAGGCTCAACTCACCAGACAGGCTGAACCCCGACTGGTGCAGGTTGCGCACAGTGGGAATGGAACTCTTCCCAGGGCAGGACGGGCGGGCCTGGGCGCTGCCCCCTGGCTTGGCAGGCACCATCACCTCTTGGACCGGCCCGTCGTAGAGGCCGCGGGGCACTCCGTGGATCTCTGCCAGCTGCAGGGCCGAGGGGAGGCGTGAGGGAGCCGAGCCCACCCTGAAGCAGGGCGGGGCCTCCTGCCAGGACCCGGGCCTGCTCCGCTCTGTGCGCCCCCCTGCGAGGCTCAGGACGTCCGGGCTTCCCCGTGGGGGCCTCCGCCCTGTGTGTGTGGATACACACCTCCCTGTGCATGTACACACACCTCCCCACACACACATCCCTACGTGTGGGCATACACTTCCCTGCACACATACCCCCCCCATCCCTACACATGTGCATGCACACCTCCCTGCACACACGTGTGCAGACCTGCTTCCTTCACCCGAGGCTGGGTAGCTGTGCCGAGCTGGGGGCACTGCTCAGACAAGGGCAGCCCTGTGGAGAAGGCCCGCTTTTGGACTTGGAAGCCAGCCCTAACGTAGTCAGGCCTCCTCAGTACCCAGTGTCTGGTGGCCGGCAGAGCCCCTCTCCAACCCCAAGGAGGCCCTGAGAGGGAAGCCCTGAGTCCTGGCCTCCCTGACAACGGCCCCAAAGCCAGAGGCCTTTCCCAGTGGCCACAGTGGAGGGATGGTCCACAGACTGAAGCAGAACCTTCAGATGGTTTGTGCTTCCGGCTGGCACCTTCCTCTGGATCTGTGGCTTAGACAGCGGGGGGCGGGGGGCACCTGCCCATCAGATCCTGCCCTGGGGGTGGGGTCACTGTGGGGCCACTACAGGGAGACAGCAAGTGTAGGTCCGACCCCACACCCCTCACCCCGAGTGTGTGACCAGGAGCCCACGCCCTCCCTGTGCCTTGGCCGTGCCAGAGCTGGGTCTGCGATCTCAGAGCTGCCAAAGTGGTGCCTATCTGGGTGCCCGTAGGAGCCCCAGACCTCCACCCCTCAGGGCAAGTGTGGATGCCTAGTCTGGCCTGGACCCTGCCTCTCAGCCCCACCCAAACCCTGAGGGAGGGGTGGGTGTGTGGCCAAGGTCAGGCCAGAGCACAGCTGTGCCTGACAGCCCGCGGCAGTACCATGCGCCTTAGAGCTGATGCCACCTCTTCCCCTCGGAGGAGACGCGCTCCTCACTCTCAGTTCAGACAACATCCTTCCAGAAAACCGGAGGCACAGCTCGGATGAAGCAAACCAGTGTGTGCCCTAGTGTGTGCATGTGCAAGCCAGCTGGGCGTGCAGCGTGGGCCTGGGCAGACACCTGGGGCGTCCATCGGCTGCAGAGGGCAGCTTGGCAGAGGGCCGCGGGAAGGCAGCAGAGACAAGGGGGGCTTGCTGAACTCCAGTTCATAACGCTGCTGTGAAGACCACGCCCCTCACCTAGTCCCTGCACACCTGTTCCCGAGCAGCCTGGGCGGCTCTGCTGCGGTGCTGATGCTGGTTTACACAGGGAGGTGCCACCAGTGGTTTTTAATTAACCTCAGGTCCACACTTTCTATGCTGGATTATGTGGCTAATAAAAGCATGCAAAGCCACTACTACGGGCCTGGCTGCCAGGCACCCGGGTCACGCGAGGGCCCTCTCTCCTCCCCTGACTGTGGGGCAGGGGCAGGGCTGACCAGGGGAACCGGCGCTGTGCAGAGGAGGTCCCGGCCCCCGCGCCATGCCCACCCGACCCGAGCCTTACCCGGTTTCGGGCTTTTATCCTCTTGTAGACGAAGTCAGGGAACGTCTTCCGAGGGATGAAGCGGCCAGTCCCTGGGGTCACAAACATGTTCCCATCCTCCAGCACCACCCTGCCCTGACTGATGACCACCGAGGGTGCTCCTCGGCACTCGACGCCTTCCAAGATGTTGTACTCCACATTCTGGGGAGACAGGTCCGTGGGGCAGCGGCCCTGTGTGCTCCCAAGACACCCCGTGGGTTTGACCAGTGTTCCCAGAGGCCTGTCCTAGGACCTCTGACGAGGCACAGTGGACTCAGCCAGGCCAGAGCCCAGGGGGGACTGGCCGCACCCTACAGAGCCCTGTCCTGGGGCACGGTCCCTGGACAGGGCTGTGTGGATGGCCTCGCCCAGGGTTAAGCCCTCCTGTGAGGCGGGCAGGCACAGGGCACAAGGCTCCACAGCTGACATCCCGGCCACTCACCCTCAGGATGAGCAGGGCCTCTGCTCCCACCCAGAGTGCCAGTCCTGTGCTTGACCAGGGAGGCCGCCGGGGGCTCCCAGGACCCCTGCCCCATGGCACCCGACCCCAACTCAGGGACCAGGCTGCTTTTACCAGGTTGTGGCTCCTGGCAGAGATGATTTTCGTGGCCCTGGGGTTCCATATGACCAGGTCAGCATCAGAGCCCAGGGCCACTCGCCCCTTCCTTGGGTAAAGGTTGAAGATTTTGGCAGCATTCGTGCTGGTCACAGCCACAAACTGATTCTCATCCATTTTCCCTGAGGCCTGGGAACAAGGAGGCCCGGCTGAGGGGGACACGAGGCAGCACAGGCAGCGGGCAGGCCCAGAGCCGGGCCCCCAGGGCAGCGGGAATGGACAGGTCTGACCCTGTGCGCAAAAGCCTCGTCTCTTCTCACTCTGTGGGCAAATAACTGGTGAAGCCCCCAGGCTGTGGCCCTTAGAATGTGACGGTCTCCCTGCAGAGCCGGGGCCAGGGCCGGGCTCAGGAAGAGCCCAGGGCTGGAGGTGGGGGTGGGAGACGGGATGCCAGGCAGGGTGTTCCGAGGGACATGGAGTCAAAGGAACCTCAGCACCTGGGGACACGACTGACATCACAGAGGTAATTCCACAGGGACAGGGCCACCCTCCCTCCATCATGTAAGATGTCTTCCTGGTGGGACATTGGAATCAGGGAGGGCCGGGCTGCCCCCAAGCTGTGGGAGTCTCCCCTGGGTGGCAGGGAGGGGCCCCCAGCCCCACTGCCCCTCAGGGTGTGTTTGCTGGTACGGCGGCCTTCCTCTCTGGGCACCGGAGCCCCTCTGCAGCCCTGCCCCAGTGATGGCTGGTGCCCCGCGTCCTCACCACGCACTTCTCCCAGACCACAGACATGCGCTCCTCGACGCCGTTGGTGCCCTCGGGGATGAGGGTGAAGTTGTCCTTGCCGACAGCCTTCTGGGCAGTGGTGAAGGTGCAGTGGGCACTGCCAGTCACCTGGAGGTCCCCGCTAGAGCAAGCTGGGCTCAGTGGAGCCCAGAGGGGCCTGCCCTTCCTCAGCCCGCCAAGGCCCAGCCAGCTTTGCCTCCCACCCTGGCCAGCACGGCCCACGGGCTGGAGGTGTGTGAGAGGGGGGCTGGGCAGGGCTGGCACTGAGTGCAGGGGACCGGGGCAAGGACAGGGCAGTGCGGGGGCTCCAGGTGGGAGGTGCTGGCCAAGCCTCTGTGCCACGGAGGCCTGGGCTGCCAGCAGGCTGAGGCCATGGTGGGCACAGAGTACGCAAGCTGCCCTGGGCCAGCCCGAGCCGCCCCTTACCTGGACAGCAGGGAGGTGAGGTGGTCGGCAGTGGTGGGGTCCGGGCTGACGGGGGGTGATGTGACGAAGGCCGCAGCCTTGGCCCAGTTCTTGTCCCAGTAGTGGGAGCCATCTGTGCCCAGGCTGGCAGTGATGGGCTCCCCAAACACGACCACCCCTGCAACAGGCCCGGGAGGCGCCCTGCCGACCTATACGCCCCTGGGCCCTAGCAGGACGGAGGCCTCGGACTGTGCTGATGGCCCCCAACAATCCCTCCACCTCTCCACCTGGACAGCTCATCCCCCTCCCAGGGCTCCAGGCCCTGGGCAGGCATGACTGGCAGGGGCTCTGGGGGGACCTCTCCATACCTGCTCCCTCACGCCCCCCGCTGGGGCCCGCAGGCTGGAGGGAGACATGACTGGCTTGGTGCCCACCCCTGCCTGGCCATGGCCTGTCTGCACAGACCCCGGGTTCCCCTTTACCATTGCCCCCTCCAGCTGTGTTTTGAGGGCACAGGGCCCCCAGCCCTCAGGACATGCATCCCAGCTCCTAGACACATGAGGGGCCCAGCAAATTGCAATGTGTCCTCCTGGCGGGATCAGTGCGGTGAGGTTCACTAGCACCTGGGGTCAGGCTGCCCCAAACACACACACACACACACACGCTCAGAACACATTCACGCAGTCACTCAAAACACACTCATGCACTCAAATACACTCACGCTCCTGTGCAGGCTCACACGCACACCCCATGGTCATGGCATTCACATCTGTGCGCACAGGCCAGCAGCCCTGCTTTGCTCCGAGGCCCCCTCCTGAGCAGCTGCTGCTCCAACAGAGGGAGACTCCAAACCCACCAGACCTGGGTGGGGACCAGGGCCTGCCTTCCCAGCGGCTGCTGCTCAGGCCCCCAGCACCTGGCCCCAACACCAAGAGGCCGATTGGTGGCTTCCTCCCCATCAGGCCTGCCCTGCTGGGGCCTCAGGGTGGCCGGTGAGCTCCAGTCCAAGGCCATGACCGCTGGCCCCCACTGGTGCTCCCCAGGCATTGGGGTACAGGCCCCGCGCTCACCTCTGCGCTTGGCTTGGGCGACCACATCGGCTGCACCCTTGCTCATCACCTTGGTGACATACAGGGGACAGTTGGCTTGCTTGGCAACAGTCACAGCTCGATACACAGCCTCGGCCTCCACCTGGGGACAGGGACACTCAGGCCCTCCAGGGCCCTGGGGCCTTCTGGCCAGGGTGGCCTTGGGATGCCCACAGACCTCAGAGGTCCTAGGCCCAGAGGGGGTACCCACTGCAGGTGAGGAGCCCAGCCTTGGGCTTGGTGCCCATTCTCTGGGCTGAGCCACGCAGCCCCCGGGACCTGAACACGCTGCCTGCTCAGCCTCTGGTGACAGCCTTGGGGTGACCAGCGGTCATAGGGAAATGAGCCTGGCAGGGGCGCCCACTGAGTCACACCTCCCAGGTGACCCAAGTAGGGGCACAGCCCTGCCCGGCCGTGGAGCCCCAGAAAAAGGCAGCGGTCAGGGTGCAGTCGGGGCCGGGGTGCCCTGTCAGGGCACAGCTCCTACCTCCTCGGGGTGGCTGAGCACATGGCCCTCCGGGCCGGTGATGCCGAACTCCAGCAACCGCCTCTGCTCCTAAATAAACCGACGGGACACGATGCTGCATCCCGGCTGCAGCCCCAGCCCTGGGGAGCCTCAGCCTGGGTGTGAAGTCCATGGCCCAGGAGACCCTGCTCCCCGAAACGGGTCCTGACCCCCAGACCTCTCACATAAGCCTTGCTCACTAGGCAGAGTCCTGAGCCCTCGGACCCCCTGTGTGAGCCCTGGGCCCCCAGGCCGCTCAGAATCACCAACCACAGAGAACCCAGAATGGAGGAGAGGGGGCCCTGCAGGGGAGTGACTCCAGCTCCCTAACTGCAGGAGAGGGATGGGCCTGAGGGGGCCAGGGACTCACCAGAGATCCCAGGGTTCCTGACGAGGCCAAGGCAGCCCCCCAGCCCGGCCTGCCACACTGTTTCTCAGAGGGGCGCTTCTGGGGGTGTGATGGGGGCTCTGCAGTGAGGGTTGGGTGGAACGCATCTCCCAGAAGCACAGTGGCCCTTGGGGCTCTGTGCAGGGAGCTCCCCTTGTCAGGGACACAGACACCGAGTCTGTGTGGAAGGCGAGAGCAGCAGGATACCATCAACCCCCAAACCAGCCCCCCTCCACTGCCGAGGTGTCTCCCAGCACGCTCTGCCCACCGCCCTATCCTTAGCTTGACCCATGACGTTCTCCTGACGGTGTGGCCTCAGAGGCACATGCTGGCCCAAGGGCGGTGGGTGGGAACCTAGGAGCCCCGCAGGCCACACATCACCCCCTTCCTGCTGCCCTGGGGATGGGCAGAGCCCACCCTGCCCCAGGAAGTGCCCCCGTGGGTCTGGCTTGTCAGGGAGGTGGGCTGTGCATGTGGACCCTCCAGCCCACCGAGGAGCCCTGAACCTCCCAGGGGCTGCCTGGATGTGACTGGAGGGCCTGCCACTGACCCAACACCACACTCACTGGTCAGAAGGAACACAGGGTCCAGTCCCTAGAGGGGCCTCACTCCATGGCAGGGGCAGGGGGCAGGCACTGCAAAACCATCTTAGTCCCCCACAAAACGACATTACGGTTTGGGAAATTTTTTATCTGAAGTGTGATGATCACAGAAAACTCCGTGTGGTGGCCAAAAGCCCCCCAGGCTGCCCTGCCCCCCTGCTTGACCTCTGACCCTGAGCAAGCTTTTTACTGGAATCCGTTCAACATGCCCTGCTTTGGGGCTTCTGGGATTGAGTGCTCCTATGAGAGTCTGGGGCGCCCTCAGCCCCAGCCCCGCCCGCACCTCCTCCACGATGTCCCCATTCTCTGCGTGCACTTGGGCCACGGCTCCCAGGTCCCGGATGGTGCTGAAGATCTCGTACATCTGGGAAGAGAGATGTGCAGGCCGTGTGGGGCTGCGGCTCTGCCAGCAGCCCCAGCAGCTCCTGCCCACTCTGGCACCCGCCCTCACCTGGCTGTCGGTGCACTGACACCGGTCCTTGTACGCCATGAAGACCAGGAAAGAGTTCACACCTGGAGGAGAGAGGCAGGACCGGCTGACGCTCAGCCACCAGTGGTCGGATCCCCTGCGCAGCCGGGCTGGGGGAAGCCCCCTTCCCGGGTGCCTCAGCAGCTGGCACAGTGGCCCTGGGCACCGGCCTCACATATGCTCACCAGCAGGCCCGGAGTTGGCCCCAGCCGCGTTCTGGCAGCTCCTCACGCTCTGGGACCAGGAACCAATGGCTCCCCAGGGGCAAATGCAGGTGAGAACCCCACACGCCCCTCACATCCCCCACCCCCCAGCACCCCTGACAATGGAAAGGAGGGAGCCATGAGCTCTGAGCTGCCCGAGTTCTATAGGTTGTCTACAGCAGGGGGGCCGTCCAGCCCACCCCCGACCTGTGCAGCCTGAGTCACGCCCCACCAGGCCAGGCTCGCAGCACGTGCTCAGGGACACACCGTGCGTGACACAGGCAGACTTGGGGGCCTCGGCCAGGCAGGGCCCGACCAGGAGGAGAGTCCAGCTCTCCTGTTTTGGGGGCAGCCAGAGCTGTCCCACCTCCCCCAGGAATTGGGACCCGACTAGGGACACACCTGGGCCCGGAGGCAGCCCCCAGCTCCCCGCCACCCACACCCACCAGGCTCTCAGCCCCCTGCTCCTCACTTGTAGTCTCCCTGGCCTAAAAGTGCTGATGTGAGTTGCTGAGGCACATGGCAGGGAAAGTAGGTCACCCTGTGCCACAGGAGCCACCCCCCAGGTGACAACCTGCACAGGGTATCTCTGGAGGTTGCTGATCAGTGAGCAGGAAACGTCCCCAGACACAGGAGGCAGGTGGCCTTGGTCTAGACCCTTTGGAAGTAGAATGGACATTCTAATTCCAGTAACTCTTGCTCAACTTGCCCGGAGTCCCCGGCCTCCTGCTTTGGGGTCACAAGGACGCAGAGCACAGCATGGCGAGGGCCCGGGATGAGGGGCGCTTTCCCACCCAAGACCAGGGAGGCCCAGGCTCCCGCCCCCGCCCTTCCCGTGGCCCTCGCCTGGCCATGGGAGCCGCCACTCACCCTTGTCCTTGACCAGGGCCTCCAGCTCCTCCCGGGTGCCCTCGTGCCAGCGGGAGATGTCCACGTGCAGGGTGTAGTCACAGCAGGCCCCGCTGTCCGCGCGCTCCCGCCACCGCTCATAGGCCGCCAGCAGGCTCTCGCCCATGTCGGGGAACACGTGGTCCACTGTGGGGGCAGTGTGGTCAGCGGAGACCCCTACCCTGGTCAAGGGGAACCACTTGGCCTCCACGGGAAACTGGCTTCATGTTCCCGAGAGATCAGGAAGTGGGTTTAAGAAAAGCAGAGGAAAGGCCACGGGCACCTGAACTGGGGGCCGACATGGCTGTGAACCTGCCCATCGGTTCTGCCCAGAGGCATCTCCGGCCCCAGCCCTTCTCCACGCAGACCCCCAGGCTGGACGGTGGGCGAGGGCAGGAGGGGAGCACTGTTGTCTGTGGGGCTGGACCCGGGAGCCTGCCCAGAACGGTGGCTGGTTCCCTTGTGCTCAGGGATGGCCCACTTTGAACAGGCCACCCAATCCCCTGGGCAGCTGGGAGTCCCATGGCCACAGCACAGTCACCTCCCCACACGTATCAACCCTACGTCCAAGGTCCAAACACTGCTTAGCACCTCTCCTAGGCAGAAAAGCCCACCCACCCAGGGCTGTGGCAGACGCTGTCTTCTCAGCACGCCCCTCATTTGGAGTCTCTGCTCTCCCCAGCTCAGATCGCCAGACTGGACCCTATGGGAGTGGGTGCCTGTCCCGCCCTGTGGCCGTTCACAGATCCAGCCTGGGGCTTGACAGAGGCCTGTAGACTCTCCATCCTCACAGGGACACCCCACAGCTTAACTGCTGCCTTGGCACTGGCATGAGCAGGTGACATCCACGTGGAGGAGCCCTGGCCAGCCTGGGCCACCAGTGACAGCATGAGCAATAGCCTGATAGGACCCGTCCTCTCAGTCCAATGATGTGGACCGTCTTTGGTCCTTTTTGAGTAAACCACACTGCCCAAGATCCAGGCAATGGTTGAGCATCTCTGGTGACGTGCCCAGTGACCTCAGAGGGGCCCTTCCTGGTGGTGGCAGCAGTAGTAGCAGGCACAGTGTGCCTGGCACAACAAAGCAAATTAAGTGCACAACTCACTTAATCCTGGCAGCCTGCTGAGGGGTTCCTTACCCCCATTTCACAGATGAGGAGTGTGTGACTTCTGAGAGCTAACTGACTTGCTGGAAGTCACACAGCTGGAACAGGGGAGAGTACGGGTTCAACCAGGTTTGTTATACCAGGTCTGAACCAAGCAGAGATGTCTGAGCTCTGCACTGCTGTGCTGACGGCATTCAAGGCCACGAGGGGAGCAGCTGGACTTTGGGGGTCTTTTCCTGGCCCCACAAGCTTACAATGAGCAAGTTCATCTCACAGGCTGTTAAGTGGGGCTTCTCTGCTGGGCTCAGAGGTTTTTATGAGGGGGTATATGAACCGGAGCATGTTGGGATGGTTCTCATGGCTGGCACAGAGCCAGCACTGAAAAAATGTAACTCGGGGGGTTGTTGATGGATAATAGTATTTTTGTCATCTTTCTTCTAAAACCACAGCTTCCACCTTTAACTCTTCCTGACATGGACAAGAACTTCCCACAAACCAGGTTGCAGAGGTGTGAGGATTGGGACCAACATGTCTGTTTCAGGCAACACAACCCCCCTGCTTGTCCACAGCATTTGGCTTTTCCAAACCTAGTCCTTGGCTGGCTGCTAGCTTCCCAGGAAATAATAAATTACTGGGTACACATCCATTTGCGCCCATGGCATTCCACAGCTGGCCACGGCAAAGCAACTCAGAAACAGGGTTAACAAAAGAGCTGTCAAGGATGCTTAGACTGGGATATACAGGGGACGGGCTGAGGAGAACACCATCATGCGAAACTCCTTCTGTGACACCGAAGCCAGACGACCGAGGTCGGGGGCAGAGGCCGCCCCGCCTGGGGACACTCACATATCATGGTGGTCCCTCCCGCTAGGGCTGCCTTGGTCCCCTGGCAGAAGTCATCAGCTGGGGTCATGCCCAGGACGGGCATCTGCAGCCTCGTGTGCACATCAACTCCACCTGGCAGGACCATCAGGCCGTGGGCATCAATGGTTTTGATGCCCCCAGGGACGACAAGGTTTTCTCCTATTTGTCTGAAAGCAACAAAGAGAGATTTCACTGGTTATAAAGAGCCCAGGCCAGAATGTGAACAGGCTTCCTGGCAACATGGCGCAGCAGAAAGTGTGCACCTGGGCTCTTTGAGGAGAAGGACAGGGTGGCCAAGATTTAGCAGGACCACCCCCAGAGGTGGTCAGAGTAAGACTCCCCGTGCAGCAGCTCCAGGGCTCAAAATGGAGGACTTGGGCGGTGCACACTTACTGCACAGAGGCCCCCACTCGAGGGTCCCGCCCTCGAGTGTAAGCAGAGAAACTATAGGGGTGCTCAGTTCATCTTGATTAAGCACCTGCTGTGAGCCCCAGATCACCCTGAAGCTGTGGTGACACAAAGAGAAGTGGAGGCCACTGTCTTAATTTCTAGAGAGACTCTTATCCCTGAAGGCTGGGGCTGGAACTGTCTCCAATGATTTTGGACAAGAAAAAGTGTTTACATGGATTCCATCCAAAAGTAAACTCTCAGACAATGTGTGGTCAGCGTGTACCCACGTGATCCATGAAGACAGTTGAGGCAGGTACTTACTTTATCAAACCATCTTCCACATACAGATCAGCGTAAAAGGATTGGTCATCATTCACCACCTTCCCACCTTTGATCAGAAGGCGGTCACTCTATTGGAAACAAAAAACAGTATGTTTTCTCCAAGTTGAGTTACCCCAAACATACCTAAGACAACTTCTTACTCTGGATTATGATTGACACATTCAGGCATAAACTGCTCACAGAAAGAAACAGAAAGGCCTGCACCGCTGCCATCCCAACAGCAGGGCGGCCGGGGCCCAGAGGCAGCTGTGGCCCCCCGGGTGGCTCTTGCGGAACACACCCCGCGCCTCCTGTCGGCACTCTGGTGCGGCCAAAGGCCCAGGGACGGCTTTTCACTCCGCCAGGAAGTGCAGCGGTGAAATGGATCAGATGTACACACTTTATCACCTGATCCCTAAAGCCCAGGCTGGGGGAGCAGCTGACAGAGCCTGCAGTGCCCATGCCAGCCTGGGAGGCTGCCCCTCCTCTGCCACCACACTGAGAGGCTCTGGCTGGCGGCTGGGCTTCGGTCCACAGTGGCATGGCTGGGGCCTCCGTGCTGCTGGGATGTGGGGTCAGGGCAGCAGACAGGCCCCCCCCACCCCGGTCCCCGTCCCCAGGGGGCTGCCTCCAGGCGGAGGGAGACATCAATGATGACAGGTCACACAGGGCCAGCGCAGACTGTGACAGACAGAGCCCAGAGAGGGTGACCTGGCAGAGTGGGTAGGAGGAGGTGCAGCCCGCAGAGAACAGTGGAGGGAATCAGGAAGGAGCCGAGGGCGGGGTGACGCGGACAGGAGCGGACCTCACGGCCCTTCCCCTTCCCTCAACCGGGCGCCAAGGCCGAAGAGATGGGCACCTTTCCAGGGAGGCCACCTGCTGTGTGGTCACGAGGAACGCAGAGGGCTCCCGAGGTGACACGTGACTCGTTACACGTGAGCCTCATTATGTCATCTCTGGTCTTCCTGACATCTGTTTGGGATGAATTCTCAAGATCCTATTGATTAAAGGGAAAACTGCCATCCCTGCCTCCAAAAGGCCTGACAAGCCATGTCACAGGTTAAACTCAGCCGTGACACTGTCCTTAAGCAGCCTGGAGCTAAGAATGGTTTTACATTTTATATTGGTTAAAAAACATCAGAAGAATATTTCATGACTCACTCATACAAACTAAATGAAATTCGTATTTCAGTGTCCATAACTCAAGTTTTACGGGCAGTCTCGCTGTTCATTTCTGTACGGCCCCAAAGTCGGAGGCCTCTGCTGTCTGGCCCATCACAGAAGTTTGCTGACCCCTGGTCTACGGCGTGGTGCGTTCCCAGCTGCCTCGGCTTCCCCCCGGGGCCTGCTGGGGCGCACCGCCGGCTGCCCCTGGGCCCTGGACATCGCCCTGACGGGTCACCGCACCATGACCCGCTTTGCCCAGCTTCTGCAGCCGGCGCTTAGACCCCGCCTGCCATCCCCTGCGGCGTCCCCAGTTCAACGCCTGCGCCCCACCCGCAGCGGGGCACCTCACCCTCAGGCCAAAGGCAAGCCCGCCAGGAAGAGGAGGGTTCTGGGTAGGAAGAGCGCAGTGGCCTGGGTCCCGCGCTCACGCAGCCCCAGCGGGTTCCGGGCGCCGGAACCTTCCAGGGCTGGGACGGGCTGCGGGCTCCCCGGGATGAGCGTGGAGTCCCCCGGACCGGTCGCCTTCCTTCCGGCCCAGGATCACTCCCGCCCCCGGTCACCCCGGTGCCGGCCGCCGGCGGGCTTCCCGCGTTAGTCTTGAAGCGGGCGCCCTCCCGACAGGGGAGCGGAGGGGCTCCCTCCTCCCTCGGTGTCCCAGGAACCGGGCCGGCAGCCCCACAAGCCCTCCCGCCCTCCTGCTCAGGCCGAGTCCAGAGTTGGGTCTGAGACCCGCGGGCTCCCGCCCCCGCCTGCAGGGGCGGCTTTGTTTCCCGGCCGCGGGATGGACGCCCGGCTCCCGCACCGGTGCGTGTGCGGGGCGGGGGTGTCGCCCCCCGAGGGCCGGGGCCGCCGGGGTGCCGGGCGGCGCCAACTAGTAAGAGCTCGCCTCCACCGGGGTCTCCGAACCCCGGCTTCGCGGAGGGCTTCGGGGTGCCAGGGGCTCCGGGCCCCGCGGCCGGGCCGAGTTGCTTTGTCTCGGACAAAGAGCTCCCGGCGCGGTGGCGGCGCGGTCCGGGGGGCGGGGGGCCGGCGGCGCCGACAAAAGGCCGCGTCCGCCCGCCGACCCCTGGTCAGAGCGCCGCGACCCGGAGGCCTCCGCGCGGAGGGGGCACATCTGCGCTCCGATCTGAAGAGCGGCCTCTGCACCCCGCGCCTTCCTCGCGCGCAGAGCGGGTCCGGGGAAGCTGGCAGGGCCCGGGGCCCGAGCGCCCTGCTCCCCAAACGGGTCTGCGCGGCGCTCGCGGGACGCCCGGCCCTCGGCGGCGGGGGAAGGAGCTGGAAGGGAAGGGAAGGGCCGGGGCGTGCGTGGGGGCTGCAACCGGAGGGCGGGGGGCCCGGTGCGGGGCCGCGAGAAGCCGCCCCGGGAGGCGGGCACGGGGCGCGGGGTGACGCGCGGCCGGAGCGAGGCTCACCGTGATGCGGGGGATGCTCTTCTTGCCCTGGAAGGACATCCTGCTCCTCCCGCCGGCGCCGCCTCGGTCGGCCCGCGAGCCCGGCTCCGCGGGACAGGCCTCGGGGGTCCCGGCGGAGACGCGCGGAGCCCGGGCGTGTGCGTGGGGGCGCCGGGCGTCCGAGTGCGAGCGCGCCGGGACGCGCGGCTCCCGCCCCGCCCCGCCCCGGCCGCGGCCCCGCCCCTGCGCACAAGCCCCGCCCCGGCCGCGCTCAGAACCGCCCACTCCCCAGCCCCGGGCAAAATCGGCCGCCGCTGCACCGGGTCCCTGCGCCCCGGCCCCGCGTGCTGGGTGGGTGGGGGGGGGGGTGCGAAGGGCTGCGACAGGTGCTGGCCGGCGTGTGTGCGGAGTGTGCGTTCCGGGAGGGAGGGTGGGAGAAGCCCGGCAATGTCCTGCCCAGCTCGCTGCCCGCCGCCAGTTCCCTGGTGACCCGAGGCACCGAGGTCGCGGGGATTGAACCCAGGCACCCCACGCTCCGGAAGCCAGACTCCGTCGGGGAAGGTGCCTCCGACCGAAGCCGGGCTCCTCCGTCCGAACGCCGGGCTGGGATGGGGTGGGGGGACAGCCTCCTGCAAGGCTGCTCCACCGCCGGCCGCGAAGCCGGGGGCAGGAGGGCGGGCACAAGTCGGAGACACAGAGACGGAAAGAGACGGCGAGACCGAGAGACGCAGAGAGACGGCGACCCGGAGGCAGGACGCGCGAGATACCCAGAGACGGGCAGGAGCGGCGGAGCCCGCGGGCGGGGTTGCGCGGTGGCAGCGTGGAGATGCCCCAGGCCCAGACTGGCCGCGAGCGCCCAGGTGCCCTCAGAGAGGCTGGGGGCTCCGGGAAGAGGAGGAGCCCCCGGAAGGCTCCCGGCGTGGGTGTGCGGGGTTTCGGAGGGTCCGGGGCCCTCGCCCTTCAGCCACTACCTGCTGTGGGCCGGGAGCCATGCCGGGACGCTCTCGGCGACCCGCTGCGTCCTCGGGACCTTCTTGGCCGGCTTCGCCCGGCCCCTCCTGGCTGCCGCGTGCCATGTTGCGGGGCTGCCAAGCCCGAGGGTCCCGGCGGCCTCCCAGTGCGTCCAGCTGCAGCGTCTTGTTCTCAAAGGCGTCCTCCACGCAGCGGAAGACACCCTCGAGCTTGGGCCTGGCCCGGGGGCTGCCTGCACCCAGCGTCCCCAGTCGCGCGGGCAGAGGCTCTGCGGGCTGCTGCGGCCGGCGTGTGGCCATGGCGGGAGCCGGTGAGGGGCGACGGGTCCCGGAGCCTCCTGCTGCGGGGTCTGTGCGCTGCGTGTTGACGGGGCGCATCGGGGCCTGGCTCTCTCCGCCCCCCGGCCTGCCCCGCGGTCGGCGGCCGCCCGCGGGAGGGCTGGCGCTGTCCGCGCCCCGGGTGCTGAACGCGCCGGACCGGGCAGGAGGGCGTGCTTTCATCCGCCCTGGCGCACAGGAGGCGTGGGATGGGGAGCACGCACTGTCTAGCAGAACTCCGGTCTCATTTCTACGCTGCCCGGCAAGTAGGCTCTGACTCCGAAACGTTTGGCGAGTCGGGAGGGTCGGCGGGTACTCCCACGCAAGCTGCTCCTGACCTCCCTTAAGTCGAGTGCAAGGTTTTGGGGTGAGACACGGTAGAGACGCTCAGCCCGCCTGGGGTCACAGGGCGATGCTGTCACTCTGGAGTGCTCTTCAGAGATGAACTTTTAAGGAGAAGACACTCCAGCCTTGGCGATGTTGTGCAGCCAGCATTTCAAAGCCTGGGTTCAGACCGTGAGAGTCGCTGCCAGCTGCTGCGCATAGCGTGTCTGCAAAGCCGAATCACGTGCTTTCCCAGCCCCTGGGTCCACCCCTGGTTTCCACTTCCCCAGTGATCAGTAGCACCGCCTCTACTCACCTAAGTGACATTGTCTGTGGTAGAAATCTGTTGTCAAGTGTTCTAATTCACTCTCAGAAATTGTTTCTCTTTTCTAAATTATTTGTATTTTCTGGTTCTCACTTGATAAAAAGCTGCAGGAGGCCTTTCTATCTGGTGGCTGACCTCAGCTAGGTGCTGCCAGGCATCTCTGATTTCAGAGCCTGTCAGGCGATTTTCCATGATTTTAGGATGAGACTGCTGCTCAGATGCCTGGATCCTCCTCCCCGAAACCCGGGTTCCCTTTCTGGTGTGGAAAGGGGCCCTGCTGCTCCCAGAGCACGGGGGGCACAGAAGTGGCTGACACAGCTGGGAGGTCTGAGCTTTAATGCCTTGTAAAGAGGAGAACTATGCTATTCTAGGATTTAAGACAATTTTATTAAAACTGTACAGTAATTTACAAATGAGTAAAAATTCTCTGGTATATATCATAGGAATCACGATAGAAAAATATGTGTAAAATCTTGTAGTTGATCACCATACAAACCTATTTTAGGCCCATAAATACTGTTTAGCACTGAACAGAACATCACATTTTAGAATGTGGTTAGTAAGGAATTGCTTCAGACAACACAAACACTGGCTGGCATATTGCATGAGAAAACAAGCCCTAATTTCATTTTTGCATAAATGTGCAGTAAAGCTTTTTTAAAGTATACAGTAAACAAATAAATGATTTGATACATATACATACAACTTGATTTTCCTGAGCCTAAATGTAAATCCATTATTGTGTTAAAACACACAACCCAACTGAAGGTTTCAATGACAGAGTAATGGTCCACGTAGATTAACATCACAACAGCCCCAAACTCCCGCACGCCCTCGTTCCTGACTTCCAGCGTCGGTGTTCACAGGCCATGTAAGGCACTCCGGGTGTCCTGAGGGCTACAGGCCCCACGACGGCAGAGCACCTTGAGGAAGAGCCGTTGTCCTTCAGCACTGGAGCTCTGGGCCATGGGAGCGAGGTACACATGCATCCTGTGCCAACGAGGAAGCCGCACTTTACATGGATTTCTAGTTCAGACAAACGAAAACATTTGCGTTGTTTGGGGTATTGTGTACACACTGTGATTCTGTTGATAATTGTTATGCTGTACACAGGTCCATGTCTTGGTTACACAGTAAACATTTCTGGCAACATTTCAGGGTCCCACCTGTTGCTCCATCAGTGAGTGGTGCGTTTACACACAAATGTCCCCTGTTTGAAGAGTTTACATTTAGTAAAAGAGCCCACATACTTGCAAGAAATTCAATCCAATCCCCTAGTTTTGAATAAAATGTATATTCTAGAATTTAGACAATCATGTTATTTTAAAACACTTGAATTCTTCAGATGCTCACTAGACCAGCAGGAATCGGTGACAAATGCTCATATTTGCCTTTTTCTTTGGGGGGTGGGGATGGCAAAAGCCTGGTCCTGAAATGCTGGACTTTTAATCAGATGTAAAGGTGCCTATGGTACATGAGTAAAAAGTGGTTATCTAAAGAGAGGAGCTGACATCACAACCACTGCATTTTCAGGACACAGCGGGGTACGAATGCAGTTGCTACCTGGAATGTTATTCAAAAACATCCTTTGAGCCACTTCCCTTTCCTATGTGCACATCATTTACACATAAACAGTAACAATCCCGTAAGCATCGGTATGTATTTACATCCCTCTTTCCTGTGTAGCTCGCCTTGTCTTGGATCACAAAGCCATGGCTGAGTGTCTGGGGTGTGCAGGGAGGGTATACGGAGCACTCCAGGTGTGTACAACGTGCAAATCAAGATGATCCGGACAAACAGGAGGGGTGTGAACTTGGGTTTCAAATGCACAGCTTTAGCTCCTAAACAGCCACCCCACACAGCTGCTTTTCCTGAGCATGTACACATCAGGCAGGAGCTCTGTCAGAGGAGGGTGACCCATGGGTGGAGCTGGCAGCTGTGGGGTGTTCCTGAGCGCCCACATTGCACAGCCCATCAGGCTTCAACTGGGGAGTTCAGCCATAGCTCCGTGGTGGCTTTTATGAACACAAGACTATTCTTTGTCATTCGGTTCTGAGTTCAACAGAGGATCAGCCATTAGTATGAGACAAAACTATGCATGGAGGATCAAACAAGATTTCAGACTTTGGAGACAAACCCCACACCAGGCTCAGCCAGAGAGGCAGTGAGCTGACCCCAATATCTTCTGCCCAAATGACTAGGTAACCGTGGCTTTTATGACAACAGAAAGGATGGGTCCTTCTTGGACGGATGTTGATTGATAGTGCATTACCCAGCAGAGAGCCCACTTGTACTGGAGAAAAGCATGCCTGTCTGGTCCTATAAGCTCTCTCCCATTTCAACCTAGAGAATCAAGCCTGGTCAGGCCACCACTGTCGTCTCCAAGTTGAACATTTCTTCTGACACACATAAAATGAATCGGACAGTTCCAGACAGCACGGTTGTCCCTCCGCCTCCCCTCAGGAATGCAGCTTGCTGTTTTTTTATACATGTTACATTCTCACCTGCCTTCAGGTCTCACCACCCAGCACATCTACTCCTAGGTGCTTCAAAAAAGCTAAAATCCTGCATTTCACCTTCTGGTTAAGCACTTGCATGCACATACATCCCCTGTGCACATTCCACACTGAGCGTGACAGCCTGAGACCACCAAGGGTACCCGTCAACAGACACACCACCTCCAGCCCGTTAGCCAGGCTGGATTCCAGTGCCCGAGGGCCTTCCTGGGCTGTTGGCCAGAGCGCCCAGCAGAAATGGAAATCACACTTAAGAGTGGCTTCATCTGCATGCTGTTTCCTCTCTGAAAAAGAGTAAAGACAAAACCTTTATTTTAGCTGAGATGCCCGAGGCATGAGTGGGCAACACTCACGGTGGGGAAGGTCTAGAGAAACACCAGGGCAGGGGGCTGACCGAGCACAGGCTCACGCGGCAGTGGGGGCTGTGGCTCTAGCTAGTCACAATCTCATGTCTTGAGCCTCTGACCCAGGGATGCAAACAGCTTTTCCCAGGTGACCACAAGGCCACAGAGATGAGTCCATGTGCCCCATGAAGCATGTGCAGAAGTGGCTTTGGGCCTCCCTTGAAATGCCTGACCAGATGCCTTTGCTTCTAATTTCCGTTTATCCTCATTACTGAGAAACTCTTCCTTATGACCTTTTACATCCATAATGTTTGGAACAAGTAACGAAAGTGCTGATCGAATTCTTTTTGATGAGGAAAGTGAGCCTTGCCTCAGCCCTGGGGCAGCAGTGGGCTGAGAGGTGGTGAGGGGTGGAGGCCGGCCGGCCCTGGACTAGACACTCTGCAGGCTTCTGACCTCAGAGATTCTGGCCGAGGACTGTTTTGGGTTTTGGTTTGTTGACCTAACTTCTAAGTAGGAGGATATTCCCCCAAGTAGAATGAAACTAATGGCACAGAATCACACATGCTCCCATCAGCGCGCCACACAACACCCTGGAATCTCTGTGCACTTACAGCAGCACAGTGTTTTGTGCTTTTAATCTGACTCACTTCCAGGTAGGTTCTTGTCACATCACCCATTTCTAGAGGTGAAGGGACCAGCCAGGCCAGCCCTCTCCTTTTTGCAGATGGAAGAGTGGAAGCCCCAAGATGAAAAGGGGTTTGCCAAGGTCACACGTGGAGGCTGACGGGAGCCAGGGCCTGGCACCCACCCCCAACTCTCCTGCGCCCAGGCACCACCTCTCTGAATCAAGGCGATAATCACCTCGGGTTTGAACCACGCACTTGCAGATATGAACGCATATTATTGAAAAAAACGTGCAGAATTCTAAAACTTCACTCCCCCAATTGAAGGACATGACAAGGGTCTGTGGTCACTTGATCCCCTCTCCTGGACCCAACTTTGCTAATGCATTCTGTTCATTTCCACTGTCTCCAGAACTGATGACTTTCTGCCCTCATCTATGACTGTGGCACTCCACACACATGATCACACACATACAGAGGCACGCATGCACACACACAGAGGCACAGCAGTTCTGCCTCCAGGCTTCCTGAGCCCCTTCTGCCCTCAACCCCATCTCCTCTGGAGGACGTGATGCTTTCTGCCCTTCCCATTTCTGGCCACTGGCCCAACTTCGTGAATGTTCCTGCAGTCAGCCCAAGGTCTCATCCAAGTTGAAGCAGTGCAGGACACAGGACAGGCAAGTCTGTAACCATCTTGTAGGTTTGACCATGGTCTTGTGGCCCGGGGGCTCCTCAGTGCCCCACCCAGTGACTGGCCCAGAGAGGTCAGAGCCCCCCCAGCAACTCAGCCAAGAATGCCTCTGTGGGCAGGAACTGGGGTTGCTGTCTGCAGCAGGGCCTGCTTGCAAGGTTGGCCCTAGATGGCATCTGGGAACCTGGATTTTGGAACTTACCCTGGGTGATAAGACTGTGCTCATGGGCTGTCCTGGACTATTTATACAAACAATACCACTGATGGCAAACACCTGCTTCCTTCTGAGGGCCTGGCATTTTAGTGGGCAGGGGGTGCCCAGAGGGCTAACCCAAATAAAACCCTGAACTCTGAGTCCCAAAGGGAGGCAGAAACGCGATGTACATACACAGCTATAATGTGCTGCTGGGGAAGGACATGTCCTGTGCCATCCCCACGGGGGGAGAGAGTTTGGGAAACCTCATGGAGCCAGTGTATTCACTTATTTGGCTATTCATGTGGCAAATATTTATTTGAATGTGTATGAGGGCCAGGTCCCCCTTGAGTGTGTCCTGGGGGCCACAGAGAGCAAGCCAGAACACCGCTGCTGAGCAGCTCTTGCGAGAGGGGATGGTACCCTGATGGTGACGTGGGTGAGCATGGTGTGACGAGGTACCAGAGTGCGGATGAACACATGGCCGGGGTCCGTGCTGGAGGGAGGGCCCTGACCAGCTCGAGGCCCAGGGGCACAAACCATTGTCCTATGATGTGGCGATGTCCCAGTAAAGTGCACCCCAGAACCACAGCCTCACCTCTCCGTCTGGAGAGCAATTCTGGTTGTAGTGTGCACACTGGGCTGCATGAAGGGTGGGCGGCTAGGCACAGGGACAGGTGATGACCGAGGCCGTGGAGTGGCTCCTCCCACAAAAATGGGCCAGGGCCAGGCCTGAGGGCAGAGGGCGCCCACCTGGACGGCCACGAGTGGCAGTGGGGTGCTCTTGTTCGAGCATCCAGCCCGAGAGCCAGGAAGATGTCAGAGCAGCGTTAAAGCTGCAGAGGCAGGACTCCCTGCAGACACTGGCAAATGCCGTCATGCATATGCATCAGGAAATGGCATTCTGACTCCTGTCAAAATAGACCCTGAGGAACAGCCCCTGCCGTCTGTGTTTGTGTTGGGAATTCCCATCAGGATCTCGACTGCTGGGAAACACAAAGATGCTGGCAAAGAGACTGAGTGCCTTCCTGGGTCTGAGAAAGCCCACATGGATGGGAACCAACTGCATATGGTGAGTGCCGGGGGCCCCAGGCTGTGGCCTCCCTGCAGCTTCCAGAAACACCCAGGAGACAAGCAGACCCAGGTCCGCACACTGGGTGGGCCAGGGGATGTCTGGGTGGGCAAAAGCACGATTCCACAGACGCTTGGCCCGGGTGAGACCCTGCAGCCTGCATCTTTGCTCTCTGTCCCCGGACCCCCAGAGCGACCCACACAAGTATGTCCATCTACAGGGCAGTGAGAATGTGTAAGCCGTTTGTCAGGGAAACCGCAGCCAGACATCGTCCCACCACACAGAGGCAAGCGGCAACGATGGACCTGTGTGGGTTTTTCCCTGGGTAGAGGGCCCCCACCTCACCCATGCCCAGAAGGCTCCTGACTCCCTTGCCCACTGGCCAGGCCGAAGCCTCCAGAAGACCCTCCAGGCCATCCTGTCTCCGTCCACACTGCTGGTGTCACCTGGCTCTCGGGAGATGGGACTCCAGACTCAAAGCCAGCCACCTCCTCTGCAGGAAGCCAGGGCAGCCCCGAGGACCCTTGGCACCCAGCCCAGTGCCCTGGAGTGCCAGGGCAGGTGAAGTCTGGGCACCGAGGGGGGTGTTCAGGCGCAGGGCCCACACTGCCTGCTGGGAGCCCCTGGTGGCCACTACTCTGCCCCCTCCTCCAAGGAGCCAGAGCACCAGCCAGGAGCCGGCAGGACGGAGGCCCCCTGGGCAGGGAGTCCTGGGGCAGACTCTGCCAAGTGGAGAGGCTGAGGGCTGGGGATGGCCATGCCCGAGATACCCACCCAGAGAGAATGGAGGCAAGCACGGGTGGCAGGAGGCAGGGCGTGACCCGGGGAGCCAGCGTGGAGAAAGATGTCGGGGCAGGCTGGCAGGGGGGCTGCACCTCTGCTGGGAAGAGCGAGAGCATGCCAGTTCAGCAGGCTTGCTCAAAGGCAGGGGGCCAGGGGACTCGCAGGAGCACGGCCGTGGTGAAGACTGGGCACAAACTGGGTGCCTGAACCCCCACCTACACTCACTGTGCAGGGAAGCAGTTTGGTGCCAGACCCCGCCGCACTGCCCCGCACGGGGGAGCCCTGCGAGGTGCCCCTGCAGCCTCTATGGCCCCACCACTGGGCAGGCAGGTGAGGAGCTCTGCAGCTGCCCTTCCGGGGACCTCTCTGTCTCTTGCCACCAAGTGGCCCTGTGGAGCCCTGGCAGCCTTTGTGCATCCTGGCACCTGCTGCAGAGGGGTGGCACAAGGCTGCTCCAGGCTGTGTCCTGGTCCCACAGCCCCGGGGACCAGCAGGCTTAGTCCCAATGACGGGACACCTGCAGCATAGCCCCAGTCCAAACTGCTGAGCTCTTAGCAGCCCACGAGGGGCGCCTGAGGCTCTGGAGGGCATGGTAGCACCAAGCCGAGGGTGACAAGGATGCCTGGTACCACCCCAGGGACTGGGCCTCGCCCCTTCACCACCACTCAGCACAGGTGATGTAGGGCCTGTCCTCTGCCCCCCCCGGCCCCACCCCTCAGCCCCCAGCCCTGGTTACTGGAGGGGGGGATCCATTCCAGGAAGGGGTCCCACCGGGGGTCAGGGTAACGAGGTAATTCCAGAAGCTTCCAGTGCTCACAGCAGGGACGGTTGAGGCTACCAACTGCCTGGGCACGCCGGGCCCCACCATGCCCACATCAGCCCAGAAGCACCAGCACCAGGGCCAGGCTCTCCAGGTAACAGCCAGCAGCGTGTTCGGAAGCCAGCTCAGCTCATCTCTGTCCCTCCTGGTGAGAAGGCTGGCCGGCTCTCATACATGCACACACTGTCCATGCTGCACTGCGAATCCACTGCCCAGGCCCCCAGGCCTCTGCCTGCTCACACACGCCTGACCAAATGGACACACACACATGCACACGCCTGCTGCCTGCTCTCCGCTGGTTCCTGGGGCTGTTTCCTATGTGGGTCACAGCAGCTGCTCTCGCAGCCCTAGAAGGGGGTGTCCAGCTACCTTCTCTAACACCGATGTCTCTGATACTGGCATTCATATTAACGGGTTCATGGTCATGCTTGTGAAAAGACCCATTACCGCTGTAACCGAGATGGCCACATGAGAGACAGTAGCCGACTGCTGCCACTGTGAGCTACTGGCTGGAGAGAATGGGTGAGACGGCCCAGCAATGCTGGCGGGTAGGGGCGGGCGCTTCAGGCTGGTTAGTCGGTGTCTGTCTGAGAGTGTGTGCAAACCTCCCGGGACCACTGGAGAAAAGCCTCTGCTATAAGGTAAAAACAGAGGGATTGTAAACAAAGAGGGAAGCCACCCTGCTCCAAACCCGGCGGGAACTGGAAAACCGTCTGGCGGCATCTCCTAAGCTAAGCATTCGTGTTCAGATGACCCAGCCGGGCACCTGCAAGAAACTCCCACACCATGTTAGCAATGTTACGAGAAAGTTCAAGAGGCGCGGTTAGGAAAGGAGACCCAAATGTCCGTCAGAGGCGAGGTGAAATCCCACAGAGAAGTTGCAAACACGATAAATACCCACCACACACCGCACCAAGATATGGGTGACTCTCAGCACCGTGGTATTAAGGACAAATGTGTGTCCTAAATAGATGAAACATACGATGGCTTTTTAAGAAGACTTAGAAAACAATAATTATACCTTCTAGAAACTATGGGTCTGCCACAAAGCTCTATGCAGGGGCAGGTAATGGGAAGGGGTGTGAGTTAGAAGGCAGTGTACCCACAGATACCATAACAAACAAAGTAAGGAAGCAAGTCCTTCCCAGCCCAAGGGCAAGAGTGTGGTCTGCGCCAGTCTCGAGACAGACGCAATTCTGTGCACCCAGGAAACCAAGCTGAAGGAGGTCTGTGGTGAGGACCTGGTGGGGGAGGGAGCTGCCAGGCACCCACCTGCCGCCAGGGACCCTCAGGCCAGCCTATTCTGAAATGCAAATGCAGTGTGACCACTGTGGCCCTGTGCGAGAGCGGGACGGTGCACAGGCTGGTCGCCTGCCATCAGACAAGCGCACGTCTGCCCTCGGCCTCTGAGCCCCGCCTCTGACAGCTGGAGCCCAGGCTGGCAGCACCGCCCTGACGGGGCTGCTGCCCGGGGGAGCCTGCTGGAGCATCACAGGGTGCCTGGGCAGGGCCCCTTCGGCGGCATCTGGGAGCCCTGCCACCTCGCAGGCGCCCCACCCTGCTCCCAGGACAGGGGATACCCGGGAAGAGCAACCCCCCAGCTCAGCCACAGCTGCAGGGACAAGCAGCCTCAAAGAGCTCATTGTTCACACTTGGCTGAACCACCCACAGGAAACATAAACACCTCACCTTTTGTTCCTTTTTTAAAAAAGGTAAAACAATAGACACAAATTAAGAAGATTTCATTGGGTTCTGATGGGGACGTTAGAGACATTTTTAAATGGAGGCCGCTAGTCCACGTGTAGCCCTGCTCACCACCTGCGGACACGTTCTGAACAAGGGCAGTGGATCCCTGCCTTTCAGAGATGACCACACAGCCATCATGCGGGCCTGGGCCGCGGTGCGGCAGCAGCAACGGGTGCCCAGCTTAGGCGAGGGGCTGCTCCTTGGCACCCGGCGCTGCCCCGCCAAGAGCTGTGAATGTGGATGTGCTGACGGTTAGTCGCACACACCTTCAGCTTCCAGGCCATGCCGGGCAGGCCCTGGAGCCCCAGCCCTGTGCCCAGGAACCAGTGGAGACCATTTATGCTGGGCTCAGAGGATGCCGGCAAGCGGCACACTCTCTCCCTGCTTCCTCGTGTGCAGTGACACAGTCGGGGAGGACGCTTCCGCTGGGGTGGGACTTGCTTCAGCCAGGCAACAAGGATTTTAATCAAAACAAGGGGGAGTTCTTTACAATGGAGGCGGGAGGAGACAAGAGATGGATGAACCACACAGACAAAGTGTGCTTTAAACTGGCACCATATGCAAAAATTAATTCAAAATGGATCACAAAGATAAAATGTAAGACGTAAAGCCATGCTACGATTCTAGAACAAAACACAAGAGAAAATATTTGGGACTTTGAATTAGGCAAAGGTTTCTTAGGTCAAGCACCAAACACACAACCCATTTAAAAAAATGTTTATCAACTTTTTTTATCAACTAGACTCAATCAAACTTAAGAACTTCTTTTCAACAGATACTCTGTTCAAAAGACAAAAGAGAGACTTGGAGAAAAAGCTTTTGAATTATGTAGCTGATCAAAGTATATGTATCCAGAATATATACAGAAATTTTAAAACTCAGTAATAAGAAACAAGCAATCTAACTCTAAAACGGACAAAAGATTGGAACAGGCACTTCATCCAAGAAGATACATGGATAGAAAATCGCCACATGGAAAGATGTCCAACATCATAGGAGACATGCAAATTAAAACCAAAATAAAATATCGCCACATCCCTATCAGGATGGACACAAAAAAAGAACTGACCATATCAAGTGCTGACAAGGATGTGGAACAACAGGGATGCCCATATGTTGCTGGTGGGAAAGCAAAACATGCAGCCACCTTGGACAAAAGTTCCTTATAAAATTAAGTACTTGCCAATCCTAGGTATTTACCCAAGAGAAACAAAAACTTATATTTATACAAACACTTGTACATGAATATTTATAGTGGTTTTAGTCAAAGTTGCCCCAAATGGGAAACAAGCAGATGTCCTTCAACCAGAAGCTGGGTAAAGGGTAGCACATCCCTGTATCAGAAATGACTCAGGAATAAAAAGGAGCAAACCACAAAACAGGAGAGTCCTGTCACTAAGTGGGTAGAGCCAGACCCCAACTTAGGGGCTCAGAAATAGCAAAAACGACAGGAGGGAAACAGACTGGCGTTGCCAGGGTGTGGGGGTGAGGATGGGGCGACTGCAAAGGGCGGCAAGAGGGCTGTGATTGTGGCAGACACCTGTGTGTGTCAAAACCCAGAGAACTGTACATTACAAATAGTGAACTTGGCTGTGTGTGTAAATTTCTAAAAAATAAGTAGGTGTGGGAAAGCCCAAATGGACTCAACACTGTGGCAAACAAACCCCCTGGTAACTACACTGGGCAGGGGGAAGACCTAAACTTTCTAAAACAGTATTTTGTCTGCACATTAAAAGGCTGAAGATAAAAGAAACTGTATGGACGTGTACTCATTGGTGACTTTGTTTTGGAGGGTATGGGGTGAGCGAGCAGAAGCTGCTCATGGGCAAATAGGCACCCAGCACATACAGTGACAGCCAAGTCAGAAGGCAGAGGGAGGGAGGGGAGAGGCCGGGTGGACCACAGACTGTCGGCCTGGAATTGGATGTAGCTCTATGAACTCATGGTTTTATAAAGACGGTGCTAGAAATCTAGATGACAGGTAGGTAGGTAGATGGATTATCGATAGATTAGATAGATACTAGATAATAAACAGATGATAGATAGATGCAGAAATAAGCGAAGAGCCTGGGTGTGCATGCATAGCACCCAGACATGGATCTCTAAGCCTCTGCGGGGGTCTCTTGTATAATGTCACCCCAGCAGCAATGAACACACCCCTCACCCAGAGGTGCTGGTCCCTAAACACCATCCGCCAAAAGGGAGCGGAGCTCCTCAGGGGAAGAGGCTGGTTTCAGGCCTGGGGCAGGAAATTGTGAGGTGACTTTGAGCATCCTGTGATGATGCAAAGTAAAAAAGTGCTCAAAACACAGAAGGGAGCAGGTCAAAGTGACACAGGAGGAACCTGAAAGACGCTCAGTGGCATGAGCCACGGTGACTGAAGCAGGAAAATAAGTAATCAGCATTTTGGAGTCTAACCCATTGAATAAATTAAATATACACTGGTCCATACTGATTAAACAATTGGATAAATAAAGAATGAGAAAAGGGACAGGTTTCCTTTAGAGAAGAATTCTAATAAGATGGAAGGAACGTGGGGACTCGGAAACTGCCATGAGAAGGGCACAGTGATCACCGCTGCAGGGAAGAGCCGCCGGTGGTGCCCAAGTCAGCAGACCAAAGTTCAAGGAGAAAGAGGGCATCTGTGCTGGCCCGCAGCACCACCCCCCGGAGTATTTGCTAGTTACAAACAACACCTTGTCAGCAGGAGCCGGGCAGGTGCTGCCTTGACCAAGAGGCTGAGGCCAGCAGCCCGGCGGGCAGACCTGGGCTGTGGCGCATCTCACCCGACGCCCCAGCTAGGTTTACCTGCGACAGCATGGCTTGGTGCCAACTGCTTCTGCCTTTTCTCCTATTTTGCTAGCATTCAAGAGCTCTCTCCTTGGCCCCTGGGTGCCAGCAACTGGGTGGAGGGGAAAATGCAGTTCTCTGTGTGGCTCTGTGCCTGCAAACCTTCATGAGTGTCTGGTCCTGGGGCTGAGGCCACCAGGCAGCATGTCTCGGGTGGGCTGCTCCTCCCACCAGCCCGCAGCTGGGATGTGTACACGGTCCTGTCCCCGTGTGGACAGTGCCTGCTACCCTCCCCTCACCACCCCGGAGTGAGCAGCCTAGGGACAGGAGCTGGTCCGAGTCACCCTGGCACTGCAAAGGGCGGCAAGAGGGCTGTGATTGTGGCAGACACCTGTGTGTGTCAAAACCCAGAGAACTGTGACAAACAAACAGAGAGGCTCTGTCTGGACCTGGAGGTCACCAAGAGGGTGGGGGTGGGCCTGGATCCCCAGGGGCACTGTGCTGTCGGCGGACCACCCCCATGCCCACCCTCCTGCCCTAGGCCTCCTTTCTGGCCCTGGCTCCCCTCCATAGGTGACCTGCTCCTGGCCCTGGGGCACCACAGCTCTGGGGACACTGGGCAGCTTTCTGAGCCCTGGAAGGTCTACCCCGTCCCGTACTCTTCACGGCAGCCACAGAGCCACTGGCTGGCTCACCAGGAAAGGCCACCGGGAATGATGGGGATGGGGCCCAAACCACCCTGCCACCCACGGGGCCTTCTGGGCACGCTGGTCGCGCGTTCCCATCCAGCTGTGTGTGCTGTGATGTACCTTGCCACGGGGGACCTTTGAGCCAGGCTGTGACAGCAGATTGTCCTCACCAAGCAATCAGAAACACGGTGGCGGGGCATTCGGCACTTTCCAGAGCACCACACGGCTTGTGCCCGTTTGTGTAAAGGCCCAAGGGCTTCATCGCAGGTTCTCATGCAGGGTGACCCTGAGCACCAGGGACCACAGGCCTTGAAGGGGGTCTTTGGGCTGGAGCACCCCTGGGTGGCCCTGTGGTGCCTGAGGACTAGGGCGGGGCCGGGAGGGGCCCTGGCTTCTAGAGTGACCTTCCCTCCTGAAGCCTGTCCTGGGGCCCCCCAACAGCCGTCCCACTCGCCTCCTCAGGAAATGCCACCAGTCCCCCTCCGGGTAAGCGGTGGTGTGCGGCCCTCCTCCCGCTTCTGCTCGCCTTCTGCTCCCTCCCCTACAGGCAGGCACGCCCAGGGAGGGGCGGTCTGCTGTTCTGGAATGCTCCACAGCCAGCTGCGTGAGGAGCAGGCCGCTGTGTGGGGGGGCAGGCTGAGCGCTCTGGGGGGCTCCCACCATCCCACACCACAGACTGAAATAGAACCGCTCCCCGTGCCAAAGCCCCACCAGGCCCCCAGAAGCACCCTCACTCAAAGAATTCCACTTGGAAATAAATGGGAATGGGCTTTCCAGCTGCCGGACCCTGGGGCGGGTGGCCTGGCTGCTCAGCAGGCTGGGGACCTTCAGGAAGCCCCTGAGCTGGGGGTCAGATCAGAGAGATGAGTGCTCTAAAGGTACAGCGGCAGCCTTTCTGGGTTTGGAGTCCTGGGGGTAGTGGGACAGGGTGGGCAGCACAGGCCGGTGGGCCGCGGGGCTGGAGCCCAAGCTGGCAGAACAGCCACCACCCCTGGGAAGGTCCTCCCTGCGGGAGACGAGACCACCCTCCTGGCTCAGGGATGGCCCGTGGCTCACTCACCGGCGCCTCAGGGGGCCTTGGCTGGCCTGGGGGCAGTGTCCCGGGTGAGCAGGACGCCTCCCAGCTCAGCACATCCTGAACACCCCTCAGGGAGCAGAGGGCGGGCTACAGAGCCCCCACAGCCTGCAGGGAGTGACCAGCAGACTGAACCCACATCTCAGACGGAGAGCCTGGACTAAGCAGAGACAGATGAGGCAGAGCCCGACAGGCCAGGAGGAGGCGTGGCAGCCCCCCGGCAGCAGGGAGGCCCCCGTCCCCCAAGGGTGCAGCGCCTTACCTGCCCACCACCTGGCCGCCAGGCTCCCTCCTCTGGGACGCAGAACCACAGGCGCGCTGCCGTGCCCTCGCCCGGACATGGCCCCCCGAGTGTGAAGGCCAGAGCTCTGGATGGGCAGCACAGCCCCTCTCGGCATGCCTGCAGCTCTTGGCCTCCACACTGGCGTCGCTGGGTGCCTGGAGCCTCCACTGTGTCTGGGGCTATGCTGTCCGAGGTGGCCTCTGGCCTCCAGGGTCTCCAAGAAGGTGAGGCCCCTTTCTGGTGGGTCCCATCCTGCTCCTTAGTCTTCTATGGTCAGCCCCACGGTGCTCTGGCACAGCTCAGGTGGGGCAGAAGGCTGAGGGCTGACGGCACGGTACAGTGGGGCAGCCATGGTCAGTTCCATGAGTGGCAGCGTCGTGCACCAGGCAGGGCTGCGGGATGTGTGGTCCAGAAGCGCCCAGGACCCCGGTGAGGGTCACAGCGTCCTCACGGCCCACCCGAGGTGTCTTGGGGAACTGCCCTTGGGACGTCCAGAGGAACCACAGTTTCCCTGATGAAGGTCACCACCGTGGTCCAGCCTTCACTTTGCCATTCCGCAGGGTGCCTGTGCTGTTTCTGAGTCGCCCTCTGAGACAGGTGTATGGCTTGTACGGGGACCAAGCGTGAGGGTGGGCGGGCTGGGGGCTCCTGCACAGAAGCGCTCTCTGCACCTGCTCAGCAGGCACTCAGGCAGCCCTGCGACCAGGACCGGGAGGCTGCGCCCCAAGGAAGGACCCCAGGGTCCAGCAGCCAAGACCAGGCCTCCAACAGGAGGGCCCTGGCCAGAAAACTAGTCCTGATTCTGGCTCATCAGAGTGACTGTCCCCCACTCAGAGGTGCTCAGAGCCCCCCTTCTGCCTCTTCCTTAAAGGGGGGAGGTGTGCAGAGAGCAGGTCCTCCTGGGTCCTCAGGAATGAGGTGCAGTGTCTGGTCTCGCCGCCCAGCCACCTGCTGCTCTCTGGCCCGGCTGGAGGAAAGGGGTCTGGCTCCTCTGGCGGCTGGAGGGAAACAGACACAGGGCACAGGTCAGGGAGGTGGCTGAGGGGCGGGTGGCGGGGGGTAGGGGGGGTGAGCCCTGTGCTCCGGGGAGGGCCCTCTCGGGGCGCCCTCTGAAGGCGGGGCCGTGGGCCAGGCAGAACCACATGGCCACACTGCTTGGCCGCCCATCTGCTTTTGGAAGGTAGCAGTGGCCGCCAGGCCTTCGCAGTCTGACTCTGAAAGCTGCGGGGACACCCAGTTCTGTGTGACACGGCCACAGCCGTGAAGGAGCCGCGTGTCAGGGACGCTGGGCATTTCTGGCTGAATCTCCAACACAACCCCAGCTTATACTCGATGCTGCCGAAAAAGGGTGAGAAGACACGAAACGGCCTCGCCATACAGGCCCTGCTTCCTGCCAGGATGCTGCCGCGGCAGGGGACCTGGAGTTGCACACTCAGGCGTTCTGTGCACACTCGTCTCTCCTACTGGGCAGGACCCCTGGGAGGGGGATCCTCTGCTTTTTCCCTTGTGCCTTCTGACAGTGGAAGCCCCTCTGAACCTGGACCTGGGCAGAGGCCGAGGAATCTGAAGGCTGCCCCTGGCTTTGTGACTGCCCTTTGGAGCCCTGGGCACTGTCCCCCTGAGGCACCTCCTGCTCCCAGCAGCAGGCGGGCGGCACGGGGCCAGGCTGATCCCCAGGCAGCAGAGAGCCACCCTCGCCGGACAACTCCCACATCTGGATACTCACCATGTCAGAGAGCCCAGGCGAGCTATGACCACAGAATGAAAGCTAAGGAGAAAAATAAGAACAAAAATAGGAACTGAAAGGAAAGGGAGGGGAGAGAGAGAGAGAAGAGCATTGGTGGGGCGCCTGCCAGCGGCACACATGGTCACAAGCATGGTGGGTGTGGCGGCACAGGGGCAAGCAGTCGGCAAGGGTCGTGCTGGGAGGGTCCAAGGATGCCCAGGGCCCGAGGTAACCACGTGGCCACCACTGAGCGATGCACTCTGGGGGGCCTGGCACTGACCAGAGAGAGGCCAGGCTGTGGGCACAGGAGAGAAGCCACATGCCTAGTTTGTCCCCAGCACCTGTGAGGCTCTGCTGGTCTCCTTGCCTGCCCAGGACCCAACTTCCTTCTCTGGGGGTGGACTGGCCGCCTGGGCCTGTCTCTGGAGCCGATGGGGACAGCATTCAGAGGCCACTGGTGATGGTGGGAGCCTCGTGGAAAGACATTCCAGGGGCCGGGCAAACACCAGCACTTCCTGGCCATATCTGGTCTCAGCCCCATTAATAGTGATAAAGGGCAACCAGTATCCTGAAGAGATTTCACACGTGAAATCTTATTTTGGGGTAGGGGGTGGGAGGAGGGGATCAGGCCAGTGCAGACACAAGAGAGAATCTGGTGGGGGCGCAGTTGTCTAGAAGGGCAGAGCCTCAGCACCTAGGCTAGAAGAACAAGCCTCGAGTACTCGGTGCGAACAAACGCTGTCACTCTAAGATGCAAAAGGAAACATGTTCAGTTTGGGTTGGGGGAGAGACTGCGCCTGATGGGAGACTGGAGCCCCAAGAACAGGCCTCCCCATGCCTCGTGGTAGCTTTTCCACATGTTGCCTGTCTGTGGGGCAGGTGTCCCTTGTCACAGGCTGCACCCAGGTGGTTCTGGGGCTGGGCACAGGTGCCTGCTCTGTGAATTTGCAGCTCTTGTGGCCACTGCTTAGTGGGTGGTGGAAAAGTGCCCAGGGAAGGGGCAGGTTTGGTTGTGGACCAGCGGGTGGGCCCTGGGGAGGCCTGCCATGGGGAGGGACCCCTCTCTCCTCTGAGCACAGAGCCTCTGCTGGCTCTGCCTTGGGCCAGGGCTGGGACATGCAGCCCACAGGAGTCCACCCAAAGGCCAGCCTCCTGCTCGCCCTGGGAGGGACAAGGCAAGGAGGTGCATCCAACTGCTGCCTCACTCCATGCTCAGTGGGGAGCCAGGCATTTGGTGCAATCCAGCCCCCAGGCAGGACCAACCACAGGAACCTCGTCTGACTGCTGGAGATCACTGAAGCGTCCCTAAATCTCAGAAAAAGAGCTGCCCTAAAACAAGCAACCCCCCTGAGCCAGGGTTCTCTCTGGAAACACTCTGTGCACCCTGGTGTAGGAGTGTCACTCTGGACTGTCACAGTGAGTGGACAGAGCGCCCGTGACCCTATGCTCACAAAGCCAGGGGTCTAGAAAAGAGCCAGACAGCCCACCTGGACCCCAAACGAACTGCTTGCCAGCCCTGCAGTTTCCTAAACCTGAAAGTAATTGCATCAAGGACCAGAAATAAGGGATTCGCACCTGATGGCCGGCCTGCTTTCATGTGGAAAAGCCACAGTCTTTCAGGAACTTGATTTTAGGCCAACTGCTTGGTGAACTTGGAGGAACCATACGCTATAGCACAGCCGTCCCCCCAAGAGGGCCCTGATCCTGGCCCAGTGCACATGGCTGCAGCCGGGAGCTGGCTGGGGGACTCGGCACCTGTGAGGTGGCACTGCCGGGCCGCTGCAGGGGTGCGGCTCCCAGCGCCCGCCCCCGGCACCTGGTCCAGAGCTCACCCCGCCGACCTCGGACTGGGTGCCCTGCTCCTCTCCCGCGCCCGGAGGCCCTGCTGCCAGCGGCCTACCTGTGCCCCCAGGTTACCTTTTCCTCCAGTTCCTTGGCTTGCCGCCTCTGGGCTTCTAGTCTCTCTTCTAGCTCTTTGATTCTCTGCAGTGTTAAAAGGAGGAAAATCTTCAGTGACCAGAGTATTTGGGAATCAAGGAGACCAAGTGGGAAAAGGCCCTGCAGGCCTTACTCATTCCTCGGTGGACAGTCACGGACCAGGGGCCACGTGGGCACCGTGCGGGGCCAGGCGTCTCGGGCTGCCCCGTCTGCCGGACGCGGAGGAAGCCTCGGCTGGGGAGCGGAGTGGGCACATCGCCTCAGGCTCCCCTGGGGCCACAGTGGCAGAGGCCTGTCCTGTCCAGTCTGCCAGGGCCCCTCACCTCCTGTTAGTCCAGATTGGCCTGAGGTCCCAAAGTGCCCCAGAACCAGCCGGAGGTCCCAGGAGGCTGGTCGGGAGGGGCAGGGAGTCCAGCAGGAGGGTGAGCATGGAAGGGCATGGCCACGGGTGGCTTGGGCACTGGAGGGCGTGGTCACTGGGGGAGGGGTCCCTGGCGGGGCGTGGTCACTGGGGGCGTGGCCACTGGGGGGGCGCCTGACCCACCCTGCGCGTCGCGAAGCCACACCTGCGTCGCCCCCAGGCCCGCGCACCTGCTGCGCCAGCTGCAGCAGCTCCATGCGCTCCCGCAGGATCTGGGCGTCCCGCTCGCGCAGCTCGCTCATGACCTGGCGCTTCCATTGCTCCACGGCCGCCGTGAGCTCGGCGCGCTCCTCCTCCGACAGCAGCGCGGCCACCTTGGCCCCGGCCTCCTGCTGCAGCGCATCGTACAGCATGGCTTCCAGCTCCAGGATGCGCTGGGGGCGGGAGGGGCAGCGTCAGTCCCCCCTCGTCCCCAGGGGCCTGCCCCCGACGGGCCCCTGGGCGCCCCACAGGTTTCGGGGTTACACCATCTCCATGCCAGTCCACAGAGGGGCTGTGTTCCCCTGGAGCAGGTCACGCGCTGTTCCCTAGAGTGCAAACAGTCCAGGAGTAATTATTTCCAGAGCTTCATGTCCGAAAGATTTAAAAACGTGCAGAGAAACACCAGTGGCAGAATTCTCATTAACATCTGGGAAGCCGTGACCAGAGCGGGTCTGGGTGCAGCGAGCGAGCGGGCGGCGGCCCTGGGGGAGGGAACACGGGAGGGCCCCTCCTTCCCCGACAGCCTCGTCAACCCTGGGTCTGTGGGCCCGCAGCAGAGGGAAGGGGGGGCTGCAGGGGACAGAGGGGGGCACGTCCCTGACGTCACACCCCTCCCCAGCCAAAGCCAGCCGCTGTGCCACCCTCATCACTGCCTGTGGCGGGTGAATTGTGTCCCCAAAGACAAGCTATGTGAAGAAAGACGCAGGGACCGGGGCGACTTTGCCACAAGCCCAGGAGGGCCTGGAGCCCCCAGAGCGGTGGGAGGCGGGAAGGGCCCCGTCCTGGAGCCCCTGAGGAGCGGGCCGCCCCGCCTGATTTCAGACTTCCCCCCAGGCCGCGAGAGCTCCTCTCCGGCTCGGCCCCAGGCTGTGCACCCAGCCGCTGCCCTCGGGCTCCGTGGCCCCCACTCTCCCAGACGGTGAGCCCCGAGGATGCCCGCACCCACGGGTGCCTGGGGTGCGGCACATGGTTCAAGACTTCACCTCTACAGCGCCATTCGGTCCCCACGCCTTCTGTGAAGTACGGCCTGCATCAGCCCACTTCACGCATGAGGAGATGGAGGCATGGTGACGGGTCAAGGGCAGCTGGGCGGCTGGCATGGGACCCTGCTGGGGGTGGGCGTCCAGACCCTGCAAGGGTCCCAGGGCTCAGGCACCCACCCTGATAGGGAAAGATTTACAAGGACCGGGATCTCGCCCGGGTGGCTCCCCTCTGCCTCGCCCCCTCCTCAACACAAACAATAAGAAAACACTCCCTTGGTTTCCTGCTCAGCGGAGCCCTGAGCACCGGGTCCCAAGGTTCGCTCCCTAAACCCCCTCCCGCTCGCCTGCTCACTTGCTGTGCATGTGGGAATGTTATAGATACGGAAGCAGAAAGATATATATTGCTCCCTTTGCCTTTGTTTGGGGCTCAGACTTTTGGGAGATGACTCCCCTCTGAGCCCGCTGGGGTGAAATAAAGCCTCAACACTCCAAGATCTCCAAGTGCCACTTGGTTCTTCTGTCAGTGACCCAGTCCAGGTTTTTTTCAGTATTTTCCATAACAACCCCACCCCACAGAGGCTCCAACGCACAGAGGCCTGCTGCTGATCCCTGAACATGAGTGCCACCCTGCACCTCTGTGATCATACCCCTGATGCTTCCCTGCCTGGAGCTTCACAAACTCCTCTTCATCCTTCAAAGCCCACCTTTCCTGGCCTCCCTGCTCTGCCTGCAAGCCCCCCTTCCTTGGCAATCCTGCCCTTCCACTTTGTTGGTTAATTCTCCCTCCCACCAGGGCTGAGGGGTTTTGCATCCCCCACTGTGTGGTCCCAGCACAGCACCCCACTCATAAGTAGATAGCATGTGTTTACTGAGCAAACAAATAAATGAATGAAGGTAAAATACCCAGAGAGGCTTCTGATGCTTCTGAACTTTTGATATTTAACCTAATTGATGCCACTTATGGACTCAGGTAAATTTATGAAAAATTATGCCATTTATGAATCTGGTATGATGTCTCTCCCCATCTCACAGCAAGTGGGGAGCTGATGAGTGCCACCCTGGGAGCACAGTGCAGACTGGGGGTGCATCCTGGGCTTGTCAGTTCACAGAGTCGTTGAGGGGGCAGGAAGCAGCCCCGGGGTCACCAGTTCCCCCACAGGCCACCCAGCAGCCCCGGATCCCTCCCAGAGCACTCACTGCACACCACCTCACTGGGCCTGCCTCCCAGGAGGAGGCACAGAGGCAGGCTCTGCACTCCTTGCAAGAAAGGCCACAAGTCAGGGGCCATGGTGCCCAACGCAGTCTTGGGGAAGGACCTGGAGCCGCACAGACCCCACAAGAACTCCCGTGAGAAGCTGAGTGGGTGCTGGGTGGGGAGGGAAGGAAAGGGTTGGGGGGGTCTGTGGCTCCCCTCCCCTGCCTTCCAGAAATTCAATTCATGACTGACCACCATGGATCGGCATAAAACAGTATCTTTGCTCTAACTCAGCAGCCAAAATACACACCTTGGTGTAAACGCCTAAGGATTTAGTCATTTGAACACTTTTACAGCTTTTACCTCAGGGAATTTTGCTGATACAATCTTTGAAAAACCAAATTCTCAAACTACAGAACCCTATCTTCCCATCAAAAACATAACCTTTTCAGAAAAGAATGTTTCCTTTTCTTTGGGCAAAATCATTATGAAACTCCTTTTGGCTTAGCAGACATTTTAGGAAACGAAAAGAAAAACCTTTCGGACCTTACTTACATTTTGTTGTTCTTGACAGCCACACAATAAACTGTCCCCGGATGTCACAGCCAGCTCACCCTACGTCAGCTGCCACTTCTCAGAGCAAAAGGGCTTCAGGGTGTTCAAGGAAACTCCAGCATTTAAAGACAAACGGCTGCGTGTGGGCTTAGAACTGACATCACAATGGCTTCAAAAAGCCCGTGTCTGTCTGGGAGAGGCTGTCTGACCTCTGCACACAGGAGCACGAGCGGCACCTAGAAGATGGGCTCTGCGCACGGGCCTCTGCCCGGCTCCCAGGTCTGTGCCAGCTGCTCCCAAGAAAGCTGGCATCCCATGCAGGGACCATGCTTTCCCTTTCAAACCCCCAGCTGTGGCTCTTGGGCTCAAATCAAAGACGGTGTGAGACCTGGGCAGGCGCCTGAATGCCTGAGTCTCCCAGGGCAGGTGGGGCCGGTCTGCCACCTCCTGCTGGGCTCGTAAATGACAGGTGGAAAGCATAGGCTTAAAGAGCAAGTTGAGCAGACGCGGGTGGGTGGCAAGGCATGGGTCCTTGTTGGAACTGGAGGAAGGGGGCCCCCTGATAGCATCACCCAGGGAGGAGGTCTCCACAGTCATCACAGGCTGCGGGTGGAGCAGCCACGCTGCACCCCCAGGCAATGTGTTCTTTTAGCCTGTCTATTGCAGGCAGGTGGGTCTGTGTGTGTGTGCATGCGTGTGAGTGTGTGCATGTGCAAAGCCACCTCTGACATCATGTATGGTGTCCCATCTTCTCCGCACTGATGTCACATAATCAATTCCCCTTCTCGAGGAGTGTCTGGAGTGATGTCTAGTCCTGGGGGTGAGATGTCCCCTCCCTGTGCTGTCCATGTGGTCTGTGAGCACAGAGAGCACCCGAGTGGGGGCTCCAGGCTTCCTAGCTGCCCCATCTGCTGTGAGCACACCTCCCACCAGCCCCTGGGGCCCTGGATCTTGGCACGTGTTCTGGGGAGGCCCACCAGTGCTGGTACAGCTCCCTGAGACCACCCTCCTCTGCTGCCTTTTCTGTGACTGCTCCAGCAGGCATCAGGCAGCGACTGGCACCATCACCCCACAGAGGAAGCGGGGCCCTGCCCTGCCACCTGGGGCCCTGATGGGGTGACAGCAGCATCAAGCCCCTGGGTCAGAGCTGGGCAGTAACAGACAGCATTATGCCCCCTGCATACAACCTGTTCTATGACTCCAGGAGGTGGAAATTCCTACCTCCCTTTACCACAAGGGGCCAAGTCACTGGCCTCAGGCATCCCAGGGGTGGTGGTGTAAATTCCAGGGCACATGCCTGCTTTTAGCTAATTCTCAGGACGCCTCACTGGGCCACTGGACAGCTTCTCCTGAATAAGCACCATGACGCACTGACTTCAAGGATTTGCAGTCTAGGGCGAACTTAGAGGGACTGTCCTGCAAGGTGACATCAATTTACAGGTATCACTGCTTGTCAGAAAGGAAGTGTGGGCTTCCTCCTCCAGGAAGCCTCCCGGGGTATGCTCCCCAGTCCCCACTGTGCTAATCTGAAGGGCAATGAAGCAACAGAAAGGCTGAGTGAGGTTCAAATCAAAATCTCAGACCAATTTCAGTAAGGAGTGAGTCATAGTGACTGAGGGAAGTGTCCTCTCAGATCTTGGTGTTGACCCCGATGAGACACACACAGGTTTATCAGCAGGAGAAATTGTTTGCCATAGGAAGCAGATGTGCAAAGGAGGGGAACACCCTGCACTTCTCAGAATGGTTAGATGAATAAGGCAGGAGGCCCAGGAAGAGTAACGAGACAAGCATTCAACTGTGTTCAACTAATTTGTGAATGCGTTATTTTCCAACAGATTCTATTTTATCACCGTATTGCAAATGTCCATTTGAGCTCTGCTCAGGTGCCTGCAGTCACAGGGGAGCATTTGCTGGCAGGGCGGCAGGGTCTCCTTGGAGCTCACCGGCCAGAGGCCTCCGAGGGGCGGAGAGCAGAGCGGCCCACGCCACTCACACCAGGCCCGGGCTGCTCGCGGGCAGGCGCTGCCCGGGACCCGGAACAGCTCGGCCAGCTCCCGCCCACAGCCCCCGCCGGCTCGGCAGCCACGTTCCCCTCACCTTGTGAGCCTGGTCCAAGGACTGCTTCCTGTAGTCCAGCTCCTCATCCAGGTAGCCTTTCTGTTTACTAAACAGCTCCTGAAGCAAAACAGGACCCTCAGCCGCGGGCTCTGCTCCTTGCCGCCCTGCTGCGGGCCACGTGGCGCGCCACCCACCAACCTTCTCACTCTCCAGGTCAACCATCTTCTGCTGCAAGGCTGACTCTGTCTCTTCGATCTGCTGGAGCCACTGGACTCAAACAGAAAGAGCAGGAGAGCGTGATCCTCGGGCAGTCACACAGGCACCGAAGCCATCCTGCGTGCCCCCTGTTCCATGGGGACAGCCTAGCTGGGGGGCAGGGGCAGCAGACGCATCTAGAGCTCTGCAGGAGATGTGGGAGGGGTGCTGCACTCCCGCGACCCCACCCCCTGAGCCTCTAATCACCAGAACACCCTTTCTTTTTCCCGCTGCTGGCCTACTGGGCAGGTGATGCCTGTGGGATGGGACCAGAAGCAGGCTGGCAGCCCTGGGAGCAGGGAAGCTGGGGAGTGGGGAGCCCCAGTGAGCAGAATGGCCCCCAGAAGAGGGTCCTGGCAGGGAGAACAGAATGCACCACATCGAGCAGTCTCTGGGGGTAAACCGAGGCAGAGCTGGCCCTGGGGCAAAGGCCAGCTGAACCTGCCATTCGCAAACATGCGTGATGGGTGCTGTCTGACCTGCGCATGCACTGAACCTCCCAAGGACGACGCGATCAGCGGCCCCACCCAAGCTCCTGGCAGCCCACCACCACCACCAGCTCGCCTGCACAGCTGCCCTCACCTTTTCAGCCAACGTCAGCACGGTCCTGGCTTGTATGACAACCACTTGCTCCTCATTGGTGAGATTCTGCACCCAAAAGCAGAGTACACACATAGTCAGGGGTAGTGCCCTCTGGGGCAGCTGGGCTGACGGTGGGTATGTGGTGGGGCTGATGACAGAGCCAGAGCTGGGCTCACAGCTAAGGGTCACTTTTACTAAGATGCCCTCCCAGGAGTCTTGGGCACCTCTTTGTTTTGACCCTTGGACTGGGTGCATGCTCCATGTTGCCCCTCTGTCCTGTCACTGCTGGGACCCCGACATTCTAGGTTAGCCTGCTGGCAGAACAGGGGAAGGCAGTGCAGCGAGGGGGCTGGCAGCAAGGAATGCCTGCCCACTGCACCTGCCTGCATCTTTGTGTAAAGGCAGCTTTCTGCATCTGGAGTCTCAATTATTAGTAATTTAAAAACCACTTGTGTATGTAGAGCAGAGATCCAGTATTGGTGGCTATGACGTGGTCCCCATCCCTCCTGTTTTTGCCTTTTCCTGCGTGTTTTGCTCCTGCCCGGACAAGGAGCCCACGTGGGTGGTCCTTCCGGACAGGGTAAGTCTGACGTTGGGCTGATGTGCATCCTCAGAGGATGTGAGCACTTCACTCCCTGGGACCCTGGCCGCCCGCCCCGTCAGCACAGGTGGGAGCTGGGCTGCCCCACTGCCGGCCCCGATCTGTGGGACACCCAGAGGTGGGGCATGGGGAGAAGAGACTGGAGCAGGGAGGAGGCCCAGACCCCAGAACGTCCCTGACCAGGGTCAGGCCACTCAGAAAGCCCTGTCTGTGCCTCTCTCCCTCGGGCGGGTGAGCTCCCCCAGGCCAACGGTCTCTTGCAGCCGCACAGGCAGGGGCGATGACCGGCTGCTGTTGGGCAGAGGCAGGCTATGTCCCTGGGGGGCTGCAGCCCTGACTCTGAGTGGCACTAGGGCCAGGTGGGTGTCCCCAAACCCTGCTGCTCCTGGGAAACTGGCCAGGCTGCTCTTGCTGCTCTCCTCTTAGGGCAGGGCTGGCCCAATGGGGGGGACAGGGAGGGGGTCAGGCTGAGCAAGTGGCTTCAGGGGGACGGAGAGAACCTCCTGGGGTGTGGTTGGACCAGGCTGAAGGATCTGCAACGTCCCACTTGGTGATCAGCCTGACTGGGGTCCTCTTAGGCCCTCCAGGAGTTGACTGCATCCCAGGGCCCCAGCCTCAGCAATCTGCCATCTGCTCCGCCCTCACCGCCTGTGCTCCAGCGAGCCGTCCTGACCCTGGTGGCCTGTGCCTCAGCAGCTCAGGAGTAACGGTGATGGCGCTGCCTGGGAGGGGTGGTGGGGGTCCAGTAGGCACCCCCCAGCTTCTGACCCACTCCCAGGGCCCTGACCTGGAGGACACTGAGGTCTGGGGTTCAGGTGCCCGTGCGGCCAGTTTGGAGGCGCACCTTCCTGGGGTGTCTGGGCACAGCGGTCAGAGCACTGGCACAGCCTGGTTGTGGGGGTGATGGGCTGGCTGTCCCGTCACCTGCCTCACAAGCTGCAGCTGAGATGGAGCACAGGGTCTGGGCGCCGGGCACATGCAGCAGGGAGCTGCTCCCTGCCTTTGCTGCTCATTGCTTCCCAAGTGAAGGGCAGGCAGGAGAGAGGTGATTCCCATCAGCACAGCCCTGCACGCCTCACAGCTGCTGGGAAAACAACTGGCTCTGAGCATGTGTGAGTGAGAGGGTGTGTGAGTGAGAAACAGTGTGTGTGTGAGAAGGTATGTGTGTGAGAACGTGTGTGTGAGGATGTGCGTGTGAGGTGTATGTGCGTGACTGAGGTATGTATGTGTGAGAAGGTGAGTGTGTGTGGCAGTGTGTGTGTGAGCGAGGTGTGTGTGCACGCATGTGCTTGTTTTTTTCCTCCACCTATTTTGTGAAGTGCACTGATTCGACTGAGCACCTTGCTCCTTCTGGAGAGTAGTAGCCAGGACTGGGGTCAAGGGGCCTTCGGACCGCCTGTGGCCTGTGCACCTGTCAGCACACCTGCAGGGGAAGGTCTGGGCTGTGGGAGGGGCCGCCCTCCCACACAGGTGGGAAGTTCACGGGCAAAGGGCCTTCCAGATGCAGGATGATGGATGGAGGGCGGGTGGCAGACTGATGGATGAGGGATGGTGGAGGGAGGTGGGGGAGGGGTGTGGTCACTGCCCACTCAGTGGTTCGTATTCTTTGGCAAAGTTTCCTGTAGAAATTGGAACTCTGCCCTAAAGGAGATCTGCAGATTATTTATAGGCTCTGCCCTTCCCTCAAAACCAAGGAAGGGGGAACCCCTAAGGGTCTGGGGTGTCTAAGGTGCTCCAAGGAACTTCAGCCCCTCCCCACCATGGGCATGAGGGGGATGAGAGGGACCCCGACGCAGACCTCGTGGCTGGAAGTACCGACGCTGGAGGGAGCAGGCATGCCCGGGGCTCCCCCCGCAGGGCAGAGGCCCCGGGCCCACGCTCGCAGGCACCAGGCGCCACCCACACTCAGAACAACGGGAGGAAGGGACGGCGGCTTCTCCGCGATGCCAGGGGACTGTCCCAAGCGGCTCTGATGGTGGGGCAGGGCGGGACCCACGGTGGACGAGCGGCCCGAGGAGGCATGCACAGGTCGGGGCAGCGACGTACACTTACGGCGTTGTCCCCCAGGATGTCCAGCTTCTTCATCAGCTCTGTGACCGGGATGTCCTGCAGGCGAGACAAGGGGCGTGCTGGGGGGCGAGCACCGGCCCGGCCCGGTGGGGGCCACGTGGGGCGGACTTGGGCGGCGACTTACTGTCACGCCTTCGGCCTCGCAGCACGCTTGGAGGGGGCTCTTCCCGTCCGCGAAGGGGGCGCGGTGGAGGTTGATGGCGGGGGACTTCCTCTCCCTCTCCTAGGACACAGGCACAGGCTGGGGCGGGGCATCGCTCTCTCTCTCTCTCTCTCTCTCTCTCACACACACACACAGCAGCCACGCGGCCATCTGGTGCCCCAGGGGAGAGAAGGCAGGACCCTGAGGGGCAGCTCCATCTGGACTCAACCTACGTCCTCAGTGGGCAAGTGGGGACCCCGCTCCCCACACCTCAGGTGGGCAGGACAAGGGAAAGGCAAAAACAGGTGCAGAAAAGCCCAAGCAAAGCAAAGGCATAAAAGGCAGGTCATTCCTATGCACCAGGGTCATGACCTTGTCCCCAGGCAGCCTGAAGTTTGCCAGGATGGAAAGGAGGCCCAGAGCAGTGCTGGGGCAGCCAGCAAGGTGGACATCGGTCGGATGGCTTCCGCCCTCTCAGGTGGACCACACCTCCCAGCCCTGCCCTGAGGACCGGCTCTGTGTCCAGCTGGACCCTCCCCTGGGAGCCTTGCTCTCTGCCCTCCCCTAGGGGGCCAAGGTCACAGCACAGGGCGTGGGTCCCCAACAGCAGAGCACAGATACAGAAGGGCTCCCGGTCTCTGTGCGGCTGGCAGCTGTCCCCACGCAGGGGCTTATATGAGCAAGAAGCAGATGCCCGCCAGGCCGACGAGGCAGTCGGGCGTGTCCCCCTGCAGCACCGGGACAGCCTGGCGGGCACCATCTCACCCAGCCCCAGGGGTCTGGAAGCAGACTCGGGTGGGTGCCTTTGTTCTGACTTTGCTGCGGCCTCCGCAGTGGGGCTGGGGGACTCACGCTCACTGCGTAGCTGGCCCAGCCCCTCAGACAGAAGCCCCCTTTCCAGCTCTGCCTCGTGGGACCGTGTGCAGGACCTGGGCCAGGAGGCTGAGGGTGGCTGGCCCCACACCAGCTCCGGGCCCCTGCCGGCCGCCGCCTGGGGCCCCCCCCACGCCTCCCCGCCCTGCACGCCGGGCACCTGCCCGGGCCGCCCGCGCACCTCCAGCTCCAGGATGCGGAACTCCAGCAGCTCGTTCTGGTCTCTCGCATCCTGGGCCTCATGCTTCAGTCGAGCCTCTTCTGTCTCCATTTGTTTGATCTGTAAGATGACAGGCAGATGGAACACCAGAGGTCGTGTGAGGTAAACCCCCAAATTCCCGACGGCTGCTGGCTGACTGGGCCAGATCCCCACTCCAGCCTGCCTCCGGACGGATCCACCCTAGTGAGACGGTGGCCGTCTCCGCTCTCCAGATCAGGGTGGGGAGGCAGGGCTGGCGCAGCAAGCAGGGGCCGTGGAGCCGGGGAAGGAGGCTGGTGCCGGGCCCTGCCGTCTGAGCGGAAGGGGCCCACGAGGGCAGAGAGGGTCAGATGTCACCGTGGCCAGCACAGGGCTCCCTGGAGGCAGGACTGGCCCAGAGTCTGAGGGTTCGTAGTGGTCTGATGGAGGCTGTGCACCGCGGCTGCCTGGCCACCCTCCAGAAGGACTCACTAACTGAGACGCTATTCAAATGAATCAGCAACACGAAGCCCTGTGTGTGAGGCCCACGCCTGCCAGAAGTAATGGAGCCGTGGTGCATGGCCTCAGTGGCCTGTGAGCATAGGAAAATGCACTAGGAGGGAGACCCCTGTGGACACGCAGCTTGGCCCATGCCCCTGAACTGAATCTGGGGACCAAGGGGCCCGCTCTGATATGGGTGGGGGCGAGATGGACCCGGGAGCAGCAGCGTCCTCCGAGTGAGCAGAGGCAGTTGGGAGCTGGGTCTTCCCAGTGCCATGTGTTGCACTGCACAGCTGGGGCCACTGGGAGGCACCTGTGCGTGCCACTATCACCAAAGAGCACAGGCTTTAAGTGTGCACACAGGCATCTTTATGTGTGTGTGAGCATGTGTATGCACACAAGTGTTTAAATGTTTGTGCATGCACACGAGTGTTTGAGTGAAGAAAGTGCTTAAATATGTGTGAGGCACTTACCTGTACACACAGTGCCTGTGTACACATGAGTGTTTTGTGCACACACAAGCATTTATGTGTGTGAGTGTTATGTGTACAGGTGAGCATTTGTGTGCATATGAGTATTTTAGTGTGCGTGTAGTGTTGACATGTGTGTGATTTAAGCATGCATGTGTGTTTATGTGTATATATTCATGTTTAAATATGCATGTGGATGTTTACATGTACACACAGAATTTGTGTGAACACGAGTGTGTACATGTACCCAAGGTCACCATGCAGACAGCGGTCCTGACTTGCAATCTGTGTGAAGGGTCCCAGGAGGCCTGGAGGTGTTGCTCACCATTTAAGATGTGAATGGCGCCCGAAGCATAGCCCCATGCAGGCCATGCCGTGAAGCGTGGGCTGGTTACTGAGGGGGCACGACTAGCCTGTGGCTGAGGGGCTGGACTGGAGGCTGAGGGTCCCATGGAGGCTTGTTGTGGCAGGCACCTGAGGCTGTGGGCACGTGGCTGGCCTGGCTCCTCTCTAGAAGGGCTGTGCTGGCTGAGGGAGGCATGGCCTTCCCTGCCTGTCCTCTGCCCACAGACGAGGCCAGCTGCTGGTGGGGAAGGGCCCCCAGGGGCACCTTCACCGAGGCATGATGACAGGGCTCCAGAGTGGGCTGTGCAGCCCCAGCGGCTTTTCTGCCTCTGGACATGGAGTCGTGCTCACCTTCTGCCTCATTCTACGCAAACTATTTCTGCAGTTCTAGGGCTCTACCCCACCCGGGATGCTCCCAGAGTGCCCAGAGTCACCTGCAGCCTGAAGTCGTCAGTGCTGTGAGTCCCCTTAGTGTGGCCCAGAGAAAGGGCTGCCCCAGGGGAGGTGGTAGTGGGGGAGACATCCCGAATGGACAGCCCCCGAGGGACAAGGGAACGTGGGGTGGCTCCTGGCAGACGCCCGGCCACCAACGAGAACAGCCCAGCTGTGTGCTGGGTTTCCTGACCCAGCCTACATCAGTTAAAATCTCCCTGCCAGCAAATCCCCTGCTGGGGAGTGAGGGCCACACAGACAGCAGCATTTTGGGGCCTCCTAAAAGCCCCAAAGTTGTGTGGAAGCCAGGAGAGCCCACAGCTGGGCCCATGGTCAGGCGACACTGGTTAAGTCAGAAACGTACTCACAGGTGCTTGGTGGTGATACACCGAGGCCCAGCCTCCTGGGGGCTCTCAGTGATCTCTTCCCAGGGAGCCAATGGCTTTAAAATGACCATTGTTACGAGAAGCAGTCCCCGGGTCAACAAGGCTTCGGAATGGGGTGATTCCAGTGGTTTTTGAAAGTGCAGCTTTTCAAAGTCCTTCTAACCGTCACCACCCACTGAACCATCTGCACAAAACGTGGTGGAGAAGCAGCCGCGGACGCAGGGCTTTCCCAGACCCCAGGAGGACCTGGGCCGCCCCTGGGACAGAGAAGCACAGCAGGACCATGGGCCAAGGGGACCTCTGCTGGAGCCCAGCCCGCCCAGGCCCCTGGACCCCCACACTGCCGCTCGGGGCGCACCTTTTCTACCAGCTCTTGATTTCTTCGATACAGGGCTTGCTTCTCTTCGATCCACTTCATATCCTGGAAGACGGAATTGAAATGGAAAAATAGATGCCCTGCAGGATCAAAGCTAGAGCCAATGTGTAAGTCACACTTCAACAGAGCAGGAGGACTGACTCCACACGACTCCACACCCAGCTTCCAGATAACCCCTGAGAATAGTTTGTGCCGCGCAGCTAATGGGAACCCAGGATCGCCCTGTGTCCTTGGAGGGTCCTGGGCAGAGCTGGAGGAGGCAGCCCTGCTTCAGAAGGACCCACAGAAGCCCACGAGGTATGAGGCACGTGGTCCCAAGTGGATGTCACAGGTCCAGGGAACCCTGGCACGGAGCCAGCAAGAGCCTGGGGTCTCAGGCAGGCAGGGAGCGGATGGTCGCTCAGGAAGTGTCCTGTCCACTCCACACTCGGGACATGCGGGCAGAGGCAGGCGTCTGTGCTCTGGGGAGAGATGTGTGGGCCCTCCCGCCAGCCCTCCGCTCCATCCCGAAGCCCTGTACCCGACTGAGCCAGGAGTCGGGGGCTTCGTCCCAAGTTTCTTCTTGGCAAAGTCATTGGCCACCTTCCTTCAAGTCTGTAAGATTTGTTCTTCAAATGAAAGGAAGCTCCTCCTCCTGCTGGTCCTCCTGCTCCACCTGCTCCCCGCTTCCAGACAAGCCCGTCACAGGCTTTGCTCTCTGGCTTAAACACTGGCTACACAAGATGGGGCTCAGGAATGTCACTCACAAAGTTCAGGGTCCATGAAGGCAGCGCCCAGAACAGCTCCTGGGTGCCATTCCCACAGGGCTGAGAGCCTGGTGGGCCTGGGGGATGCGGTGGGCGGGCTGGGGCGCAAGTAGTCCTGTGTATTTCAGGCAAACCCACAGCCCCATAGCACTGACCTCTGGGCTCCCGAGGGTGTCAGACACAGGCCCTGGGGGCCGCTCAGGCCCTCTTCTGGCCCGTCCATCCAGCCATGCCCCCAGTGGTGAGCACATGGAGGACTCTGTGGGTCTGCACTGGCCATGGAGGGGAGCCAGGCGCTCCAGGCAGACCCTCCTGACTCTATGTAAACGTCCACTGGTTTGTCTTGGGTCTGCCTGCAGCTGCACCAGCCAGGAGGTTGGGGTGCCCAGGCCTCGTGGCCACTGGGGATGGATGCCTTACCCCAGGGTTTGAAGAACCCAGAGGTGATGGCTGGTGGTCAGAGGGGCGAGGGAACTGACTGACAAGCCCCAGGGACCTGAATCCTGCCCTGAGGCAAGGGACTGACTGGACTGACCCAGATCGGGTCCAGTGGTCGGGCAGCTGTGGAATTCCTTTAGATCCACACCCTGCCACTTTCTGAGTTTTTACTGAGGTAGGACACACAGTGAGGTGTGCCTAGGTGCCAGTCTTCAGTGTGAGCCAAGCACAGACCCACAGAGCACCCCCTTCATCCCGGGAGACCTGCAGCCCCAAGGGCCACACCCCTAGGGACCCTCCGTGGGTGACAGACTGCCGGCCCTCACTGCAGCTCCCTGGGACCCCAGGCCACGCACCCACCTGCCCCTGCTCGGCCAGGGCCTTCTCCAGGTCGTCCATGCGCGTCTGCGCCCTCTGCACTTCTACTTGGAGCTGCTCACGGGTCTGTGGGGCGGGAGGAGAGACACATCAAATTTTCTCTAAAAGCCGGACACGCCCATGTGATGCGATCTTCAGAGGACTCTCGGCCTCTTGGCTCAGCGGACGGAGGAGTGGCCGTTCCCTGCTTGGCAAGGAGCTCTCTGCATGCCAGGGAGGACTCTGAGGCTTATCTGAGGCAAGGGACACGACTCAGATTACACAGGATGATCCTTTGGTTCCTTGTGAGCAATTATTGTGAGCAATTCCCTGTTTTTAGGATGAACAACTGATGAGGATGATTGAGTCCCATTGGGTCTGACCAGAGGGGGTTTATTTTGGCCTCTTGGAGGGACAGTGACAGCGACAAATGCAGATGGGCTTGAGTGACTTGTCCTGACACACTTGCACACACACACCTGCACACACCCAATGCACACACTGACCCCCCCACACCCCACACACGCACTCACACCTCCCACACGCCTGCACACACCCACAGACACACCCCACACACCTGCATACTCCCTGCACACACCTACCACACACCCAACACACACACCGATCCCCTGCACACACTCACACACACTGACGCCCCCCACACACACCTGCACACTCCACAAACACCTGCAAGCACTCCATGCACAACTACACACATCATCACGCCTACCTGTGCAGACCCCACACACACCTGCACACCCCCCACCTTGAAGACACCCCTCTGACAGCCGGGTCACTTCCCCCTTTCCTCACCTCTCACTTTCCCTTAGTGCTCCCCGAAGGGCCTGTTTCTGTTCAGCAGACCAGCCCTCAGGGCCCGGCTGTGTACCTGGGCCACTTCCAGGGGGTCCCAGCCACCCTCCCTGAGCCACTTTGCTCTCCTGGGGTCCAAGCCACAGGGCACTTTACCCGATGGTGCTCCCACTCCCCTGGGAACAGTGCTCAGAGCAAACGGATGAGGGCGTGTGGGCCAGACTCAGGGTCTGGGGCCTCTTGCCTCGAGGAGGGCAGGGCACACCCAGCCTGGCCCAGGACCCCTCTTGGGGTCCCATCAGTGGGCCTGGCTCTCCCTGTATTCTCTGCCCCGATGGGCTCTTCTCCCTGAGGGGCCAGCAGGGAGGGCTCTCCGCCAGCTCACCCTGAGTTCTGACAGGAGTGAGGCCTAGGCTTTGCTGACACTGTCCCCTGTCCCCAGGGGCCACGCTCCACCAGCCAGGCTGTCACAGAGCCGTTTGGCAATGTGCTCTTGCCCCCCAGTGGCTGGAGGAGCACAGCCAACTCCCAGGCCCCAGGAAAGCCCTACTCTCCCTGGGGACGTGGCCTGTCTCCCTGTGGCGGATGCTGCCTATCTCCCGTAGCTGCTCCTGCTGGGAGCCGGGCGCGGGGCTCAGGGTAGGGCAGGGCGCACCCGGGCTCTGCAGCCCAGTGGCCAGGAGGAGGCACCCGTCAGCCTGCGTCCCGCCCAGTGGGAGAGATGTGAGCACCGGTCCCAGGCGTCCAGGGAGGCAGGGACAGGAGGGCCACTGGCTTCTCAGCAGGGCCTGCCTGGCAAGGCACAGGGTGAAAGCGGGCATGGCGTTCAAGCTCAGCGTTTGCTGGATGAGTGAATCATCTCAGCGGGCTTCGTATCTTGAGCTCCTCTGCTGATCCTCATCTCTGAGCCTCGGGTCTGGAAGAGCTTCCCCAGGGCACCGCTGGCAGGTTTGTAAGGAAGGTGACTTCACCTTATAGGTGCTGCAGGCCCCATGCCCACCAGTCACGCCCCCAGGGACAAAAGGGGTCTCTGGAGCACCATCACTGGTGCCAGCGCCTGGCGCTGCTCTGGCAGGTCACACCCACGGCAGACAGCCTTCCCTAACACGGGTCCTTAATCCTGGGGAGCTTCCCTGGGTGACTGTGGGGCAGAAGGGCCTGGCCCCGGGAGGTGACGCAATGGGAGCGCCCCTGCCCAGCCCTGGCCAAGTGGGCAGAGCCCAGCGGGAGCTGGAACCCGGTGGAGTAGAAGTCAGTTAGACCTTAACTTCTCGCTCTGCGTCCAGCGTCCCTCCGACCTGCTCCTGCAGCAAAGCGTAGGCTCTCTGCAGGGCCTGGTACTCCATGGTGAGCTGTCGGAACCTCAGCTCCGTCTCCTCCTTGGCCACACCCTGCAGAGGCACCCGAGACACAGCTTGAGTGCTCTGGCCTCTTGGGGACCCCGAGGCATGAGCCCAGAGCTGGGCCCCACCTGCCATCCAGGCAGCCCCAACCTGGGAGCCTCCATTCCTGGCTCCCCGAGGCTCTGCCCGACGCGTCAGGGGAGGAGAGCTGGGCGTTGTGGAGGCGTAAAGCTGCGAGGGAAAGGGAATGCATTTCCTCCCCGCCCACACGGGATGGACTGCCCCCCACAGTGCCCCCCAGATGCCTCCTTCTGGCTGCAGCCACGTCTGCTGCCGCAGGAGGGGGTGAGGCTGCACTGCCTTCTGGGGGGCCCGCTGAACCCTGGGGGTGTGCTGCTCAGAGGACAGGCCACGGGTCTGGGGTGGTCGGGTGGCCATGAGACTGGGCCCAGGAACCCTAGCCTGGCCCCAGCTCCCCTGCCCCCACCCTGCTCCCGAGGTGCGCCGGTGGCCGCTGTGTATGGTGTGTTAGACCTCTGGGCGGGTCCATGGCCATGGGGCCAACTGCCGGGACCTGCCACCCACCAGGACTTGCCATCTGCCAGGACCTGCCAGGTGGGGCCCCACGGCCTTAGTCCCCCAGGGCTGCTCCGGGCCTGTCAGGGGTGGGCCTCCTCCGTTCCCTGGCCCTCAGCCACCAGGGCCTGGCCAGTCTGCCCGGCCCCATCGCCAGGCACAGGCTTCCCACCTGGGGGCTCAGAAGCTGCCTGATGTGAAGGTGGGTCCTTCTAGGAGGACTGGGGGGCAGGATGCCCTGTCATGCTTTTATCCAAAACAAAGCTGCCCCCCCACAGCCTCAGCCCTGGGTGCCCTCCCCGACCGTGACACTGGCCCTGCCCCCGGGCACTGTGGCGCCCCTGCCCCGCCCTGCCCACGCCTGTCCAGAAGCTGCTGCGGGAGGTTACCTCCTCCAGGTCATCATCAGGGGTGCATGGGGTCCGGTCTGTCCTGTCGGTTTGGTAAGAGAGGGAAGAGCCATCGGATTCCAGGGACGCCTCTTCATCATACCCAAAGAAGGTCTCCACAACCACTGGCTTCGGACCAGAAGGAGCCATGTCAGCCCAGACCCAGGCCCGGCCTCCTCCTCGCCACCCCACGCCTGCCATCCATCCATTTGTGGCCGCGGCTCCTGGCCTCTTACCCCAACTCACCTGTCTCCCCCCGTCCTGTCTCACACAGGTCCCTTGGGAATATTTCCAAAATCTCCTTTATAAGAATCATTTATCAGAACAGACTGTGCTGCCGAGAAATTAGCCCAGGTCTTCAAATTCCCTACGGGCACAGATGTGCTGTGTGGGGCCTGTGTGGGGCCGGTGGACCCAACACTGCAGCTGTGGCTGGGGCGCTGTGACGGCCGGCAGGCCCTCAAGGGCACAGGCCAGCGGTCCTGGGGCCGGTGCCCCGCAGACACGTGGAACTTAACCTCCTCTGTGGGGCAGCAGGGAGGCCAGTGTCCTGCGGCCCGCCTGTTATTGCCATGATACGTCTTCCCTTGGAAATTTCAAGGAATTGAGGCTGGAGTTTTAAATTTAGAATTATAAATGGAATATTCACTTTGGGTCTTGTTTTGGCTATCTCACAGTAACAGTTTTTAGAAATAGTCAACTTATCTTCTTTTCACCTCCAGATAAAGAGGTTCTTTCCTGTTAAGGGCTTTTTAACGTACATGTTTAATGTGCGTCTACATCAACATTGCCTCCTTTACCTTGGGGAGTTTCGCCATTTTCTTTCTTTGTTTCCGATATCTTAAAAGCTTATCATGCTCCTGCAAACACCAGCGAAAGGGAGTCTTTGAGTCGCGAAACAGCTCTGTCAGTTTAGGATTTCTGTGTTGCTGTCTGAATGGACCTGCAGCGCCGCTTCAAGCTTGGAGTGATGTCCCTCCCATCGTGAATGCCCAGAGCCCCTCAGCCTACTCGGGGCAGCCTGCTGGGAAGGTGTGGAGGGCTCATCTCTTCTGTTCAGGCTGGAATGGGCCACCACCCGGTCGGTGGCTCTCAGCCTCCAACACCCAATTCTCCAGCAGTTTCTTTCTCACCCCGTGGCTGGGGAGCTGCTGGGGGAGGGGGAGGGGGATTTGAGCAGCACACGCAGAAATGGGAATTCCAGAAGGACCAATGGCCCAGCCCCTCTCCATACTCGCTGAGCAGATGTCTGCAGAGATGGCATCCACACGTGGGTGGGAACGAACCCCCCTGGACATGGCAGGTGCCCAGGGACCCGTTTGCCCTGGGGAGGTATGCAGCATTTCTGGGGCCCTGGGAGGAAGCCAGCCACACCTAGTTGCTGGTCCCTGTGGTTGGGGAAGAATCCTCTGACTGGGGAGGGAGCCCAGGGAGGGGGGCAGTCTGCACGGTGAACAGAGCTGGGCGCTGGCTCCTGAAGGATCACCTAAGGCCATCTGGAGCGCGTGCCTGTTCCCTGGCATCTATCTGACCCTACCGGATGGCATTCTCAGCCGCCACAGCAAAGCCTTTGGGCAGGGAGCATGGTAGTCATGGTGTTGGCATGGCTCTCCTGTCTGGACTGGAGCGAGCTGGTAGTAGAGGGGTCTTGGAGACGGCTGCTCAAGACAGGGTGTCAGCATGAGGAGAGAGGACCGAGGGGTACTTACTAACACGCTCTTCACGTAGCCAGCAGTTTCGAGGGTCTGGGAAAGAGAGCGGCCAGTTAGGGGATGGAGAGCAAGACCTTGCTCCCGCAGGGGCCCCAGAGCGCTGCCCCGGACCCCTGCCACCCCCAGCCACAGAACTGCGTCCTCTCCCCACTGCCTGGAGGGGCAGGTCTTACTTGGCCCTAATGGTCCTCCCTCCTCCTTAAGCTGATCCCCAAGGTGAACCTGTGGAAGCCAAGGGCCAGTCCCTCACCTCCAGAAAACTGAGATCATGTGAACTTGTAATCGACAGATCTCCCCCTTTTCCTACCCCCCATAAATTCTTACTGTGGGGCTGACAGTCACAGTCACGGTATCACTGAACCAGTCAAGGGCCCAGACCACAGGCGCAGTCTGGGGAAGGCTGTGGGTGTGACCTGTGGGCCAGCAGCCAGCGGGCAGGGCCGAGGAGCGAGGAGGGGTCAGGGGGTGCCCCGGGGCCTGGGCACCTTAGAGAGCTCGTCGATGAGGCTCTGCTGCTCCACGATTTGAACTTTCAAGAAGTCAACTTCTCTTTCATCTTGACTTTGATCCAGGTCGTTTAAGGAACTGGGTCTCCGTATGATCCCGGCCCTTTGTCTCTGCAAAACCAGCCAGACCCCACAAAGGGTGGAGTGAGTTGCTTGGATGGGCGACAGGGAGCTGGGGGTGCCCTCACTCGGCCTGCATATGCCTGTGCAGCCCTTACACTGGTCGCCCCTTGGCTGCGGGTCAAGGGGCCCCCGTGCGGGCCTTGGAGCAGCTGGCTGCAGAGTCAGGGGAAACCCAGGCCTTGGATCCCCAAGGCCAGGGTGGGGCTGTGTAGCCTGTACCTGGCGTATATGGGGATAGCCCTGCACCCAAAGACAAGACTGTGTGAACTACATGGGCCATTTCACACCCCGCCAACTCTTCCAAACTCAGAGTGTGGAAAGAATAGGATTTCTGCAGGTCTGCCCCCCACCTCTGCCTCAGACCCCACAGTGCTGAATTTCCCCCAGCTGAACTCCTCTCATGACCTCTGGGGCCTGTGGGCCAGAAGGAACACACAGGCAGCCGGTCAATGCCCCCACACCCCGCTCAGTGGCTGTGGCAGGAGCAGGGCCTTCCCAGCTGCACGCGCTGTGCCCGAGCCCGGCCTGTGGCCCAGCCTGTGGCTGTACCCGAGGGTCCACTACCTTTGCCCAGCCTTCTTAGCGTCGGAAGACGACTTGTCCAAGCTCCTGATGTCAGAGTGGGGGTGTGGCCTGCCAGGCTAGTGGCCTCCTTGCCTGTTCTGCACCCACGCTGTCCCCCTGGGCAGGCGCCCACAACCCCCTCCCCTCGGTGCTCAGAGCCTGGTCTAAGGCTCTCTCCCAGGAGGAGCCGGCCTGCGTCACCTCCCCAAGGTAATGAAGCCCTGCCCTGGGGCCTTGCCATCAAACTGCGTGTCTCAGAAGCAGGGGGTGCTGCTGGCTACTCGTGAGGTGGGGGCACATCCTGCCAGCTGATGGCCTTCCAGGGCCCCTTACCATTTCTATGTTTTCCTGGGTGACAAATTTTAACTTGTTTTCCATTCGACGTAAAGTGTGGGACAGATCCTCATTTTTCCGAGTAAGGCGTTTGTTTTTATCCAGCAATGGCTTGTACTGACTTTCAGCTTCCCTTAAACGCTTTAACTGCAAGACAAAATGATTACACAGTGTGATTGTTTCAAAGTGTGACACGACTGACAGTCCCCACACAGAGGGGGCAGACTGACCAGAAGGGGCCTCGGCTGCAGTGGAGGGTGGGAGCAGTTTGGGGGCCGATGCTCTATTTTGCCAATAAGAGCCACAATAGACTCACCTGGCCCGCTGGACCCCTTGGGGCACCCAGTGGGTGGCACAGGTCACCTGGGAACTTCAATGGCTTTAAGGACTAATGCAATGTCTCCCCTGAGGCATGAGGTCCTCACATGTGCCAGATAATGTGCAGAACTGAGGACAGTTTTGCTCAGTAATATGCACAGGGGTCAGCGCCACAGTCCCACACCTCTTCCCCCACAAGCCCTGCTGCTGGTTGCTAATAAAGTTTTATTGGAAACAGCCAAGAGGCCCGGGTGCAAGCCCAGCCCTTGTCACCCTCACAACGCCTTTCCACAGGGAGTTTTGGAAGTGGCCGCTGCAGCCCCTCTGCCCCGCGCGCCATGCCCCAGCCTCCGGCTGCTCACCAGCTCATTCCTTTCTTCCGACAGCAACGCATTTCGGTCCTCCAGCTTCCGAATGATCGCACTTAGCTCAGCGATTTTTAGTTGGAAGCGCCGAGCATCCTTCTCATCCAACTGCTGTTCCTAAAACAAATTCAACTGCAAGTAACTGTCCACAGACACAGACATCAAAACCGTTGCAAATCCCAGCACACCCTGGACACAAACACTTCTGGGTCATGATTGCCCATGATTCCGAGTGGCTTGGGGCCAGGGTGGGACTCCTAGGGTCCCTGAGGACCGTGGGCACTGCTAACCACATGACAGGGACAGAACAAAGGGCAGAGATATCCAGGAGTGTGCAATATGGAGGCGAGCGTGTGCATATGCAGGCACACGGGCACATGGGTGCAGTGACGCCGAGAAAACCTCAGAACCCAGGTCCCTGCTTTCCCGGGGCCCCTGCCGGCTGCGCCTTTTGGGAAGGGGTCTGCCCTGCGCCATAGGCAGGGATGTAGTTTTACTAGTATTACATGATGAGCACAGGAAAAGCTATTCAACCTAAACTTTCAAAAGTTGGTTTCCTAAAGAAGAGTGTGCCCTCAAATTGAGTTTCTAAAAGGCCACTTGTGGAATTACTGGAACTTCATTCAAAAATCAGTAACAACATTTGATCCAGTTTCAGAATCTCTCTGGGGTTAATGCAATCTATCTAGTGCCAGAGCAGGAGCTGGGGTTATATCAGTAAAGCCCTTTACAGTAAGATTATAAAAAGTCATTTTCTGTCCTTGAGATGTCATTGTCCTAGGCCTGGCTCCAATCACACATGGTTTCATCCTCAAAAAAAATATGTGCCCAGGAGGGACTGAGGAATGGTTCCTCATTCAGCAGGTGCAGGAGAGGCTAGGGAGCAGGTCTAGAAGGACCCCAGCAAGGGTCCATGGAATTCAGGTCCCCCCAGATTTCCCAGGGGCAGCCATGAGGCAATGGATGACGATGGTGGCGCGGCCCCATGGCTGCTGGCTGCCCCTGCGCCATCCTGGCCCAAGGAGGGGCAGAAAAGTGGCACAGTCATGTGAAAAGTGGAGGGGGGCAACTGGTGATGTGAGTGGCAGAAAGCACTGGGCAAGGGTCAAGCCAGAGATGCCGGTGAGCAGGGAGAACGAGCCTTCTTGGCTGGCAGGCAAGGCCTGTGCATGGAGAGGGAAGCGGCCCAACCTTGTCCCCTGCGAGCCCAGGGCAGGAGGGTGGGCACGTGAAGGCCAGAGCTATGCCACGTCAGCAAGCAAGGAGGGAGACAGTCTGTGCACCCTTTCCACCAGGTCGGTCAAGCCAAGGGGCCAGGGTCCTACTGGCAGGCTGCAGACATGGTTGTTGTCCCCAGGGCAGGGGGGTTCTAGCTCTGGGCTCAGTGTGGGCTCTGGACTCCCGGGAGCTGCCCATGCAGGGCCACACAGCTGTGTGCTGTGCTGTGACTCTGGGTTGACCGGGCGAAGCATGGGGGTGCTTACAGGGCTTCCCGAGAGGTCTGAGGCGTCTCCTGCACCGCTTGCATAAGGAAGTTCCCGTCTGGGGCTGCCCAGGTGCCGATCAGCCTCTTTGACCTGGGACAGCTGCTCATCTAAAGCCTCTTTCTGGAGCTGCAGTCTCTGAGCATGCCCGGCTTGAACCCCTAACTCTCTCTCCAGCACGAAGACTGCTCTGTCTTTAAATTTTATCTCCTCCATCTACAAGGAGAACAGAACACGATCACACACGCAAGCAGGGTACAGATCTGCAGTCACCATAGAAACAGGTGGAGTGACACTTGTGAGCAAGCGTCAGGGGGTCTCCCCTGTGGCAGCCCTGCCCACGGCTCGGGCTCTGAGACGGGAGCAAGGCGGGTGGCCCTGTTCCACGCTGGGCGGCAGCCAGGCTCCCCCATCAGGCTTCCAGCCTGGCCTCTGGCCCAGTGGGCTCTGGCCAGGCTGGTGCTGCTGAAGACTCCGTCTGGGACTCCAAGCCCCATTCCCAGCCTCCCTTGTGCTGTCCTGCAGGGCTCCTAGGTGGCCAAGGGGACTGGCCCTGTCAGGCAGGGCCCAGAAAGACCACCTCCAGCTCCTGCTGGGCAGAGGGGGATGCCCTGAGCTCCCCAAATCTGTCAGCAGGGGGAGCTGACGAGCAGGAGCTGTGAAAGCAGAGAAGGAGAAGCCTGGGGCCCGCAGCCTCTTTGCTCTCCGAGGGGCACCTGGCCTAGGAAGGGCTGGAACCAACACTGACCCTCTGCAGCTGCTCCTCCTTGCTCCCAGCTGTGCAGAGAGGGGTGCTGCCCTCCTGTTTGCAGGTAAACCCCAATTTTAATTAATCTTGCTTCAAGCTAAGGCTGGGGCGGGGGGCTGTGCCCCCAGAAAATCAGGCTTCTGGCTGGAGGGCAGGAAAACCCATGGGTCTGACTCACCTGGGCCTCTGTCGGCTGCCTGGCCAGCTGGGGTCTGCAGCCCTCCCCACTGTCCCTAAAGTGTTCAACCTCCTGACAGCTGCACTCAACCCTTCTGGGCAAAGCTGCCATTTGCCTCTGAGCCCTTCATCAGGGCTGCCATGGGTGCACCCTTGGCCACAGGGTGGCCACTACCCTTAGAGAGGGAGGCAGAACAGGCCCTCTGCTGTCAGTCTTCAGAAGATTTGGGCGCTGTGGGCATCACTGCAAACAGAGCTTATCAAGGGGACTTGGTTTGAAGACCATTTTTCAAATAACAGAGCAGAACCGGGTGTCCTGATGCTCACTTGTTGCTGAAGGTTAAAAGAAGCTAATAAATTGGCTGTCTGCTGAAGCCCGCTGGAAAGCAGCGCTGAAATATCTAATTAGCCCAGATTGTGGTAAACTGAACAGAATAAAAGAAATCCTCAATTGCTAAATTCCCAGGTACTCAAGCACAGGGTTGCAGAAAGGGGCAACAGAGTCAGTGGGAACACAGAGGCCAGTGAAGAGAAGGTCAGACTGATAAGCACTATATTCTGGCCTAGCATTTACACTCTTACAACAGAAACAGCGTTTTTTCTTTCATCAGGAAACAAGAAAATAAGATCTGCATGCAGATCCCGTAAATCAGCTTTTCAAGCTGGTGGTTCTGGCCAAAGGACAGACCTCTCTGACACGTCTCCCCTGTGAGCCACTGATGTGGCCACGTGAGCTGGACCATGCAAGCTCGGAGCTTCACGGCCCCTGCGAAGGAAAACTGGGGAGAGTTGCTTCCATGCAGGGCAGGTCTGCTTGTGTGAGGACGGGAAACTCAGTGGTGGTGTCTCCGGGGGTCCTAAGGCCAAGGGTCTCCTTTGCATCGGAGGTGTCAAGAGTTTTCAGCCAAATGCAGGCTCTCGCCTTTCCGACCCATTTACGGAGAGCAGGCACACGCGTGGCGCAGATGCCCTGCTGAGATGGAGAAAAGGCCTTGCTAGGCATGTGAGGTCCCCACCTGGTGACAGGAGCTGTTTCCAGCTTGGGGCACATGTCCAACCGTGATGTCCAGCCAGGCCGGGGAAGCTGAGGGACAGCAAGGGGTTCAGGGGCTGCTGCCTGCCTCCCTGCAGGAGTAGGTGCACAAGGCGTCCAACGGGCCCCTCCCAGGCTTGAGGCTCTGAACCATGGCCCTGGCCTCTGGCTGCCAGCTCCCCTTTTTCCTCCCTGGGGACTATGGGGCCGGGGGTCAGGGCTCCATCCCGTCTTATGTCATTGCCCACACCCACACCCACACTGACACCAACTTCAGCAGGGTGGGGCAGCCCCCTTGAGAGCCCAGGAAGGGGGCTTTCAAAGGGTGAAATTGGGGAGTGAATCTGCGTGAGTGGTTACCCTGCGGCCACCTTCTCTCGCCTGGGCCACTGCGGTGGCTTCTAAGTGGCCTCCCTGTGTCCACACCTATGCCAGCCACAGCCTGCTCACCTTCCAGCCAGTCACCTTCTAAACCGAGAATCAGGCCTCATGACTCCTGTGGTGAAAGCCCTCCAAGGGCGTCGAAGTCCTTATGGGAGCCTGTTAGCTTCCATGGCCCCACCCTTGCCTGTCCCTGCCCACGAGCTGCCCCGGCCTGCCCCGGCCCCTGCCCCCACACTCCCAGGTAAAGGTGTATGGAAACCCCAGGGAAGGGGTCTATGGGAGGTGCTGAGGCCGAGAAGATGCCCTGCACACACCCAGACTCCCCCCACCAAGCACAGAGCACGCTCAGTGCCCTGACTGGCATGTCTAGGCGGAGCCTGGGAACCTGAGTTTCACAGGTGCCCCAGCTGACTGCAAAGTAACCACCGACCCACAGAGCCAAGGTCGTCCTGTGACAGATGTGCCCAAGATGCCCATCACAGTGCCATCAGCAGCCCTGTGTGTCTGTTCCCTGGTGGCATCTTCCTGGTGGAACCTGGCAGAGAACTTGCTCAGTCAGTCCTCAGGGCCCTGCTTGCCCTGCGTGGGTGCATGGCCTAGGGTGGGTGTGGGCATGGCGTGGGGCATGGTGTGGGCGTGGCTAAGGCAGAGTTGTGGTGTGGGTGTAGCAGAGGGTGGGTACAGGCATGGGCATGGGTATGGGTGTATCGAGGGCGTGGGCGTGCCGTGGGCCCGGCGTGGGGGCGTGCCAGGACCTCTCCCCAGGGAGCAGACAACCAAGGGTTTGGCAGCTTTGCACAAAAGGAAGCATTGCCGAGGGGCCACAGGCCCGGGTTCTGACAGAGCTGCCCTGCATCTGAGAACGTGGCTTCTGGAAACAAACCCACGCAGGTTCTGCAAGGCTCCAGCGCAGGCAGGGCCCTGCCGCAGCTCACCCGAAGCAACTCCCTCCACGAAGAGGGGCCGGAGGACAGGCAGGGCCGCCGCCTCCCTGCACCCCCCGCAGTCTCCTGGGACCTCCCAGGGGCCCACTGGATGGCACGGAGGCCGAACACGACGCGTCACAGGTTTTCTGAGGAAGCTGGGCTGGTTCTGCCTGTACCACTTGGGTCTTACGACTCTAGTAACAGTCCGAGCTTCAGTCTGCCCGGGGCACTGGAGCTGGCAGCAGCTGAGCCCCAGGGGCGCCCTCCCAGACCCCACCACGGGGAGCAGCAGTCCTGCGGCCCCTCGCGCCCAGCCCAGCCCTCACCAAGCCTTCTCCTGCCCTTCACTTTGACTTGGGTGAGAATCTGGCCAGGATCCAGCCCCCGGACACAGCTTCTCCATGGACACGGTCCCAGCTATGTCAGCCCTGGAGCCCCTGAGGCCCCGGGCTCCGCCTCTGTAAGGTCAGGGGCACCATGCAGCGGAATTCCCAGGGCCTAAAGGCAGCGGGGCTGGGCACACTGGGAGGCACTGGCCCTGAGGTCACCTTCTGAAATGCCCCCCGGGGAGTACTGACATGTGCCCTCAGGTGCCCGGGTCAAGGTAGGGCACCACTGGGCTGCAGACAGCCTGCTCTCGACCCTGGAGAGAAGCCACTGTGCCCTCTCCTGCTGTGGCTGTCCATGGGGGTGCCTGCTGGTGGCCATGCACATGTCCCTCCCCCACGTGACTTCGCTCTGAGACCCCTGTGACCCTACCAGGTGCCACACCTCCAGCCGGCCTCCAGGGTCCTTGGGCCAAGACAGGGACTTGGTGTCACAGTCCCCTCTGCCTGTTCGTTCTGCTCCTGCCAAGCTCCGCCCTGCTGGGCAGCCCCTCAGCCTCCCAACCCCCAGGGCCTGCTCAGGCGCCCGCTGGGCTCTGAGGCGGCCACAGATGGCCATGCCCCCAGCTCAGCACCCTGCAGGCCACGCTCCAGGTGGAAGGGCTGGGACATGAGGGTGCTGGCCAGCCTTGGAGTCAGCAAGTGGCTGAGGGAGTGCCTCCGGCTCTGGGCCACTTTGGGGATTGCCCTGTTCTTTGCAAAGTGGCCACCACTTGTTGAAACCCATTCCCTCCCTGCCTCTCTCCCACCCTCTCAAAGGGCTGGCCAGCACCCTGAGCCCCTACTGACCATGCTGGGGCCTCCGGGGCCCTGCCTCCCTGCTGAGCCTGCCCCTCTCAGACCGGCCCCCACGTGCTGTGGCTGGGCCACCTCCGGACCGCCTCTCCCACCCTCCCCTCTGCCCCAGGCCTGCTCCCGCACACATTCTCAGCAACGTCCGTCCCCACCATCTCCAGAAATGCCCCTGAGCCCCTGCACCAGCCAAGGCAGCCCCTCCTCCTGGCTGGACAGCAGGCTCAGGCGCAGCCTCCCTGCCCGCCAGGCCTTCCAGGACACGCTGCCTCGCAGGTTCGCTTCACCTCCGCTGTGTCTGCCCATGCGTAGCTGGGCCTGGGGTGTTGCCCCTAGGATGTTCTCTCATGTGCTAGAGCCCCAAATGAAGACTTAGGAGATGTGGGGGCCTCCATCAGCTAAGCAAGAGGGCCCCACTGGGGTCAGGCTGTGGAGAGAAAGGGCTCTGGGCAGGGGGCCTGTGGCCTGGCTGCTGGGCTCATGGGTGGTGAGGACCAGGCTCCCAGGTGACAGGGGCTGGCCCACAGGTGACAGGGGCTGGCTCTGTCACTGTACCAATTATCTTGGAGCACCTCCTGCATGCTGGGCACAGGGCTAAGCGTTTCAATTGTGTTTTTCATTATTTCACTTAAATTGCACAAAAACAGAACATTATGTCATACATTACATATTATATGATATGGTTGGGAGCACCGGCTGAGGAGGCCTGAGGGATGCCTCGGCCAAGGCCAGCAGAGGAGAGCACACGGCAGCCGCTGTTGGGACCAGCCTCCAGCAGAGGCCCTGAAGAGGGGCGGGTGACGCGCCTGGGTGGACCCCTGGCGAATCCCTCCCTTCTGCACTGAGGCACAGAGTCCTTGGACAATTGGCAGGGGGCTCAGGAGGGTCCTTTTGCTCATCAGGCCAGTAGGTCTTCAAGCACTGAAATGATGAAGAGATTCCCCAAACGGATTATGGATTCTATAGGGGTAACTCGAGGAAGACTGAAATAAGCAAGAAGAGATTTCTGGCTTCCTTTCTAGGAATGTGGGGGCTGCTGAGGTCTGTCTAACCCCCCAAGGCATGTGCCTTTGTCTCTGACTGGGCTACTTTATGATTCTCTGGAGAGAGACATTTACCCGGAGAAAATTTGCTGTGCACAGATGTACAAATGATTCCTGCTCATGGCGTCACGAATGACCTTAGCCGGGTAGGGACATCCGTCTCCTTGGGGCGAACCCTCACTGGGTTGGTTGCGGCATTTTACTTGTTTCCCCATTAATTAAGGAGAGAAATAAAAATTTGGACACAGTCCTTGCACACTGTATAAGAGTTGTGATTACTCCCCGTTAAAACAGCCTGGCCGTCACTCCAGGGCAGATTCCAGCAGGTTTCATTTAAGAAAAATGATTCTGAGTTTTATGTGGAGGTCCGAAGGGCCAAGAAGAGCCAAGTTATTCTTAAAGAAGAACAAAGCAGGAGAGGATTGCTCCTCCGGAAATCAAGACTTATGCTGGGGGTAGAGAGACCACACCAGGCGGGCCTAAGAGGCCCAGACAGGGCGTGGGTCCGAAAGCCCGCTCAGGCAAGAAGACTGGATGGATGCCACAGGAGAATACCTGATATGTAACACAGAAGAATGATTAATATATGGTGCAAAAGAATGCTTAATGTATAAAATGATATGTGACATAGAGTAGTTAATAAATGATATAGAGGAAAAATTTATATATGACAGAGGTGGTGCTGTGGTTGGGGGCAAAGATTTTTTTTTTAGTAAAGATGCTAGGACAGTTGTATAGCCACATGGGAAAGAAAAACTGGGTCTCTACAGCACACACACACACACACACACACACACACACACACACACATGCACACAGTGCACCTGGTGCAAGAACACACAAGTAAGAGACAAAACTATGAAGTCTTAAAACAATAATGCTTCACGGCTTCAGAATAAAAGAATTTCTTACACAAGGAACAATAAGCACCGACCCTCCAGGAAAAGATGAACAAGATAGATCACTTTAGAATTCAAAACTTTACTCACAAAGTGATGCACCAAGCATACAAAAAGGTACCAGAGTGGGGAAAGACACTTGTGTTTTCATTACACGTTTTAGAACCAGCCTGTCCGTGCCTGCAGAAAAGCCTCCTGGGGCTTTGATCAGCATCATATTAATTTGGGGAGAATGGCCCCCTTAACAATACTGAGCCTTCCCACCCGTGAGTGTGGAACTTCTCTATTTTCATCTCTATTTCCCTTAGCAAGGCGATATAGTTTTCAGAGTACCAGTCCTGCATTTATTTTGTTAAATTTATTCCGAAGCTTTTTATTCTTTATATGCCATTATGAGTGAAATTTTAAAATATTTCATTTTCGATTGTCTGTTGCTAGTATGTAAAAATACGACTGATTCTGCATATTGATCTCATATCCTGAAACCTTGCTGAACTCTTCCAAAAGTTCTAGGACTTCCTGTGTGACCTCCTTAGGGTTTTCTATGCACACTCACATCACCTGCGAAAAGGGCAGTTTTAAATCTTCCTTTCCGGTCTGAGGCCTTTAATTCTTTGGCCTTATAGCTCGGACTCAAATTCCTCAGTGGGGAATGATTAAAAAAGATGGAAGGAAAAAGGTCCCCAACAAAGTGGCAGAATTTCTTCCATTGCATCTTAAAGTAAGGCCCACTCCACATATATGTGCGCGCGCACACACACACACACACACACACACACACACACACACACACACACACTCCTGGCCTCCTGTCAGTTTTCCTGCAGAACAAAATTGGGAGGAAATCCTCCAACACAAGAGACAGCAGCCAGACAAATAAAAAGCAAAGAACTCTAGTAACGTGGCCAATGAAAGGAACCCAAGAAACCTTTCTGAAGAAGCCAATGCAATTATTATCCTCAGAGAAATGAGATGATGTTACACTAAGAGGAGAATGACAGAACATTCTTACATCAGAGAACTAACGTTTTTGAGACTCAAATGTATGATGGCAGAAATAAAAATAAAACAGAAAAGCTGGAAGAGAGAGTGGAGAGCATTTCCTAGAAAGTAGAAAGAAAAGCCAAGGTAGGAGAGAAAAACAAAAACAGAACAATTGCAAAGGCCCAACATCTGATTGCCAGGAGCTCTGGAAGGAAGTGAGGGAAGAAAATGACTCAGAAACCACAGAACACAGTTCAGAAAGGCTCCTGACTGCCTGGGGCGCAGGCTGAGCAAGTGCCCACGTCACAGGCGAGACGTCCTCATGGGGGGCCTGTAGGTCGGGGAGGCAGATGGCCGTACAAAGGATCAGTAGTCAGAACAGCAACTGTGGAGGTGAGAAGACAATGCAGAAACACCTTCAAATTCCTGATGGAAATGTTTTCCAGCCTGTGATTCAAGCCCAGTTAAAACATCCAGGGTGAGGTAGGAATGAAAATTTCATACACACACAAAGTCTCCCAAAATTCATTTTCCGTCCTCTGTTCGAGAGTGTGTTCTACCCAATGAGAAATTTACATCCAAAAAGAGGAAGACATGAGGGGGTGAGCCTGGGAAGGGCCAGGATGAGGATGAAAACACCCCTCAGGTGGACGCAGGTGGAAGATTACTCCAGGAAGGTGTCTCAAAAAAGGGTGGACAGAGTCCTTAACATTCGTGACTATACTGAGAGGAGATGTACCCTTCCGTTGGAAATTTGGGATGAATCAGTGGTTGACATTTAGAAAAATATGCAGATGGAAAAATTAATTCCAGGGAAATCAGGTGTGAACAAGGAAAACGATATAGTGGCGGTCCCTCTGAGTCTTTTGTGAACATTTACACCTCAGCAGTCATGCGTGTAGTCAATGCTCCCTGCACCCATGATGGAGTCCCCAGGATCCTGTGAGACCCTCTCCTGTTGCCCCCGGATGGGCCCCCTCCCAGGCTCTGGTTGGGCTTGGCCAGCAGGAGCATGAGATCAAGAGACGGGGGTGGGAGGCCTGCGGGTTTGCTCCAGAGGCTCCAGCTGGGCTGGGGGCTGGCAGAGGCCGAGGTACCCCCAGCCCCACTCCTGTCCTGTGGCCTTGGGCTCCCGGGGCTCTGCCCCTGCCTCAGTGGACTGCCCCTCCCTCCGGCGTCCTCAGTACCTCTTCCAGGTGCACCATCTGTCCCCGTTGAGACTTGACCAAAATGATTGCGGGGTGGGCAGTAGGGGTGCAGGAGGAGGGCCGGTGGGGAGGGAGAGGAGGGCATTAAATGGAGAAGTCAGGTAGAAGTTTAAGCACGTGTTTGAGAATTTGGAACAAGACCCAGAAGAACAAGCTAGAAGCGCTGTGGTGGTTGCCTCTGGGGGGTCCGAGTCAGGGCTGAGGGGTCCCGGGCACCTGCCACCTTTGTGCCGAGCTTTAAGTTAAGGAGGTAGGGCTGCCCACCCCCACCGCCAGCACCAGATCTCATCAAGATGGTGCTGACCGCCCTTCACCTTCCCACAGCAGGCTGGCCAGCAGCGTCCCTCCCTTTCCGGAGAAGGAGGAGGGGAGGCCGCGTCCTGTCACAGAAGGAACCCCAGTCCTTATAAGTGGGGTCTTGGCCAGGTCATCGGTGGCTCAGAGTGTGGGGGAGTGTGGAACCGGGGACTGTCTGGGAAGGAGGGCAGCCCGTGGGCTGGGAACGCCGGGGCCTGGGCCCAGAGGCACATCTGTATCTGCTCCCAGCACTCGTGGACCCCTCTGGGCTGGGGGTGCAGAGAGCAGCTGGCCCCTCTGGGGAGCTCCACACGGTGGTGCGGCCGGAGGCGATCTTTGGGATGCCAAGGCCCAGGGTAGCAGGGAGAGGAGCCCGGGTGCCCTCATGTGGGTTGGAAAGACTGGGGCACGCCATGAGGGGCCCTGGGGCCCCGAGTGTGGCCTGCTGGAAGGCCAGGGGGCCCCCTGAAGCACAAGGCAGGGACCTTGGGCTCTGGGGGGCAGCTCTGTTTTCCCCAGATGTGAAGGAGGTCCAGGACCCCTGACTAGGAGAATCAGGTGCGACACTTCATGATCCCCAAATGTTCTCCAACTTCCGAGCCCTGGGCTCTGGGACACCGGCTCTAGGGGTCCTGCCACAGGACACCTGGTCTCTGGAGCCCCTAGGATGCCACAGATGAGGCTGCCAAGAACCGTCCTGCCCTGGAGAGGCAGCCGCTTCCCCTGGGGCAGCCTGAGAGCCATGCCTCCCCAGACGGCCTCGGGGGCCCGGCCATCGCACCGTGGGCCCCCAGTCTCCCCTCTCCGTACCCAATGAGCGTAACAGACTGGGTGAGCCCTCTACTCGTGCCATCAAAACTCCCACCCCTGCGGGCTTCCAGCCTGACCTGAGGCCCTGAGAAGGGGGCCTCTCAGAAACCCTTTTGGAGGAAGAGGGGGTGCCCACTTGCAGATGTCTGTCCTGGCCCACGCCAGCGGCGAAGCAAAGCTGTTGAGGCAGGGGGCAGGGGGCGCCGGGCACACACTGCAGGAGCTGACCTCTGTGCGTGCTCAGGGGCCCGGCATCGGGAGCCCTCGGAGCCGACCGTGCTGGCACTGCGCACCAGGCCCAGCGCCGCCCGCGCCCTCCCACGTCCCCCCGCGCCCCAGCCTGCGGATCCCGCACCCGCGCCCGCGTACCAGCCTGCGGATCTCGCGCTCGCAGTCCTTCTTGATGCGGGAGATCTCCTCCTGGTGCAGGTGGTACACGCTCCTGATCTCGGCGGCCTTGATCCTGTCGGCCTGGATCACGACGGTCAGCGCCTCCTCCACCTGCCGCTTGGCCCCCCTGAGCTCGGAGATCTCCTGCTGCATCTTGACCTTCTCCACCTCGAAGCCCCTCTTGGCCTCCTCCTTGGCCTCGGACAGCAGCACCGTCTTGGGTCTGTCGGCCGCGCCGTCGCGCAGGGCGTGCAGCAGCGCCTGCAGCCGCTGGTTCTCGTTGTCCTTGATCCTGATGACGCGCAGCAGCTCGGCCTCGTGCTGCCGCAGCAGCGTCTCGCGCACGGCCTGCAGCTCCTTCATCTTCTCCTCGTGCAGCTTCGCCTTGAGCTCCGTGAGCAGCGCGGCGCCCTTGTGCTGCTCGTGGTCCCGCACCTGCTTCAGCTCCTGGCTCCTCTCCCTCTCGGCCCGGCCCGCCTGGAAGACACGAGCAGACGCGCGTGCTCAGACCAGCTCTGCAGCAGGGGCTTGGGAACGGGTGTGCGTGTGCGGACATGGGGTCACCTTCCCCTGGAGAACATCCTAAATGCAGGTGGAAAGCGGAACCCAGGCTTACTGCCGGGAAGCATGAATAGGCGCTGCAGGGAGACCGTGTGGCGGCCAGCTGCCCCGGGGAGTGGGGTCACAGGCTCGGCCCACGGACTCTGCCTTCCCAGGAGGAGCTGAGCTGAGGGGGACAGCCGGGGGCCTGTAAGTCCACTCTGCCTTTGCAGGGTCAGGGCTCCCCCCCGCTCAGCCCTGTGAGGAGAGAATGGGGCGGGCTCCTGCCCTCCAGCCCAAACAATGGGTTTCCCATTTGACATTCTTGGCAAATGGGGAACCAGTCTAAGCATCTAGTGTCTAGATTTTTGGAAACACTCAAAATACTCTTGTTTTCATCTAAGGCCCTGACCCTGGCTAAATGACCACACCGCCCACCATCCAGCACCGTGTCGGGCTCAGAATCTATTTATGGGAGGAACGAATGGCTGGAACCCAGATCTGCCCTGTAGACGGCAATCAGAAGCCCGTGGCATGCACACCCTGGCTCCTGCCCCACACAACCTCATCTCCTCGCCTCCCGCCACGCCGCTGAGCTGGCTGGGAACGCGTGCTCGGGCCAAGGCTCAGGGGGTCCTCATCACCTGGCTGCCCACCTACGGCTGCCCTTTCCACACTGCCGTCTGGCTTCTGACACCTCGACCGAAGCTCCCCCCTGGAGGCCGAGCTGCTGGGTGCCGGGGGCTGGCCGGCACAGGCCGCCTCGCCGGGCCCTCACGCTGTCAGGCCCCTGGCTGGGCTCAGCCTCTGGACCTCTGCAGCCCTGGGACCACCAGGGGAGAGTGATGGGGGTGTCACAGCTCCAGCATTTTGCTGAGGGGCCGGGAACTCTGTTTCCAGCTGCAGCTTCTGTTGGAAGGTGGTCCCCTTCTTGAGCCCTGCCCTGGTCCCTACAGACACAGGCTCAAGACTGCATTCCTGTCCTTGCTGCCCAGGTAGATGCCCTGCCTGTTTACAGGAAACGTGGAGTTGCCTGCTGCCTGCATCTGCAGATGGTCTCTCCCAGGCCACCTGGATGCCATCTGCTTCTTGCCAGGACCCTAGAAATGCAGCCCCTTGACCCACAGCTGCCCCTGAGGTCCTCACTCCCGGTGCACGGCACCCCGTGAGAGGACACTGTCTCAGCTACCCTCCCAAACCACACACAAACCCTGCCACCCACACCTCCAGAATGGCCAGTCTGTGCACTGTGCTTGGCCAGCACTGCCTCCCAAATCCCCACCTGCAGTTCTCCACGGGGCGTTGCCCTGGAAGCCTGTGTGACCTCTGCTCCCTCCTGTGTGCATTTAGAATGAAAGCAGAGCATCTGGGCCCATCTACATGCCCTCGTGCCACCCCGGGGTCACAGCCCTCCCTCCAGGGGACCCTCCTGCCACAGCCACTTTGTGCTCTTCCCCAGAGGTGTATGAGCTCCGACGCCACACACACTGGGTGCCCTGCCTCCCAGCCCCCATTCCCTCTGCCCAGCCAGAGCCCCCTCAGGCCTCCTCAGGGCCGCTCTCCCAGGCACCTGCCAGCGGCCCCTGCACACCGGGTGTCAGGCACTCCCATGCCCTGTGGCACACAGACCTGCCACACTGCGTCCTTCCTTCCTGGTGTTCATTGACAGTGCTTATCTGTCCACCCCTCTATAAACTAGTGCCTCCATCCCTGCCAGAGCAGGTGTCCCTGGGAGGAGACAGCCTGTCCACTGTTGTTTCCCTTTCTGATGGACATGTGGCCCTGACTCACTCAGCCGGAGCTCCCAACAGGCGGCCTCCTGTCCACTGGAGTTCTAACCCACCCTCCCTCTCGCCCAGGGAGAGTGAGCAGCAGTCCAGCTGCTGGGGATTCTGCTCAGAGGACTGGACGAATATTGCTAAAAGCTTAGAGCAGACACATTTATTCATCTTCCATTTAAGATGATTCTCCCTTTTTTCCAGGTTGAGTTCAAGACAGTGAAAAGCAAGACTTTTGATGGTGTTCTCTGTCACACGGCGGGTGGCAATTAGGAATCTCTACGGAAAGGGGTCCCCTCTGGTGCCATTTCAGAGCACATGGCTGGTGGGGGGGTGCGCTGCTGTCCCCCCGGGGGTGTGGGCGCTGAGGGCAGGGGGCGCAGGAGGTCCTGCTGGGTGCGGCGGAGTGGAACTTCCAGCTGCATCTGCACATCGGGAGCCCAGCTCACGTTCCCTCTTAATAGATGACAATGACGTCACCGTCATGAAAACCTGGGTGGAAATCAGCTGAGAAAAGAGAAATGCTGCGGCACGTATTGCACAGATGTTTTTGAGCAGCGGGGAGGGGGGAGAGTAGAGGAGAAAAAATGATAAGCAGATAGTTCAAGGTTCGAGCGGGTGTAATCGTGCCTGTGAGCTGAGCCGTTGGGAGGGACAGTGGACGCCTGCCTCCTGGTGGCCGTTGGAGCTGACCTCACAGGCGGTGGCCTGGGGAACAGCACCCGAGGCGGAGCGCCGCCCCGCCCACCCCGGCTGCCCGCCTCACCCGCGGGAGGGAGGGGTCTGGCGGCTGAGTAAGGAACAGGAAGACGCGTGGCCCTCCTGGGGGACACTCCTGGGCCCCAGAGAACCAGGCTGGCCTTGCGCACTGCAGTTCTGAGCCAAACGCCGCACAGTACAGAAACGAACAGCGTGGCTGCGTCCTGACACAACTTCACCTGTGGCCATTGAATCTGAGTCTCATACAATCATCATGTGTCACAAATATGACTGTTCTTGGTTTAACCAGGTCAGGTAACTTGGAGGGTTAGCAACTGGCCCCAAATACTCCCCTCTGACCAGCCTCCCAGGAGAGTCCTGCTCCGAGCAGGAAGAGGAATTATCACAGCGTGGGGAGCCCAGGACTTGATCCCCCAGGAGTGAATCCTGCCCAGGCATGTGTCCCAGAGGCTCCTGGGGGAGACGATGGGGGAGGGCAGAGAGGCCAGCTGGGCCTGACCCTTGGGGGCACGTCCTGTGGCCAGCATCCCCTCCACCCAGAGGCCCCGCACCCACTAGCACAAGCCCAGCCTCCCCACAGGCTGCCAGACCCCCAGGTGCCAGATGCAGGGGTGCCATTTCTGGTCTAGTCCCTGGCCCCACCATCCCCATGCGCCTGCCCAGATTTGGTTTCTTATAAATAACAGGGCCTGGCTGTTCCCTTCTTCATGCAGAGGGCCGTGCTGGGCCCACAGTGTCCGATCTGCTGTGCCCCTGGGAGTTTCCCTGTGATGGCGCCACTGGACGAGTTCCCAGGGCCCAGGTGCTAAGAAGCAGGGCTGTTCCCACGCAGCCTGGACTTGGGGCCACACGCCAGGCTGTTGGGGGGCACCCTGCCACCCCTCACAGAGCTGTCTGTCCTCCCTGCTGCCTGAGAGCCCCCAGGCCCAGCTGGGTGGGCACTCCTGAAGAACCCTGGCCACATCCCGCTTGGGTGACCCCGGGGCCCAGGGAGGTGGGAGCGAGGCAGGGGTGTGGGGGGCCCACCTTGCTTTTTTCCTGCTGCAGTTCTATCTGGATGTCAGTGAGCTTGGCCCGCAGCTCCTCATTGGCGGCCTGCAGCGCGGCAAGGACCTCCGCCTTGTCCCCCTTGCCTCGGCCACCCATGCCCTTCTTGGCCATGGTGGGGCGCCCCGCAGGCCACTGTCTGGGCTGGGCTGTCTACGCCAAGCTCGGCAGGTGTCGCCTCCCTGCGGCTCCGCTACATCTTCTCACCTGTGGAGGAAGCACAGCTGGGTGAGTGGACCGCACCCCGCCAGCACTGGGAGCTGGGGCTGGGTGGGTGGGGGCTAGTCTCTCTCCCGGCCTAAGGGCGACCACACTGTGTCACTGGCCCTCAGCTGCAGAAGCTGGTGCCCTCCATACACGTCCCCATGCCCAGCACACAACAAACGCTCAATACATGTTTATTCTTTGTCTTTCTGGAACTAGAGAGCTGGGGCCCCAACGTTAAGGCCGGAATTTCACAAGAAGCTTTTATACACATACAGGCCACCGTGTGACGGTCTGACGGCAACGGGGGGTGTGAACCGGGAACTTCTCAGGCTGGCCTGTTGGGGGGCACCCTGCCACCCCTCGAGAGCTGTCTGTCCTCCCCACTGCCCTGCAGTGGAGGTCAGGCCTGGGTCCTCCAGGGACCCGCGAGCCCCACCGGAGGACAGGCATGCAGTGTGACTGAGGCCCCGCCCTGGGCCGCTCTTTGTCTCCCAGTCCCGAGTGCTGGCCCCCTGCAGCCCCCCTCAGCCGGGGACTGTGTTCCATTCCTGCGTGTCCCAGCTCCCAGCACCCCATGTGGCCGGTGGGAGAGCCACCAGCTGCGCAGGTCAGGTGGGGCCCGGGTTAGGAAGCAGGAGGCGGGCTCCCCAGTGCCACCTGGGGGACCCTGTGCCTCAGCCTCATCTCCTCCACCAAAGGGATTCCAGAGCACCCTGTTCCCCAAGGCCTCCATCCCATACTTTACATGCCCAGGAGCCTCGTCCACAGATGTGACCCAAGCCACAGAGGCACCCCGTGCCCCCAGGTAGCTGCCCCAGCTGACAGGCCTGAGAAGGTGCCTCTCCAACCTGGACATCAGGTCAGAGCCCAGCTTTCAAAGTGTGCAGAGGGGCTGGAGGGGCCGGACCGCAGGCTGGGCATCATCACTTTCAGGGGAAACGCTCGGGCCGAGTCCTCAGGGCCTTTCCCCTCCTCCTGACACTGAGTGGGGAGGAAGCTGCAGAATGGGGGGGGCAGTGGGGGGCACCAGGAGGCTGCCACGTGGTCGGGCTGGGGTGGAGAGCGAGCAGGGAGTCTGGGAGGGCGGCTGCCTTTCAAGGATGAGGAACAGCAAAAACAGGAGAGAAGACCCCAGAAAATGGTTTGCAGAACACCAGCAACGGACCACCCTCGGCGGCGGCAGCTACTGAGCTGATCTGAACGGCTCGGCCCTGAGTACAGGCCGCAGGCGGCGGGAGCTCGATGCCCAGGCGGCTGACCCCCCCTCGCCTCCCTGCTCGTGAACACCCAGGGAGGTGGAGAACGCACCCGCAATGACGCTGTCCCTTTCTCTCCCATGTCCACAGGCAGCCTGCTGGGGACCGTGGGCCCTGCCCTCTGCACCCTGGGGCCTCTGGCTCCTGCTCCTAAGGGCAGAGCCACTGGCTCTGGCTCATGCTGTGCCTGCCAAGCCCCGTCCACGCGCCCTCTCAGAGTCTCCCCTTGGCTTGTGGTGAGGGTGCCGGGCGTTTGGGAAAAGGGAAATAAAACATGGCCGACGGGAGGGCTGTCTTCTACCCACTGCTGCTCTTGGAAATGGATGCAACGGCTTTAGGAGAATTGTTTCAAGGGTCCTGGATGCTAACATACGCTGGCCCCACAGCCCAGCTCACCGGCTAGTTCGTGGCATCTGACAGTTACTTTTTGGATGGGCTCATTGATGTCCAGTGGTAGGTTTCCATCGAGGGAGGGGCCTAGGTGGGGCAGGGACCAGGAAGCAGGCAGCTCTGAGACTCATTTAAGCGCCTTTACATTGTGCTGTTGACGGAAGCAATCTGCATGGCCGTGCAGGCAGCTTCGGTATTTGCTGCACCGAGCCAGACCCCATCTCAGATCTAAGTGCCATGAACCTACTCAGGAGCCCCGGATGCATGGGAGAAGGGACAAGATTGCGCTCAAGTCCTTTTCCAGCAAACCCAGTGCCAACTGAGGTGGGTCTGCACCTCGCATGCGTCCGTGGGTGTCGTTCAATTAACAGATCCAGAGCACGGTCTGCCCACCTTTGCTTTGGGGTCCCTGAGGAGGTAATAAACCTGAGCAGAAGAGCTTCCTTCCGACCTCCCTGTGGGAGCTGCTTTACATCCGGAGGGTTTGGAGAACAAGACAAAGCCCTGTGGTCAGTAATGTGCCCCATGGGTCTCAGTCACTGGTAAACCTGTGTCACTGAGGAGGCAGATGATGGCAGGGCCACTTCAAGGGTGGTGGGCTCCAGGGAGCAGCGCATGGGGTCTGGATGCCTGTAGGGTCTGCAGGGGAGGCAGGGGGCTTGGGCGAGGGATGGAAGGAGTGTGGGCTGGCTGGCTCTCATCATCAACCTTGGGAACAGCCCTGGCCTGCCTCTGAGACAAGCACGCTGGGCCGTCCCCAAAGGTTGGGTCTGCCATTCAACACTGGGTCACAATGTGCACGCTTTGTGGGGACGGCTGGAGACAGGAGCAGCCACGGGGCACAGAGCACCCAGCCTACTGGACTGGACCCTGGAGAGCTGGCATGGAGGTCAGGTTCATGCACCTGCCCATTTATGCGCCCTGAGCGACCCACACGTTTTCTCCTGTCCTGATTTTGGAACGGGAACCGGAGCCCGCAGCTCTTAGGAACCAGGGTGGTGGCCCCTGTCCTCCCCCTGCATGAGCCAGCCCCTTGGGACCTGGGGCAGCTGTGCCTGCACTGACCCCAAGGAGGGCAGGCTGTTCAGCAGGCAGCTTTTAGGGTCAGTGGTAGGCCCGGGGAGGCCACACACAGCCCCTGTCAAAGTGGGACTTTTCCGGCAGGCCTTCAGCTCAGTGACCCTGAGTCCTTGTTCCTTGTCCACCGCATTGAATCTGGCACATCCCCCTTTTTATTGAGAGGCGGGTCCTGCGACTGGAGGCTGGCACCCTGGCTCGCCTGTGATGCATGAAAACCAGGCCTCCCCGAAGCGGCATGACTTACTTTTCCATAAGCACTTGTGACCATTGTCACTTCACAGGCAGGTGTGTGAAGGGGTCGGGTGGTTCTGCACCTGCCCTGGGAGTGCCTGGAGGAGCACAGAACCACCCCCAGGACGCTGACGTCCAAACTGCTCCACGGGGACCCCCGGTGCCCTGTATCCCCCCACGCCCCACTGCCATCCCCTCCTTGCCCCTGGCAACCATGGATCCTCATGCTCACTCTGCAGCACAGACACCACAGCTGTTTAATGGCCATCCCCAAAAAGACATCTGGGTGGCTTCTAGTTTTTGGCTATTATGAATAACACAGTTATAAACATTCATGGACAGGTTGTTGTGTCAATGTAAGTTTTTGTTTCTCTGATATGAATGCCTAGAAGTGAAATTTCTGGGTCAAACTGTAGTTGAGTGTTTCGTTATTTAAGAAACTGTCAGACTGCTTTCAGGAAGGCTGTGCTAATGCTGAGGGGTCGCTTCTCTGCGTCCGTGCCAGCGTTTGGTGCTGTCGCTATTTTGTGTTTTCGCCGCTTTGATAGGCACATATCTCGTGGTGTTCCGTGAAGCTTCCCTGTGGCTAGTGACACGGCTCCTCCCCTGCTCATGTGCCTCGCATGCATCCTCTGCCCATGGCTGAAGAGCGCGGGCTTTTCTGAGGGCTGCTTCCGTCTGTACCTGTGCGGTTCCTGAGCCGCCAGCTTCTTCAGCTCCATCTCTGGGATGTGTGAGTTCAGACCAAAGCCCGCTCGCTTGCTGCCGTGTCCTCTGACGTCTCGGGGTCCCCTGCCAGCCTGCTTTCCTCGCCCACCTGTTGGAGCCTTCCTGTGTTTGTTTCGGATCCGACATCCGGTTTTATTACATGAATGGGAGTTTCAGGGGAAAGTGTGTCCACCCCACCCTCCTGGAGGCAGAAGTCCTGCTGCAACTTCCTGATCAAAGAAACTCTTACACTTATTTTTCCAGTATTTCATTTAAATCACAGTGCGATTTAAAATCTGCCAGCTCGCTTCTCAGGATAGAAGGGGGACTTACGTTCAGTGATTAGTAGCCATCCCCGTTTGAGGACAGGGCCACCACCTCCAGGACTTGCCTGAAGGGCCGTCCTGGGGGAAGACAGATTCTGTATAAGCCACTGTGTGGTTCCGAGTGCCTGATTTAGTCCAGGAAGGAAGGCTTAGGTCACATTAATACCGAGATGTCCCTTTTGAGATGCAAGAATTGGCAGCAGCTATGACTTTTAAAGGACTGTAAGTGTTTCCAGGTGGGAGCATTTTGACACCAACAGAACTAAAATTCTGGCCAAAAGGATTCCAGGTTTATGCACAGCTTTGCTTCTGCTGAGCCAGTCACCTGACCCATCATGGTCTAAAACTGAAGCCATGTAGCAACCAGATTTCCAGCACAGGAAAGGATCTTGGGGACGCCAGCCAAACCCCTGGTTCTTCAGATGAGGAAACCAGAGCCCAGACGGAGTGCGGCCCCCAGGCGTGCAGCCCTGCCTCTGGCCCAACCTGGCCTCCCCGCGGCAGGCGGCCCACTGCTGCCAGGTTCTCCCAGCCGGTGAAAGCCGAGCTTGCAAGTCTCAGGATCAGGGAGGGCGCTCGGAAGGGCACTGCTCGGGGCGCCGGCAGCCTAGACCCCAGCAGCCCTGTGTCTGTCTAAGCTTTAACAGAAGCCTCAACCTTCAAACTCTTTCCAAATGACTCAGCTGTGCCCCAGAACGGAGCTCAGCGGTGTTGAAAGGAATGGGAGAAAATTAGCCCCAACACCGTAAAATTCATAGTCTCTGGCATCCAATCAGAAATCACCAGGCTGTCAATTGTTTCTTGATAAAAGTAGGAAAAAAATTTACCAGGCATGCAAAGTAGGGAAACGGGGCTCATAATGAGGAGGAAAAAAAAAAAAACAATCAATGGGAATAAAGCGTGATGCAGACCCAGAACTACAGAGGAGGCGATAAAGCAGCTGGTGTCGGTGAGATGGATGCGGTCAGGGAGGCGGAGGAAGCAGGGCGCGTTAGGAGGAGACACGGAAACCTTTCAGAAGATCTAAGCCAATGATCTGGAGGTTAAAATACATCTGCAGCAAGGAACACACGGGGTGGTATCGACATCAGAATGACACACTGCAGGAGAAAGACTTAGCGAACCTGACGCGGAGTGCAGAATCACCTAAAATAAGACAGATTTGAAACCCACTGTCATCTATTTTAAAAATATGTCAGCAACCTCTTCAAGAAGTTTTACATTATTCCTTCTTTTTGAAATTCTACCAACCCACGGAATGAGGTGATACGTATCCCCCAATGCGGAATTACTGTTTTTCTTGAAGGCCCTTAATCGATCATCCTGTCACATCTTTACACATAATAAAATGTATATAAATGGAAATTTAATTGTGTGGCACTGTGACTTTAGGACTGGGGTTATAAAACTGTCTCTAGATTGAGTTATCATTGCAATTACGGCTATAGAACTGGTTCAAATAGCACAACTATATTACAAATTCTGATAAATTGTTAAATATAAAAAGTAAAATTGTGTTAGAAACACATCTCTAGATAGGCTGGGCCAGGGGGCTGCTGGTTAAGTAAAGGCTTCACCTTCTCCTGTGTTCACGCCCCGGCGGCCCCTCCGGGGATGAAGCGCCAGGAGGCGTCCCGCCGGGAGCAGGCGGGAAGTGGCGCCTCAACCAGGTCAGTTTTCGGACAGCATTTCTGGGGCTGGCGATCATTTCTGGTTTCTGGAGGGCCTGATGAGAGCCGACCCCGGGCACACGCCTCACTGCTCGGGGACCACCGCAGGGCCTAAGTAACTGGCCTTCAGGGTGAGTGTCTTACGTCACGGCCCACAATACAGGCACCGCGGGCAGAAGGAAAACCCGCTGCCTGCCCTGGTCCCTTCTGGGCAGAGGACTGCCCTGGGGCTGGGCAGCGGGACCCGGCAGGAGGCACGTCCCCAGCTGCTGTGTTTTTATGCCACCCTCGGGGCAACCCTGGACAGCCCCAGAAAGGGTGCCCAGAGACTCCAGAAGCCCCGGCCGGCTACCCACAAGGGGAAGGCCAGGCCCCTGAACAGGGGTCAGGGCTGCAAGGAGCTAGAGAGGGATCCTGGGTGAGCTCTCCTGAGCCCCCTCCTGGAGCTGGGAGTCCGCGTGACTGGCAGAACTGGCCTCTGTGATGTGGGGGTCCTTGTTTGCAAGGAATGGCCACTCCTGGGGGACCTGGTGGGCCCGAGGGCCGACCTGCAATGCTCAGTCACCCAGGAGCTTCGGCTCCGCCTTGTCGTCAGAACCTGGGGGCACTGCCCCTGAGCCAGGCTTACCCCTGAAACCCAGGCCAGGGGATGGCACCTCAGCATAGGTGGCATCTGGTTCTTGTCACACTGGCTTATTACATTCATTGCCTCCATATAGAAAGATTTTAAATTAAATGCTTTACAAAAACTCCACCTTTGTATTCATTCACAGCTTCTCTGGCTCTAAATCCTGATGCGGGGCTCAAAGCACGACATTTGGGGTGTGCCCCCCCCGAGGATGGTGGCTGTGGTCTGGGGTTGCCGCTCAGCTCAGGACCCCTCAGGACGCCTTCGCTGAGAATGGGACTCAGCCGAGGCCAAGACCACAGGGACCCGAGCAGGGCAGACCTAACTCAGAGGAAGAGCCGCAGGGACTAGGGAGGTTCAGGCCGTTTCTTCTCATCCTCCTGGTGGAAATGCATAAAACACAGTCACTCTAAATGAGTGACCAGATAGATGACAGATGGCTGGGTAGACAGCTGACAGAGGGACGGACAGACAAATGATAGTAGAGAGGTGGACAGACAGGCGGACAAAGGCAGCCTTCTTGTCCCCCCAAATCACAGCGATCCTTCCAGGTCTCCTGCAAGTTGAACGAAGGTCTGGGTGGGGGTGGGGGTGCGGTTACAGCAGCACGTCGTGAGCATGTGACACTGAGGAGCGAGTCTGCCCGTGTGTTCTTGTCTCTGTGCTGCTCCCTGCACGCCAGGAGAGGCCGCCCTGCCCATTGGGGCCCCTGGGAAGCTTGCAGTCAGCTCACCAAAACCAGGAACAAAAGCAGGAGGCTTGCTGATCCCAGCGGCCGGTCCTGAACAGGGGGTGGGAACACAGGGCCAAGAGCCAGCAGGGTGGCCTGGGGGCAGGGGAACCTGCACGGCCAGCTGCCAGGCCCTGGGGGGCTCTCAACTGAAGACGGGGAATGAGGACAAGGCCGAGCGCAGTCCGCGCACCACGCCGATGCTCAGCGGCAGCGTGTCCTCACCTGATTTGTGATATAGGGACACACGGTGCACGAGGGGGATGCTTTCCCACTAACGGAGCTGAGTTACCCGGACGTCCACAGGAGAAATACCTTGCCTCCCGCCTCACAGCACAGGCAGAAAACCATTTCCCAGTGGTTGCATTTATAAATGTGAAATGCAGTCCTCTAAAGGGAGCCTAGAGGATCCTCATGGCCTTGGAAATGGACACAGAAAATATGACCTGCCAGGGGTGTGTGGCTGACTGGACTTCATGGAACTGTCACTGGTCAAAGGACAAGGGAAGTAAAGGCCAGCCATGGGGCCAGGGAGGCCGTCTGGACACACATCTCATGAGGACTGTGTCCAGACATGTCAGAACTATAAACCACCCAGTGGGAAACGGGCAGAAGAGCTGAGCAGGCGCCTCACATGGGACGAGCAGCTGCCGTGACTCAGGATGGCACCATGGTTACGCAATAGCAGGCCATGAGGCCTCTCCACTCTGTGCAGCCAGGCTGCTGTGCCCCCGTGGCTGGGCAGCAATCACATCCTGCAGCTGGTGACCTTGCCAGCCTCGTGGTCCACAGCCAGGGCCCCACTGAAGCCTTGCTCAGACCCCCAGGGTCCCTTCTGTGCAGCCCTCACCCTGGTCCTGGCCCCATGCCTTGCTAGCCACTTCTGTCTGGGGCTCCTGTCCAGCTCTGCGCTCGGCCTCACTGCACCATGGCCTGAAGTGGAATTCAGAGGCCCTTTGTTCATGGAAGACGTTTCAGAAGTGGTGTGCTGCACACATAATTTAGGGGAAATGCTGTAAGGTTGGTAATGCGTGTTCTGTCAGGAGTGGAAAGAAACAGTGTAGGTGTCTACTTGAGAGGGGCTCGTTTATAGCGCGCTGGGGGTGACTGAAGGCGGGAACTGGGGAAGGGCCAGAGGACATCAGCAAAAGGCGGGGTGGGCTGATCCCAGCCCTGAGCTCTGGCTGTGTCGGTGTGGATGCAGGGTGGCTCTGCCCTGAATCGGCAAGGGCTTCACTCGGGAAATGGCTCTGTAGGGAAACAGGAAAGCTGCTCAGGAAACACCTAAAGGCACCCAGTTGATATGCGGAGCCTGCTACTGGCTCTTGGAGCCCACTCCTGGGAACCGCATCCCGGCAGGGACAGTGAGGTGGGGACAGCGAGGTGGGGACAGCGCTGGGAAGATGAGCTGCCCCTGTGAGAGCTCAGCAAGTGGGAGTGTCTCCTGCCGGCTGCTGTAAGTGACCTGCTGTTTGCTTGGAAGGTCCTGGAACTTCCTGCCCTTAGCATGGCTCCCCTTTTCAGAATTTATCCCATTCAGTTTGATTCTGTCTATCTTGATTAACCAATATCTATTGCATATCCATCAGTTAAAAATACTTATAAAGTGCTTTTCTTAGTGAGATTTTTGTGGAAAGTTAACATTGTTACTGCAAATCTGAAACTTTCAGCTCTCTGTCATTTTATCCTGGAAACAATTTAATTAGAGCATGTTTTTAAAATAGAAGATGTCTTAGAAATAGGCTTGCTCCGTCCAGTGGGGCAAGCTGTGCTGGCTTGGGGAAGAGGGCCAGGGGTCACGCCAGGGACACGCAGCGTGGTGGGCAGACATGAAGTGCCTGGTACTGTCGCATCCTGATCCGGAATCCACGACTACATCACGTCACATGACAAAAGGGATTCTGCAAACGTGACAGACTGAGGGCCCTGGGATGGGGACAGGACCCTGACCGTCCCTGTGGTCCAGTCTAACTGCATGAGTCCAGCAAGACAGGCTTTCCAGCTGAGAAGGACCCGGCCCGCCCAGAGGGGGAGGAAGGCAGCCCCGGCCGGGAGGAGCAGAGCCTGGCGATCAGACAGCCTTCAGGCCGCACGACGCGAGGACACCGGGAAGGCGGGCAGTCACCCAGCCACAAGGAGCGCCATTCCCTGACCACCCAGAGACCAAGGAAACACAGCAGCCTCCAGAGGGGATGGCCTGCCCTGCTCTGATTCTCGCCTGCCCGGCATCCTGCTGGAGAGACAGGACAACCAGCTGGGGTCATCGTCCACCGCGGGATCTGTGGCCATGCATTTTGTCAGTGACAGAAAATGGGCAGAGATGACAGCATAACACGGGAAACAGCTCTGGGGAGGGGCCTGCCCCACGGGAGTGCCCACCTGTGAACCAGCGGTGCAGGCCTCAGCCACCCAGTGGGGTGTCCCTACGGGGCCACAGGTGCGGGGGCAGGTGGCGGGCTGGGCCGGGCCCTGGGGAGGGGGCCACCTCCTCCTGCGCCTTCCCGGGCCACAGGCTCCTGCCCCACTGGATGCAGGACTCGGTGGGCCGGACGGCCAGAACGCCAGCCTCTGATGGGCAGCTGGGCTGGCGCGGTGACTTGGTGGCCTGTGGTTAAACCTCAGTCCCTAAGGCCCAGTGGTTAGGGTGGCAGCAGAAAATGGACCTGCTCTGTCACCCTCTGAGATGCTTGGACTGAGGTGCCCAGAAATGGGTTTGGAGAAAGGTGGCAAGTTTACTTTAATGGAAAAATAGTTTCACTAGTCTAAATCATGTAATGTTGCTAAACAGAAAAAGACCCAATCACGTGGATGGCTAGATGATGGAGAAAGAGTCCACAGTTCAGAATCGGATGCTATATTACATGCAAGACTAGAAAACATTATAGCCAATGGTAAGGAGCAGAATATTACTCATAAACATTGGGAATACTGCCTTTCTGACATAAAGTTCTAAATGGATTAAGAGAATTAAGGGTGAGAAATCAAAGCATTAAAACTAGCAGGGGAAAGAAAAATGAGCATTTCTTAAACCTCTGGAGAGAGAGGCCTTTCTAGGCTCAAAGAAGATGAAAGGAAAAAAATCAATAGATCCAACACATTAAATAAAATATCACGTCTCTTTATTCCAAATGTCATGCAATTAAGGAGCTAGAAATAATTCGAAACAATATTTGCAGTAAATACAATAAAAAAGTTAATGCCTTTACTATATTAGGAGATTGTGAAATTACTAATAAAACACGAAGGGCTCTCAGGGTCTGTGGGTAACTAATGAGGTCATTTACTAACAAGGGGAAAAGAGTGATTTCACAATCATGAGGAAATCTCTTCTGCGTAAGACGTAGAAATCATAAGGGAATGTCCCTCCCATTCAGAAAATGAGAAAAGATTCACATAATCTACAAAATCATGTCTGTCCTGAGCCCATTAATGAGCTGAGGTCCTGAGGCCACTAAACAAGGGGGCCACACTCCAGATGGTGATCAGTGTGGGGCAGGCAGGCACATGAGCTGGTCGGCCTGCAGCAGAACCGGGGGCACGGTCGGGTGGGGATCAGCGTGAAACCCGGGAGCCCAGGCCCTCCCCATTCCCGCCGCAGGAGCTGGGGAAAGAGCCCTGCCTCCCGGTGAGAGCACAAGCCCAGAGGCCTGCCTGCAGGAGGAGGGAGGCCACCAGGCTCAGCATCCACTGGGACAGGGCAGAGTTGCCGCGGAGGAGCAGGCGGGTACTCCGGGGGCCAGCCCCCAAGTGCAGGCACAAACGCCTTGTCTAATTCAGAGCTGGACTGGAAGGATTGAGACCCCTGTCCCCAAAACAGGTCTCACACTGAATAACCAGCAGCAATGGTCTATTATGGGTGAGGGGCTGGGGCGCAGAAGGAGACTTCTGGGTGCAGGTGCGCTGGGAGGGGGCAGGAACCCAACAAACGCTGCAGGATCCCAGGCTCACTGAGCACAGCATATTGGCAGCCCACCTCTGGGGGAACCAGAACCCGTGGGGGACTGGGGTGGCGACAGAAACAGCAAAGCCCCAACCCAGTTCAGCCACCGCCGGGATCGATGCAGACTCACACACCAACATGAGAAGAGGTGTGCTCACTTTTGCGCGGGAATGTTGTTTTCCTCGGCCTCTACTGCTCTTCTACAGAGTCTGACATGCAATGAAAAATTTGAGACAGAAAAAAGCATGGAAAACTGCCCACTGTCAGCAAAGAAAGCAACTGAATGAACTAGATCCAGAGATGCTGAGCCGTGTCTACCGGACAGAGCGGTGAGGCCACTATGGCCAACATGCTTAAGGGCCCGGTGGGAAAGGTGCGCCTCACAGAGGAAGAGATGGAGCCCTGGAGCGGAGGCACAGGGGCCACACAAAGGCTCAAAAGGGGACATCAGAAATGACAAACGTGGTGTCAGAGGTGAAGAACCGCTTGTCTCATCAGAGGAGATGACACAGCTCAGGAAAGACTCAGTGATTGTGAAAACAGGTCAATAGAAATTAGCCAATATGAATCCAAGAAAGAAAGAAAAGAGAGCAGAATTTTAGTGTCAGCAATACCGAGCTGCCTAACACAGGGGCAAGTGGAGTCCCCGAGGAGAGAGAGAGAGTGGGGAGAAGGGATGCATGAAGAAAAAAAATGACAGAATGGTTCAAAATGAATGAAACACAACAAACCACAGATTCAAGGAGTTTAGGGATCTTCAAACGAGAAAACACCCAGACATAACATAGCCAAACTAACGAACACCAAGGGAAAGAGAAGCCAGGACAGGAGCCGGGGTGGGTGGGCGGCACGTCCCTCGGACGGGTGCAGGCTGGGGGTGAGGAGGGGTGGCCGGAGTGCATGGCGCTGGAGGGTCACAACAAGCATGGGAAGCCGGTCGGGCCAGAATTCCAGGCTCAGCAAAAATGACTTCAAAGATGAAGGCGTTACCACCTCATACCCATTAGAATGGCTACTACAAAAATGTTTAATAATTTTTTTTTAAAAAACAGAAAATGATAAGTGAAAATGTAGGTAAGTTGGAGCCCGTGTGCACTCATGGTGGGCATGTACGGCGCTGCAGCTGCCTTGGAAAACAGCCAGCCATTCCTCGGTTCGACATGGTTACCCTGTGACCTGGCAGCGCCACCCCTAGGTATATATATATATATACCCAAGAGAAAAAAAAAGAAAATGTCCACACAAAGTCCAAGGCAGCATTACTTACAACAGCCAAAAAGTGGAGACAACCTGATGAGCTGACACATGGATGAATAAAAACATGGCAGAGCCACATGGTGGGCAATTATTCGGCAATAAAAGGACTGAAGCTCTGGCCCGTGATCCAACATGATGTCCCTTGAAGATGTGACGCTAAGGGAAGGAAGGTCAATTCTGTATGATTCCATTTACATGAAGGGTCCAGAATACGCAGCTACGTGGAGAGAGAAAGTAGATTCATGGCTGCGGTGGGCTGGGGACAAGGGGGGTGGGGAGTGGCTGCTAAAGGTATAGGGTTTCTTGTTGCCGTGACAGAAATGTTCTAAATTTGTAGTGACAGTTGCATAGCTCTGTGAATATACTAAAACCTTGTGAATTCACACTTTAGGTGGGTGACTGACATATTAATAAAGTTGCTACCTAAAAAAGATTTAAATGTGAAGGAGAAATAAACTCTTTCAGAAAAACAGAAGTTGAGAGGATTTATCACCAGCAGATCTGCAGCACAAAAAAACAGTAAAGGACGTTCTTGAGGCAGCAGGGATGTTACCAGGTGGGACACTGGTCTACAGAGAGAAACTAAAAATAGCCAAAATGCTAAAAATGAGGGTGTATATGTGAAAGACCCATCTTATTTTCAATCCCTTTAAAATATAACATTCTTCAAAGCAAACCTAGTAACAATGCCTTGCACTGTACAACATGTATAGAAGTAAAATATCTGAAAATAATGGGAAGAAATGAGAAAGGGCAAGGGAAAGAGAAGGTCATTAATTATATATGAATTAGCATAATATCAAGGACTGTGATAAGCTAAAGATGATATTGAAACCCCTAAAACAAGCACCAGACATTAAAAAAGAAGTGTAATGAAGAAGCCAACAGCGGAGGTAAACTAGGACCATGAAAATCACTTAATCCCAAAGGAGGCAAGAAAAGGGAAATAACGAAGAGGTCATACACACAGAAAATCAAGAGCAGAAAACTAGATTTAAATCCAACCATGTCACTAAATATTAAATGCAAATGGACTGAACACACAATTTAAGGTAGACATTTTCAGATAAGATTTTTTGAAAAGACAAATACCAACTTTACATAATCTACAAGAAAGTCTCTAAATATAAAGGCATAGGTCAGTTAAAGGTAAAGTAACAGAAGTTATATCAAGCAAACTCCAGTTAAAAGTAAGCTGAAGTAATTGTATTAATGTTAAAACATGCAGATTTCAGAGCAAGAAACATTACTAAGGATTAAGAGGGACATTACATAATGATAAAGAAGCCTATGTATCAAGAAGATGTAGCAATCCTAAATATTCATGCATCAAACAACAGAGCTTCAAAAATACATAAAACCAATAGAAATGCAAACAGAAAAAGGAATATTCACAATTATAACTGGAGACTTCAAAACTCACCTCTTCAAGAGATAAAATAAGTGTGCAAAAATTGGTTAAGTATATAAAAGATTTCCGTTACTACCAACCAATTTGACACAGTGAACGTTTGTAGGATACATCACCCACTAGCAGCAGAATGGATAGTATTTTCAAGTGCACATAAAACATCCATCAAGACAGATCACATGCTATGCAAAAAAATAAATCTTATCAAAGTTAAAAGAACTGAAATGATTCTAAGTATGTTCTCTGGCAAAAAAAAAAATTAAACTAGAAATATATAGTAGATATAAAAAAATTAAATATTTGGAAATTTAAAAAGCACTTCTAAATAACCCACAGGTAAAAGAAGAGATTATAAGGAAATTAGAAAACTATTTTAAACTCAATGAAAATAAAAGCACAGTATACCAGAATTTGTGGGACACAACTAAAGTGGTATGGGGAGGAAAACTTATGATAATAAATACTTGCACTGGCAAACAAGGCCTCCAGTCACGACCTAATCACAGCCTAAGCTCCCATCTTAAAACACAGGACAGAGAAGAAGTAAATGCAAAGTAGGCAGCATAGAAATAGGAAAGATGTTAGTAGAAATCAATAAATTTGAAAACAAAACCAGTAAGAGAAATCAATGAAACTAAAAAATGGTGCTTTGAACATACCAATAATATTGAGAAACCTATGGAAAGATTGATTAGGAAAAAAAAAAGAAAAGACCTATTACCAGTATCAGGAATCATGGAGGGAAATCACTAAATATCCTACAGACAGATAACATAAGAGAAATGGTCAAATTCCTTGAAAGATACACACTAATAAAGCTCCCTCATAACTTGAGTAGCCTTTCATCCATTAAAGAAATTGAACTGGCGGCAAAAACCTTCCAAGAAAGAAAATCCTAGGCACAGACGCGCGCACTGCTGAATTCTACGGGGCCCACAGGGCACAGCTGACAACACACCTACATTAACCCCTCCAGAAGCACAGAGGAGAGGTGAACACTTGCCAGTTCTTCACAAGACTGACATTATTCTGATACCAAAACTAGACAATGATATTACAAGAAAAGAATAGCCCTCATTAAGATGGATGCAAAGGACCTAACAAAGCCAGCCACTCTATTCAGCAATACACAGAAAGGACAACAGAATGCGATCAAATGGGGAATACATAAGGAATGCAAAACTGGTTTAATATTTTTAAAAATGAGTCCATTTAATTCACTGTATTATATAGTGAAAAGAACAAACACAATTGTCTCAAAAGATGCAGCAAAGTCTTCTGACAGAAATAAAAACTCTAGGAATGAAAGGAAGCTCCCCAACCTGATGAGGGGCATCTACAAAAACAAAAACAAAAACCTTTGTAGCTGATGTCACACTTAACAGTGAAAGTGCTTTTCCCCTAAGATAGGGGAACAATGCAGAACACCTATTCTCCCTACTTCTACTCAATACTGAACAAGAAAAAGAAGTAAAAGACATACCAAATGGAAATAGATAAATCATTCTTATTCACATGTGACTTGATCTTCTATATAGAAAATCCCAAAGAATCTGTCTAGAACACGGAAGTAAGGGTAGCAAGTTAACAGAATAAAAGGTCAAAAGTGAAAAATCAATTATATTTATCAGTTATATTTCCATGTACTAGCAACAAATTACTCTGTTTCAAAACAGTTTTTACAATTTTACAATACACCAAAATAATATGAAATACCTAGGACTAAATCTAACAAAGTATTTACAATATTTGTACACTTAGAGCCACAAGAAATCCATGAGAGAAACGACCTAAACAAACGGAGAGATATACCGTGTTCATGGATCATGAAACTCAGTAGTTAGGATGTTAATTTTCTGCAAATTGAAACATAGATTAAATGCAATCCCAATTAAAATCCTGATTGGCCTTTTTTTTGTAGAAACTGACAAGCTGTTTCTAAAATAGATAACGGAAAAAGCAATTTAAGATAATAATCAAGATGGAGCTGGAAATCACTGCCTGACTTTCAGCTTACAAAGAATCTACAGTAATCAAGACAGTCTGGTATTGGGGTAAGGATACAGATCAATGGAGCAGAATAGAAAATAGAACATGTATTATCCGCTCAGTTGATATTTAACAAGGGGCCCAAGAAAATTCATTGGAGAAAAGATGACCTTTTGAACAAATGGTGCTGGAGCAATTAGGCCTCTGTGTGTGCCAAGGACCTCGCGGCTCAGTCCACGGGTCACACGTGGCAAGGAATGATCTGCAGAATCTGAGAGGCAACGGAGCAGCTGAGAAGCACCTACAAACGGAGAGCTGCTCGGAGGGGCGGGTCTGGGTGGGGACCTGGAGTGGATGAAACCACCGCGGCCTCCTTGCCGCCCAGCCGCGCTCCGGGTCTGGCAGGTGCAGAGCGTGCAGGAGGCTGGGGCCCCACAGCCCTGTGTCCCGTCGCGCCTGTGTGGCGCGCAGTGGAGGCGGAACAAAGTGGGGGGGAGGCCCTGGGTGAAGACCCAATACCTACCACCAGCCCCTCAGCCCACCCCACCCACCTCTTTATTCCCTTTGCTAAATGCCACCAAAGGTCCTTCTGGCCTGGGGTTCTCTCTTCTTTCCTCCCTGAGAGCAGAGGTGGTACAAGCCACGTTTGCTTTTTAATAAAACTCTGAAGGACATGCCCGCCAGCCACGGGGAGTCTGTGAGGCACTCAGAGATGAACGTCAGCCTCAAACACGTGGACCTTTTCGAACAAAGAGTCCAGGTGCTGACTCGTCCTGATTAAGTTCATTTCCAAACATCCAGGAGCCTCCTAAAGGTTTGTCTGGGGGGCTGGGGTGTAGACGGTGTTGATGAGAGTCGGAACCCTTCATCCTGAGTGGGACACAGTCACCAGCTCGGAATCCATCCCTCCCCGAGGCTGGGCCTGGCTTCCCTCTGAGGCCAGCTCTTCCTGAGCCCAGTCCACGGCTCGCTGGTGGGGTCTCCTGCGACACCCCGTGCGGACTGTGTCCACCTGGAAGGTGATGCCACGGGCATGTGCTGGCGTAATTTCCTGAGGTGTTAGGGGCACAGGTGAGACTAGTCACACAAGAGGGCCTCCAGGAAGGCTGCAGGGGGAATGGACGCGGCCCGCTGGGGAGCACACCTGTCGGTAAGTGGAGGCTGCTGCTGGCATGCGGGCCCAGGCGGCCAGGGCTGGATGTGGGCAGTGAGCACCTCTGGTCTGGGGCCCTGGAGCCCATTCACCCGCCTGAAGCTCACCTTGGGGGCTGGACCAGCAGGGCTGTGTTTCCGAGACAGGCAACATGTGCCCGTGAAATTCACAGGGGAAGATGGGTGACATTTTCACGGGGCCACACTGTTCCTGCTGCGCAGGTCCTGGCCTTCAACCCCTGTACCAAAGAGGGCTGTTTGCGGCCTGAACGGAAAACTGTCATCGCCACCCACCCGCACCTGCCAACGGAGGCGCGAGGAGGGCAGCAGGAGGCGGTCTCTGCCGGGGGTGCTCCCAGCTCACGCAGCCCGGCAGGCCCGCCACCAGGCCCCGGCGCTCGCCGACAGCAGCTGGCCCCACGCCCGCAGGGCTGCAGTGGCGGCCCCTCGCCCTCTGAGCCCCCGGCGTTGCAAGCACACCCCGCTGTCTGGTGAGATCCTACTGTCGGGTAGGGTCTTACAGGGCAGGCCTTCCATGGGCTGCCTGCTCAGCAACACCAGCCACCACACACTCTTAACAGGTGCCCCTCAAATCATCACCCAATCGCGGAAAAGAAAACGGATACGAGTTGTGCGCGCCGCGCACACCCAGCCATCTCCGCAGCCCCGGGAGTGGGTGTGCTGTCATCTGCAAGATACTGTTTGTCTGCTGCTCAAATCCCAGGGAGCCTCTGGCCTGAAGGGAGTGGGCCCAGCCCTCCTTCCAGTGCACAGAGCATGCATAGGAAAGAAGTTTCAGCACCTTCCTCTGTGATATTCTCTACGGATTTAAGCTCACATGTTCCCCGCAGGATGCACGATGCGCGGAGGGCTGACCTCTCTGGCGCACGGCCCCCCTCAGGAGCCAGGCGGCATTTCACTACCGATCTGTTCAGAGGCGTGTATCTAGCAAGGAGACTCCGAAATGCCCGACTGTGATCTCGGCTGTGGATGGGAACAGCTTTCTCTGTGCTGTCACTGCCCCCCCCCCCCACTCATGAACCAGCTGCAGAACGCAAGGCAGGGGCCGGTGTTTCATCTGGCGCCTGCTGGCGCGTCTCAGAGCCCCTCTCTTCACATCTCAGCAAACGGCAATATCAGATCCCCTTGCGTTGTTTCCACCACAGCCATGCCGGCCCCAGTCAAGCACCGGTTTTCTCTGGACAACCAGAGAAACTGAGGCAGGAGGCAAGAATGACCACTTCTTTCACAGAAAAGTGGTGGGAATCAGTGAAGAAGCAGCTGTTTCCTAAGAACACGAGAGCAGAAGGAGGTGGCCTAAGAAGTGTGGTCAAGGGGCAAATTGTCCTTCTTGATTAAGTTTCAGAAAAACACCACCCAAGCACAGGGCAGGTAGGGGCTGAGGCTGGGGCCACACAGGTGTGCAGGTGCTAAAATGGAAGTGAGGCCCAGCCAGGACTGGGGGCGGGGCCTGTGCACACAGCGCTCACCACGCCCGGGCTGAGTGAGGTCACAGCCTGGCTCCCCACCCGTGGCTGCCATGGAAACAAGCTCTGGCTTTGCCGATGTGATAAAAAAAACTCCGTGTTTAAGAGGAGAAACCTCCTGGCCTGAAGGAAGGGGGCCCAGCCCTCCTTCCAGTGCACACAGAGCATGAATAGGGAAGACGTTTCAGCACCTCGCTCTGTGATATTCTCTACAGATTTAAGCTGACATGTTCCCCCAGGCTGTTAGCTTTCTAGCTGCATATGCATGCACGCTAAATACGGAAGCGAGTTCAATAGCTCAGACCTGTGCAGAAAGACCTCAGCCCACAATGAAACAGCAGAGCCCCTGCAGCGTCCAGAACAGAAGCACCCGCGTCTCCGGCACTTACAGTTGTCTGTCCTCACCGCGTCTCATCCTGCCCGGCTCTCCCAAGACGCAGGCCTGTGTGTGCGACCAGTCACAGGCTTCTATGACTCAGCAAGGCTTCCAGCTTTCCTGTTTCAGATGGAATTTACCACGCTGTAACTACCTCCAGGGGGAGGCACCATCCCCTGGCGTTCCTCAGCAGAAGCCTATAGCAGGATCACTACGCTCCCGAAGGAGGAGGAGGCCGTGTAAATGCTGCACACAGACAGGTGCTCCCGGTAACGCCAGGAGGCTCCACTGGGAGCCTGCACAGACCACCAGGGGTGGGGAGGGAGCTGCTGCTCTGCCCACTGGGAAAGGCACAGCCCTGGGGATGAGGTCCAGAAAGCTGCTCTGCTCTGTGTTCACAGGAGGGATCCTGGGCCCAGGGCCGGTGCGACCACAGCCTCACAGGACCAGACAGGTGAGGGGCAGGCAGTGTGGGTGACTCTGCCCACGGGCTTTCCCAGCTCTGCCTCAGGAGCGTGTGCTGGTCCGCTTTGCCTTAGAGGATCCCCTCTGGACTTTGTCACTAAAGACCAATAGTATGAGCAAACTTCCACTCCAAAGAACATCTTTTATTTGAAATGGTGAGACATAGAAGGGGTTGGTATCCATGAAAATGCAGAAATGAATCCAGCAGATAAGACCAGGGATTGCTGAGCACATGAGCCCCTGGCAGAAACTCCAGCTGGACCCTCAAACTTCCTGAGAACCAAACTAACTCAGTTCGCCTTTTGGGAAATGCAGCCGCCTCCAGGCTTCCGGGCTGGAGGCACTAGAATCCAGCTGGTCCTATTCAATCAGGGAAACAGTCAGGGCCTGATGCAGGTGGCCTGGCCTGCCCGGCCTTGCCCAGGACATAAACTGCAGCTGTCCCAGAGTCTGGAAGTGTGCAGGGGACACAGCTCCTGGCCCTGGTCCTCCCCAGAGGGTCATGCAACCCCTGCTCCCAGCCAGCTCTGCCCTAGGCACCTAGGTCTATACCCACCCCTGCCCAGTCCCATCTCTTCCCACTGGACTCAAATGTTCAAATTCCACCCAATACCAGAGCAGCGGGCATCCTTCTGACATGACCCACAGAGTAAATGCCAATAATAACAAAATATGACAAAACATTAATGATTGTGGAACCTTAGCTTTGGTGATACTTGCTGTTCATCCAGTTCTGGTTAATGCTCACTAATTAAAACCAATTACCAAGCTGACTAATTACGACCATTTCTATGCCTTTGACAAGATGCTACTGATGCTGCTGAGGACCTCTCCCGATCGGTACTCTCCAGGCCCTGACATGCTCTGCTCACTCGACAGTCACGAAAAGTCCATGGACGGCCTATTACCACTGTGTCCACGTTCCAGGGGAGGAACCTGAGGCCCCGGGAGGATGGGCAGTCTGCACCCACTCTCACAGTGGACAGGCACTGCGGCCAGAGGCACCCACCGAGCAGACACCATCAGGCCCTACAACAGGAACACACTCATGCTGTGGGTCTGTCAAGGCCCCAGCACCTGTCTCAGAGGGTGGCCACTCTCTGGGTCAGAGAGACACAGCAGCTGGTGGCCTCTGCAGGCAACTAACTGTAACTCAGCAATTCAACTTCTAGAAATTTATCCTAAGGAAATGATGTAATGATGGTACTTTTGTAGAGATTTACTTAACAAATACTCTCATCACACTTCCTCTGTGCCAGGCACTGTGCCAGGAACTTCAAACATAACTCATTTAGGGAGGATTACAGCAATGTTGCTGATAATGTAACAGCGAACGATTGAAAGAGTCCTAAATGTCCAACAGCAGAGAGACAGTTTACATAAGGACAGACCTCACGCTACAGGAACACAACGGCAGCATTTAAAAGTACCTTACATCCATACGTACTGACATAGATATAATCAACATATTAAGGATTTTTTAAAGCCAACTATAAAAGAAGAGTATAGTGTGATCGCATTTATATTTTTCAACATGCAAAAGAATGAAGTTGGGCCCTTACCTAACACACTACATGAAATTAACTCAAAATAGATCAGGATCTAAAGGTAAGACCTGAAACAATAAAACTCTTAGAATGAAAGAGGACAAAAATCTTCACAACATTGGACTTGGCAATGATTTCTTTGATATGACACCAAAGGCCCAGGTAACAAGAGAAAAACAGACAAAATGGGCTTCATGAGGAGAAGGCTTAAACATGGTGGCATGAGAGGTGAGACATAAATCTCCCCAAACCACACATAATATGAAAATATAGCAAATACATCTAATCCTGAAAGAGTAACAGGAAAGAATGCTGTGGTAGACTGCCTATTCCTGCAGAAAACAGCAGACTTCAAGGAAAAGGGTCAAGTACCAAAGCCGTTATCCAGAGGGACCCCAGCCCTTCCCCCACCCCAGCTCACCAGAGGGAGGAAGAGAAACGGAACAGGGAGGGGATGGAGGCCTAGGACTGCTGAACACCCAGCCCTGGAGATCTGCTCTGGGAGCACAAACCTGCATTACATGGTGCTCTGGAGATTAGTGGGGTTGGAAAGCTAAGACAGGAGGAAGACTTGGAGACACTGAGATTCCAGCTGCTTGTAGAAAACTTGTACCCACAACTGGCCACTCTGGGACAAAAGAAAGGCGGGCACTCTCAGAGACTTCCTAACAGCGAGAGGGCTGCTAAAGGGGCAAAGATTGCACAGAGCTTGCTGCTCAGGAGAAAGGACAGGTGGACAAAATTGTCCAGGTGCACTCGGCCCAGCAGGTTGGGAGCTCTCAGGAGCTTCAGGTGCTCCATCCTCCTGGCTGGCTGTGCAGCTACAAGGCCCCCCACTATATGCAGCCTGCTTCACCTTCCTCCCAGTCAGCACCAGCTCGCAAACTGGCTGCACCAGCTATTGCGCCAGGCCAGCCAGAGGGCGGCACCACCCACAGCAGCTACAAGCACAAAGCATAGAGGCTTCTCCCTGTACACTCGGTCCACTGGCCCTGGCAGTGGAGGCAGGCACTGAAGCAAGGAAACAGGAAAGAGCTCTTTCCTCCCAACAGGCACCAGCGTCACTCACCTACAACCCCTGCCATTGCTCCAGGGGCTGAGCAGCTCCAGAAAGTAGAGCTTCTGGGCACTAGAAGGTGCCACCTACAAATATAAAACGTCAAAGGAACCTGGTTCAAACCAAAATCCCACAAACACCAGAAAGAGGACCAAGTGAAACTGAACTCATCAATCTTCCTGAAAGAGATTTTAAAATAAAAATCATAAACCTGCTCATGGAGTTACAGAAAAATATTTAAGAACTCAGGGAGGAATTCAAAAATGAGATACAAACATTGAAGAATACAGTATCTGAAATGAAACATACAATGGAGGGATTTAAAAGCAGAATAGATGAAGTAGAGGAGATGGTAAATGAAATAGAAATTAGAGAAAAGGAATACAAAGAAGCTGAGGCACAGAGAGAAAAAAGGATTTCTAGGAATGAAAGAATGTTGAGAGAACTGTGTTATCAATCCAAATGGAACAATATTTGCATTATAGGGGTACTAGAAGAAGAAGAAGAGAGAAAAAGGGATAGAAAGTGTCTTTGAGGAGGTAATTGCTGAAAACTTCCCCATTCTGGGGAAGGAGACAGTCTCTCAGGCCATGGAGGTGCACAGATCGCACAACACAAGGGACCCAAGGAAGACAACACCAAGACATATAACAATGAAAATGGCAAAGATCAAGGATAAGGACAGAGTATTAAAAGCAGCCAGAGAGAAAAAAGATCACATACAAAGGAAAACCATTCAGGCTATCATCAGACTTCTCAACAGAAACCTTACAGGCCAGAAGGGAGTGGCATGATGTATTTAATGCAATGAAGCAGAAGGACCTGGAACCAAAAATACTCTATCCAGCAAGATTATCATTTAAATTTGAAGGAGAGGTTAAATACTTTCCAGATAAGCAAAAGCTGAGAGAATTTACCTCCCATCAACCATCTCTATAGTGTTTTTTGGAGAGACTGCTATGATGGAAGTCTTCCTAAGGCTAAATAGCTGTCACCAGAGAAAATAAAACCACAGTAAAGAAAGTAAACCAATTAATTACTAGACAGATGCAAAATCAAATCAACTACCCCCAAAGTCAGTCAAGGGATAGACATAAAGTACAGAATATGATACCTAATACATAAAGAATTGAGAAGGAAGAAAAAGGAGGGAAAAAAAAGAACCTTTAGATTGTGTTTGTAACAGCATACTAAGTGAGTTAAGTTGGACTGTTAAATAGTAAGGAAGTTACCCTTTGACCTTTGGTAACCACGAATCTAAAGCCTGCAATGGCAATAAGTACACACCTATTGATAATCACCCTAAATGTAAATGGTCTGATTGGACCAATCAAAAGACATAGAGCCACTGAAAGGAAAAAAAAAAACAGACCCATCTATATGCTGCCTACAACAGACTCACTTCAAACCCAAAGACACGCACAGACTAAAAGTGAAGGGATGGAAAAAGATATTTCATGCAACTAATGGGGAGAAAAAAGCTCAGTACTTGTATCAGACAAAATAGACTTCAAAACAAAGATAGTAACAAGAGACAAAGAAGGACATTACATAATGATAAAGGGGTCAGTCCACCAAGAGGATATAACCATTATAAATATTTATGCACCCAACCATAGGAGCATCCACATATATGAAACAAACACTAACAGTATTAAAGGGGGAAACAGAATTCATTTTAGTAGACTTCAACACACCACTCACTCCAAAGGATAGAGCTACCAGACAGAAAAAAGTAAGGAGACACAGGCACTGAACAACACACTAGAACAGATGGATCTAACAAACATCTATAGAACACTCCACCCAAAAGCAGCAGGATACACATTCTTCTCAAGTGCACATGGAACATTTTCAAGAACAGATCATATACTAGGCCACAAAAAGAGCCTCAGTAAATTCAAAACTACTGAAATTGCACCAACCAGCTTCTTAGACTACAAAGGTATGAAACTAGAAATAAATTATGCAAGAAAATAAAAAAGCCCACAAACACATGGAGGCTTAACAACATGCTAAATAACCAATGGATCAATGACCAAATAAAAACAGAGATCAAGCAATATATGGAGACAAATGACAACAGTAACTCAACGCCACAAAAAAAAAATCTGTGGGATGCAGCAAAGGCTGTGCTAAGAGGGAAGTATACTGCAATACAGGCCTACCTCAGGAAAGAAGAACAATCCCATATGAACAGTCTAAACTCACAACTAATGAAACTAAAAAAAGAAGAACAAATGAGGCCCAAAGTCAGTAGAAGGAGGGACATAATAAAGATTAGAGTAGAAATAAATAAAATCAAGAAGAATAAAACAATAGAAAGAATCACTGAAAACAGGAGCTGGTTTTTCAAGAAAATAAACAAAATAGATAAACTCCTAGCCATACTCATCAAGAAAAAAAGAGCCTACACACATAAACAGAATCAGAAATGAGAAAGGAAAAACCACTATGGACCCCACAGAAATACAAACAATTATGAGAGAACACTATGAAAAATCATATGCTAACAAATTGGAAAACCTAGAAGAAATGGAAACTTTCTAGAAAAATACAACCTTCCAAGGCTGACCCAGGAAGAAACAGAAGATCTGAACTGAGCAATTACCAGCAACGAAATTGAACTGGTAATCAAAAACCTACCTAAGAACAAAACTCCTGGACCGGATGGCTTCACCGCTGAATTTTATCAAACATTTAGTGAAGACCTAATATCCACCCTCCTTAAAGTTTTCCAAAAAATGGAACAGGAGGGAGTACTTCCAAACTCATTCTATGAGGCCAACATCACTCTAATACCAAAACCAGGAAAAGACACCACAAAAAAGAAAATTACAGACCAATATCTCTGATGAACATAGATACAAAAATACTCAACAAAATATTAGCAAATCGAATTCAAAAATACATCAAAAAGATCATCCATCTTGATCAAGTAGGATTTATTCCATGGATGCGAGGATGGTACAATATTCAAAAATCCATCAACATCATCCACCACATCAACAAAAGGAAGGGCAAAAACCACACGATCATCTCCATAGATGCTGAAAAAGTATTCAATAAAACTCAACATCTATTCATGATAAAAACTCTCAACAAAATGGGTATAGAGGGCAAGTACCTCAACATAATAAAGGCCATATATGACAAACCCACAGCCAACATTTACTTAAAGTGAGAAGCTGAAAGATTTTCCTTTAAGATCAAGAACAAGACAGGGATGCCCACTCTCCTCACTTTTATTCAACATAGTTCTGGAGGTCCTCACCACGGCAATCAGACAACACAAAGAAATAAAAGGCATCCAGATTGGTAAGGGAGAAGTCAAACTTCCACTGTTTGCAGATGACATAATATTGTACATAAAAAAACCTAAAGAATACACCTTAAATCTACTAGAACCAATAACTGAATTCAGCAAAGTTTCAGGATACAAAATCAATGCACAGAAATCTGTTGCATTCCTATACCCTAATGATGAACTAGCAGAAAGAGAAATCAGGAAAACAATTCCATTCACAATTGCATCAAAAATAATAAAATACCTAGGAATAAACCTAATTAAGGAAGTGAAAGACCTATACCCTGAAAACTGTAAGACACTCATAAGAGAAATTAAAGAAGATACCAATAAATGGAAATCTATTCCATGCTCATGGATAGGAAGAATTAATATTGTCAAAATGGCCATCCTCCCTAAAGCGATCTACAGATTCAATGCAATCCTTACCAAAATACCAAGGGCATTCTTCAACAAACTAGAGCAAATAGTTCTAAAATTCATATGGAACCACAAAAGACCCCGAATAGCCAAGGCAATCCTGAGAAGGAAGAATAAAGTGGGGGGATTACACTCCCCAACTTCAAGCTCTACTACAAAGTCACAGTATCAGGGCAATTTGGTACTGGCACAAGAACAGACCCATAGATCAATGGAACAGACTAGAGAGCCCAGATAACAAGCATATATGGTCAATTAATATACAATAAAGGAGCCATGGATATACAATGGGGAAATGACAGCTCTTCAACAACTGGTGTTGGCAAAACTGGACAGCTACATGTAAGAGAATGAAACTGGATTATTATCTAACTCCATGCACAAAAGTAAACTAGAACTTTTTCCTGAATGCAACTCCTCGGGCAAGGGAAACAAAAGCAAAAATGAACAAATGGGACTATATGAAGTTAAAAAGCTTCTGTACAGCAAAGGACATCATCAGTAGAACAAAAAGACATCCTACAGTATGGGAGAATATATTTATAAATGACATATCTGACAAGGGCTTAACATCCAATATATATAAAGAATTCACACACCTCAACACCCAAAAAGCAAATAACTTAATTAAAAAATTCGGTTGGAGGATATGAACAGACAATTCTCCAAAGAAGAAATTCAGATGGCCAACAGGCACATGAAAAGATGCTCCACATTGCTAATTATCAGGGAAATGCAAATTAAAACCACAGTGAGATATCACTTCACACCAGTTAGAATGGCCAACATAGAAAAGACTGGGAAAAACAAATGCTGGCAAGGATGCAGAGAAAGGGGAACCCTCCTACACTACTGGTGGGAATGTAAGCTAGTTCAACCATTGTGGAAAGCAATATGGAGGTTCCTCAAAAAAACTAAAAATAGAAATACCAATTTACCCAAAGAAAGCAAGATCTCAGATTCAAAAAGACATATGCACCCCCAGGTTTGTTGCAGCACTATTTACAATAGCTAAGATATGGAAGCAACGTAAGTGCCCATCAGTAGATGAATGGATAAAGAAGATGTGGAGCATATGCACAATGGAATATTATTCAGCCATAAGAAAACGAATCCTACCGTTTGCAACAACATGGATGGAGCTAGAGGGTATTATGCTCAGTGAAATAAGCCAGGCGGAGAAAGACAAGTACCAAATGATTTCCCTCATCTGTGGAGTATAACAATGAAGCAAAACTGAAGGAACAAAACAGCAGAAGACTCACAGAACCCAAGAAGGGACTAGCAGTTACCAAATGGGAGGTGGCTGGGAGGGAGGGAGAGGGAATTGAGGGGTATTATGACTAGTACACATGGTGTAGTGGGGGTCACGGGGAAGACAGTGTACCACAGAAAAGACAAGTAGTGACTCTGGCATCTTACTACATTGATGGACAGTGACTTCAATGGGGTATGGGGGGACTTGATAATAGGGGTAAATGTAGTGACCACAGTGTTTTTCATGTGAAACCTTCATAAGTATGTATATTAGTGATACCTTAATAAAAAATATGCTAACCTAAAAAAAAGGGCTTCATGAAAACTTTAAATCTTGCTTATCAAAAGACTATCCGCACAGTAAAAAAGGCAACCCACAGAACGGGAGAAAATGTTTGTAAATCATATGTCCGATAAGGGATTAAAATCCTGAATATATAGAGAACTCCTAAAACTCAACAACCTGATTAAAAAACGGGAAAGGGCTTGAATAGATATTCCCCAAGAAGTGAGCAAAAAGCACATGAAAATGTGCTCCACATGGCTGACCATTCAGGAAGTGCACGTAGAGCTTCAGCGGGGCCACCTCAGTCAGAAGGCGCTGCCCTCAAACAGAAAACAAGAAGGGTTGGTGCGGACGCCAAGAATCCGGAACCCTGAGCACAGCTAGGGATGTAAAATAGTGCGGCCACTGTGAAGGTAGCACGGTGGCTCCTCAAAACGCTCAATGAAGAACTAGCACGTGACCAGCAGGCCACTCCTGGGAATACACCCAAAGGCCTGGAAGCAGGGCCTCCAAGAGCTGTGTGCCCACCGACTGGCACAGCCGCTTATCACGACAGTAAGACACCATCGCAGCCAGGGCGCCCACAGACAGTAAGTGGATAAGCGAATTGTGTTTACAGGTTACAGTATTATTCAGGGCCCACAGTCCCAGGTTTCCACTGTCTTCCCTGGGCCCTAGGTCAGCCCCCTCTCCCTCCCCTGTGAAATGAGCTGGGCCCGCCCTGCCTTCTGGGGGGAGGTGCTCAGGCTGAATCCCTTGGCCATCTTGCCAGCCATACCATCACTTTTTAAACAGCTGCACTACCTGGACACAAAGAGCCTTTAAAAATATCAGCTCCCCAGTTCCTCTCTGGTTCTCCAAGGTGAAGCAGCCTGCTTCTGGAAATCTAAACTCCTGTGGGTGCACATGGCCAGTGAGAGTGGATGGGCAGGGTGGTCCCCCAGGGCCATCCTCCCCCAAGCCACAGCTCTGGCTTCCCTTGGCTCTGCCCCACCCCAGACCTGCAGCTGCACTCCCAGCTTCAGCAGTCCTGGAGGTCAGCTTGTGGAGGGGCTGGCCTCCAGCCCTAAGGATGGGGTGCCTCTGAGCCCCTGCACGTGACGGGCACAGCCAGCCGGAGCCCACCACCTCTTCCCCAGGAGGCCGGCCTGATCGCCCTCAGGCACCTGCAGATGCCATGTAAAACACTGTCCACTGAGAAATATGCAACTTTGTGTTTGCAAGGGCCCTCTTGACAATCCAACCCTCAAAAACACAGCCTCTCTCCAGGAAGATTTTTGGCAAATCTCAGTTCATAACAAAGACTTCTGACATGCAGCCCCAAGTCTGGGGGACAGATGTGTCCTGGTGTGCACGGAGTCCAGACCACCGTAGGCGCTTCGCCTCAACCACCCACACTGGCTGATGACGCAGTCCCGGGGCAGGCAGCCCCTGCGGCCTTCCAGAGGGAGGCTCACTGTGGGAACGGCTTCTCCCCATGCCTGCAGCTGAGCTTAGCAAAAGCCCAAGAACGTCCCACCATGGGAACTGCGGCAAAGCCACGACAAGGCAGTGAGCCCGTCCGCGGGGGCGCAGGCGCGCGCGGTGGTCCAGGACCAGCAGAGAGCTGTGGTCCAGAGCCCGGGCGGTGAGCCTCTCCCACGCTGAGTGAGCCTGCCGCGTGACACCTCCGGGCCACTGGTGCGGGAAGGGCCTGCGGAGGGGGGGTGCACGCCCCGAGAGGAGGCGCCGTGTCTGGAGCAGGAAGGGCAGCTCGTCTGTAGTCACGCCCAACAGGCGCCGGAGCCAAGTCCACTCACAGCGGTGCCCTCCGTCAGGATCAGACCAGCTCTCCAGCGGCCTGGGGCACCCCCTGCTCACGTGTGGTTAGCCTTTCCACGCGCACGTCCCCTCAGGGCCAGCACCACGGGAGGAAGAGGCTTTGCTGGCCTCACCGGGCCAAGTGTGCCCTCTGTCTGTCCCCCTGCACATGCTGGTAGGTCCCCCGGGGAGGCAGAGGCTCTGCTGGCCTCGGCCTTGCTACTCTCCTCCCTCTGGAGGCCATTCACCCGTGCACACCGGGGGCCCCCACACAGCTGAGCCCGCTCGGCAGGGAGACAGCCTGCACGTGGGTGGGTTCTAGAGCCCCTGAGCACCCCAACCTCAGAATCAACCCCTCGGCACCCAGTGCATTCCACAGATGCTACCCCATCGCTCCCCAGATGAAACAGTCTTGCCCTGAAAGGTATGCCCACCTGCGGCAGCAGCTGAGGCCTGGCCGGCCCTCGGCCCTGGCACCGGGGACGCCGTAGCTCCCACCACCAGCACCTGCAGACACGGGAGCCGGCCTCAGCCTCAGGTGCTGAGCGGCGAGCGCGTGGCCGGGTTGTGGCTGAGGCTGGCCCTCTGTGGGGACGCCCTCTCCCTGCGGTGTGTGCCCGCGCCCGTGTGCTTGGCACTCACTGGCCTACGTGATCCCAGAGCCACCGAATTCACCACACTCGCACTAGGTAGAGTGTGGAGGGTGGCTGCCCATGGCTGAACCCGAGGTAAGGCCCTTTCACGGGGTAGAAACAAGTTGCAGCTGGGCACGGGGCCTGCCCGACAGGAGGCCTGGGCAGCACTGCCTGGGGGCTGTGGGGGAGGCCCCTGCTTGGCCGGCCTGAGCCCTTCCAAGCGGGCGCCCTGCTTGTCTCACCAGGTCCTGACCTGAGTCTGCCGGGAAGTGGCCACGCTGTCCTGCCCTGTGTCCCTCCGTCCGTCTTCCAGCTCGCTCCAGCAGGCTCACACATGGCAGCCGGCCGCTGACAGCCTCCCTCCCTCCTTCCTGTGCTTGCTCACCATGCCCATTTCTGTGCCCTCGGATCCCGTCCTAGAATATGTGCCCTGCACGCAGGCCAGCACCTCCGGTCTGCCTTGGGGCCCAGGCTGGGAGAGGTGGTCCCGGGAGTGGGCGTGGAGAGCGGCCTCAGGGAGGGAATCTGGGACCAGAAAGGGGAATCCGGGTGGGGTTCTGGGACCCCGCTGGGGCTCTGGAAGTGCGTCGCCCATGCTCCAGCAGCTGTGGAAGCGGGGTGCTGTCGCCCTGGGATGGATCAGGACATGGGGCGGGGCGGTGGGAGCAGCAGGGTCGTGTCACACCCGCGTTGTGCGGTTGACAGTCTCCTGTAACAGCCCTGGGACTGTGCACAGTGCAACTGGCAGCTCAGGTGGACAGCTTCCAGCCTCGGGCACACCCTTGAAGGACCAACGCCTCAGGGCGGCCGGTGCGAGGGCTCATCCTGTCCTGTCCACACAGGCAGCGGGGCAGGCATCGCCGTGAAGGCGGAAGGACCTTCTCTGGGGCTGACTGCACAGCCTTAAGAGGCCTTGGTGTCAAGGTCAGAACGCTGGGAGGAGGTGAGGCCCTGACCCGGGTGGGGACATGTGTGGAGACCCCGGGCTGGGAGAAGCCGCTTCCCCGCCTGTCAGAGGACACCTGCTGTTTCTCAGACTGGCTCCTGCCCCCATGACGTCAGACCCACAGCCACAGGGAGCCTGCATGGAAGTGTGGGCCTCGAGCAGGAGCCCAGGCCTCCAGAAGGCGGGCATGCAGAGTGGACATCCTGGGGCCCAGGGCCCTGTTGGACCCAGAGGCCAGGCCCTTCCACAGGAGGGGTGCTGGGGAGGTCCACTTAGGCCATCCCCATGGAGGCAGGAGACCTGCTGTGAACCAGCTCCCAGGATCCCTGGTGACGCCAGGATTCCAGGTGGCAGAGGCTGCCGTGTGGGGCCTCCCACCCACCCACCCTGCCCCTGGTAGGGGCTGGTGACATGAGTGTGGCCTGATGAGTGTAACCAAAAGATGCCCGAGAGCTGGTGCTGGGAAGTCTGATGCCACCTGCAGACCCCACTTCTTCACCCCTAGAGGTTCCCAGGCGAGTCGGACCGGGGCCCCTGAGCAGGGAGAGCTGGTGCCTTTGAAGGGTTCCACCCCCACAGGGACGCAGAATAAATGCCCAACCCCTAGGCCTGCAGCCACCTGCACAGAGATGGTGCCAGGGCGGGACCGGTGGACCCGAGTGCCACCCTGGACCCCGGGGAGCCTGCAGGGGAGGGAGAGGTCCCCTGCACACATGCTGCCCCCTGTAGGGCACCCCTCCCCCTCTCATCCGGGGCCCCAGTCCTGTGCCAGCCATGCTGGGGCTCCCCCACTTTTCAGAAGAGAAACCTGGGCTGGGAGAGGTTTGGAGCCGCAGTGGGCGGGGGCTTCTGGCCCGGAGCAGACTGCAGTGGACGGGCCGCCAGGACCAGAGGCAGTGTCACCTGCCCTGCACATGAATGCGACACTTAACAGGTGATTGGATTACGTGTCTGCCCTGGAGACCAAGGCAGGGCAGCTCCAATTCCAAGGCTCAGAGGGTGGGACCCCCGGGCCCCTCGCCCTCCCAGGGGCCCAGCGACACAGTGGGTACCAGGGAGGGGCCAGTGGGAGAGAAAATAAGGGGCAGCTGGTGAGTTCCCACTGACCAAGCTCCCAAATTCAGAATTTTAAGATGAGGAACAATGAGAAAGTGACGTGAGTGTTAATCAAGCTCCCGGCGAGGCGGCAGCACAGGCCCCAGCAGCTCCCCAGGCCCTTGCCTCGGCCTCCCCCCAGTCACCCCCTCATCTGACGTCGCCCTGGCCAAAGGCCTTTTGGTGAAGCCTGCTTAATTTCCTCCCAAATGCTGACAGAAGAAAACATTGAATTTTAATTGATTCATGCTATTTCTCAAGCCAGTTGCCCTGAGCTGTGGTTCTCAAGGCGAGCTACCCATGTGCGCTGGGCCATGTGTGAGCCAGTTTTGTTATTGATAAGCCACCCACCCCTTGCTGTCCACCTCCCACGGAGAGTCCAGCTTCCAATCGCTGTTCTGGCTCCTGGGGAAATGATGAACACAGACCCCAGCGGTCAGAGAACCTGCCCAAAGAGCCAGCCGAGGCCTTCCAACAGGCCCACGGGCTCCAGGGGCCTTCCTCGTGGGAGCGAGGGGCAGGGCCCGCAGAGCCGGAGAAAAGCTCAGGACCAGGCCTGGCTCTGGAGGCTGGAGCAGCCCCCAGTCCATGAGAACAGCCCCCAGTCCATGGGAATGGCCCCCGAGTCCACGGGAACGGCCCCCAGTTCACGGGAACGGCCCCTGAGTCCATGGGAACAGCCCCCCAGTCCACGGGAACAGCACCCAGTCCCATGAGAACGGCCCCCAGTCTGTGGGAATCTATCTGTAGTATCTCCTCTTTCTCGGTTCTGTGCTGACTTCAAGTCACTGACGACGCCTTAGCCTGGACCTAGTGGGGGCCCCACCTTAATCTACCCCACCAGCCAGCCTGCCCCCCGCCGACTTCTGGCCTGGCTTTCAGTGGCTGCCCTGCAGGAACCGGGCCGTCTGTTGGAGGGGGCTCTGGTCTGGACGTGAGTGTGCCGCACACCCTGCCTGCCCTGTCCAGCCTGTAGCTCATCTGCCCTCATGGCTGCCCAGACCCCGGCCTCTGGCAGGGCCACCCATGCTGGTCTGCACCCATGGGTGAGTGGTGTGAGAAACACTAACCCGGGAGCTCTTTCCCAAGTTCGTCCACAGACAGGGCTATTTGGTGGCTCTGATACACACACCCTTTTCTCAAATTCTCAGTAAGCAGAAGTCATGGGAGAGAGAGAGGGTATCCAGGCCTTTCCAGGCAGGTGCCCACCATTAGCTGATCGTCCCTGAGGCTAGTTTCCATGGCTTGGCTGGCAGCGGCACGAGGCTTTGGGATCCGACGGTGTTTTATAATGTGGATGCTTTGTTCTACGTTCTCTTCCAAGGGCACAAACCCCCATGGACCCCCCTGGTCATTACAAAGATGAACTTGGACCCAGAGCAAGGTGGCCTCACATTCATGGCCTTTCAGCTCCAGCTCTCTCTGCCCCACAGCCCCACGCAGGGTGCAAACTGGCATCCCTGAGCCCTCTCTGATACTCCAGGGATGCCGGAAGGAGCTGGGGGCCCTTCCCCAGGTCGGTGCGTGGGGTAGGTCAGACGACTCACCCCCAGCACGAGAAACCAAGATGAGAAGGTCTGACCCGGACCGAGAGTGAGAAGTGGGGCACTGCCGGGCCAAGTGGCACTGCCTGGGGGGGGCTGGCCAGGACCTCGCAAGGGGCACTCTGCTCCTTAGCCCCTCGGGGGCAGGAGGCAGGAGAAAGCCCGGGGCAGGCTCCGGCGGGGAGCTGTACCAGTGACCTCCCCACTGTGAGTCGGGGGAAGTGCCGACCCCTCAGGCTGTCCCAGAGCTACACCCCAGCTCTGCGGGCTGCATGTGGAGCAGGCTGCCTTGGTGGGCAATGGGGGGCCACAGCCCCGAGGAGCAGTGACGGCAGCAGGTGTCCCGGTGGAAGTGGGGGCCCCAGGCTGAGCGCTGGCTTGCAAGTGCTCCCACTCGGGCACCCCGCTGCCTGGCAGGACCAGGTGTGACCCTTTCTGGAGAAGGGCGCATTTGCCTGAGACCTCAGAGAAGTCCCACAAATGTTCCCGGACGGTGACCAGCCCGCACCTACCGGCAGCCAGGGAAGCCACGGAACAGGCAAGGAGCAAGCGCGAGTCTGGAAGCAGAGCAGGCCACACGAGCCCCAGTCACGGCGTCAGCAGACAGGGCTTTCCAGGGGACACGTCTTCCTGTTCCTAAGTAGACTTCATTCGCAGAGCAGTTTTAGGTCACAGCAAAATCATGCTGGAAGCTCAGCGTTCCCATCCACCCCACCCACTGTGCATAATCTCGCCTACTTTTTTAAAGAAGGAAGTTTGATGTTTGAACATAACTTCATGAAGTAAAGAACTTAGAAAGTGATATGCCAAACCTGAATAGAGGCACACCTTTAGAAAAACAGATATAGCAACTGAAATTACAACATGGAGGACCCTTTGGCAGCAAATGGGACAGACACGAGGCAACTGGAAAGTAATTCTGGAAACTGGAAAGAAGGAACACCTAGAATTGAGCACAAAGAGACAAAAAAGAACACACACCAGAGAGCCACGGGGAGCAGACAGGACAAGATCTGAAGGAAAACAAGGGAGAAACTTAGAAGCAAAATTTGAAGATGAAGTGGTTGCAGATTCTCTGGGATTGATGGACGACAGTCTAAAGATTATAATAAGCCACAACGACCTAGACACGTCATGAGACTTGAGGGAAAGAAACAAGGAGAAAGAGGAAATAAAATCTGCCAGAGGACAGAGGCTTGTGTTTGCAGACGGGACAGACAGGCCATCAGCTACGTCCTCAGCAGAACGGCAGGATCAGGCATTGGACACGCTTTCAAAAAATACCTGCCAAACAAGAATTCTATCCCTGGTAAAGATATTTGGCACCTTCATTCTTGAAAGAAAGAATTTTTCAGGCCAAAAAAAAACCACAGAGAGAGAATGGTGCCGGTCAAAACACGGTGCCAGCACTTCAGGAAGCGACATGGGGGCATCCTGCAGGGGACGGTGCCACACAGACGCCTGAGAGGCAAGAAGAAAGGCAAAGTGTGGAACTCGGAACACGCAGGTGGCCGTGAGAAGCTGACAACAATTCTAGTGGCGTCATAAACAGGGTAGAAGTAAAATGACAGCACAAAACCTGAGCTAGGAGGGGGAGGAAGGTCCGCAGGGAGGCGGGAGGCCAGGAGGCCAGGAGGACAGAGATGGAGGCCCTGTTCCTCCAGAGCCACCGAGGAGGAGGGGACGACACGAGGGCCGAGCTCCCATTTAGACCCACGGCCCCAGGAGACCCCCCCCCGCCACAGACCTGCACCCACCTGCTTCCGCAGGCTCGCTGGGTGCCCAGGAAAGCAGGCCCAGACTGACCAATGTGGAGACACACTCGGCGAAATGACTGGATTGCAAAGCTACAGATGGAACGGAATCCTCAAGGCCTCTGGCAAAAAGGTGGACGGCTCCACGGTGTGGAAAGAATGAGGCTGGCGTCCGACTTTTGAAAACAAGGAAGCCAGGAAACCATGGGGAAACAAACAAAATCAATGAGAGAAAAAAACACAAACCAAAAATTTTAGAACCAGTGCAGCCTGAACATCCTGTGATTCCAGAAAGTAAGAAAATGCTTACAAAAATTTAAATGAATTCATTAGCTAATTTTTATAACAAAGAAAAACGGGGCTTATGAAAGAAAGGACACAGCAGCCGAACTGAAGCTGTCCCAAAAGCCCGACACCAGGACAGTTTGCTGAGCAAAATAATTATTGTTACTGCTGGATCTTAAGCCGTGGGGTTAAACGATTATCCGGGTGTCTGTCCTGATGTCCATAAATAATTGATGAGTGAGTGAGAAGCCACGGCTTCTGCTGTCTGTGGAGTTCCTGTGAGCAGTGTGATGGGAAGAAGGCACCTGAGGTGCACAGCCAGTAGCATTGCAGGAATGACCTGGGCACAGCACCCAGGTGCCAGCATTCCCCATAACAGGGTCAGAAATGGGTTTGCACAGCCTCCACGTCCCTCCCGAGACAGCGGAGGCCGGCACTTTACAGTGGAGCGGCCCAGCGGCCACAGCCTGACCCAAGCGACTGAGGCCAGCATCACCAATAAGGTGGACACAGACGACTCCCGGTACAGCTCACAGAGAAGGGTCTGTGCTGCCAGGACTTCCTGCCCAAAATTCACAAGCAGGTCCCAATCCTGAGCAAACAGCTGATAGATCAAACAGACGTGCACTTTACAAAGCAGCTCATCAGTGTCCCCTGAGCACCAGCCTCCCAGAGACAAGGCTGAGGAACTGTTGCAGATTGCGGGACACCAAGGAGCCCTACACAACTCGGGGCCTGGGTGGGCCCTGGGGCACCAGAGGCGTCAGTGGAGGAGGGGTGAATCAGCTCCGCACTGGGGGTGGGTGGTCTTGCTCCGATGTTAATGCCCTGGTCTTGATAATGCACTGCGGCTACATAACCGGTTAACTCTAGGGAAACCTGGTGAGGGCTAGAGAGAACTCTTTACTATTCTTGCAACTTTTCTGGAAGTCTAAAATTAGTTTAAAATAAAGCTTTTTAAAAATAAACTCATATAAAGGGACTCAATTAATCATTAGGGAAATGCAGATCAAAACCACGATGAGACATACCCTCACCCACATCAGGATGGCTGCTATAGACACATAAAACAGAAAAAGAAAAGAACAATTGTTGGGGGTGTGAAGATGCTGGAGCCCCGTGCGCTGTTGGGGGGATGTAAAATGGTGCAGCTACTATTTAAAGCATAAGTCAGCCCCTCAGAATACCAAAGACAGAACCACCAGGGGCCGAGCAATGCCACTTCCGGGTGTGCATCCAAAGGAAATGAAAGCAGGATTCCAAGAGAGATGTGCACCTCGTGTTCACAGCAGAGTCATTCACAGTGGCCGAGAGGAGGGAGCAGCCTGGGCACCCCTCACAGAGGCACAGGTACGTACGGTGGAATGACACTTAGCATTAACAGGGAAGGACATTCTGACACCTGCTACATCATGGGCCAACCTTGAGGACATCATGCTGAAGGAAATAAGCCAGACAGAGAGAGACAAACTGTGTGGCTCCACTGGCCAAGGGCCCTGCAGTAGCCGCATTCATAGACCAGGACATAGAATGGCCATGGGCAGGAAGGGGAGTGTTTAATGGGGACCGAGTTTCCATGTTGCAGGGTGAGAAAGCTATGGAGCAGGTGGTGACAATGGCTGCACAGTGGTATAAACATGCTGATGCCCCTGAGCTGTGCACTCAAAGTGGTTCAAACGGTAAAGTTTATGTTGTTTTACAGAAACAGCAAAAGCCAACCCCATGAGCTGACCTCTGCCCTGCACACGTGCGTCCCAGGCTCTGAGGGTCAAGTCCACTCCAGCGCCTGGCCCCCGGCCCCTCCCTGCCCTCCAGCCTTGCTGCTCTGCTCCTCCGTACCCCTCCACACCCTTGGCCAGCTGGGTCCTGGCCACCTTCTCTGGTCTCCCCAGCCAGATTAGAGGCCATGTGGCAGGCTCCCGGGGGATGGAGAAACTCCATGGTGGCCCTGTCACAGCAGAAACTTTACACATGCAGGATGGCCAAAGGCATGTCTGTTTGGTCACTGGCCCTCGCAGAGAGCAGGGCACCTATCCCAGTGAGGTTCACGATGCTGGCCCAGAAGAGGTAACTGGCAAACGTCTGCTGAGGGAATAAAATCCGCTCTCAGCAAGCCACCAGCAGGGTCACAAGGGGACAGTGCTGACAGCTGCACGGGGTCCCACGGCCCCCTGGGCACCATGAACATCCTCGGGAACCAGCATCTAGGTTCAGCCTCCAGCCCATGAGCATCTTTCTCTGGGTCCCCAGGCAGGTCCCACTGTTGGCCCCATGCTGGGTGACTGAGCATGCTTACCTCCTCGCCTGCCTCGAAAGCCCAGGAGGCCCATGCTGGCCACCCTCTCCTGAGATGAGGGGCACACGTAGGGAGCAGGATAAGGGGGGAGCGCACCTCATCTTTCCAAAAGAAAAAACTCGATTTGATTTCACTCCTGGCTCAGCTGCAGTTCCTTATTCTCCTGCTAGGATCTTAATTCTACAGGGACCGGCACGAATTGCATGAGAACCGCTCTCTGAAGTCCTGCCCTTGCAGAGGCCTCTGGGAGCTCCCTTCCCCCAGAACAGGCCAATTACAGTGGGTGCCCCTGCCCTCTGAGCCCTCCTGTCACCTGCCTGGCTGGCCAGGTGGAAACACACCACCTTCCACCTGCCTCAGGAACTTGGCTGCCTTCGCATGTCTGCCCTGGAGCCTCCAGACATCGTGGAGACCTTGAGGCTGCGTGGGATTCTTGTGTAAAGAAGTGTTTGGGGCAACAAAACCCAGCCCTGTCCTCCTGGATTGCCTGCCTGCTCTCTGCTGTTTGCACCAAGGACCCCAAACTAGAAAAGCTTGGATTAGAAGCAGCAGGTCAGCAGGATACCTCTTCAAGATAGAAAAGGTACAATCCAAAGGATTTGTACAGTATAATAAAAATGCAAAAGAAAGATACCAAAAACCTAAGATATCTTGACTGGCAGAGGGACAAAACGCAGCCACGTTAAGAAATAAACGATAGCAAAGCTCGTCAAGGAGGAAAGGCCATTGTTTCTAGGACCCGCTAAGGGAAGCTGACAAGGGGCAGCTCCTCACAGCCTGGTTTCATTCATCATTTCTAATATCGTGATGATCAGTGTGAATCACAGCTGCAGGGGAATGATCAGACCGGAAGGCAAGAGGCGCACCTGGTGCTCAACCCTCTGGTCTTTAAAGCGAGGGAAGCCCACTGCAGGCTCCCAGCTTGCCACCCTCTCCCCACGTGGCACTTGCTCTTTTCGTTCATGGCTTGAGGGCCTGGGTTCAGTGCCCTGGCCAGAATGGGAGGGAGGGCACACTGGGGACACAGCCTGGACTCGCCACAAAGGGGAGAGAAGAGGGCAGGAGACACAAACCAGGGCCAGAAAGCGGTCCAAACCTCAGCAGACCACATCGGGCTTTGAAAGCCATGTGATACAGTGAGGCGCACTCCGCTCTGACGGCCACGGCCAGGCTCGCAGCCTGCCCCGCGCGCAGCTACGTGGTCCAGGACTCACTGCGCCCCCGGCCCCCTCCTACCACACCAAGCTTCTGCGGGGTTCGCATCTCCGCCTCAGGGTGACACCTGCACAGACACTGTCTGAGGGCGTGGAAGCACCAGGGCCTCGATGGAGCTGAGAGCCCAGCACCCCTTGGACCAGCCGAGTCCCCGGGGGAGACACTGGCCTGTGTGTGCCTCAGGCACCCCTGGTGCGGGAAACACAGCTCTTGCTGGGTCCACCTGTTCCCACCCTGGGACAGCTGCCCCAAGTCCTGCTGCCCCAACCCTGCACAGGGATCCTGCCTGGGTGTCCCCGATGGGGCTGTGCCCCACCCTCTCCTGCCTCTCGCAGGCCATGCCTTCCCTCGCCTTCCCACGGACAGCCAGGTGCCTGTCTGCAGTGCAGCCTTGATCCCAACACGCCCTTGACACTTGGGGACATGTGCACGCTATTTTGTCTGACCTACAGTAAAGCCCTAAAATAAAATGGGCTAAGAGAGTCCATCAGGGGTTGCTCCTGATGGCAAAGGATTAAATTCAACACAAATGCCTAATTATAAGAGACTCATTAAGGAAACGGCTGATGACCCTACAGATCATCTTTACATTGATTTTTGAAAATGCTCACAATATGACATATAAAGTGATTATAGTATTATCAAAACTATGTGTGTTGAGGGATGTTTTCCACTGGTGCTGGTCAAGAGGTCAGTGGGCACCAGGGGTGTCTAGTTGTGGAGGGACAGCATGGTCTTGGGGAGCTTGGGCCACAGGCCAGGGGGCTTCCACAACAAGAGCCGGTCCTCACAGCTGCAGGGCTGAGTGCCCAGCTCAGGGTGCAGCGAGGCAGGGTTCAGATGAGTGCCTCTGCCTGTGCCCGGCTGCGAGCTATGGCCTAAGAGCTCTCCTCTTACAGGGGCGTCAGCCCCATCAAGGCTGCCTTATGACCACCACTGACCCTAACCACCTCGAAAAGGCCTGCCTCCAGATACTATCACATTGGGGGTCGGAGCTTTTCCACATATGAATTTGGGGGGATGCAGACACTCAGTCCACACAGTGCCTGACCGCGCAGGAGCACCCTCTGCAGGCTTTAATCACAGGTACTACCGACTGGATGGCGCTTTCTGCAATTTTAGAATTTCCTTCGTAATCAGAAAGTGAAGGCTGGTGCAGAGAGCCCCGGTGCTCCTCAGTGTGACGGTGGGGACTGGGGCGCGGGTGGTCTGCACACCTGAGAGGGCCCCTTGCTTTCGACATCGGGTCTCCATGGCCCAGGCTGGAGGCCGAGGGAGGAGGTCAGGGAGTAGGGTCAGCGCTAGAGGGAGTGGGGGTCCCGAGGTGGCTGGCCTGGAGAGCACAGCGTGGTGCCGACTGCAGGGCCTCTTGCAGGCGGATCAGCTGGGGAAGTGTGACCCTGTTCTGAGCTCACGCAGGAGGCAACCTTTAGCAGAAGGTCTCGGCAGGGTGCTGAGGACAAGGCCTTGCCAGTCCGTGCTGGACACGGCACAGCTGCACCACCCGAGACATGTGGTTGAGGCCACTGTGTTGGGAGGAGGGTGGCGGGGCAGGGCTGGGGACACAGGCTGCAGCAGAGGCCCACGAGTCCCTGGCCTCCCACCAAGAGGCACAGACCCTAATTGCTGGTTTCAAGGCTTGAGCTAAGGCCCTTCCCTTCCACAGGCCTCAGGATCCTCCCTTCTAGATGATTCTCCATGATACAGTCGTTGCCTGCCCGGACGCTCCGTGAGGGTGAGGCCCTAGCCCGGTTCCCAGGGAGCCGCCACCTCGGCCCGCCTCGAGGTTCCCCAGGAGCTTCCCAGGCCTGCCCTGCAGGTGACCCCTTGCCAGGTGGAGAAGTCAGAACAGCGCCGGCACGGAGCAGGGGCCGGGGAACGGGCGGCTGTTTTTCATCATTAGACCCTCCTCACCTTTTCCTTCATAAGCTTTTCCTTGCACTGTCATTGGTCACAACCTCCCGGATCTTGCCAAGTAGCATGCAGGCAAATTTGTGGTGCTGCAACCCCAGACCCTGGGACTTGTTCACCCTGACGCCACCAACCGCCGCCAGGAAAGGCAGCCCCTGGGCGCTGGCTCCCAGGAGAGGCCGGCTGCGGCGCCGTGCCTGTGGCTGTGGGCATCTGAACTGACCCCCACGTGTCCGAGCCCTCTCTCCTTCGGAACTTGGTTCTCAGCGGGTGTCATCAGCACTGATAATAAACGCCAGGCCACACCTGTGTTAATATGTTCGCTACAAATGAAGTCCTGAAACAAGAATGAGCTTATACAGTGATACACTGTGTGCTTGAAAAGCCTGTTTAAAACTGGAAATATCTTCTGTCAGCCCCCAACTGAAATGCCTGATTGTAAAAGTTCCTCTTTCCAATTATCTTCCCTTTGGGAGAAGGCAGGCAGTCCAGGTAAGGAGTGAGGTGCTAGGCTGCTGGTCCCGCCCGGTTAGCGGGAAGGACCCCAGCGGTTCTGTCCGGCCACAGAGCAGCCCCTGGCCCAGGCCGGCCTGGGCGCGCCCCGTGGGTCCCGGGCCCGGAAGCCAAAGACAGACGCCGCCGGGCCAGGTACTTCCCCTGACCGCACACCAGCGCCCTGCGGTCACACCCTGGGGTCCCTCTAGGGGTATTTTTGTTCCTTAACACACAGGCTTACAAGGTGGTAAGCAGAGGCCTGGGAGCCACGAACGCCTGGGCGCAGAGCCGCCCCCAGCAAGGCGGTGCGGGCCCTGCTTGTCCCTCCTTACCCCTCGGCGGGAGCCTCCCCACACGCCCGCAGCCCGGGCGGAGGCTCCATCGGCCGTCACCGCGCTCTTCCGCGCAGACGAGCTGGAGACCCCTGACCCACTCCGTCACCGCGGGGGCACGAGAGTGACAGGCAGCCCGGGGCGCCCCAGGAAGGAACCGCTGAACCCCAGCTGCCGCCGGGGTGGTCAAGGGGCAGGCGACGGGGCGGGCCTCCTTTCTGACCCCCGACCCCATCAAACCTGCATTGTGCGCCTCTGACAGCTATGTCGCTACCCGCGGAAATGGGAACGAGTGAGATTTTAAAAGGAGACACACACACACACACACACACACACACCCCACACCCTCCGGAGCCGCGCCTGCCCTGGGCAGCTCCGTCGGCCACGCGGAAGCCCCGAGTGGCTCGGACGCCTGCGCCAGCACCAGCCCACCCCCAGGGCCGGCGCCCAGCCGGCGTCCCCGCCTGTGCACTTGCCATCGGCCCCCAGGCGTTCCCAGGAAATGGCAGCGACGGAGAAGGATGCGGCCGGCCCGCGGGGGGAGGCCTGGAGAAGCGGGGAGGACCCCCGCCAGGGCAGGGGGCCGCGGGACCCCGGCCACCGGGACGTCACCCCGCCGCCCCCGACCACACCCAGGCCACCTTCAGGCAACCCCTGCCCGCCCGCGAGCCACCTCCGGTCCCCCTCTGGCCTGCCCGCGGGTCACCCTCAGGCCAACTGCCCCCGCGGGCGGGGCCGAGCGGGCGCTGCCTCCCCACCACCCCGCGGCGCTGGGAGGCCGGGCGGGCGGCGGAGCGCAGCATGGTGCCAGGCGCGGCGGAGCGCGGAGGCCCGGGGGCGGCGCTTAGGGCCGGGGGCCGGGGGCCGGGGGCCGGGGCCGGGCGGCTCTCACCGAGGCTCCCGGCAGCGGCGTCCAAGGACCCCTCGGCCATTGCAGCGGTGCTGCGCGGGCGGGCGGCGCGCGTCACCGCGGGCGGGCGCCCCAAAGCCAGGCCCTCCCCGAGCGCCCCGCTGCCGGGCCGCGCGGCCCCGACACCCCCAGCCCACCTCTAGTTCTCTCCGCGCGTCTGACTCTTCAGCAGCCGGTCCGCAGTCTATTAGGGTCAGGAAACGACGTCGCTGAAAATAACCCCGGCTGCGCGGAGCGCGGTGCGCGAAGGAGAGGCAGCCCGGAGCCGAGCCGGCCCTGCCCTCCGCCGCCGCCGCCGCCGCTGCCGCTCACCCGCGCGCAAGCCCGAGTCACTCACCACGCTTCGCGGTGCGGATCAGCGGCCATGCAGCGTCGCGGGGCCGGTGCACGTGTGTTTCAGGCGTTAGTTCTCGGCTTCCCATCTCCAAATGCTGCCTTCCACCGCCGAGGAGGCAGAATTGCGCTTTGGAGCCTGGCATGGAACCAATCACACCCGTGCTCGTGGTTACATCCACAATCCCAGCGTTGAGCAGGGCCTCTGGGGCCCGTGGGCATGTGCAGTCCAGCTCCAGGGTACATGCTCAGGTCGCTCCGTCTGTAAAGCGCCCACCCCTTGGATGCTGGGGAGTGAGCAAGTTAATGTCAGTGGGGAAGGCGAATACTGTGCTGTGAAAACCTGCACTCTGGGAATCGCCCCTTAGGGGTACATTCCTGCCCCGGGTTTACACCAGGACTTGCACTCCAGCAGATCCCAACCTTTTGGGCATGGAGAGCCAATGTTTTTGCAGGTGGATCACTAAGGATGATGGAGAGAGGGGCCACACCCACTTTTCTGCCTTCTTCCTGGACCTGAGCAGTCTGGCCTCAGGAAACCAGTACCCATTACTGATTGGTGGCTGAGAACACGTCTGACAGCACAGCGCTCAGTCTTGGAGGGCTGTTTCCCACCGGCCTCTATGCTGCCTTTAGTGGGCCAGCCAACATTCCCTGCTGTCTGGCTGGGAGACCCAGTGGGACCTGTAAGTCCCCAGATGCCAGCCCCTCACTGCACCTCTTGGGGTCCCGGTCAGAGGCGGTGTGGGCAGGTCAGCATGAAGGTAAGAAAGCACCGAGTGGGTCTGTGATGGGGTTCCTGGCGGAAGCCTGGTGGGCAAGCATGGAAAAACCACCCCCAGAATAATCATCTACCCCAGCGAGTCCACCGGACTTGGTCTCCCACCAGAAGCCGGCTGCTCCCCTGGGTGCGTCATGGGTCTCAGCCTCTGAGGGATTAGTGCTTGGGGGGCAGGACACAGCTCGGCCTTGGTGGGAGAGATGAGTGTTGACCCCTGGACCGCCACCCACCCACCACTCTTTAATGGGCTTTTTGAGCAAAGACCGGGGTGGCTGGGAAGCAGCTGGCAGACATCTGGGAACGGGTCCCCTTCCTCACTGGCCTGGGGAGAAGCATTTGGTGAGTATGCACAAGGGACCCAGGCATGATCACATCCGAGCCCCCTCCAGGGGGCCTGTCCCCAGGCCTCCCTAACCCGGACCCTCTAAACCTGTTCCTTCTAAGGGCCTGGCCACCAGTATAGATGAACATCTCAGTCAACTCTCTTTCCAAGTGCAGCAGATGCAAATACACTGCTTGCAGTTGCTGCTGGGAGGATGTGCCTCCCCCCACCGCCCTCCAGGGCCAGTTCCTGCAGGGCTGCGATGGTCTTGGTCCTCCTCCAGCCAGTACCAGCATGACACATGGGATCACCTGGGCCCCAGGCTCCAATTCTTAGCCATCAGCCAGCTTGTCTTAGGGAATGTGCATAACACCGCAAGTGCAAGTGGGGAGCCGGGAGTGCAGCATGTGCAGGTGCATCGGAGGGAAGGCCACCTGCTCAGGCAGCCTGGGTGTCTAGCATATGCTTGAGAACAGCGCTGCATTAGCTGCCTGGGTGCTGTAACAACATCCCACAGCCTGGAGGCTTAAACAACAAAAACCACTTTTCTCCCAGTTCTGGAGGCACCCCTGCAGCCTGCACCCCAGCCCCCATGTGCCCACCGCCCCTCCTCAAGCTTTACCTCCACCCATCTCTCAGCAGGTGTCGCCCCTTCCCACCCCATCCTTTCTCTTCCCCCGCATCCAACCTGCACCCAAGCCTCAGCCCCCTGGACCATGTGTGTGGCCAACACCCCACCCAGTGCCGATCCCACGTGCTCCCTTCCAGCCCATTTCCTCCCCAGCAGTGAATCCTGTCCACTGCACAGACCACAGGCTTTCAGACCTCCTGAACCCCCTCTTGTCTCCTCCTCTGTCTGACCGGTCACAAACCCTGTCAGCTCTCTCTTAAAACAACTGTACCTGCAGATCTGCCCCGAAAGAGGGATGGAAAGATGCACGGAGAGAGGGACCGACCGACGGAGGGAGAGACACATGAGGAGATGGCTGAGGGATGGGCAGATGAAGAAATGGATGAAGCTATACTTAACTGCATTCAGTTTCTTAGAAATGGAGGCACTGTTTTGAGATCAGGTTCTTGGAGAGAAACACCCCCTCTGGAAGTCAGGTAACCAGACGTGTTCCCAGAGGCGGCTGAACCCCCAGCAAGCAGCTTGGCCGGCTCTGTAGCCTGGACCTGCTGTCATAACCCATCCTGCCACATCCCTGAGCACCGCTGAGGATCCACTCCACTCCTGAGTTCCTGAACTCGGCAACAGCACCTCAGGGTGCTTAGGAGTGAAGCCCAGGAGCTGCATCACCCAGGCTCGGACTAGCCTTCCCCAAGACACTCCCCGTGGGGTTCCGGAGTCCTCGTCTGTAAAATGCAGACAACTGTGTACACGGAGAGATGCAGAAACATGCACACAGCACCTGCTGTCACACAGGCAACACCACACCTCTGGCGTAAAAATCAGGCCCGAGTAACAGACCCATGCAGCCTCTTGCTACAGATGGGGTGCTTGCAGCCCCCTCCCAAATAGGTTGACACCCTATTCCCCAGTGTGATGGCATTGTGGACAGGGACTTAGGGCTGTCACCAGGGTCAGATGAGGCCACCAGGGCGGCCCCATGCTGGGATTAGTGTCCTGATAAGAGTCAGAGAACTTGCTCCCTGTCTCTCTCTCTCCGCCATGTAAGCGAGCCATCAGCAGCCCGGAAGCAGGCCCCCGCCAGAACCTGATTGGGCTCCAGAACCATAAGAAATTAAGTGTTTGCTGCCTAAGGCGCCCAGCCAAGGAGGCTGTAGCAGCCTGAGCTGACCAGAGCGCCACTTCTGCTGTCCCAGACATGTGCCTTTCACCCAACCCAGCCACCAAGCACTTGGGGACACGTGCCATGGGCCGTGCCTGGGTGCTGCCGTGCGTCTGCCTGAGGGACCCCCGACCATGGGCCTCCTGACCCACTTTACTCACTCCTCAGGCCTGGCTCACACACCAAGAACACAGCCACGTCTGGAAACTCCATGCTGGCTCATGTGACACCCCATGTGTACAAGTGTGCAGACTGTACACACAGTATGTAAACACAGTGCAACTCTCTGCTCACCCTGCAATTGCAATTTCACTCCCATGACCCGTCTGGCCAGACCATAGCCTGTCCAGGGGTTGGGTTTTATTTGCATTTGAGTCCTCCCTTCGCCAAAGCCGGACCTCAGCTGTAGAGTGCCTAGTAAACACTGCATGCTCCACAAGATGTGCTGAGCCTCCCCTGCGGGATGGACTTGGGCACCCTTCCTTCTCCCTGAGAGGCAAGGCTCAGTACCTAAAGAAATTCTGCATTTTGCCTCACTCATTTCTCCCCTAACCTTTTGAGATGGCAAGTCCCAGACATACAGGAGAGTTGGAAGAACTGCATGTGAGCACGCCTATGTGCACCACGCGGACTCTACGCTTACTGTATTGCGATCTTTGCTTTACCCCTGTCCCCCCAGCCCTCCAACAGCCTAACTTACTTTCTGATGTACTTCAGAGGAAGCTGCAGACCTCAGCACTTGTCCTCCCTGAGCAATGCAACGTGCTTGTGCGTCACTGGCATTCAGTATTTGTCTCCGGCTTCTTTCCCAGGCCGGAGAGGTGAAGTTGAGGTTCAGTGAGAGGCACAGATATGAGGTGAGTTTTACCAAAGGTACACGTCTGCGTAGCCCAAACCTGTCAGGACAAAGAACACGACCACCTCCCCAGTGTCCCCAGCCTTCCCAGTCAGTCCCACCCACACTCTCAGGGGCAACCACCCTTCTGATATTTTTCACTATAGATTAAACGTGGTCTGGAAGTTCATGTCAGTGAACCATTCAGTGGTGACTCGTGTAAGGCTTCCAGACCAATGCGTACCAGTAGTTCGTTCCCTTTTGCTGCTGGACATTATCGTGTAGCATGAATTTTCCAAGCGTTCTTCTAGTCTCCTGCTGAGGGCCAGCAGCCTCCCCAGTTTGGGTCCACAGTGAATAAAGCTGCCAGGATGAGCACACTACACACAGCTCCCCGCCTGGGTGCGCTCAGGTCTGTGGGCCCTGGACAGCTGTGAGCCAGTGGACAGAAACCAGGTTTTCTGGTGTGTGTGTTGGGGTGGTGCCTTGGAGGAGGCCTTCCTGCACAGGCCCCACATCACTGCCATTTCTGGGACAGACCTTAGGAAGAGAGGCCACACGAAGCATCAAGGAGCATGTCAGAGGACAGACCTGGGTTACCAACAGGCTGGCTGTCCGAAGGGCCACCACCAGTGTCCCACATGTGGAGGGTTTCCTCCCTGGCAGGAGGGCCACACAGGACAGGATGAGGGGTGAAGGCCAGGGGAGGGGGAACAAAGCCCTCTGGCACCTCGGGCCCGGCCCACGTTGCCAATGGACTCCAGCCAGAGCTGAGATGCACTGTGCTCCCATGAGGGCCTCACAGAGTGACTCCCACGGAGGGGTCCTGTGGGGGGAGATGGGTGGAGGGTGGCCACGGAGGGGTCCTGGGAGGCATATGGCCTGAGCAGGCACCTCTGCTGTCTTTCCTTCTGCCTTCCCTTGTGCAAATCCACACAAAGCAGCGGCGGGCAGCCACGGCCCCACAGCCTGGGTGCCCCCCCCAACTCTAGGTCAGGAGAGGTGTCCCAGCACTGACGGGGTCTAGCTGCTCCCCAAGTGCCAAGGAGCACACAGCGCGGGACAAACCTGATCCTCAGACTGGCAGTCAAGGTCTGTGGGATGCCTGGCGGCACACAGAGAGGAATCCATCCTACCCAGTCCTCAGCCCATTTGAGAAACGCAGATGCAAGTGGAAATGCGCAGGTGCCTGGTGAGCTACAGAGCTGCGAGTGCTCTGGGCTCAGAGGAGAGCTGGGACCGGCAAGGGGACGCACAAGGGCTCAGGCATGGGGACACGCCCGGGACGTGCCTGGGACTGGTGTGGAGTCATGTACGGGGACGCACCTGGGACGTGCATGGGCTCATGCGGGCTGACGTGCCAGAGGCGTGCCTGGGACGTGCGTGGGGCCATGTGTGGGGACGCGCCCGGGACGCTTTTGGGACGTGTGTGGAGTTATGTCTGGGGACACGCCCGGGACTTGCATGCAGACGTGCATGGTCTCAGGTGTGGGGACGCACCCGGGACGCGCCCAGGACTTGCTTGAGGACGTGTGTGCGGACACACCCAACACGCACATGGGACATGCATGAGGTCATGTGGCGATGCACCCAGGGCACTCTTGGGACGTGCGTGGGGGGCAGATGTGCTCAAGACGTGCATGGGGCCAGTACCTGAGCGCGCAGGGAAGAGGCCAAGGGAGAGCAAGGGGCGGAGAGCAGGGGTCCCAGCAGGGAAAGCTGGCTGGTGGGCAGGATCTGGGCACTCCCCGTCTGGGCTGAGCTGATTGCAGCTGCATACACTTCGGGGGAGGCAGCTCTCCAGCCCCAGAGGCCAACCGCCCACCCTGCTGCCGCCCCCCTACTCCCAGCACAGGCGGCCCAGGTGTGTGGCCTCCTCAGGTTAGCAGGCAGAGCGGGAGCCTGTGCAGGAGCATCTACCCAGGAGGTCAGCAATGAGACCAGGCCCTGCACGTGCCCACCCAGCCCCAGCCCCAGGAATGGGAGCAAGGCCAGAAACTGGGCTAGCGGGACCCCCCCTCAGAAGTGGACACTGAGCTCCCTCCACCGCCAACCTCTGCCCCTCCCTTGGTGGCCGGCAGTGCGTCCCCTGGGGGAGCGTTTGAGGAAGGGCAGGTGCAGCCGAAAGCAGGGGCACCTTAGGCCTTGGGGTCAGGGCAGAGGGGAGGCAGCGCGGAGTCGGCGCGCCTCCTGGGTGAGCAGGGCCCCTTCAGGAGCTGCTGGACCCGGGGTGGGAGGCCTGGAGCTCTCTGTGTCTGCTGGGGCAGCGGCTGCCGGGGAAGGACCGCTGTCCTGGGAATATGCAGGGGGTGTGGCCTGTGAGGACCGGACCAGTGAAGGTTGTCCCCTGCGCGTGACAGTCCTGTGCATGGAGGCACCTGCCGGTCGTGCCGGACACGGGGCCTTCCCTCCGGGTCTGAGCCCACGATGTGAGCAAAAGGAAGCTGCGAGAGCTCTCGTGTTGGCTAACCACCTCACCAGCTATCTCATCAGACACCTTATCAGACACCTGAGGCCCGGAACCCCACAAAGAAGCCAGCTGAGGCGGAGCAATCTCCCCAGAGCTTTCCTTGTGCTGAGGCTGCTGCAGCCAAGGGGCCTCTTCAAGCACTTGTCTTTTTTTTTGGTATCGTTAATGCACTATTACTTGAACAACACTGTGGTTACTAGACTCCCCCCATTATCAAGTCCCCCCCACCTACCCCATTACAGTCACTGTCCATCAGCGTAGTAAGATGCTGTAGAGTCACTACTTGTCTTCTCTGTGCTGTACTGCCTTCCCCGTGTCCCCGCCCCACATTATGTGTGCTCATTGTAAGGCCCCTTATTCCCCTTATCCCTCCCTCCCCACCCACCCTCCCCAGTCCCTTTCCCTTTGGCAACTGTTACTCCATTCTTGGGTTCTGTGAGTCTGCTGCTGTTTTGTTCCTTCAGGTTTCAGGCACTTGTCTTTTTAAAGAAGTTGGTGGCCAGACGCCTGTGGAGTCAGGACCCAATAACCCTGACGCTGGCCGCAGGCAGCCAGCTGTGTCGGGAGGGATCACTGTCACTGTCATCAGCCTCTTGATCTCGGTGTTCCCGGCAGGTGACACGCACCATTCTGTCCCCTGCAGAACTCTATGAAGCACCTAACACTGTGATTATCTGCAGTTCACTGATGGAACCAGCAGGGTGGCCCCAGACATGTGCCCATTGATGCCACTCAGGCAGGTGTCCAGCTTTTTGCACTGTGCCCCACAGGAGGGACAGCTGGGAGCCAGGGCAGCCAGTCTAGCCCACAGTCTTTCCCACTGCCTATTCCAAAGGCCTGAGGCTCCAGGAAAGTGGCTTTGAGCACAGCCAGCTCCTCGCAGAGGCAGGCCAGGGAGGGGCCAGGGCTGAGGGCAAAGGCTGTATGGGGCCTCCAGGCAGGTGGGCAGAGCAGCCTGCAGGCCCTCCATTCCCTGAGGGGCACAGCACGGGAGTCAGAGTTGCCCACCCCCAGGCTCTGTAGACCAATGGCCAGCTCCCTCCCCAAGGAAGACCACAGACTGGCACAGCCTGGAACCAAGGGTGGTCACCTTTTCCTCCGGCAGCCTATGCTGAGGGGCCTGGGGAGGAGATGGGGGTTACAGGCTGCACCCAGGCAGGCCTGGGGTTAGGCCAGAGTGGGGCCTGGCACAGGGAGGCAGCAGGGGTGGCCACCACACCCAGAAAGGGGTGCTGTGGGGAGATGACAAGTTGCTGGGGGGCTTTCCCACGTGGATGGCGACACACCCCAGAGGCTGTCCTTTCTCGGCATGTATTAGTGCTGAGGAGTCTGGGCCCTGGGGGGCAGTGAAAGCAGGGCAGGCTCTGGGCCCCAGCTCTGTGCGCCCACAGGTGCCAACAGCATGGGTGATGCTGGGTGGCCTGGAGCGAGGGGGGTGAGGCCTCAGAGAAAGGTGCATCTGGCGGTTGGTTCCCAATGGTCAGGGCAAGAAGAAACAGGGGGGTGGACGTGGACATGGGAGGAGGCTGGGAGAGTGCTGGCACAGACCCCGGCACCCAGCGGGCCCACCGTCTGGGGCGGCGGGACTGGCCTGAGGGCCACGAGCAAGCAGGGAGGACAGACAGGCGGGCGGGCGGCGTGTGGGTAAATGGCGTGCCCGCAGACAAAGCAGCAAAGCCAGAGGCAGGAGGAGTGTGGGTGAGTCCTGCCAGGTGCCCAAGCCTGGTGCTCACGGTGGTAGAGTGAGAGCTGCCAGCACTCGGCTCCTGGGCCCTGCTCTGCCCAGGGCACCTGCATTAGGGTCTTCCCCAGCCAGCTCCGTCCACCCCAGTTCTAGGAAATGACCTGGACAAAGACAGGCTGCTAATTTTTATCTTTCTTGGGGCCTTGCGCTCCATCACCTGCCCCGCCTTGAGCTGAACACCATGCCTTGCGGGAATTCTGGGCCGGGCTGTGGAGCATCTGGGGAACTTGGCCCCACTGCGCCTGCCCTTGTGTGCAGTCCGGCTTGGCCCTGTCCGCCCACTCTCCCCTCCTGCCTCTGGTCACACAGCCACGGTCCTCCCGCGCCTTCTGGGTGCACCTGTGCCAGCAGCTGCTCCCCGCAGTCACAGCGGATCAGGGCCTTCCAAGTCTGCACCCAGCCTGCACTTGGATGCGGGTCCGTGACCACCTGCAGCCCCGGGAGCCCCCGGCGCAGCTGCCGCCCTCCCTGGACCTCCTGCTCAGCCACTGCCTTCCTGAGCCCCACCCCTGGCCGGAGCACCGCCGCCTCTGTGGTCTCCTGAGCCAGCCCTGCCCATACGACTGGCTGTGCCCTCTGTGGAGCTGTCCCTGCCAAGCGCCTGTGCCCCTGTGTATCCCAGAAGGGCCCCCATGCTCCTCGATGCAATGGCGGGGTGTGGCTCGGCAGGCTGAGATCTGGGGCGGGGTCCAGGGCTTTGGGCCAGATCTGGCTTCCACAGGGGCTAAGCCTCTCATGTCACCTGAGCGGTACTACTGTGCCTGGCCCCCAAGCTCACTGCTGGTCCTGTCTTCAGCGGTATGACACGCAGAGAGGCCAGGCTTTGCAGCCCAGAGGCCTGTGTTCAAATCCCAGCTCATCACTGGACCTCTGAACAGCAGTCTCCTTCTGAAATGAGGACGCCTCTCAGGGAAGTCCTCCCTGCCCACCACTGCCGAGGGCACCCCCACCGCAGCCCTCTGCCTCCATTCAGGGCTGGGTGTTGCCTGTTCATCTGTGGTCTGAGCTCGGCCAAGGGAAGCCAGGGGCTGGGAGCCACATGGAGTCCCCCCTCGCCCTCTCCCCAAAGGCCCTGACGTGCCTCGGCAGGGGGCTGCTGTCCTGCTGGGCCACATGTGGGCTGCCCTGGCCTCCCCCAGGGCTGCCTCCCGGTGGGGCCTCTGGGCAGTGCTTGCTGAGTAGGGTCCTCTGACCTCTGTGTGTTTTTACACATGGTGCTTTCTGCAGCCTCCCTGCCCGGCTACGGCTCACTGTCCAGGGACATGCAGCCTCTGGGCCTGCAGCCCAGCGCGGGCAGGCCACCCTCTCCCTGGCAGCCCCTTCCTGTTTTGAACACTTTCAGGCCAGGCTCTTATCCAAGAACACCATTTCCTTTGGAAAGATCCTGTCCCTTCAGCACCAGGGAGTGGGACGAGCGCAGGCTGCAGACACACAGTGAAGCCCGCTGTTTACAACCCCCAGTGTTCCGTCACTGACTCCTAAAATAGCCCGGACGGGGCACAGACTCCACTGCGGACTGTGGGGTGCTCATGCTGCCCTGAAAGATGAAGGGAGGCAGGACAGGTCAGCAGGGTAGCTGGCTTCTAGCTGGCGCCCCTGGGAGCCTGCCAAGCGTCTGTCTTCTGAGGCCCTGTTTGTGCATTGGGCTGCTGCCAGGCCAGAGTCCCAGGGTGACTGGAGGAGGCACCTGCGGGTAATCTGCCCCGTCTTGCCTTGCCCATCATGAGGGGTCAAATGACCTGCATTTTTCCTTTCCCCCCAGGAGTCAGTTTCTGCTCATAAGAATGGGTATGTGAAGCGGCTGCCATGCTTTGAAATGCCCTCTAAACATGTAATATCCCCATTTATTGTTCAAAAGGCCATTTATCACTAAAAAGGAAATTTGAATTTATTGGAGATTATTTTCTAGCTCATCCATTTTCCTTTATTTTTTATGACTTTTATAAAAATGTTATAAATGTATTTCTTTCATTTAAGAGTTTACGTTTTCCATTTAAGTACCTAGTTCATTTATTTTACACCTCTAATAATGTACATAATGCTACACATTTTCATAGGAGTAGCATCTAGTATGTGATTTTCATAAGTTTTATTTTTAAAACTGTTTTAGAGCTGCAGACAAACGGTGAAGCAGTGCAGGGAGCTCACAGCAGCCGGGTGGGCCGCTTCCCGTCACAGCCGCCTTACGTTGGTGGGTACGTTTGCTACGATTAGTGAGCTAGTATTAATGACGTGGGGAGTAGAGTCCCTCTTTTATTCAGACTTCCCCCCTGTGCCCCTGTTGTCCTGGGCCCCAGCATCCCCAGGCCTTTGGTCTCGTGTCCCTCAGGCTCCCCTGGGCTGTGACAGTTTCTGGACCCCCTGGCTTTTGGTGACCTGAGAGTTTGCAGGGCTCAGAGCAGGCGTTCAAGAGAACGTCCCCACTGGGATTTGATGACCCTTTTCTCTGGGTAGACGAGGGTTACGGGTTTAGGAGGAGAGTACAGACAAGAAGTTGTCTCCTCGCATCAGGGCAGGGTCCCTGGCCTGCTCGCCTTGTCCCTGGTGTCCTGACCTTGACCCCTGGGTGGGCGTGTGTTAGGGTCTGTGCTGTCAGGTTGTTCTGGGAGCAAGGCCACCTGGCACAGCCCACCCGGCGCAGCCCACCTGAAGCACAGAAGGGCTCCCCTCCTGGGGGTGCAGTAGCCACTTAACTTATCTGGGATTTTTCTGTATGGCAAGTTTGTCTCTTTAACTTCATTTATTTACTGTTCAGTCATGTATCAGTGTTGGTATGAACTTGTAGAAATTTATCTTGTTCTCTGGGCTGTGATTGCAGCTTGCTGCTCAGCCGGCTCCAGCTCTGCTGTGTAGGCCCTGGCAGTCATCTCCCATGTCCTTGAAATTCCCGCATCATTAGGACTTTATGTAATTTTAAAAATCAAAGTGATTTTTGCACAGATTAAAAAATGCAAGCACAGGTCATGAAATGGAAAGTGAAGCTCTCTTATCTCACTCCTGCCTACGTCTTCACCATTTTCTATGTTTGGTTCTTCAGGGAGTGACCCCCACAACTCTATAAAGACAGATGTGAATCACTTGATGTACTGACTGCCTCATGCAAAACATGAAGGGGAAGCTCATCCCCTATCTAGCCTTAGCTTCGATATTCCAACTGAACATTTTTCTATTTATTTATTCTACAGATGTATACCTAAGGGTCTCTTTCTTGTTAAACTTTACACGGCATCTCAGTGTCGGCTGTCCTGGGGTGCACAGTGGGTCGGTACTTCCCATCACCCCTCCCCAGCCTCACTGGCACCCTCAGGAGGCCAGTGGCCTCCCTTGCTCTCCTCCTCCACCTACCCCTCCACCTCCAGTTTCCCCACACGGTGGTCTCGAATGGGGGGTGCAGCTGGGTGCACCTAGGCTTTTCAAGGCAGGGAGAGGCTAGGACAGTTTTAGGGAAATCAATGTCTTTCCTAAACCAGATTCGCCCGCACCAGGCAAGGCTTCCCTTCTCCTTTCCTGGATCATCTCTGCCCCACTCAGCAGACCACCACCCCGTGGGCATCGCCCTGTGAGATGACTCTCCAGAACCTGCGAAGCATAGCTGGGGAAAGGAGATAGTTTTGTTGAGAACGTGAGCGACTGTAGGAACAGGTGCGTCCTCCAGCCAGTCAGAGCGGTTAGGACTCTTCATCTTGAACAGACCTGAGGAAAGCCTTGGCTGTCAGCTGGCTGCCGGCACAGGGTTTGGGTGGAAAAGCGTGTGATTTCAGGCAGCTCGTGTGGCTCAGAGAACTGTCAGAGCATCAGCACCCCCCGGGGCACGCAGTGCCCTCCTTCTCAGCTGCTGATGTGCACACCGCTCCTCAGTGTCTATAAATAGATGCTGTACCTTGTCTCCTTCTTAATAACACATAACAGAGCGGGGATGTTTGTTGTTTTGCTGGATTGTGAAATGCTTATCAGAATGATACCCCAATCAAAAAGAAATGCTGAAAGAGCCTTAGTGTCCCAAGAAATATTTTTATTACATGTAAATGTACATCCATAGCTATGAGACAGATGTGATAGGGTGATCAAGAGACTTTCCAAAATAAGATATTATGATAAATATATAAGGAGAAAGTGAAATACAGGTTCAAGAAGAAAAATGAAGCATGCAAACTTTCCTGTTAAGGAAGGACAATGAATGATTAATGTTTAATTGAATGATGATGATATCAAATTGATTTGGTACTTAGCAGTCTTATATACATTTAAAAGTGTTATGAAAACTTTGATTAAAATGACAATAATTACAGGATATCAGAAATAACATCTTTTGCAATTTTCACATTTCCAGTGCCAAACTTAGATGTATACTGAAGTGTGGATGAGTTTTTTAAGACTGCCGGGGGGTAAGGGAGCACAAAAGCCTGATGATCAAAGCCTGAAAACCAGCACTATTTTCTCAGGCAGAGAAGGGAGGTGTCAGGCCAGGAGGAGCAGACCTTCAGTCCCCAAATGTTCTTTCCCAGATCCCACTTGTGGCTCCTGGGGATGCTGCTGGGCAGGCTGCCCCCGACCAGTGAGGCCTCAGCCTCTCCCTTGCATGGGGTCCTCCAAGGGGTGGACCTTGCTGGGAGTTCCAGAGGGCTCCACACGGGGAGGGAAATCCATGCTTCAGGAAGAAAGAGTTTCATTTAAACATTTCCAGGTAACTGCCTATAGAGACTTTAGACGGCTTATACAATTTATAAGTTTTGGTAGTCTTAGCAGGCTGCAGGATGTGACAATACACAAAATTCAGTTGTATTTCTATATACTAGCAAGAAACAGATGACATTTAAAATAGTAATTACAACATTACAAATATGAAATTTAGGGGTACACTTGGCAAAAGATGTGCAAGCCCTGTACACTGAAAACTACTGAATGTAGCTGTGAGAAACTGGAGGACGCCCAAATAATGGAGAAATGCACTGTTTGTGGGTTGTTCAAAAGAAACCCACAGGCCCAACATGCGGTTGCTTCGGCGAGGCCAAGTCACCAGACAAGGCTTAATGCCGGACCCAACTGCCGGTTCAGCCTCCCCAGAAGGACAGTCAGTTATTGATAAGGTGATCTGTCACTCAAGGATATAAAATGAGAGATTCTCTTTGGCACCAGGACACGTGTGACGTCCTTTTCTTTAGCATCTCAGATCTTACGTAAATAAACGTAGCCCTTTTCTCTTCCTTGCCTGATGCCTTCGCACACAAGGAGACGGAAGACGGGACCCTGGCAGCTTGCTCCGGAAAGGCCCCCCTCCCACCCAGGGGCCCCGAGGCCTGGGACAGGCGCTGGAGAGAGGCGTGCTGGGGCCCCGCCCCGGGGTCTCTGCAGCGTCTGCGGGAAGCCGTTTCTGCTTCTTCCCTGCCGGTCAGGGCCAGGGATCCCTAAATGCTCAATGAACGAGAACCGAGGGTCACCCCGAACTGAAGCAGGGCGGCAGCTCTGCACCCCGCAGGAGCCGCAGGCCGTCCACTATTACCTGGGTTTGGCAAGGACCCAAAGGCCAGCAGGGAAGGGGGCTTAGCGGCACTGGGGGCTGCAGTGGGCGATGGGTCAGGGAGTGCTTGGCGTTCTCTGCTTGCTCCCCAGCTGGAAGCAGGGACGGAAATTGGGGAGCTGTCAGTCATTGGCCAAGTCCTGGCCATTCGGGGCTGAGGGTCACAGGGACGTCGTGTGGCTTCCTGGGCCAGGAGTTGGAGTCAGTGGTCTGCCGTCCTGCAGGTCCGACTTGCAGCAGGGCCCCCACCCCGGAACCCCCACGCTGGTCACCGCAGGTAGGCGGCCTGAATTCGTCTGGTCACTGAGGGTGAGGGCTCGGCCACCCGCCCTGGGGGGCCTGGCCGGCGCTGAGCAGCGGGAGTCCTGGGCTCTCGGACAGCGCCCGCCCCGTGCACGCGCGATCCCGCCCCGCGCTTCAACCTCAGCCGCCTGCAGGGCCCGCGCTCGCGCGCCCCCTCCGCGCGCCTCACCCCGCGCTCGCGCACCCCTCTCCGGAGCTACCCGCCCCGCGCACGCGCGCCCTGCTCCTCAGAGAGGAGGGCTCCTCCCGCCCCGCTCACGCGTCGCACGCGCCGCACGCACCCCGTGTCCCGCGCACGCGCAGGCCCCGCGGCCAATGGGCGACGCCGCCGCTTATCTGCCCGGCGTGCGCCGGCGCGCGTCAGTCGGTCGGGGCCCTGGGTTGTCGCTGCCGCGGGTGCTGGGCCCGCGCAGGTGCTCAGGTGGCCGTGCGTCCCCTCGGCGCGTCCGCGTCCTCCCCGACCCCGACCCGCGCTTCGGCCCGTCGGCCGCAGCGCCTACCCTCCGGTGCCATGTCGCAGAGCGGGACCCCCGGACTGCAGGAGGAGAACCTGCAGGGTGAGGCCGCGCGGAGAGCGGGGGAGGTGGGCGACGGGAGGGGCTGCGGACGGGGCGGGTGCCGGGGCCTCCGGGCGGCCGGGCAGGGGGAGGGCGGCGTGCCAGGGGAGGGTGCCGGGGGCCTCGGTCCGATGCCATGGGGCGGGTGCCGGGTCCTCCGGGCGGCCGGGCAGGGGGAGGGCGGCGTGCCGTGGGGAGGGTGCCGGGGGAAGCCAGGACGGGCAGGGCCTGGGCGGGGGAGCCGGAGCCCCCCGGGACGGCTGTCCGCTCGGCGGGGTCTGTGGGAGCAGCGCCTCAGCGGGAGGCGAGCCGGGCTGCGGGCTTGGCCAGGACCCCTACGAGCCCGGACGTTCCCCCCAGGAAGTCACACCTGCCTGAGTCCCAATCCCTTCTTCAGGGCCACGTTCTATTTAGTGGTTTGTAGTTCCGACCAGTGTTGGTTTTAGCGAGCAGGAGCCTGGTGTCGTGGGCTGAGCTGTGTGGGCTTTGATCTGAGGTCGCTAATGTAGGCGCGTGGGTGGTGGCGGTTAGGACCTCCTCAGGGAGGCGGGGGGGTGAAGGTGGCGCGGGTGGTACAGGGCACAAGTCCACGGCTGCTCTTTAAAGCGTAAGACTTGGACAGCCTAAAAAGTGGTGTTGGCATGTGATTTGTTTTTCCAGTTCATGTGCCGCTTGACCTACGGGTTAGTTCCAAAACAGTTGAGAATTGATTTGCGGGTTAAAAAGGTAGCGGGACCCTGTCCATCGGGCAGCCTCTTCGGACGGCCGGTGCTCCCGCGCGCACCACTGGCCCTCTGCCTCTGCGTCTCTGGAGCCCCTCTTGCAGCCGAGGAGACCAGGTCAGCCCCGCCGCGCGGCCCCGCCGCACAGTCAGCGGGCGACGCCTCGGGACCTGTCCCCCGGGACTTGCCTCAGGAGAGCCACCACCCAGGCCCGGCCTCTCCGGGCCCTGGGAGTTGGACGAGGACCCGGGTGGCCCTTGAGCTTTGTATTTTCTGAAGCAAGAGTTCAGCAAAACGAGCACGTGGATAAGCTTTGGACAGGACCCTCTAAACATCCGAGGGCGGGTGTTTGAGTTTAAGATTTAAAAAATTCTTATTATTCAGATAAATCTAGTGAGCTGCTAATTATTTTTCTTGTTCCTTGAATCAAGATTTCAGTAGGCAAGATGTAGTCCAGTGTATCATATAACATTCAAAAACTACAACCAGATTAATCCTTAATTTCTCCTTAACGTTCAACATGGACCCTTTGAAAGATGAGGAAGTAAATCTTCTCAAAGGGCTCAAGGGTGTCCTGTAAGCCGCCGTCAGCCTCCCTCTCCTGACTGTGGGGCTGCTTGTCCAGCGCCGTGCCCGCCGCTTCAGGCCCAGTCCCTGGGCGCTCTGAGTCCTGCGGGCTCAGGCAGCCGCTCCTGGCTGGCACCAAACTGCCGAGTCACCGACCGCGCAAAGGGACCATCGTGAATTTAAAGACTTTTCTCTTTTGCTTATTCTATAAAAAGATGTCGCACACTGAGTGGAAACTCACATTAAGGGCTCTCTGGGCCCTTCTCCTGAGTGTACGTGCTGTGGGGCGCTTGCTCACTGCCCAGCCGGAGGGTGGGAGGAGTCACTGGGGTCACGTGAGGCCGCACAGCTGCCCTGAGGAATGCGGAGCCGGGCATGGACTCCTGGCTGGGCAGCACATGCCCTGTCTGCTGTCTGATTTGATTACGTCTTGTTTACCTCAGAACCAAGGACTGAGAAAGCCTTGGTGAGCCAAACCCACAGCCATCAACAGACATGTTCCCCTGTGCTTCCGTCTCCGGGGTCAGCTGGCTTCCCCCAGAGTGAACAGCAAGGTTGTCGCCTCTCTGTCCTCTGGCCCACTCTGGTCAGAGCTGTTGGCCAGTAAGATACTGTACATGCTTTTTTTACCTTCAGATTCACAACTGATAAAATGCGGGAAGGAGGTGGAATTTTGTGAGGACGCTGTCGCGGTATCCTGGGCACAGGCCCAGTCCCCAGGAGGGCCCGTCCTGAGAGCACCAGTCCCACGATGCTCTGCCCCCCTCACTGCTGCCCGGCAGGATGCAGGCCAGGTGGCTTGTTGGCACAGGCAGCTCGCCAGGGGCTAAGGTGTAGGAAGGGAGACAGTTTGTCTCAGGGAGCAAAGCTGGAGGCTGCTGCATCTTGAGAGGGAAGGGGTGTCGACATCTGGATCCCAGCCCAGCCCTCCCACCGCACGTGGTCGCCATGAGGCCCAGAGGCCCACTGAAAAGTGGAAGTCAGGAAGGCCGCTGTCAATGGCTCTGGAAGGGGCTCTCCACGAAGAGCCTGTGGGTATCTGGCGCCTAGAGGACGAAGCCTGAGACAGGCAGGACGCTGTGCCCAGCGTGGCAAAGGAAGGGTGAGGTTGACCGGCCTTTTTTTAGGAACCTGAATTACCTACCCTGGTGACTTCATGTTCAAAGTCACTTGTCACTCAAGTCTCTTCTTTCTGCCCAATCTAACTTGAGAAGCTTTTAAAAATAATTTCTGAAAGCCCACCTCTCCCATGGAGGAAGCCCAAGTAGGGTGGTAGTTCCCTCCAGGCTGAGCAGCTGCTCTGCCTTAGGCTTGACCTCTGGGATGCTATGCCCCCTCCACCAGCCCTCTGTTGGGACTTTTGTCCATTGTTGTAGTGGCTGTTTGATGCCTGTCATTCCGCTGGCCAGTAGTTTTCAACCCTGGCTGCTTAACATTGTCTTATATAGCTTTCTCAAAATGCATGCCGGGTTTCACCCCAGCATGTTGTGGGTGGTGGGCCAGCCTGCTGCGAATAGGGAAGAGCCCCCTCGGGACAGCAGCCTTTGCTCTGGGAACACAGGCAGAGGGACAGGGATTCCCTGGGGCCCCTCCCAGTGGGGGCGGGAGCTGCAGTGGGCACTCCATGTCACCCACCTTGTTAGAGATCTAAGGGACTTGCTGTTAGCAGCGTAAATTATAAGTAAGTGGGGAAAGTGCAAGGAGAGGAGCTTGGAGTTGGTGTGCGGGCGCCTCAGCGGCATCGCCAGCCTGGATACCAAGTCACCAGTTATCTCTGACTCCGAGAAGTTTTCTAAGACTGTGAAGCAACCTTAATCTCCATCTCTCTCGCTTAAAAGGATAGGCGATCTTAATCATTGCAAGATAAGATTCATGGCACCCTTTCCTTCCTTTTCCAGGAAGTGTGCTTTCCCTACCCCGTTGCTGCAGGTCAATAATAAAACTCTTGTACTTAAGTAAATCATTCCCTAGAAGATATTGTGTGGACTCAAAGCTTTTGCTGTGGACCCCCCAGAATGGCGTTTTTTTCTTTCTCAAAGATGCTAGGGCTTTTTATGAGACCATTTTAAAAAGCAAATGCTTGTCTCCTTGGAGTCTTGAGTTGGCCCTTGTGCTGTAATAAAAACATACACACCTGAAACTAATGTGACATGTCAGTTATATGGCAGTTTGAAGAAGTGTGTTTGGTCTCTGTTCCTGATTCCCGACACAGCTCTGAAGCCCTTGGAATTAAGTGATAGGGCCTAGTTATTTGTAAGGAGCTCCTTTGGAACACACCTGAGCCCAGGCCAGCGAGTGACCAGGATGGGGCCTAGGAGCCTGAGGTGGGGTTGACCAGAGAGTGGGGGACTCAGTGTCTATGCCCAGAGAGGGGCTGCAGAGCAGGAGGGTGGCCCGGGGAGAAGCAGGGACGCTCCACCTGTTCCCCAGGCTGCCTGTGTGGCTCCAGTTGGCTGCTGCTGACTGGTAGGTATCCTCTGTGATAAATCAGTAAATGTATGTAAAGTGTTGAGTTGTGTGAGCTGTTGTAGTGAGTACTGACCTGGGGGTGTTACAAGCACCCCTGAACTTGTAGTCTGCCAGGCAGGAGGCTGGGTATCCCACTTGCAGTTGACATCTGTGTAGGGAAAGTCTTGCGGGACCCGACACCAACTCCAGGTAGTGTCAAGTCTGAATCGTTGAATGGTCATTCAGTGCTGACTGAATGGGTTATTGGTGTGGAAACTACCCCAGTATGTCATGTCAAAAGAGGTATCAGAAAAAAGACCCCACCACCCTAAGGCTCCATTTATATCAGATGCCACAGTGACCGGCGTGGCAGGATAGCTTAGTTGAGTGAACTGAGGCAGGCCCAGAGTCTGAATGATAGGTGGAGCCTGGAAGAAGGGAACTGGGCCCATCTCATGCCACGGGGCCAGAGCTGGCTTGCTGGTGGCTCAGCGGCACCGTGAGTCCCCGTGAAGGAGGGAGGGCCAGTGCAGGGCTCTCAGAGCTTCTGTGACGGTGCGTCAGGCCCAGGAGGATCAGCGCCCCTGGAAGCACGGCTGGCAGCCTGGGTGAAGACTCACGCGGAGGGCCCGGGAATGGTGGTGGGCTCCGAAGTTGGTGCAGAGGAGGAGTGGCCTGGGTGTTTGCCGTGAGCCCTGGACTCTCATACAGACTGGCGTTCCTGTGCCTCAGGGAGGTGCTCATGAGGGCCTGGGCAGCATGAAGCAACTTGAGAGGTTACAGAGAACAGTTGTGCTTTGAAACCCTGGGATTGTTTTGTTAGCAGCTAGCCAGGGGCTTGTGACTGCAAGTTTGTGTTCACTCCTGGGCCTCGGTGTGCATTCTCTGATTAACAAGGCATACTTGGCCACAGGCAGCTGTTGACGGGGGCCAGGACTGCCAGAAGAGATGCCTGCTGAGTGTGTGGGAGGGCAGGCAGCCTGCCGGGGCTCCAGGTAGCATGGACTGAGGAGTGGGCGCCTGTGCCCTACCACGTGGGGTTGTAGTGTTGTGTTGGCATAAGCAGAGAACAGCAGGGGGCTGATGACATTGCAATAAATCAGAATGACTGCAAGCCCCCGTCATGGGGCTTTTCTGGCATGTGGATTTTGTCTTCTGCCCTCTGCCCTCACCCTCCTTCCTGTGCCCATCCTCCATGTGCCACCAGAGTGCTCAGAAACAGATGTGTGCTGAGCAAGCTCGTTTCTGACAGGTGGTTGCATATCCATGTGGATGAACCTGACCCGTCTGTCACTCCCATGGGTCAAACCCAAGTCGACACGAGCATCCAGACAGCTCAGGTTGTGGAGAGGAATATGGTAGAATGCAAGCCCCATACCTAATGGGCTTCATGACCTCACAGGAAGAGGTTGGAAATCTGGAATAAAATCAAGAGTTTAGGTTCCTTGGGAGATGTTAAGAGTGAAATGGCAGGTCACAGTGAAAGTTATGTGTAACACATGCAGTGAGGGAAGGCTTGTGTCCTGGAATCTGAACTACAGGCAGGAGGGAAGTAGACAGCTCAATAGAAGGGGAGATTTTTGAATGGCTAATTAAAAAAGATGCTGTCCAAATGGGCAGTGATCATAGGAAAAATTGTTCCACCTCACTAGAAAACAGAAATGCAGAATAAATCGCACAAGATACCAGCACGGAATGGGTAAATTTAAAGACTGGTGAGAGGTGTGAAGAGACAAGACCACTTGTGTGCAGTGTGCCAGTGTGGCTGCGTTGGGGAGCGGAGGCCCTTTCTGGGAGCATTGAACATGCACGTTACCTTTAAATCCGTGAGCCCACGCCCACATGTCCGCCTGACAGAATGCGAGCACACAGCCGCCAGGGAACATGAGGAGAAGCTTCATAGAAGCCATCGTAGCTGCCCCGACCTGGAAGTAAGCCACACCTAAGAGAAGGGGCGAATGATGGTGCAGCCGCGTGGGGGGGCAGTCCGTGTGGGGGCAGCCGAGTACAGTGCTCAGCTACGAGGATGAACCCACAAAGCCCGTTACACATCACACTTTGGGGTGTGTAACAAATGTCAGTTTGTAGTTCCAGGAAGAAAGTGCTGAGCTCACTTCCTGTAAAGACTTGGCCAAACGAGTACTTGGGGGTGACCTGCTCCGGTTCATCATCTGATTTAGTCAGAAAGTACCTTTGTTCCTTTCACAGCACATTTGTCTGTTTCTGATGTAAGTAAATACAGAGCAGCTTTTACAGGTGAGCTTTATGGGGCCTCCAGGTCAGAATGATGCTGGTATGTGGAAACAGGTTGGTAAGAGAGGGTGTAAACCTCCATTTGATTTGTCAGTCCTCTAAGCTTTTGTTGACCCTCTTTATCCCCTAAGAGTTCAAAATGTCACCCTGATCAGTTAGGCTCTGCTGGCCCATCAGGTCAGCGGGCAGCAGCCCAGCCTCAGGAAGGCCGGGAGAGGCTCAGCCCTGGGCGCCCGCGTCAGGCACCGTCACACAGGCCCCGAGACAGTGCCGGGGTCGGGGTGCAGGCCCGGGGCACGGCCGTCATGTCCCAGGAAGGTGTGTCTTCCGTGTCGGGACCGGGCTCCGGGGCCGCGGGAACGTCCAGCTCTGCTCTCTCCCCCGCCAGGCTCTTGGGTCGAGCTGCACTTCAGCCACGGCTCGAACGGGAGCGGTGTCCCTGCCTCGGTCTCTCTCTATAATGGTGACCTGGAGAAAATACTGCTGGACGCCCAGCATGAATCTGGACGGAGCAGCTCCAAGAGCTCTCACTGTGACAGGTGGGCATGAAGGCGTGACAGCCCGTGTGCTGACGAGGTGTGTGGGCACCATCATGAATGCCCGAGAGCCACAGCCGGGCCAGGTGCAGGAGTGGCTTCTCAGCTTACGGGACGGCGGGCCCCTTGCCCTGGTGGGGGTAATGACTGGGCTTGGTGTGGGCAGGGGCCCTGCGTTTCTGCTCTGCCACCCCGGCTGGCTTGTCGAGCCACTGCACCTCATACTGCCAGCGAGTCATGGCCGAGTGGGTGCCCAGAGGTGCTCCTGGGGGCTGTGCCCCACCCAAGACTGCTGGGCTGGTTCCTGTTGAGCCCAGCTGTGAAGATGGGACGGTGTGCCCAGTCTGGTGCTGGGTGGAGGGAGGGCCAAGGGCAGGTGGGTCATGTGCCACGTGTCTCCTTCCTCCACCACTTCCCAGCCCGCCTCGCTCACAGACCCCACAGGATAATAACAGAGCTTCGGAGGCAGATTCCCACAGCGTCGGGGAGAAGAACAGTGTCCAGGTGAGCCGGAGCGGGTGTCCGTGAGCTGTGGACGCAGTTCAGGCTTTCCATGTAACTGAGTTTGGGGTTCGGGTGACTCTCGCCTCCTTTTAGACTGCGGGGTAAGGGCATCTATGCCATATGGCTTCATGGCACGGAGCTGGAATGGACTCAGGTTAGGGCTCCAACACGATGGGCCATCCCCGCTCCATAGGCCATCTGCGGACGTGGCAGGGTGGAAGGGGTGGCTAGGAGCAGACCGTGGTGGTCTGTCGGCCGGTGAGGTGGGCCCTCATGCCCAGGCTGTCGGGGACAGCCTGGCGTTTCCTACAGGCTCTGTGGGGCCCTCTGCCTTGTGGCGGCGCTGACTGTTTCCTCACGAGACACTGTAGCTCCTTCCAGAAACCAGCCCCGGGCATGCCAACTGGCATGTCGGGGGTTTAGTGTCAGGAGCTAACCTGGCTGGCTTTTCTCCAACATCTGCTCAGCCAGTTTTTAACGGGTCTTCTTCTGTGCCAGCATTGTGCCCCTTGGTGGGGCCACAAGCCAGAGCCTGGCCTGCGAGGACGGGTGCCTGGGTGCTGCCTCCCCGCCACCGTGGAGGAGCTCAAGGCAGCAGTGGCCACTCTCGCTTCATCCTGTCTGCTGGCCCCATGCAGAGGAAGTGTGTCCCTGGGTGCACATTAGGGTTGGGGTGACAGGAACAGGCGGTGCTTCCCCACCCACTTCAGCCTGTCTCGGGAAGCAGTCTTATGGTCAGTTCCCTGCAGGGGCACTAGGTGTCCTGCCACGCTCACCATGCAAACAAGGGGCCCCGTCAGCACACCGAGGCTTCTGGACCCCACGGGAGCCCCGAGCGGGCGCCACCCCAGCCCCGGGCAGCCGCACTCCTGGCATTTGGGGTCCACGGCCAGCTTGGGTATGCCCAGGCATATGGTTGGTTTTGGTGTACTGTTGTAAAGCATTTCCAGAATTTTAGTATTTCCCCCAAATTTTAAAAAAGGAATTAAATGCTCAAGTACAGAATCTTCTGAGTGCAAAGTAGAGAAAAACAACTATAATCCTACTTCTAAAGGCCCTTTGATGAATGTCTCACGTCATCTGAGAAATGCAGCGGAAATGGCGAGGGGCGCGGCGTCTGGCCTCTCCGGCCCGCTCGCGTGAGCGCCTTTCTCCGGGCCTGCCTGCCAGCCCTGGGGGCCTCCCCATCCACGCTTCCTCATGACGGGTGGGCGCACGCAGGCCTTTCGGGAAGCGGCGCCCCTGCCCCCTGGGGAGGAGGCCCGTGCGAGGCAGTGCACCCCGCCGCTCCCCGTGCTGGCTCACCTGCCCTCGCCTTGGCCCCGCAGTCCGAGGAAGACTACTTGGAGAGAAGGAAGGAGGTGGAGAGGATCCTGAAGAAGAACTCGGACTGGATCTGGGACTGGTCGAGCCGGCCGGAAAATGTGCCCCCCAAGTGAGTGCCGCGGCCCAGGGCCCCCACCCCGCCGCAGGCAGTGCGGCCGCGCTCACTGCGTCTCTTCCCCAGGGAGTTCCTCTTCAGACACCCGAGGCGCGCCACCGCCCTGAGCATGAGGAACACGAGCGTCATGAAGAAGGGCGGCATCTTCTCGGCTGAGTTCCTGAAGGTGTTCCTCCCGTCCCTGCTGCTCTCCCACCTCCTGGCCATTGGACTGGGGTGAGTGGGGGCCCGCTGGACTGGGGTGCGCGGGCCTCGGGGCCCGACCCCGTAAGCCTCAGCCTCGGTCATGTCCTGTGAGGTGTTTCCTGCAACATGCTGTGGCTCATGCAGCATGAGCCTGCCCAGGTGCTCCCCATCCTGGTCAGGAGGCTCCTGCCATGGGTGGGGCGGGTGGCCTCCTGCCTCTGTGCCGCCCCTCCTGGGGGACAGGGCGCTTGCTTGCTCAGCAGTGACACAGTGACAAGGCCTGCAGTCCCCAGGGTGCGCTCCACCCCCACCCGTGGCCTCTATAGTCTTGGCCACAGCGGCTGTCAGGGTGGGCTTCCGGTCAGGAGGACTCCCCTTGGGGGCACTGAGGGAATCAGGGTGGAAATGCCCTGGTGCCCAGCCTCCCCTTTGCCCAGATCAAACATGGAACATGGAAGGTAGAAGTTCATGGGTCTTGCAAGGTTAATAATGCCCACCTCCAGCCCTGTAGGGGGGAGCACGGGGCTGCCCTCCCTGACGCCAGCCGTGGACTGTAATTCTTCCTCCCATGGAAGGTGCTCCCTGGGTGGGCCAGAGCTCCGAGGTACATGGCAGTGTCCCTCTGCTCTGGCTCCTGGCCAGTGCTTTTCAGGGTTAGGGCTCACCCAGGGCATTTGTAGATGGTGGTTTCTGGAGCTTTCTCCAGAACCAGCAAGTCAGATCCTGGGGGCAGGACCCAGTGACCTGCATCTTCAGCCTCCATCCCTGGATAGGCTCTGCCGTCAGCCCTTGACCAGTGTCCCTGCCCTGCACCCTTCCTAACAGACTTGGAAAAGGCCTCCAGGGGCCTCCATCGCTGTCGGGATGGAAGCTCCCACAGCAGGCCTGCAGGCTCGTTTCTGCCCCCTCCCCGCAGGCCTGCTGCTCCTGGGGCCCTTTCCTGGGGTCACACCTTCCTCCTGCCCCTCTTCAGGCATCAGCTCGGGCCTCTGGGTTCTAGGTGCCCCTCTCGCCACCCCCCAGCTTAGACGGCTGTGCGCAGGGGCTTCATGGCCCAGCAGCGGCCTTCGTGAGGCTGGTGGTGCACTTACTATGGTGTCACCTACCCTGGGGCAGCTCCCCCAGCCATTCTCCTCAGCATTTCTGGCCGGCTGGTCCCTGTGTGTTATGGCAGTGAGGACACTGCACTGTCACGGCACTGTGGGACTCGTTCCAAATGACATTCCTGTGAAACACATTGATGAAGAGTAAAACTGACTTAATGGGAGTCCACTGATATCTTCATCACAAAGTTTTTTAAAACAGGTGTACGATGGCCAGTCCCCCGTGTAAGGTATGACCCCAGCCAGCTGCCCTGGCTCAGCTGGTGCCCCAGGAGCTCACATTAACTGCCAATCGCTTTTTCTGTTAAGGATCTATATTGGAAGGCGCCTGACCACCTCCACCAGTACCTTCTGAGGAAGAACTGGAATCTGGCATTTTTCGCCTGCGGGGCTTAGCGGAGCTTGCAGCGCACCTGGCCAGGGAGCTGTCCCGGTCCTGGGGCGGTGCACCGTTTGTGTGTGCTCTGTAAATGCTGTGTTCCTAACTTAGTAAAATGAAAGAGAAGACACTAAAATCATGCTGATCTATACTCATACCTATGGGATCAATGAATAAGCATGCCATACTGATTAATATCTACTGTAATAATTTGGTAGTAAATTTCCTTTGGATATTAAAATATCTTAAGTATAAATAATTTTAACATACTAGTCATAATGAATGTAGTATTTTAAGAAAAACTGTCTGTAACCTTAATTCAGAAGCACTTCCTATTTCAGAAGAATGATGCTGACAGTAAAATGATCCATAGGAGGTTGTCCCCAGTACATGCTGTGGCCTTACATTCACACCACTGTAGGGCGGACGGTGACGTGGGTGCAGGTCGTCTAGAGACTGTGCTGAACTCTGCCAGTTCTTTGTTACGTGATACATGGAACCCACGGCACAATACGGACTCTGCTGTGCCGCTGAGCCCCGAGTTGCAGGGCAGTGACCTCCGTGCTCCCCGGCAGTCGGGAGCCACCGTGGCCGGGCAGCCCACCCAGGGCGCCCACCGGGCTCACTCCTGCGTCACCTGTCACTCGAGACCGCTGGGTTTCATCCATGCTGTGTGCTCACGTTTTGTGTGCTCTTAGAAGCAGCTTCATTAAACAAATTGGTAGCTATTTTGAAAGACTGGAGACAGAAAAAAATAAATCTTTGCCAAATCCTTCAGAGATGACTGCATTTACATATGGTTCAAAATGACTACACCAGGACTCTTCATCTTCCCTGCAGCACGGCTTTTCAGGGCTGCCACTTGGTGCACCATGTGTGCGTGCGTGTTTCACTCTTCCACGCTGAATTCTTATGTTAAAATAAATGTCACATTTTAATTTTTTAGAACATTTGTTTATATTGAAACAATTATCTTGTAAGTAGTGGCTTCCAGCCCTTCTCTTTGGAGGCAGCTGGTTGAATGGCACTGAATTGACGTTATTTACCCGCTAAAAAAGACAACCTGTGAGGTCAGGTGGAATCACCCTGCCCAAGCAAAGCCCCCTTGGTTCTTCGCGGAGGTGTCTGTCCGTCATCAGAGATGAAGGGCCTCGCTCCTCTACTGCTTCTGGCTGGAGCGTCACGACCACGGGGGCCACACTCAGCATGTCTGGGCAGAGTCAAGTGTCTGCAGGACGAGCAGCGGCCCCTGAAGGGGCCCCTCCAGCCATCCAAGCCATCGCGCAGGCGACTGGGCGGCGCTCTTCATCAGTGGCCCCGGCTGGACTCTTGAGACTCGCTGTCAGGAGAGGGCTTCCCGTCAGTGAGGGGAAGGCCAAGACTCAGGTTTTCTAGAGGTTTCTACATAAGACTGGTATTACAGTGGCCGTTTTATTAATATGAAATAATTCACTTAAAATACATATTTTTTTCTTTCAGTAGGATAATAGCAGTATAGTAATCAAGCTTTTCAAATAGCCCATTTTGCTGTTAATAGGAATAATGCCATTTTACTCACTGAAGAGCAAGTTGACAAAGGAACATAATCCAAACAGTTTTGGTCATAAAGATGAAACTTGGCTGCTCCTTTTAAATGCAGTTTCCTGACCCAATGCTCTAACCGCAGAGTCTGACTTTGCAAATGGGGATATGACCCTTGTACCCTGCTAGAAGGAATGTGTGTTCAAAAGAAAAGTACCTTAAAAAGCCATACCTGCCTGCTCCAGGTGGCCATGTCTAGAAATTTACCCTGAAGAATAAACCTTAGAGTAGAAAATGTGTATGTGCAGGAACATACCTAGTGTTTGTAATAGTCATATATTAAGTACAAGACATTTGACCTACACAGAGGCTGGGTAAGCTTGGGGCTTCCACATAAGGGAGCACCACACAGGTTCCTCAAAACAAGAACCACAGGAGTGTCCAAGGCGCGGAAGTACTGGTACTAAAGCTTAGGGATAGTGTGGAGCCGGGCAGTTCCACGCCGCCAGGAGAGGCATGCCCGGGTCCCTCCCCTGGCCCCCGACTGCTCGTCATGCTGGGCCACTTGCCTGGCCTTGATTGCCAGTGACTCCTGTCCCAGGCTGTGAGGAAGTCCCCCTTGTGCAGAGACCTACCTGGGGAGGGCGCGTTGGTTACGCAGGTGGGGCGGTCTCTCTCAGATGGAGATCCTCTGGTGAAAGGCAAGCTGCCCCAGTTGACACCATTAAGAGGAGATGAGCTGAACCTCTGACCCCAAGGTGCAGGCTGGCGAACAAAGTGTTTGAAAAATAAATACATGGCATGTCGTTTATGCAAAAAAGCCCAAAGGAAATAGGAAACTTCATTTAGGCAGCAATAGGGGTGAATGCGGCAGAAAGTGGTGGCTGCCTGCAGGCAGTGCAGGTCACACTTCTTGTGACTCAACAGCAGCAATACTCCACGTTCAATGCCAAAATCAATTAAAAATGAACACCTGGGGGATCCCTGTGGTGGAACACAAGGGAGCCCCGTCAGGACGTGACCGAAGCAGAACTGAGGGAAGGCGAGGACCGAGGGTCACAGCACGCGGGCTGCGCACGCGAGGCTCGTGAGGGCGAGCCTGGGCATACGGTTGCCGCTGGGCCTGGTGCTCCTGAAGGCACGGGTGGGTGTGCACGTGCATGCTGCGCACAGTGAGGGTGTGTGGCACGGAGAGCCAGGTCTGGGGGACAGTGAGCATGTGGCCCATGGTGGACTTGAGCTGGAGGTGTTCACGATGCACCGTTTTAAATGCAGAGACAATAGAAAAATAGAGGTGTGTGTGTATACCTTTATTTCCTAAACACATTCTTTAAAAAATATATTCCTAAAAATTAAGGAAAATGTTTTTCAGCTCTGTTCAGTGAAAGGACATAGGAACAATGACACGTCAATAGCCATGAGCCAGACCAACGTTCCAGATCCTGGTTTCTAACGCCATTCTCGGGGACCCAGGGCTCCTCGGGATACGGGCCAACTGCAGGGCAGGGTGGTGCTCATCTGTGGTACGGGGACGGGGTGCTCAAGAGATGCCGGCAAGGTGGAAGGACACAGAAGCCAACCAAAGGAACTCACAGTGGCGCGAACCAGGACAATGGGGACAGTCACAGTAGGAATGGCTCTTCACCCCTAGACAAAGGCAGGTCCCCACCAGGCCACACTGACAGAAACCCAGTATTATGTAAGGGATGACAGAATGAGTCACCACCAGGCAACACAACTGCTGAATCAAGTGGTGGGGTTCTGACGGGGAGTGCAGGCTCACTGTCTCCCCACAGAAGTCACTACAGAAAGGGCGAGGAGAGCCCGGAAGAAAACCCAGGCACGTATGGCCGGTTAACCCAAAAGGGCCAGGAAAGAACAATGGGGAAAGGGCCGTCTCAACAAGGAGAGCTGGGAAGGTGACCCCTACCTCACACCACACACACAAGGATTAACTCAAAACAGGCTGAAGATTGAATGTAAGACCTGAAACCTTAAGAACAGAAAACAGGTGGTGAGCTCCTTGACACGGGTCTTGTTGACGACTTTTGAACCCAATGCCAGAGCAACACAAACCCATGTGAACAAGCAGGATCACATCAGGGCAGGAAGCTACCCAGCAAAGGAAGCCAACCGAGTGGGAGGGCATCTACTGAACAGGGTAGCACATTTGCAAATGGTGTACCCATTACGGGGCTACCATACAGGATCCACAGAGAACCCTACAGCTCAACAGCAAAACCCCCTAACAGTCTGACTGAAAAAGAGGAGATCTGGACAGATATTTTCCCAAAGAAAACATAAATCCCCATGTTCACCACAGCATTATTGACAATAGCCAGGATGTGGAAACAGCCTGAGTGTCCGTGGATGGACAAATCATGAAGATGTGACACACAGTGAATATTACTCAGCCATAAAAAATGAAATCTTGCCATTTTTGACAACATGGATGGACCTAGAGGGCATTATGCTAAATGAAATAAGTCTAACAGACACTGTAGGATCTCACTTTGATGTGGAATCTAAAGACAAAACAAGCTCACAGAGACAGAAGAGACAGGTGGTACCAGAGGCAGGGGTGGGGCAGTGGGAGTGGGCGCAGGGAGTCCACAGCCAAGAGGATGGTATGTGTGGCATGGCCACTGAGCTAGAAACACTGTGCTGCGTATTTAAAAGCTGCTGAGAGTTAATCAGAATTCTAAGTTCTCAACACAAGAAATTTTTGACAGATGGTAGTGATCACAATATATTCAAATATGGAATCGTGTTATACACCCAATATATAATGTATGTCAGTCTGAGCTACACACACACAAGAACCACCATTTCTATTAAGAACCATAGTTATACCACATGTAGACCTCAGATTTTAGAGAACAAATTTTCCTGTGAAAGGTAGGTAGCTCTTGGAGTCAATGTGTTTCACCCTGTGGAACACATTTCTGAAAGATGCCCCAAGGTTTCAAAAGGCAGTTTTCTAAATGAACTCTGAGGCAAACGAGTGCACTGTCTTGGGACACAGTCATCTTGAAAGTTGCCGTAAACCCGACGGAGCCTCCCAGCTGAGGGGAGGGATGCAGGGACCCCCCGCCAACCCTGCGCAGAGCTGGCGTCCCCCCAGAGTCTTGGCCCAGCCACCTCCCCGTGCCGCCTGGTGGGGCAGCCACGCCACACACCTGTGCAGTCCTTCTCACCTCGGGAGGGGCCTGGGCTCTGCGTCCCTGCAGATGCACCAGCATCCCGCATCCGTTTGAGCTGCTAGTATGGGAGGAGCGCCCCGAGGGTGCCGGGCAAAGGGCTACAAAGCCCAAGGCCTGAGACTTGCCAAACCGAAGATTATCCCACTACCAGAAACACCTTCAAACCACCAGATGGAAAACAAAAACCGAGGAAGCCACCTCCAGTTACTCACCCAGACACCGACGGTGATCTCTGGAGAAATCACGGGTTTCGGTTCCTCACTGTGCCTTCAACCAGCAGCGGAGTGAAGAGTAACAGGACGCCGCCTGGGGGCGAGTGCTGGAGTGGCCGCAGAGGCCTGCTGGGGACACGCGGCCAAGCCTGCCAGCTCCGTGCTTCAAAGCCCGAGCCAGGTCCACTGGCCACATGTGACCTCGGCCAGCCCGCTGCCCAGGCCCTGCTCGGCATGACTGCCCCTGCCTCAGACACGCAGCTCGGGGGCTCTGCCTTCAGTGGCACCACATGTGGAGGGGGAGCGGCCAGGCAGGAGGCAAGCCTCAAGCAGCCCCAGGCCCAGACGACACCAAGCTCCACACGCTCATTTCTTTCCCTCCTCACAACTCCGAGGACACTGCGCTTGCTAGACTATCAAGGTCAAGCTCCGGGGTGTGCAAGTGGCCCCTGCACCTGGACGCACCTGCTCTGTCATCTCTGCAGGTTCAGATCCAGACCCACCACCATGGCCGTGCTGTGTCCACCTGGGGCCTGCCACGCTGGCTTCAGGGTGGTGCTCAGCCCAGTGCCTGCATGCCTGCACCGAGCACCCGGTGCCAGGGGCTGTTGCCATCCATGCCAGTCAGACCCCACTGCTCCCTATGGTCAGGCCTGTGTGCGTGGCAGGGAGGCGGGTGCTGCCCTTTACCGGAATCTGGTCTGCACCCAGCGACAAAGCCTGCAGGACCACACGCACAGAGAAGCCCAAGGGGGTCATGTGCTCAGCTTCCTGGGTGGCCTCCAACCTGCACACAAGCCCCTTTGCACCAAGGATGGGACCCAAGGGAAGTGTAGTCCAGCCTGGCCAGGCAGGTCTGAGCCGACCACACAAACGGGCCTCCCCCCGTGGGCAGCAGGCAGACCCCTGAAGTTCTGCCTCTGGCCCCTCCCAGCCCCATGCCTTCGTGCCGGCTGCCTCTCCACCTATGCCCAAAGGCCGGGCCCTGGTTACCGTGGCAGCTCATGCCCATACTTTCCGGGACTCTCCTGGCAGGAGGACAGTTCATGATGGACATGTTCCCTCCCTGTTAACACCCTCCCTGGGATCCTGGAGCAGAACCCTGCCCTCAGACCAGGGCTGAGCACAGCCCGGTGTCCTACGGGCAGCAGGCACCAGTGTCCCTTCACCCACAGAGCCCCGGCCCACTGTTGGCCTCCCGCTCCTGACCTCGGTGCCACCATCCTGCTGGTGACGCTGAGGCTGCTAGTCTGTGGACATGTTTGCAAGACAGTCAAGTGCCAATTCTGACATTCTGCCCAACTGCTTTATGCAGTCTTGCAGACAATTCCTTGTACAAATGCAATGCTAGCAACACAGGGCCCTCTGCTCAGCCCAGCCAGGAACTGGACACACCACGCTGGCCAGGTGACAGCTCTGGGATGGCCTCTGGCCGTGGAGAGCATGGTGGTGTTGTGGCCGTATGTAGGTAGAACAGACGGAGAACGACATTCACCACGCTGCCCCGTCACTAATGCCCCTGATCCATTATGATGCTTTTTAGTCTTGTACTGGCTTACAGAAGCTCAACTTTTCTTTAAGAAAATCGCAGTCTAAATCCACATGTAAACAAAGCTGGTCTTAAGAGCGTTGAAGCTTCAAGTAATTCTAAGGAGCACAGACTTCTAAGAATGAGAACAGTTCACAGAATTGACCTTCAGGAGCAAGTAAATTTCTCAAACCAGAGAAAAGGGGAAAGGTTTAGAACCTTTTAGAAGAAAAATGACAGGCATTTCATGAATATAAACAAGAAACAGAAATCTGGAAACCAAAGGACTGTCACCCATTGGAAAGGAAAAAGGCTTCAGTGGAATCAGAAGTATAAAGGGAAGAGAGCTGGGGGAGGCCACGCAGCCTCCTAAGGGGGAGCTTCGCACTCTCCACTGCCCTGGGCCGTACCTCCGAGGAGCGTCAAGGCCGGAACGGGACTCGAGTGCCAGCTGACGATGCCACCAGGGACTCTGCACCCAGAGCCGCAGCCGCCGCCCCGCAGCGCCTACCTTCTGCTCTGTCCCCTCCGAGATGCACCAGACTGGTTTTCTATTTGACAGGACATTTTTTAAAGGAAAGATGGAAAAAGTTGTCCAAATACACAGTGCAAATCCAGATACACATTTAAAATTTATTAAACTTTTGGTCAAAATAGTTGACTATATACAATCCCATTTCACTACGACTTTTTTCTGAAGGACTAGGATTGAATAATACTTAAAGCAACTCTCTTCCACATCTCAGATTCATAAATTTGTGTCACAACCAATGAACAGTGTAAGAATTATTTTTGAATTCAAATAAATTAAGACTCTCAATTTCTAACTTAATGTGAACTGAAGTGGCACACTGTTTCAGGGCGATGAGTGAGAACATTTTGTTCTTAGGTATCCATCGTCTCGGACACCAAAGTCCACCTGGCCTCGGGGGGCAGGGCGGAAGGCCGGCCTGTGGAGCACACCCGGCAGGCGCTGGCCGCTCGGCGCTGCTACGCCTCTGTATTCCTTATTTGGCAAACCCTGACTTCTGGTACCAAAGATACTACTTTTAAAATAAACCACCAAGATGCTGTGCATTACATATTTAAAATAATTTAATTTTGCTGGCTGAAATACAAGATGAAATTCAGCATGCATATATAGGACTTCTGCAATTTTTAAAAAGTACACCCCCCTCGACATACTTTTAAAAAGGGTTTAGAAAGAATGTTGTTTCCAATTGCAGTGACTTTGAGGTGTACTTTAAACCGGGCGCTAACTTAGAGCACATGCTGTTGAACCCTCTTCCCTGACACTGTCTCCCCCAAGGTGGGCACTTAGGGCTTCCCCGGCCTTACCTGGTATGTCAGGGGCAGTGTCCACAGCAGCGGAGAAGTCCCAAGAGTCTGGGAGAGACGTTCAGAGTCTGAAGTACTGCACACCGTCTACCTTTTGGGTCACAAAGGACTTCTCTCAAATTGTTCCAAAGCATAATTATACCTGATATTTTTATATGCAGTTAAAGCAAACAAAGGCAACACTTTGGATTTAAAGACTTCCCAGTGTGTTGCTTTTATCAAGTGGTTGCACAGAACGCACGATGCTTGACGCAGTGGGGGCACTAAAGCTGCCTTGGGTCTGCTCTGGCCAAATCTACTCGTCCACGGTGAGCCCTGGGGCTGAACGCAAGGCCAAAGGGAGGGCAGAGAGTCACGCAGCACGTGCACCAGGGCCCAAGGATGAACGCAAAGGAGGGAAAGAGCTGGACAAAGAGATGGCATATATGACAACTGTTCTCTTGGGTGGTAGTTTTTGGTCTATGAATTGCAAAGGAAGGCTCAGACTTAAGTAAATCCATTTATTTGAGTAACGGCCTTTATTGAGCACTGTCCATCAGTTCTGATTTGAGTGGGCTTCTCGTGTGAGCGGCGACACATGTGGCTCACCTGGCAGAGAAAGCGGCCCCTCTGGGCTGCATGGGGGCCAGCCTCCCACCCATGGAGGACGCACAGTGCGTCCCCCGCGGCATGGAGGGGAGCGCCTTCCATTTGGCAGGAGGCAGTGAGCTTACTTTGTGAGACCAGACACAGTGCCCCTGTGTAGCCTAGTTGACTTTGTCCTGGAATATGTACAAGTTATTGGTGGCGGCTACAGCAATGACGCTCTCCGAGGGGTGCCAGGCTGGGTGGAGGATCTTCTTATTGAAGTCCAGACTGTCCACACTAATCTCGTCTTTCTTCCTCTTGCCGCCCGTACATACTTTCCGAGGCTTTAAGCTGGCTCGAGGCTTGCTGTTCTCTCTGGAAGCTTCCAGGGTGACATCCCTCCGTGTATTTCTGTCAAACATCCTGAAGAAGTTGTTGTAAGACCCAGTCATGATCGCACTGTTCAAAACAAGAAGACACGTCTAAGCAGAAAGGCACTCAACCCCATCCACAGCATCAGGGCCCCCACGGGACTCACAGTGTGGACACTGTCCCGTACCCTCCACAGCATAACCAAAGTACATGTAGAAATGAGACAAATAATAATGGTCAGGAGAGAAATACAGTGAGAATTTCTTTTTGAACTTCATATATACAAAATTATGTTGGTAAAATGTTTGTTTGTTTTTTACCACAAAAAACCTCTACACATTCGTCTGTCCTAGTCATAAGTAACAGTGTATTTTCAAGTCTTAACCTCTGTACTTTGTCAATGATTCAAAGCTAATCTCCACATATTCATGTTCAACAGGTATCAGTCAAGATTTGTCGTCATATCTTCACTCCGGTAATCAAAGAATGCTTTTTAATTTATTCTAATTTCAAAAAGATTTTTCTCATGAAACAAGAGGTACACAAAGACTCGGGGTATCTCAAACACTGGGGTAAGTATGGGAGGAAAGCAGGACCCCATTTCCCAATACGTCCAGATGCTGCAATACTGTCTGTACCTTATTTCTTCAGGATTAGATCTCATGGCTTTTTCTGCAGCAAAAATTCCACTGAAACACGTCATCATGACACATATCTGCTATACAGGTAAAAAAAAAACCTCTGGTCTTTTCTACAAAGATGAGAGGAAAACAGCTGAATGAAAGAAAATGTAGCCATGACTTGACCCACAGCTTCAGAATGAGTCCAGCTCTCGATCTTTGGTCTGAGAGCTTCTGACCGGGTAAGAGCCTTCTTCTCCCCCAGTTTCCCAACTGGACACGCACATCCTCCCTATGTGTCCGTCACTGCCTGGTTAGGACGATACTCCAGGCACCACGGAAAGCTCTGTGCTTTATTTCCACGATTCAGGGATGACCCCGGCTGTGTGCAAATACTTCCGTGTCTGGTCAACCACATCTAAAGCTTCGCACCAGAAAAAAAGATAAAACTCAGAAAAGAAAAACTGCCCACAGCTACCCTTCCTCACTTGGGTGCGGGGGCTCACCCCCAGGGACCTAGCAGCGCGGGGGCTGGAGACCGACTGCGTTAAGTGAACCCAAGCGAGGCTGCGCCTGCGTCCTGCCTGGCTGAGGGCCACGTGTAGGCGGGGGTCCCGGAACAGTCTCTGCACAGAATACAGTGTCCACAGAGGGACAAGCAACGGCTGTCATCTGAAGCTGACATCTACCATATGAAAACTCGACTGTATGAGCAACGACTACTCAGACCAGAGCCCAGGAAGACTTTTCCAGGAAGGAGTACTTTATTATCACCATTGGTTAGAACTGCGGTGCATGGCAGAAATAAAAGCAGACCAGTTTCCAGTTTTATTACTACTTTGGAAATCTTGACAATGCCTGTATGGGAGCGGGTATTTCCACCAGCCTACTGTTCCACACCCCATAAACTGGAACCTTCCAGAGAACGTGGCCAGGTGGCAATACCACTGAACGCTGCTGAAGTGGACACACGCAGACAGCTACGCGCATCTGTGCTGGACAGCATGGGGCGCAGCACAGCGGAGCCGCCCGGCAGCGCAGTCCCTCCTTCACCCCACCCCTCAGTAGAAGCTTCCAGGCAAGAAGTAGGGAAATGTTCACAAGGGTGAATGAACAAGTAACTTTACAGGAAAGCTTTCAGAGGCTCCTGGGGGAGGATGGTTTACAGGTATTTTGCAGTATTTCAGATAAGCCAAAGGCATAAGGGATAATACAATGAATATCCACGTGCCCATAAGCAACTCTGACCAATAAGGTCCCCCCCCTGCTAGGGCAACTGCTTATTATGTGTATCATTGCTATACAAGTTCATATTCTGAATGGTTACATATTCTTAGAAACAAAATGTCACATATTCTAAATGTCCGATGAGTCATCAAACCACATGTATTCTTCCCCAGTTTGCTTTCTCTGCTCATTATCTTTGTGAGACCACCCATGTGATTACATGTACAGCTGACCCTGGAACAGCAGGGCTTTAACTGTGCAGGTCCACTTACACACTGGTTTTTCCAACAAATGTATTGGGAATTTTTTTCTGAGATTTGTGACATTTTGGAACATTTTCCCTAGCTTACTTTATTACTAGAATACAGTATATAATAGACTACAAAATGTGTGTTAATCTACTGCTTATGCTACTGATAAGGCTTCAGGACAACGGTAGCTAAGTTTTTGTGGATTTTCAACCACATGTTGAAAGGGCATTGTTCAAGGGCAAACTGGTTTAATTCACTGGCTGTCCACTGTTGTTCACTATTTCACCTTATGAAGAGACAATACCCATCTGTTCAACTAACAACACAGGCTGTTTCAGGTGTTCGCTGGGTCATGTTTCTGAATGTAATTTGTATGCAAGAGACAGTCCAGCTCACCTTGCTATTACCAGCGTCTCAAAGCACGGCCGTGGCCAAGGCCGTCAGCCCCCACACCTCCACCCTGACACTCCCATCACTCTGATGGGCACAGATGGCAGTGGGGTGGCGTGGCACCTATCCCTCCAATCTGATGACTTATGAGGCCGAGCATTTTTATTCCCTTTTCCCCGGCTGTCGACCCAAGTCCTGAGCTGACCGCCACCCTCCTGCTAACTTAGAGCGCTCTACACAGTTAGGGTATTTGTCTTAATTCATGAGTTCCACTCACTGCTTCCTTTCATATGCAGACATTTAAATGTTAGCACAGTTGAATTTGTGTTTTCCCTCATCGCTCGGGTTCTGGCGGCCTTGTTGTTCAGTGAGTCCTGTGGTCCCCAGAGAGCACCCGCTGTGTGGGGTGAGGGAGGGCTCCCGCTGTGATCGCCTGCACAGACCACCGGTCGGGACAGATCCACACAGGCCTGCCGCATGGACGTCCCTTGAGCCCCGCTCACATCCTCACGGACTGCTCTGCTTGCCGTCTCCCTGGGGTCCCAGACTCCTCTTCTGGGGTCCCATTTGTTCTCCCTGGAAAGGCATCACTGAGTGAATCCCTCTAGATCTCACTTTCATGAGTTTCCTGTTATGGCAAATTCGGTTTTCCACCTGGAAGCACCTGGATCCCTCGCACATTCTTCCAAGCCCGCGTATCTGCACGCGTGGCCCCAGGCTGACAGCAGCTTTCCCCATAGCGCGCAAAAGGCTGGGGGATGGGGTCACAGTGAGCTGCACGGCGCTGCTACCTTCTGGCTCTAGGGCTGCGCTGACAAGGCTGCTCTCAGTCACCCTTTCTCTGAAGGCAAAAGCTTTTCCCCCTGGCTGCTTCTAAGGTCCTCCCTTGGCTTCGGGTGCCCTCCAGCTCCACTACAGTGCACACGTGGACTTCTGGGCATTCACTCTCATCAGTCAGAGGGTTTCCGGCAATTACCAAAATTTGCTTCTCCACAGCCCCTACTTCTGGAGACTCCTCCCCTCTGAATGTGTGGTGCCCCCGCCCCTGTCCTTGTGCTTCTTGACCTTCCACACTTCTGCTCTCTGGCTCTCTCAGCTGCATGCTGCATCAGGAGAGCTGATCTTAAAATCTTTCTGATCTTTGCCAGTTCACCAATTCAAGTTCTCTTTGGCTGCACTGGCTCTCCTACTAAATTCATACAGTGAATTATGTTGTACAAAAAAAGTGTTCCATTTTTCAGTTCTAGAAGACGTGTGATTCTTTCCCAAATATCCTAGGTCATTTTTGACAGTCCTGTGTTCTTTCTCAAGTTTCTGCTCCTTCCTTTAATCCAACAATATTTCCATCACTCTTTTTATATTCTGTACGATTTAAATATCTCAGTTCTCAGAGGTTAAGTCCCATTGCTGTTTCTGCTGACTTTTCATGCTGGCTTTCTTCCATGGTTTCCTCCATTTCCCCACTTGGCGGCTCTTACCTGTGAGCTCATGTTTAGCTGATTTCCATCTGGGGAAACCGTGAGCTGGTCCGCCATGGGTGTGGGCACCTTGAATGTTCTCAGAGGGCCTCATGAGCGTGAGTCTTGAGTTCTCTCAACCTGGCCCTGTCTTGGGGCTGTGTTCACAACAGTTCAAGTGCAGTTGTTTACCACTTTCTGTGTGAGCCGAGGGTCCCCCAAAGCTTAGTCTGTGGCAGCTGTGGTACAGCCCCCACTACTTGCATGGCATCTGCCCAGGTCTGTGTCACTCCAGCAGAAACTGGCGCCAGCATGAAGCTCATGGCTTTGCTGTGCCGTGGGGAACAAAGTTCTGCCTCTGATACAGGTGCCCCCATCGTCAACCAGCATCCAGAGATGCTAGGAGGTAGACTGTCAGCTTGTGAGCAGAGTGAAGGCCCAGACCTGGATACTGTGGCTCTCCCAGACGCCCAGAGCACTGACACCTGGTGGAATTTGATGCCTGAGTTAGCTCTTCCAGATCATGCGACCAGTGCGGACACAAACCCCACATCCCTGTGGGAGAGGGCAGTCTTATGGCAATAAATCCGGGGACTTTGATCCACTCAAGCCCTGAGGCCTCAGACAGACAAATCTCCCCGGAGACTTTGAATGCAGATGGGTGCCTTTTCCATGAAGGTCCAGTTTCAACTGCCCACCTCGTGTGGCTCTGAGGTCATGACCACTCCTGTGCTGCTACTCCTGAGGTGTGGCTGCTATACCAGCTGACCCCCCAGGCCAGCCGAGGGCTTCAGGGTTTCTTGACCATTCTGGCTTCCGCTTGTCTTCACTGCTGGCTGTGGTGAAATGTCCCTTCCTTATTTGTGAGCTCAACCATGCATGTGAAAAGATGTATGGTGTTGCAGCCATGACCCGCAGATGCCGCAGGCCCTTGGTGGCGAAGCCGCCTCTTCAGTTACGTCACAGGCGAGCCCTGTGCTACGTGAAGTTCTACTAAAGACAAAGCGAATGCTTTCCTTCCAGCAACTGCAATGTTAAGTTTTTTGTGTAATATTAAAGACATAACTCTTAGCAGTGTCTGCATTACCATCTTTAAGGAATGTGCAAAGGATAAATCATGAGTGTATCAGAACATCATGAATTAAATCAGCATCTCAGACCAGCCATCTCCACTTTTTGTCCAAGCATGACTGAGGGTATTTTCCAGAAAAGGCAGAACGTGGCCAGTCCACATACTTAACAGTAAGCAACTTCCTCACTTCCTTCCTTTTCACCCATCTTGGAAATAAAGTGAATTATCATTCACTAAACACTTTCAAACCAGCCAGTATGAACCTACTTCCACGCTTACTCTCTAATCAATGGATTATATGTAACACAAGGCCCGACGTCCTACTTCACCTTGACCCTATCACCATCACACACGTGGCCCAGAAAGCAGGTTCACCAGCAACCTCCTCTGCAGCTCTGGCCCTAGTCGGCCTCCGAGTGCCCCGCGCTGGCCTCTGCTCTGGCAGCCTCCCAGGAGTGGGAGGGGCCTCGGGAGAGCCCGCCTGCTTGGGCTGCTCCCCACGACACCGCCTTACCTATCTGAGCCATTCCAGCAGCACTCGAACTTGTCAAAGATGCAGTCGTTTTCGTACAGAGAACAAAGCTTGCTTCGCAAGTATTCATGGACCTTAAAGAAACCACAGGACAGTTAGGAAGCATCCCAGGCAGGCATGGCCCCGCCCCCAGGCGGCGGCCTCACCTGGTGGGTCTCCACAGGCCGGCTCTCCATGTTGAGGTCCCATACCTTCACCGACAGGTAGTCTCGGGTCATCATGTACCGACCACTGTGACTGAATTTTACGTCTGAGATGGAGGAGATTATTTCTGAGAAGAAGGATCTACTGCTGGGGTCTTCAGGTTCTTCAAAAACTAAAAAACACAACATTTCAGCTTCTGTTTAAAAAATCAAAGAACAAATCACGTTAAAGTAGGACTTTGGCCCTCCCAAGACCCCAGAGGGGCACAACCTCCATGCTACTCAAGCCTCCCCCAATCCTCTTTCTGATCTCTGTATGTTTTCTGGCCTCTGAGTTCTGTGCTTCAGAGGCTTAGGAGACACTGAGTGCCACTTACTGACGGGTGACAAGGGACAGCATCAGAAGCACAGGTCCATGACCTTAGCCTGGGACCCAGCACCTCCACAGATGGGGCTCTGAGCTGCAACCTGGAGCAGCTCAGGACACTGGTGTGGGTCCTGATGGAGGACCCCGGCATTACACCGAGACTGCCTCTGCACAAAGTCTATGCATCTTCATAGCACCTGGTGCCAACAGGCTGTGGCCCACCCTGGCCTGTCTGCCTCATTTTAACAACCAGCACATCTCACCTCCAAAGCCAGCTGGGAAAGGGTTTTGTCCCCGCTGTTCAACAGCCAGGATCCCCCTGGGCAGACTTGCCTGCCACTTTCAGAAAGGCTCTGAACGTCCTCAGCAAGCCTGTCTTTTTCCTGAAGTCGTTCCCTTCTCAGCAATAACTTGACGGCCCTCTGCGCTCAGCCAGCCCACCAAGTCCCCTAGCACATGGTCACACCTGCACTCAAGAAACTTTAGGCCAGGAAGTCTGTACTTCTCTCAGTTTAAGCTGCTTTAGCTTTTATTTATTTTAAATGTGGAAACCTGCACGTTTCTTAATTATGCATCTGAAATTAATTTTAAGCAAACTGGTAGCAATACCAAGCTCTTTGCTGACAAAACTACTCTCAGCATCTAAAGCGCTTACTGAAGACACGGGACAGGCCGTCCAGGACTCCTCCTTCACTGCAGGGCTCTCCAAGGGTGACAGAGCCCTTACACCTCATTTTAACCTCAATGCACGACGAAGGCCCTGAGAACTGGTCAGCAAGTCTGCTGCCTCGCACTTTCTCTGGGAGACTCTCAACAGACTGCCCACCCTGAAGGAGGATGTCACGGGGCTGGGGATCCATGGCTCAGTTGGACAGGGTCGCCCGTCTGTTGCAGGGAGTGCCCAGCATGGGTGTTCCCCCATGTGACACGCATGCTACCGGCTTCCCGTGAGGTTGGGCCTGTTCTTCACAGCTAACACTGCAACAAAACCACGGCTTCCTCACTTACAGGGACTCCAAGGCTCAGGGATGAAAGCTCAGGCTTTCCCCTGAGAGAAGTGCTTCAAGTCTAGCAAAGCTCCCTGGGAACACCACCATTCCAATGGTTGAGAACAGCCGTGAGTGAAATGCGCTCAGGCAGCCTCAGCTGAAACCTAACACAGAGGGGAGAGGCAACACATTGCTCTCAGTGGACCCAGCCAGGGAGCCCCAGGATGAAGCGCTGGGATTCCACGCAGGACACGCCTGGGGGTGGCCCTGTGGGAAGCAGGACCCACGTTCCACTTCTCATCAGCAATGGCCTCCAGCAGGGCTGCAACCAGGACTGAAACAAGCAAGGCAGGGTTGTATGTGGGCCCCGGTCTAGGGGTGACAGAGGCAGCCTCCAACTCTGCAGGCGGTCTTGTGTTTGGAGAACAGAGGTTGGAATGAGGCGTCTTTAAGCCACAGGACTTACACTTGGAGTGCCTGTCGCACAGGGCCGAGGAGCGCGTGTCACACAGCCGGACGGTCCCCTTGCTGCTGCTGTGGACGAACACGTTACACTGGTGCGGGTGGAACTCGGCTGCAGTGATCACCTCCGTCAGCTCTTCCATGTTGGCAGGCTTGATGTCCACAATGTCTGGAGGTGCACAGTTAAGGCAGAGTGCTCGGTGGGTTTTAAGTCCATAGCCAAGCAAACAGCAGGTGAGATAACCCCCACTGGGCCTCAGAACCTACATGCACAGGAGGCAGCGCGCAGGGCATGTCAGGGGAGCACGCCCATGAGCAGATGTTACCGCACTGACTGGAGCCTAGTGATGAGCCTGCACAGACCCAAGGCCTGCTTTCACCTGCAGCTGCTCCTAATGCTCTACGAAAAGGCTTTCACAGCAGGCGCTGCATACTCAGTGAGCCAGATGAGGGGCAAGCTCCCACCTGCATCCAAGTCCCGCACTTACACCCGCAATCACACACAAGAACTGCCAAGATCCTGCTTCTCCAAGTATCTGCCATCAAGAGATTGTTCTACATAGAACAGTGTTACCATATTAAGTGGCCAAATACAGAGATCAACTTCAGGAACAAGAGCAGACTTTGGCTTTGGGCCAAGATAGAACAGCAGGACCCAGACAAACCTTTCCAAGACAACCAAGAAGGTGACATAATAGCTCAGGTCACAGGGTGTCAGATGTGGGCGGGGACCCCAGAGGGCCACTGCGCAGGGCGGAGGACCCACGGCCAATGTCCAGAGAAGAGCTCCCAGCAGGTTCTGGGGGACAGGTCAGTGCAAGCCCAGGAGGAGACTGCTGGGCTGGGGAGGAACCGCCTGCAGCAGAGAGAGCAGCACCCCAGCTCGCGAGCTCCCCGAAGGGCCCAGCTGGGTCTGGGCTGAAGCCGAGGCCAAGGAGCCCGGGGCATGCTGGGGGATGGCTGGCAGAGCGGGCAGACGGGACAGGCAGGTGGCCACACACACAGGGGAAGCACAGACCTGTGTCTCTCATGGGAGCCGGTCACGGGCATTTTGGAAGTGTTAACAGATACAAGTATAGAAGCATGTATGTCTTACAACCTCAGGCACAGGAAGGCCATCTGAAGCATCATCAGGTGACAAATGTTTAAAAAGCAGTGAAAGATAGGACTACAGGAGCCCTTTATGTATGGTTGTCACAAATCATTCAGGAGAAAACTGAGCTTCCAACAGGAGGAAAAGTATAATTAACAAATCACACAGAAGTGGATGTTAAATTAATAGAAGTCCAACTCGGCAGTAATGAAAGAAACCAAGAACTGTCTTACTTTGGCTTCACTGAATTACTTTTTAAAAAAGCCAACGGTCTACTGAGAACGAGGGTGCACAGACACAAGGGACACCCCATCTCTCAGTCTGCACGAAGACCTGTGCTGCACAGCTCTGATCCAGCGGGAGTCCCAGGGGCCAAGCCCGAGGGCGTCAGAGTGCAGGAGCACAGCCCTCCGTGTGGCCGGGGCTTGCCGTGACGAACCGAGAGGGACCTACCGCTCCGGAGAGGGGCACATGTAATAAAGGGCGTGTGAGTGACTTCTGCGGCTCTAAATCTGTATTCCCACAGATGGGGGAAAGTGGCCCTGTCAGACTAAGGTGAGGCTCCCGCAGGGCTCGCTGCTGTCCGCCAGGCGGGGTGCCGAGCTCTTTGCACCCACCACCTGTGTGAGCTTTCACACGGTCCAGGAGGCACATTTCAGGGCCTCCATCTGAGGGAAGGAGAAAGGCTCAGAGACCGAGTGACTTGATGCCAAGGTCATCAGGCTGCACTCAGGCCTCCTGACCCTCCCTAGCGCTGGCAACTTCACTGTCACTGGGAAGGGCATGAGCCCACATTTTAAAATGGCTTGGACAGGTCTGCCTCAAACCACCCGCAGATAATTGCTTGTTTCCAAAGGGTAGGCCTCGGAGCGGAGAATCTTCCTTTGAAATCTGAATTTTGCTCAAAAGGGTCATGTGTTCCCAGAAGGAAGAATGATTAAACACATACGGGCTTAAGGAGAACAAGAGAAAAAACAGGGGCCAAGGGTATGACCTTGTAATTTGGGAAGTTTTGCCAAGTCAAAGCAAGAGGAACAGGGTGGGCACTGGCAGTCGGTCCCACAGAGCTGCTGTGTGCAGAGACACCCACACGGTGGGCTGCCGAGGCAGGTGTGCCCCTGCCAGTGCCACTCGGGCATGAGCACTGCTACCCACTTTTTCACACGTGAGGAGCCAGGCTGATAAGCACATGAGGTGAAGACCAAGTGCTGAGAAAGGAGTGTAAAATGCTGGGATTGAAGAAGCCATGCACACCCCACTCCCCGAGATTCCACGCCTTACGGGGGTGGTGAGCGTGGGCCCTGCCCCGCTGAGCCTCAGCGCCAGGGCCAGCAGCCGCAGCTCCCGAGTGCGGGGCCTCTGCCTGAAGCCGCGGGGTGCGTACGCATCACTGGGCTCTCATCTGCTAGAAATCAGTGACTTGTAAACACGATTAGCCAGAAAGATTTAGATATTCATCTTGAAAACAAGAGTGCCATTTTATCATTCAAAAGAGATGAATTTTTTACTATTTCTGAAAAATAGCTCATCCCCTAAAACAGAATTCTTACATGATCGGTCACTTCTCAGGCTGGGTAATAAAACGTCCTAACGAAGTCACTATTTTCTCTTCTATTATCTACATCAAATTTAGGAAGAACCAACCAAAAAAAACAGGCAATGTTGAACTTTCAAATACACACTACTTAAAATGGCCTCCAATTCAACCACAGAGGCAGTGGACTTGAGGTCTTTCCCATTTATAGAGAACAGAAAAGACAGACTTTTTTTCCCCAAAGACAGAAAGAAGTCTCTAGTTTTAGGAACAAACACTTTAGATCATAGAGAACTTATATCACCAGCTGCTGTGTAGCAAACCAAGATTGAGATACAGGAGTATAAATGCACTTGCGGATTATATCTGAGGAACAATCCTACAAAAAATGCCGAGATCTCCATCTGATGAAGGATACTAAAACTTCTATCTGTGATTTCTAAATGCCATAGATTAATTCTCAGGTCATCTGCAGAAAGGTATGTTTCATGATCACTATTCACCGAAATGGAATTTATATGATATGTGTGAGCATTTGCAAAAATTCGTCGTGGACTTGCTTCTACCATAAGGTCCATGGGCTTCAATACTGGGACCTAAAAATGGAAGGAAATAGGAAGTCAAAACAACGACCACAGCACACAAAATTATTTACAGTAGGTAACAAAAAGGAACGAACTATACCACAGCCAAGTAACAGCTCTGTGCAGGTGATACCCAAACAGCCAAGCATGGAGCCTTGCAGAGGCCTCACGCGGCCTCACGCTGCCTCACGCGGCTCCCTCAGCTCCGAGCCATCCTGCCATCCCGCCCAGCAGCTATCATGGGGGCTGATGCTTTCTTGTTGAAGAGGAGATTAAACTAGCAGTTAACAAACTGCCTCTGGGGCACCGCTGCCCATGGGTGCGGCTTCACTCCACTCCCTTTGTCAAGGTGACCACACCAGTTCCCTGACAGCAATCTTCACGGTGGGACCTGGCTACGGGCCTCCTACTTCCCCTGAACTGGCGCCTGCCTCTCCTGGAGGGGGAAGGGATGGAGGGCTCAGAAGGGGCCCTGGGGAGCTGGGAGATGCCATTTCTTGATCTGGTGCTGGTGACATGGGCGTGCCCAGTCTGGGGACACTCATGGGGCCGTTCACTTATGAGGCAGAGGCACTTCTTTGTATGTATACTTCAATAAAAGACTAAAAAAAAGGGGGCACAAAAACCCCACCTCTGTGTGGTCAGGGACGGCTCCCTGGGGTCGGGACATCTACACTGGTGTAAACAGCATCAAGGAGTTAGCCGGGGCGGGAGGAAGGGCCTGGCCCTCGCACACATGGAAGCCAGAGGCAGGGCACAGTCTGAGGACATGTCCACAAGTGAGAGGAAGGAAGGAAGGAAGGCCCAGCGTCACTGGCATTTGGCAGGAAGCAAGCAGAAGCTTTCAAATCAAAACCAAAAATTAATAATAGTATTCTTTTTGTAAAAACCAAAAGGGACGCCTGGAAAGGCTAAAGAATCTCTCCACTTAAGTCTTTCCCAGCCAAAGTTCTGTAAAAATGAAACGAGGGGAAAATACTTCCCTTATTTTGCCCCAGTCAAGTGCTAAGCACACACTGCATTCACTGGAGAGGGAAGGGCCAGTTCTACGGGGTGTCAAGGAAGACTGCGTCCCTATGCGGGAGTGGAGGAAGGGATGGCGGCAGAAGTGCCCGGCCTGCCCTGCAAGGCCCCGCCCCATCCACGACCACCTACAGTTTAAAATGAGAAGCTCCTGAGCTGGTGGCTGTAAAGCCAGAGTTCCTCTAGCAGTGGTTACTTAGAAGCTATTAGCAACTGCTGGGCGCAAAGTGGCAGCATCTGGACCAGACACCTTGGTTCGGATGAGGGTCTATAAATTAGGTTTGAGCAACTACACAGCATTCTCAGCCTCATACCCCTGGAAATATGGTGGCACTGATAACCTAAGAGGCCACAGGATGCCGTGGTCGCCCCTTGCCCAACTGCATGCCACTGCTATCCTAACTGCTGGAGCCTTGCCTCCACGGACGGGCTGCGGCTGTGTCCTGCATGCCCCCTCCCGACTCCTGCTGGCACCTGACCTGCGCCCTGCACAGGACCACTGAAGGAACGGCATGAAAGCAGACCAGTGTCCGGGGGGCAGGGACACTGCCATATCGGCCTTCTCTGTAGTGCCTCGCTGCTACCTGTGCACGGGCTCACTAACCAGATCTTCACCTGGTAGGCAGCATTTTAACAAGTTTTAAGCCCAGTTAAAAAGCAAACCAGGTTAGTTTTCAGTTGCACCAGGGAGCTGTCCAGGGGGTGCTGAGCTATCCTGAGCGTAGCCCCTGCTTCTGGGGCCTCCACAGCACTGCCTGGTGCCCCCTACCGGACTGTGTCTCAGCTTGGTTCAAGTTTGTGTAACCTCCCGTACCACATCCCACTGATGGGGTACACCTACAGGCCAATTATAAGACACTAAGATTTTAAGGGTCACTTTATTTCATAAATGTTAAAATGTGAAAAAACCCAGGTATCAACCTGGTCATTTCATCTTGTACTAAGGCACACCAGAGGGAGTGAAGAATTTACTAATTAAGAAAAGAAGTGATGAACTCACAGATTCCAAGAAGGCACTAGTGGTCACCAAAGGGGAGGGGGTGGGGAGGGAGGGAGAAGGGGATTAAGGGGCATTATGATGAGCGCACATAATGCAGGGGGGGCACGGGGAAGACAGTGTAGCACAGAGAAGACAAGTAGTGACTCTATAGTATCTTACTATGCTGATGGACAGTGACTGCTCATGTGAAACCTTCATAAGATTGTGTATCGACATCTTAAAAAAAAAAAAAATAGAAGTAATGACGTTCATGGACTGGTAGGCAGAGAATCCCGAACACAGAGACCGGCCTTAGCTAGCTCAGGAAATTCAATGGAAAACTGCAAACGCACTTTAGGGGCCCACTGAATCCCCTTCAACTGGAGACCTAGGCTATTGCAACTCTAGGGGCCAATTCTGAGTTTCAGCTGGACTTCTGCCCTACCGATATACGATTCTGAACCTTCAAAGTGAAAGACAGTTGATACATTTAAAAAGATTCCTGTTGTGGAATTAAATCTAGTCTTTTCTTTAGGATTACTATATTTTCTGAAGATAATGTGTGACTTTTTACTTTTGTGAAAACACGAGGAATTTTTAACACATATACATAAAAATGATGACTGTTATTACAAATAACCTTCATGAATGAAGAGGGCAGACCTCACAACATATCACGTAACGCCATTCTCTGAACCGCTGACTTTGGCATTGTTCCTGATTAATTTTTGCACAGCATTGGATAGTGTGAGTAAACTACCGCGTACCCGCAGTGCTGTAATTCTGAACGGGTCCCGAAGCCGTCCATCTTCGTCTTTCAGGTTATAGCCTTCTGCTCTTTTATCCCGTTCACTTATTTTCCATAACTTAATCGTTTTATCTGGAAATAAAAACCCCATGCTCCATATTAAAAGAAAAACTTCATCATGTGCGACTATTAGTTGAGTGTTGTATTAGAAAACTCTGTTCTTCTATGTTTATAAGCTAGAGGTCTTTGAACATTACTATTTCCAATTATAATTATGGATGAACTCTTTATTTCCTACAGTAAGATGTAGAAACATATGCAGAGTTAAGTGACGTAATATTGGGAGGTTTGGGTGTGTGCGTACTCCAAGTTTTCAACCTATCACCTGCTACCTAGCTAACAGCTTACCCTCCCTTCAATGTTTGAAGCATAAACAACTTGTAGAAAGGGTTAAAATACAAAGGAACCCACACACAGAAAATTAAAAACCAAATCCTAAAGTAAATACAGCCACTTAAAAAAAAAGCTCTTACCATTTGTAGAGAGTAGAAAATGAGCAGCATTCTGTTGTGGTAACCACCTAATTTTATTAATTTTTTCTTCAATTTCTAGACTTTTCAAATAGTCAAACTCTGGTTCATGACTTTGAAAGGTACTGTAAACATTATATTCTCCCCTAGAATGAGGGCGGCTTTTATTCTGCAAGGAAACATGAAGCTGTTTCAATGAACAAAGTACAGCGCAGAGAAGAATTTAGTATCACAAGACCACATGCATTTTTAAGTTAAAACAAAGTCAAATAGATGACACTCAGAATAAATTTACTTGAAAAAAGAAAAAAGATGACTTCTCAGCCCTTCTGTCCTCCTACGCATCCACTCCAGAGCAGGGACTGCCGGGTTCGCCGGCCACACGCAGCATGAGCCGTTCCTGCATGGATGCCCTGGCCCTTGCCCTGGTGGGCTGCTTCTGTACTGCACAGGCAGAGGGGAGGAGTTCTGGGAGACCATAGGGCCCAGAGATGTGGAAATACTGGCAACTCGGCCCTGTGGGGAGGCTGTGGGCTGGCCCAGGCCCTCCAGGAGCAGGTCCGAGGGCTGGGCACTGCAGTCACTGTGACAGCCGGCCAACGCCACCACGCCTGAGCAAACCCAGGAGGCAGGCTGCTGAACGGCAGTGTCATACCGTCAACACCACACAGCCGTTACCATGAACGAACCCACAGGCGCAAAGACACAAGGCTGCATGGGGGAGGCACGTCACGGGAAGATACCCATAGTAAACTGCCTCTCATGCAAATTTTTAACACACACAAGACTAATTCTATACACTGTCATGAAAACAGGAAATCATGCCTGGGAAAATATATGCCACTTTCAAAATGAAAACCAACCCTGGGAAGGAAGGAGGACAACCCGAGACCTGGTAGTAGAGTGGGCAGGTAAGATGGGGGGCTCCGCCCTGTCCCCCAGTCCCCGGCCTTCTCTTCTTTTATGAAGGAATATGAAGCCACTAGCAGGACCTGGAAATCCGCTATGGGATTTCCCAGGTGTGTTCTGTGTCGTGGTCAATGCTGTTTGCACTGGTCTCCTTCCATACCACCCTACCCTCGCTACGAAAAAGGGTAACACACCAACAGATACTTTTAACTCACAAATGAACAAAATGAAGCTGAACTATTTGAAAGAAGTGTGTGTGGAGCTGGCTCCGTGCCTTCAAATGTTACACACCAAAGAGAGAGCAGGGAGTCAGGAGAGCGAGACGCCCATGTCTGAGAGCTGCCTACCCTTCCCGGGACCCTGGTGTCCTCCCCAAGGATGGGGCAGACCCTCCTGGGGCTGCACCACCTGCCTTTCTGCCACCACCCCAAACAAGTCCACCACTAAGCCCCTCTTGTCCAACACCAAGGGAGCCAGGCTGGCCTTGGAGGGGCCCTAAGCAGCAAGTGATCTTCATGCCCCGTCCAGGGAGAGGCGAGGACAGGCAAGGTGACAGGACTGGACTCTGAGGCAAACTTGCCAGGACACCGGGGCTTTGGCGACTAGATTCCCAGCAGGACAGCGGACAGCCCAAGCCCCGGAGCATGATCAGAGAGGAGGAAGGTGGAGAGCTTCTGCTTGCAGGCATGCAGACGAACTACATAAATAGGGCTCTGCACAGGGGCTGGAGTCCCAGGGCACAGCGCCCTGCAAATAAATGAGCGCCCTGGAAAGAGGCCTTTGCTGCTGAAGAGGAACAAGGCTGCACAGTCCCCGTGCTAACTGTGCTTCCTGCCTCCTGCCTAGGCAGACCTTCCAGGGCTCCCTACATCCTGCACCTTCCCTGACTGGCAGGGCACAGCTTTACCCTTCAGCAATCCTCTACGCTTCATGGGCTCCGAAATGCACACACGGGCACCCCTGAAGTCTCCTGCGGCCTCTGAGAGTGGGCCGGCTCCACCACAGTGGCTTCTCCTGCTGTGGCACCACTGCCTGGGTCCCTGCTTGTGGGTGACAACACAGTAAGCTCACACTTTCATTCTCACTGGAAGGATGCCAGTCCAGGGAGGATTATACAAAGCAAACACTGAAGTATCTTAAAAGCAGATGGAATATGAAAGCTGTTCTTATATTAACCAAAATAAGAAGATGATGATGGAAAGAAAAGTCACCCAGGACTTACTAAGTGGCAGCTGGTCAGGTTTATCAATTAAGCCACTTTAGGGACCTGCCATTGTATGAATTTGTTGCTTCCCACGACAAAGACTTAACACATCTTAACTAAACACATAAGGTAACAGGTTCTCAAAACAGTAAAATACCCAACACACTTCATAACAAGATGCTTTGATTTTATTACAATTTAGTTCACAGTTGAAGCTAGTCTTTTTTAGGTATAAACAATGACCCACAAAAATAAGAAAAATTTCCTTTTCTATAAGGACATTATTGAAAGGAGGTAAAAATGAACTTCTTAAACTTAAGATGCTTATGACTAAGCAAACTGTTAAATAATCCTTCTGCTGATAGTGACACTCAAATACCACTTGTGTTGAAAAGGGTCAAGTACATTGTTCTGTTAAGGTGGCACTGCGACAATCTGCCTCTGGGACTGGAATGCAGAATCCCGAACTCAGCAAACTGAGGATTCAGGAGATTAATGACAATACTCACAATATTCACAAAAGATTTCTCACCATCCCAAATCAAGAGAAAACAGGTATTTAAAAATGTTAATTTACATGGACATAATAAAAATTAGAGCTGCACCAGGTATACGTTAATGACAGATGGGGGCGCCCTATGAACCCCTTCCCCTTCACCCGAGCGACCCTCCCCTTCTATCAGGGCGCAGGGCTCGCCTCCTACCGATGCCCCTCGTGCCCCAGCTCTGGTGGCAGGGCCTACTCATTGCTTCACACAGGGTCTGATGGATGGCCTCTATACCCAAGTTTTACCACAAAAATTTAGAGAGTAGAATTTGGAGATAAAAATGTAACTTCCCACTGATATGCCAGGAAACAGAAAAGGAAGGGCGGGGCCCCGTTCGACCCTACCGGGAAACAGCGGGACAGAGACTCTGGGGAGGCCCCAGGCCCAGCCGCATGCCGCGCTCGCCTGGCGCATCTGCATCAGCCTGCGCGAAGAGCTGAGGGGGCTCCCCAGAGACAGACGGGGGTGGGGGGCAAGTCCCCATTCTACTTCCCTCCTACTGTTTAGGCACAGCTCCTGCGAGGGCGTTTCTCTCCCGTCAGCTCCAGAAAGGGGGATGGCCTGAGAACTAGTGCTCCCGAGTGGGACCCACCCAGAGACCCCTCCAAGGCCAAGTTCTAAGGGCTCCTTCCTCCTGGCGGAGGGGCTGGAGGAGGCGGTGCTGCTCACCTCTGATGGGAAGGGAGAGGGCGGGGCCCGGGCTGCCGGGGGCACGTGCGGCCAGGGCAGGGGCCAGCACCCCCTCAGGCTTGTTAAGTGATTTCCACAGACAGCACTTCATTTTACAGGAAGGACAGAAGCAAATGCACAAGGCCCCCACCCATCTTTCTTTTGGTCCCCTCACAGCCTGCGGGTGGCGCAAGGACTCGACCCCCAAGGTGAGGGTGCTGGGGCCTAACGGGCTCGGCAGTGCACTGCAGCACAGGGCTCGCCCACTCGAGCTAAGTTTTGAAAGAAGATTCTATGCAATTAATGTGATACAACTGAATCTAAATGAAATCAGACACTGAGAAAATAATTGTGCCTCCTTCCTTCTAAGTGATGTGAGAGGGGCCTAATGATTCCGTTTGGTTTGTGGATTGTAAATTACTGACCTCTTGTTCCCGCTGAAAAATAACAACTCTGCCGCCCTTGTCTCCTGTTGCAAGAAGATCACCAGAGTGATTAAATTCAACAGTTGAGATGATGTCAGCTGTCAACAAAATACAGAAGCAATTTACCAGATTATGATTTTGAGGAGTCACAATGAGTATCAAAAATCAATAAGAAGGATCAAAGAAAGACAAAACAAAACTCTCTCCCTGGATAAAGCAAAGTTTTCCCAGGAAACTTCTAATCACCAAGCAGATGCTTCTTGGTTCTGGCACCCAGAGCCCATGAGCACACATCGATTTACACGTTTTGCTCAACTGATCTAATGCTGGGTCCCTGGCACACCAGGGCTGTCTTAATATAAAGATACAGGGTAGAAATTTTGAAAATTAATTTTTTGAAATGAAAAAAGAAAAGAAAGGAAAAAAATCGATCCAAGAAGAAAGACGGCCACCTAATTTTATAGGGTACACCTATTCACTTCCTGTTGGCTTCTGTATAGACAGGCAACTTCCACTACACTGTCTGGATAAAGTCACTGCCAGTGATAATGATGACATCATGACCGAGGGAGACACTGCTGGTCAGACCCCTGAGATTTCCAATACTATCAACCCAAAGGACTTGGACACTGGCTCACAAGGGGCGAAAAACCAAACAAGGGCTGGAAAAGGCCTTAGGTGTCCTGCATCCGGTACTTTGATTAGAGGCTGACCAACACTGACCACTGCATCAACAGAAAGGTCCCATGATGGACTCTTGAGGAAGAGAGGTTTTCTCTAGCTCGGGGGCACTGACTGCTTACTGGACAAGGACAGAGGCCTAGCTCTGCCCCTCCAGGGACCGGCAGTAGCTTGTCCCGTGGCCACAACTGGACTCTTAGCCCTAGTCAGCTGCCCCTGAAAAATGGCATCTCTGGCTACTCGCAGGAAGGGCTGGATCACACAAACCCACTCCTGCTGCTCAGGGACCAACTCAAAGGGCACGTCCTATCAACAAGTGAGAACGACCACTCTGCACATGCCAGGGCCACGGTCCCACTGATGTCAGGAGTGTTCAAAGACGAACACTGCTAAATGGCTATTATAAACAATCTACCCACTAATAAGAAACTGACCCCAAAGTTGAAACTTCTTTAAAAACTCCCCCCAAAGCAACCTTAATATAATACAATTAAAGGTATGTACAAATATGAATCAAGTAATTGTTAACCTATGGCTTTCTGCAAAACAGGTCCTTCCTCACTGGCACTGCTTACTTACCTTAAATACATGCTAAGTTATAATGCCTGGATTTCTTTCTCTCTCTCCTTACTTTTAAATCTTCAGTTAAACTTGGGGAAAGGATTAGGCTTCTTGTTAGAAGTGTCACTTTTTAAATTTAGTTACTCAGAATAACCCAATTTATTTAAATGAAACTAAAATATTCTGCATTGGACTAAAAGGGACTAAATCTATGTCATTTATACTCAGGGGTTATAGAATGTTATATAATTAATGATATTTAGCTCTGTCAGTGATTTTTGAACTTAATTAAAATGGACTGAATCTTTTAAAAGAACAAGTCCCATGACTGCCAGTGGTGAGAAATTATTTTCATTAAGGTATGTAAATATGTATGAACCTAAAATCAGAAATACCCTCTACAGAGTTTAGAAGAGCTCTAAAATAGAAAAAAATACACAAACTAAATTCTAACAAAATTACAAAACCAGTAAAATTTAAATTGCCAATAAGAATTTAATCTGATGGGTAGTATGTCACACAACCAGGCTAATGCTGAGCGCTTGAACACAGCACTGACCACGGCACAAGCCACTGTTCAGAATCACTTCGCGCTGCACGGTGACGCGCCTCTGCCTCTGCTCCTGTGGCCAGGGAGCCCTGCGCACATACTGACGGCGCCTCCGGGCGCTGGCTCTCCACACAGCAAGCAAGGCTCCTTGGGACACATGAACAGCCGCACCTGGGAGGCTCTGCTGTCAGGGAGCCAACTGACCGATGCAGAGCTTGCTGGCTAAGTGTTTGCTTAGGTCGCAGTCAAGACCTCTATGCAGCCTCTGAGAGTCCATCTCAGACTTCCAGGCCAGGGTGGGCGTGTGCTTGTGCTTGACCTCCCTTCCACCCCCACCAAAAGTACCATAAGGAGACAAAAAAGGCAAGTGTGAACAGGCCCGGACAAACATTGATACTGGCAAGGGGCAAGAGGAGTGGGGACTGCATGGTGACAAGCTCAGCATGCACAGGGGCCCAGGTCTCCATGAGCTGGGGGCCTTGGCCAGGTTCTGAACAGGGTGCTGGGCATGGAAATCACAGGAACTCTGAAGAAGCACAGGGCCCCCAAGCTGTGGAGCACACAGCTGTGTCCACTTCCTCCTCCCAAATGCTGGCCTCCAGGAGTGACTCATTCTCACCATCCTGGGGGTTCCTCTCCCAAACGGTAAAGCCCAGGGGAAAAGGCCTCAAGATTCAAACACTTGGGAATTGACCACCCACAGGGACACCTCCAGCAGAAAAGCCCACCTGCTCACAGAACTGCCTATGGGCTTCAGAGCGGCTCTATCTTAAACAGGAACCGATGGCTCAGGATCTGCAGATGGGCGAGAAAAACGCTAAAACAAAATGACTCAGAGGAAAGAGACCAAGCAACAAAATGTCAAAGAAAAGCGACCAGCTTGCTCAGGTAGCCAACGCTGCCAACAGGAGTTCTGCAACCCATGCTGGCCTAGTGCCTGCGAGGTGCTGGTGCTACTCTAATCCCACTCGACCCCTGCGTGAAGCGAGTGCGCGTCACAGCAGCCTCTGAGGCAGCGCTCCTGTCAGCGTGTCTGACGGAGAGGCGAGTGCTGAGGCACTGTGACCAGCTGGCCCAGGGTGGCAGCCCGAGGCAGGAAAGGGGGTAAGATACCACGACACCAAGCAGAGTCCATAAGACAAGTGGCATGCGCTGAGAAAAGAAAAACAAGTGCTCTCTGAAATTCAAATGTAATAGTAATGATTTAAAACTCAAGGCCTCTTCAAAGGGTGGAGCAAAGAGACAGATAGATGACAGGAAAGAGAGACAGTCGGAGGACCAGGTTAGGTGTCCTGTCATCCTGTCAGCCAATTAACAAGGTTCAGGAAGACAGCAGAGAAAAGGAAGGGCAAAACCCATCCATGGCATAAGACAAGCGTCTCCTGGAGTAGAAGCACATGTGCTCCCAGGCTGATGGGGCTCAAGTAGGCCCCAGGAGCAACAAAGGGAGATTCTAAAATAGCCCAGAGAAAGCAAACAGGTCCCATACAAAGGAATCAGATGGCATAAGAAGGGATGAAGGAAGGAAAATGGTGGAATACTAAACATCCTCAAAATTCTGAGAAAAAATAATTTCCAAAGTATAATTCTATATCTAGCCAGATTTCCACTCAGGTTTGGGGGATGAGTGAAGATGTTTTCAAACATGTGAACAGCGAAACAACAAAATTCTCTTCTCAGAAAACCTCTGAAGATGCAATATGGCAAAAAGCTAAAAAGCCAAAGGAAAGGAAGATGAGTATGCAACATCCCAACAACAGGAAAGAAAGCCCCAAGACAGAGCAGCAGCCCCAGAGCAGGAGACCCACCAGGAGAGGTCGTCTGGGGGAAGAAGGGCTAGGGCCGCCTGCTGGGTTTGGGACGGTCATGCTAGTGTCCCACAGATCTGCTAAAGAGTGTTTAAAAAAATAGCATCATGGACACAAGAACTAAGCATGTGTAAAAATCAGGCAATCATGAGTACTAGGTGAAATGAAAGCTTGTAATGAAAAAGAAAGCCTGGACTTTAGTTCAGTAAAGAAAAATATTTACAGTCAATGTAATACTGACATAGCCAAGATTTGTCATAGAATTACAAATTCTACTTGTATAGAATTATACAAATTCTACTAAAAAAGTATACAAATTTATATAGAATTGTACAGAATTATACAAATTCTCTCAACTCCTTTTTTTTTGCACAGATGGGTATGTACAGGTGGAAGGTGCAGTTAGTAAAAAAGCAAAATTAGTTACCCTGACAGAAGTCAGCGCCTACTGTTCAAAATCAGGAACTCCGAAGTCAGGAGGAGAAGATATCATTCAGGGTCTGCTCAGGATGCTCGCAGCCAGGAGGGCAGGTGAGAGGGAAAGGTCCTGAGCTGAGGTCACTGTGGGCAGGGGAGCAGGAATGAAGAGACGTGGGGGGAGGCAGAGTGGCTGTGCCAGGGAGATGCAGCCCACGGGGCTTTTAAAGATGGGCTCTATGAAGTCACGTCCAAGTGCCCCTGGGCACAAAGAAGCAGTGAGGAAGGAACGGATGAGGCAGAAGAGAGGACAGGGTCAGAAGACAGGCAGGGAACGGATGCGGAGCCAGAGCACAGGTCAGGGCAAGGGGCTGCTGAAAGACAGGAGCAAGGACAAAGGCTTTGGGGAGGAGGTTAGGGGTGTGCGAGGCATGGAGGAGGCAGGCTGGGAGCTTGGGCTTGACAGGGGAGAGCTCAGCACACTGTGTCCACTTGCATGAGGCAGGAGAGAAGACTCAGAGGCTAGCAGTGAAGGGAGGGGTTCCAGGCGACCTGGAAGAACAGAAGAGGAAGTCCCACTCCAGATGCACAGCAACCAAAAACACACATCACTAAAGCACTTGTAAGAATGTCACAAAAGAAATCGTAGATGCACAAACTGAAGGACACTGACACGGTGGAATACAACACAGTAATGAGAACAATTACTACACAGAACCAGTGGATTCGTCTCATGAAGAAAATACCGAGTACTTGGTTTGATCCCATTTATATCAAGTTCAAAAATAAAATGGGGATCTAATCCACAACGGTAACAGCTGGGGTGGTGGAAGAGGCCCCAGGTGCTGGCAAGGTGCTCTCTCTTTGATCTGAGTCACTGCACGACATGGAAAGAAGCGTCCTGCACACCCGGGATGTGCACTCTCCGTAGGCACATCACCCTTCCCTGGTCAAGCACGCCATTCAGCTACATCCTGTCTCCTCGCGACCATCTCCCCTGCGTTCTCACCCCACCTGGCCCTGTGCCTCCCCCAGTCTCTGCTACAACACAGCCTCTTGGTTGCTCCACAATTTGACAGTCCCGGAGCTTCTCCAAAGCCTCTCCTGCAATCACCTCCCCGATTTCCAAGGGTGCTCCCAGACCACCTCTCCTCAACACCTTTTCCTCTCCCCAGACTTCAGCACCCCAGCCACCCATTTCACTTTTCATTCTGGATTCTCCTTGTTTCACTTAAGAACAGAGGTGCCCAGAACAGCCGGTCCATATACTCCCGTCACACTGCAGAGCTGGCATGCCCGCCCTTCCCCTGTGGCACTGGGAGGAGCCACTGCCTCCAGAAAGGACCAACTAGAGCAGAAGGCTCCGTCCCCGTGCCCCCCGGGACTCTGCTCCTGGGCAGGCCTCACGCTCTGCAGCACCGGCCCTTTCCTCAGCTCACAGGTTAGTTCCATTTTCAAACAAAAATGTTCTCTCTCATCTTAAAAACAAAAAGGCTGCCCTCCCCATACCCTTACAGCCACGGCCACATTTCTCTGTCCTGTCTGCACGTCCTTTCCTCAGCTTTCTTCATCTCTATGGACTTGTAAGGACGGGACCGAGGGTGTGGCCGCTCATCTCATGCTCCCTCAGAGCAGCACGACACTGCAGGGACTCAAACAGCGACACAGAGCACAGTCCAGTGACAAGAGGCTTTCTGTAAAGAGACTAAAAAAGCCCACGAGTTCATTGTATATCCAGATTAAGGAGTACCAGCTACCCTCCGAGGACAAAAAGTCTCATAGGATGTCAGATAAATTAGCCAATATCCACTTGTTAAGTATGATGACATATTTACATAAAAAAGGCATTCTACTAGCAAACATAAATGTGTATCACTGTAAGGTGTGTGTATACACACAACATCTACATTTCATTTCTGTCTCTTTAAAGCAAGCAGATCACCGAAGTCAAGAGTTGTCCACTCAGAAACCAGACTTGCACAGACAGAAGTGACCGTGAGCCTCCGCCAAGTGTGGCAGATGGGACCACCTCTAAGGGCATCACAGGGCTCTTGACTAGAGACTCTGTGACCCAGACACACCTAGAACGGAGCTTCTCCCAACGCCGACTAGACTGGATGAAACGTGACAGAATGGGAAAGTCTGAATAGCATTTCCTAGTGAAGCTTTCACTGCTCTGCTCTGGGCACCCAGGACGGCAGAGACCCCACAGAAGCGGGTACACTGTGAACACTCTAGCACCGTAACTAGCTTTGAAACACCGCCGCCAACAGCCCAGCCGGTAACTGCTCCTGCTGGAAGGGGCTTCAACGCCCGTGCACCAGTGCCTAGGTAGGGGTGCCTAACCACTCTGTGGGCTCTCCTCTCTCGGTCTGCAGTAACCTGGGCACCTATGTGCTCTAAGGAAAGGGCATCTCATTATTTTTTTGGATGCACCTTGCCTATGGGAGGAGTATTTTAAACCTTAAGATTTCCCACCTTGACTCACCACATTATGATCAACTGTACAGGGTTGTTTTTAAGGAATTTTCAAACATGAGTGAGAGCCTCAACAGCAGGTGTTCATACCTAACAGCAAGGGGAACACTCCGCTGTTGAGGTGTTTGTTATAAAGCTAGTCTTTGCCGTTTCTAAACTGGCCTCTTCTCATTATTATTACCAAAAACAATGCATCTGTGGCATGGAACATTAAACAATACAAAAGTGTGTAGAATAAAAGCCAAAGCCCTCTCTTTAGGCAAATCGGACTCCTCAGCCCCTGCAAGGGTGTTCACCCTGCCCATTCCCCACTGGGCCATTGGCTTCCAGACTGTACATTTACAACCACACTGTTTTACAAGGATCTCCACTCCCATATGCCAAACTGCCCTCCAAAAAATACAGTACTCTTTCCAGAACTGTAAAGCAAAAATAAAATCTCATTGTTTTAACTGAAATTTTTTGCTATTAAAGCCATTTCTTTGATGATTTATGTTAACCTTTTTACTCATCCCTTTTAAAAAATATTTGATAACACACCTATAGACTGGTTAAAAGGTTAAAATGAGGATCTCATTTGTTTCTATTTCACTTGCATTTTCTTAGTTATTATCAGGGAACTTGCTACCTTTGAGGGTATGACTCACAGAGACTTCACAATTTTTAAAAACACTTCCACGTGCCAATTGCACAAAATTCAGAAAAAGATAAACATGTCCTGTGTATTCATACAACAGCACTCCTGTTTTAGCTGTGGTTTTCTTATCTCTGGAGAGCTAGATAAAAAAGGCTAAGGTCTGTTCCATGCTTTGAGCACGCCTAAAATCCTTGCCAAGACTTCTCCGAGTTCTACACAATCTCCTGCTTTCATGGTTGCACCTGCCTCTGAGCTCTGAACCCGTTACTATTTAAGCCCAACTCACGACCCTCTTCTTGTCCCACTCATTGACCTTCTCCTACACCATTATTAAAATATGTGTCTCAGCCTTTTCTCTGTTTCCAGTGGCAGCCACAGCAACAAAAAATCCACTTGTAAAAGACACAAACGGCAAGTAGACGTAACTGAACTCTGGGTAAGTATGTATGGAACGGGCAGAATTAAAATTCAAGGTCAAAAATAAAAAATATTCAAAAAAATTGTTTCATAATGTATAAAAAACTTTTAAAAACTCATTTTCAAAAAGCTCAGTAAAAAAAATGGGCAAATGACATGATCCAACAATTCACAGAATAGAAAGTCAATAAAAAAAAATCTTAATTCTATAACTGATCAGGAAATGCAAATCCCAACATTAGATGTGTCATTAAAATAGCTAAAATTAAAAAGACTAATGTTCTCAGCACAAGTGGGGAAAAGGGAAGTTTTGGGAAAGATATTAGCTGGCACTGTTTTTTGGGGGGTAATTTGACAGATCAAAAGGCAAATGTGAGCGGGCTTGACAGTGCGTCTGCTCCACAGCCATGGAAACGACTGTACTGCACAGACGGCGGGCCCAACTCTGCCGCAGCACCTGTTGTAACAGCAATAACTGCAAACTACTGACATAGGACTAGTTAAATAATGAGGTGATCTGTACGATGAAACACTATGCAGCCATCGAAGAGGATCAAACAGAGGTACGCCAGATGCAGCATGGTTAAAAACACTGAAGTATGGGCTCTGGGCTGAAATTCTGACCAGCACCCACCAGCTACATGACCTTGGGCAAGTGACTTCCCCTTCCTGAGACTCAATTTTTTCACTTGTAAAATGAAAGCAATAGTAGGACTTACATCTCAGGAGGTCTGGCAAGGGTCCAATGGGCTCAAGTATGTGCGCAGCTCAGCAGAAAGTGTGGGTCCCTGTAAGATCTCAGATCCCATACTAGTGATGCAAAAGGGCCAAGGGGCAAAACAGTATTTATAACTGGATTCACATTTTGTAAGGAATAAAAAAACTACTTATACACAAACTAAATTTTAAAATAAAAATAAATAAACTCACAGAAAATGGTCTAAAAACATACACACACTGTTAAGAGTAGTTACCTGTGGGGGGATTCCAGGACAGCAACAGAATGAAGAGGAACTTTCACTTATACTCTTCACATTTAAACCATTTAATTTTCTTTAATAATGAAAGATCTGCTTTTGTATTTTGAGACAAAATAAAATCCAGCAAAGATGAGAGGGGACAGTTAATCTTGAAATCTGCTTTGTTATTCCTACAGCTAATAACTTGCTTGAAAGCAACAGTTCTCAAAGTGTGCTCTCTGGGACCCTGGGGGGGCCCCAAGAACCTTTCAGAGGTGCCAGAGGTCAGAGCCACTGTCATAATAATACTAACACATCATGCACCAGTTTTCCCTTTAGTCACTTGCACAGATGAGCAAGGACAGGGGTGGCTGAAACCGCGGGCACCTCAGCACACATGGCAGTTACACTGAACTGTACAGCAGTCAACCGTATTCACACCGTGTACATGCAGAAGAAAGGGAAGGAAAAACCAGTGTGACTTAGAAATGTCCTTGCTGAACAAACCACTCATGCTCAACCCCAACCCTTCCTACATGTCTTTTTAACTCCCTTGCGGGTGAAGTGGGCACCGTGCATAAGGCACAGACCCTGTGTCCCCCAGGACAGCCACGCATGCAGCTGTCTGCGTGACAGGTAAACCAGCCGCTTTTCTCTGGGAGCACCATTCTCAGCTGAAAGAACAACTGAACACTATGGTTACTCAGACTTCGGTGTCTGGCAGAAATTTTCTTGAGGAGGAACAAAGTGAGCCTCTCACCTAACAGAAAACTTTGTTGCCAAGGATAAAATCCAAGCTTTTAAGAGAACATCAGAATTTTGAAAAACATATCTATCACTACTAACTTGACAGCCTCCCACTTTAAGGCTTTTCTGATGAGATCAATGGTAATATCAACAAATACGGTTTTCTTTGATCCTGTGTAATGAAATATATCAACAAGTAGAAAATCTGAATAACTCAGTGTAGCAGTGTTTCCAAATGACTAAGGTGTGATGTTACTCAATCATGCACATGAGCAAGAGATGCATTCTAAATACAAAACTGAACCACAGATTTTAATGTACTGGGATAAAAAGTTCATTGATATGGTTGCAGGTTCCAAAGTGTAACTAAACTTGAAAAAGCCACCTTGTGTCTAGTTTTGTTGTCAAATTAAAGAATATCCACAATTGTATGAAAAGGCCATTAAAACATTCCCCTCTCCTAAGTACAGGTAAGTGTGAGGCCAAATTTTCACGTGAACAATTTCAACAGTTTGAATGCAGAAGTGTGTCTGAGAATCCCGCTGTCTTCTATTAAACCATACACTTAAAGGGTCTGCAAAGTGGACAACAATGCCACTCTTCACTAAACCTTTTGTTTTGGGAAAACTGTTTTTCATTTAATATGTTAACATGTAAATAGATTATTTTTAAAGTGAAATATTTTAAGCTCTTCTGTTCTGTTATAGTTTCAAATATAGAAAATACTGATAAGGTAACACCCCTCCACACAAAGCTCTTGCTTCTGAGAACCACTGGTTCAGCAGGGGGCGGGCAACGACCACTTGAGAGCCAAAGTGGTCCCTGCTGTCCCTTCAGAGTGGCTGGCCCGCTGCCACACCCGAGCACTCCCGGGTCTACAGCTGCTTTCCTCCTACAAAGGCAGAGTGGAGCTTGGAAGCTGCAACAGACACAGTCTGGCCTGCAAAGAATAAAATATTTACTATTTGCCCCTTACAAAAAGTGTGCAGACCTCTGATTTAGGGTAAGCCCGTTTTTCTAGCCTCTTTTACCGTAGTAACCTCCTCACTGGCATTTATTCTTACCCCGCCACCACTCAGTCTCCAAAGGCCAGAGTGACCTTCCTAAAAAAGGTAAAGTTGACCTCATTCCTCTGCTTAGAATCTTACTATCCCAACTCAAAGTCCTCAGCAAGGTAATCCAGTCTTTTATTCACCATCGCCTGCCTCTCATTCTGGGCCACTCCCCTCTCTGCCAGACAAACTAGTACTCGTTTACCAGAATGCACCATGTTCTCTCCCATCTCCACGCCAAGCCCCTCCATCAGAACATTCTTCTTGTTTCCCTTCCTTCCTCTTCCCACACCCTGCCTTCCTCCCCTTCACTCCTCACCCAAGTCTGGATACTGGGCACTTATATCACCATCCCGTGACATGACCTGCCCTCGGGATGGTGCAAACTCCTGTTTGCTAGTCAGTCCCTGTCCAAACAAAGGACTGCCTGAGGCAGGAAAGGGGTTTCTCTATGCCAGTAGCCAGCACTAGGAGCTCTTAGGGACACTGTTGTGAGCTTTCCAGATAAACTAAGCTGAAAGCCAGCACCAAACACCCTTTTCTTAAATTGCCTCTCTGAAGCCATGCAGGGAAAGTCATTCTCTTATGCAAGAGGCCCCTTCAGACGCCAGCATTTTAGCAGCTATCAGTTACTGTGCACCTGTTTACAGAGCTTTCCCTGCATCATCTGGAATCTTCCTAACAACATGTAATGGTCACAGGGAATAGTACCCGTCTTACAGAAGAGGAAACAAAAGTAACCTGTCAAGTTAACACAAAGCCAGTGAAAGGGTTAAAATGGGGATTTGTCCCAAATGCCCTTCTATCCTGATTAACATCAAGTTGAAGAGACAAGCCTAAACCATGTGATAAAACTGGAGAATGGCAAGCAAGATACAGCCAACTGCTACACACCCAGACCCTAAATGAAAGGAAAGGTCAGATTCTAGGACTCAATACTTGATGTTAAGAATGGCTGGGCAGTGATTCATGAAATAAGTGGGATCTGAGATGGATTCAGAAGATAGGCAGGGCATAGTGGACAGAAAGAAAACAAAAAGAATAGTCTAAGTTGGGAAATATGAGCAAAGATATGGGGATGGGAAGAGTCACTGAATAATAACAGAAAAACCAAGTGGTCAGGCCCAATGGAAGGGATCTGGGGTGAATGGAGAGACTCACGGGGGAGGTCAGGAAAAAACCAAGAAACTGCTATTTTTATGTTTAAATATAGCTACAACCAAAGCCAAATAACCTTAAAATGCCTGAGAGTTAATTAACAGTTGCATCTAACATTTGAACCACACTTTACAGATTATAAAAGTATTGCACATTGAGTTTAACAAAAAAATCTTACGATGTAATTTCTAGATAAGCAAGCTGAAATTCAAAAAGGGACTTGAGAACTGATAAATAAATGGCAGGCAGGAACTAAACCCAGAACTTCCCATCAAAACAACTGACTTAAAATCAAGTATGATTTAATACTACCATATGTCCTATAAATTTTTATCTGATTATGTAACTAAGATCAGCCCAGTTTCTTGAACAGGCAGCTAATTTCAGGGACATTACAATGTAGCTGTGCGCAGTGAGCTTAATACATTCATCTTAAAATTACACCTATCTATTTCCTGAAGGAGAATCTCCCCAAGAAGCTCTTCCTGTAAATTAAAGTGCAAGGATGTTACAAACCGTTTTCTTGTTTGACAGCTTTCCCCAGACAATAGGTTTCTAAAGGCCTTTTTCAATGGAGCAGGATAAGTATTAAGTGGGAATTCTACAACAGAATGTAGACAGCAGATTGGGTTCAACTAACCAAACACTATATCCCTTCTTGACTCAAAGTAAGCAATGATAAATACTAGAGGCTCAATTTCTATACACAGAAATCAATCACAATACTCTAAAAATAGTGACTATGACTGAAAAATTTTGCATCACAAATACTGGTTTCATTGACTCTAAGGAGCCGTTTCCCCCATTTTATTTACCATTTTTGAAATCAGATTATCTCTTATAGCCTATGAAACACAGTAACTTCCTGGAATTGATGACAGAGTTCCCTTAATGTTTGTTACCTTTCCCCAAGTGATTTGTTTTTCTGTCATAATGTCTGTGGAAGCCCTTTAGAAAGGCTCTCTCTACAAGACTACACAGATACCCATATTACTTATACTATCTCGGACTCAAGCTTGAGTTAAGCAGATGAGCCTTTATTTTTTTAGTATTACTTCTTTAGGAAAAGATTAATGTCTAATTTAATGCAATAAACCAGATCATGGATAAAGAAACTGATTAAAACAAAATCACCCTGTAATAATAATAAATCAAGACACTTAAAACTACCAATGATGAAAGGAACCAGACAAAAAGCTATATAAAACCAGGCAATAGTTAATTACAACTCCCCGCTCCAACCCCTCCCCATAGTTTCTGGGGAAAAGCAATTAATGTACACAGGCAGCAAGACCTCCAGCTCCCCTGCAAGAGACCAACTACAATCCACCGAGTTACTGTACCTGGCAGGCAGTTGTGTGTCATGTGACACCTGCAAAGGACATCCATTCAGTGAAAGCGGTCCAAGGAAAGGTGATAGGGACTGGGTGATAGGGACCCACATGAAAATCTGCACAGACATTTAACAACTTCCAAGCAGCAGGTACTGTTCAGAGTGTAAAGTGTTCAGAGGCATAAGCTAACCAACAACGGGTCAATTCCTTCTGGCAGCCTCTGCCTGGTTCTACCATTTTGACTCTAAGCATAAAAGCTCACCTAGCCCCCCTTTGGAGTGATGACTGCGGCCACAGGCAGCTTGCTTCAGGGGAAGGAGAGGCAAGCCACCAGTGGCTGTCACTCATGCGCCTTGTCACTAGCAGAGTAATTACTAATTTCCTTCAAGCCCATTCTACTGCTCACAGGGAGATGGGGAATCCTTGAAATCACCATGCTGACCTGGCCCAAAAGCAAAACCTATGTTCTTTGGGGGTGAAAAAATCTAACACAGTACATTTTCTTCAGGAGTTACCATCCAAGCCCCCAAAAACTACTAGTTTTAAAAGCAAAAGGAAATCATAAGCCTCTCTCCACAGTACTCAATCCTCAATCTTCAAAATCGAGGGAGCCCAGCTAAGCCGCGGCACTCCTCCTCGTGCTCAGTGGGCTCTGTCCCCACTCAGGTGAGGGCCCAGCCTCAATCTCAGGCACTCAGTGGCCATCACCGAGGAGGAAGGCCAGTCCAAAGTGCAGTGCAGACTAGAACTTTCACGAACAAACGCCTCATAAACCACCAATCGGAAATAAATTTTACTACACCTTAAGTTCTACAGTCTATAACCAGTGCACAGTAACCTCCCTGAAACGTCTCATGTCTGTTACCTCTTATGAACATTTCTTTATGAAGGTTGAGTCTGGGCATGACCAGCTTCTGGACCAGCCTCTTTATTCTCATTGCTGAGCACTAATCGCTAACACTTACATTGCCCTTTATCATCATCAACTTCTTCGGTAGAATACAGTTCAAACTAATATTTGCACAACCATCTGACAAAATGATGAAGAGCTATAAATGTGTTAAGTCCAGTTAATTATAAGGCCTAAGCATATGTGGATTAAGATAGAAAGCTTTGAGTACACACAATCAAAAAAACATGTGGGTAATTACCGCAAAGCAATTTTAAGAAAGATAACTCAGAATACCACACTTTTGATATGTTCCAAATTTTACTGTAGAGGTTTGAAACTACCCAACGTTCGATTCAGTTTAATTCAGAAAACAACATATTTCTGTCAGGACTTGCCTTTAGGAAAGAATACCACTTTCAAACTTCAACATCGCACTTAAAATATACCATATTAGACTTAACTCATTTTAATTTATCCATCTTGTCAACAACTTCTTAAAGAAAACTGAAAGAAACCAGGAGCTGACAGAGGCACTCAGTCCTCCCACCTCCCTGCCCTTAAACAGGTTTTGCTTTACTCATCAAAATTTTGAGTAAGTGGAGCTGTCACTCACTTGGCACATGCAAAGTGAAAAAAAGTAAAACATCTTAAATAAACATAGAAGAAACAATCAATAAACTAGGTCATATAAAATCTCAAAGAACATACATCTTTACAAAAATTTCTTAAGAGCACTGTTTCACTTGCTTAATAATCTGGGCACTGTTTGTCCCATGGGCCAAGGAGTTCCCCATGTCACACGGCCAGGGAGAGGTGCAGGAGGTGGGTGCAAAGGTCACCGGCAGGGCCAAGACTGAGGAAAGATGACAAGATCCCTGACCAGAGGCTGTGAGTTAGTTGGGTCAAGAAAGATGTACCTCAAGTAAAGACAAAAAAGCATTATTATGATAAGTTTAAAGGTTCACAATGTTCAGTAAGATGGTTGGACAAAAAAAGTCACCATCTGGCTCCGAATCTAGAATACTAATTAAACTTCTGAGTAAGAATCAGCTCTACATTCAATTATGATTACGGGAAAGAATGCAAGCTTTATTTTTTTTACTCGAAGATGACGTGCAGCTTTGTGGGAAGCTGGGGCAGGACAGAGTCCCGAGCCCGCCGCCTACCACCTTAGAACTTGGCGCCTTGGCGCATTTAAGGCAATAATGAAGGAAAAGACCAAACGCAAGCTTCAAGAGGAAAGAGTTAAGTCTGGAGACTTAAAAATACGCGACTAGAGAAACAGACAATGAAACTGAAGAGTTCCAGAACCTTACAAAGGGCCCGCAAGGATCAGGCGGTCCAACCCCGTCTAACGACCGCACAGGTGCCTAGACGACCCGGCCCCGCGCGGCGTCCCACCCCCGGCGGCTCCGCGGGGACGGCGGTTTGCGGTGTGAGCCCCCGTCTCAGCAGAGACTCACGGAGCTGCGCCCAACGCGGGCGGTAGCCCCGGCCCCGGGAGGCCCCGCGCTCGCAGGCGCGGTGACCTTGGGCCCTTACGGAAGCCGGCCCGGCCCGCCAGGTGCGCGCGGAGCTCACCTTCCGCCACGTCCTCGTCCACGGCCCCCTTGACCTGCGAGAAGCACCACTGCAAGTCGTTGCCGACCACCGGGCAGCCGCCGCCTCCGGCTCCTGCGAACACACCGGCGCGTCAGGCCCGCGCCCCGGCCCCGCCCGGCCCCGCGCCCGGCCCCGCCCGCGCGGGCACTCACCTGCCATGCCGGCCTGCCGGCGGCCGGGCGCACGGGCGCCGACGGCGGCGGACCAAGGCGGCGGCCGCGCGCTGCTGCCGCCCAGCACCTCAGCCCGGCCGCCGCCGCCGACGCCGGGGAGGGATTTTTTTTCCCCTTTTCAAAATGGCGCCCAATGTCCGCCGCCCCGCTCGATGACGTCATCCCCCTCCGCCTCCCGGGGGCGACGGGCGGGGGCGAGGCCGCCTGGAGGCCGCTGCGCGGGGCGGGGCGTCGGGAGGCTGCGGGGGCTGCCGGGGGCTGCGGTCTCGCCGACTGCGCCTGCGCGATCCGCTCGTGCCGATCCGCACCCCGCGCCCCGCCCCCGGCCAGGCCCTGGCTCGGAGCCTACTCTGCGCAGGGCGGCTGCGGGACCCGACCAGATGCTCCCTCGTAGACCAGCCGCGAGGCCGTCCCCGGCCGGCCTCCTCTCTGGGGTCACGGGAGGGCTCGAGGCGGCCCTAGGCCAATAGGAGCGCGGTCCTTTGGCGGGGTAGCCAATGGAGGGTGCGCTTGGCGGCGGAAGGGTGGAGCGTCCGGCCCGGGCCGCGCCTGGAACGTGCGCCCCTGGCCAACTTGCCCAGCTGTCCAAAGCCACCTCCTCAGAGTGAGCCCCAAGGAATCCGTGCCCACCCTTAATGGCGGCCCTGCCCAGCGCTCCTGTTGTCCCCCAGGTTGCCAGTTGAGGGGTCCCCTGAGCCTCTGCATACAGTCTGAGGGAAACTTGGTGTCGCGCTGCTGTTCTTTCGTTCATGGATGTTTTTCCTGTGGCATACGGAGAGGTCATCCGTTTATAGGTTTCGTGTGTCGGAAATCATAACTGAACGATATTGTGAAGATGACAGTGACCGTATCGAATGGCTAGCAGATGATTATTCCAAATGGGGAACATTTGTCCACTTGTTAGCTCCAGTACGTGCCGCACGTTGTCCACAGTCGAGGGGATGCGGTGGTGCCCAGAGCAGACATGTCTGCCCTCGGGAGCTCACGTCTCAGGGAGACACACAAAACCAGGGGGTGGGGATCAAACTGGAATAAGTCAGACGGAGCTGGATGGAAAAACGGCGCCGGGGAGGCGGGACAGGGAGTGTAGCGGGAGGGTTGCAGTTCTAAACAGGGTAACGAGCAGACCTTGAGAGATGAGAGAGCAAGCCACGTGGACAGCTGGGGGAGGCTGTGGGGTGGGTTGGACACCAGGCACGATGGGAGGCCGTGGGGCCATGAGCCAAGGAGGCTTTCTCTGCTGAGAAGGGTCTGTGTGGACCTAAGTGTCAAACCAGGGGGCCTAGTGAGGTCATGGGGTCATCAACGCAACCAGACGAGCGTTCGGAGGTCACAGGTGTAGTGCGGGGAGAGGAGTGGAGGACCAGTCAGGGTTCACAGGTGCGCGTTCAGAGGCACAGCCCTGGACTACAGGTACAGTGGACGCGGTGTGAAAGTAAGAAGGGGCTTGAGAACAAGTGCCGTCTGGCCATCAGAGTGCCGGGAGAAGGCCGATTCCTGGCTCCCGGGCGGTGTGGGTGTGGCCCACGGAAAAGTTGGTCGTGACCTTGTGGAACTGTTGCAAAGACATTTGCATATTCAAGTCTGGGGCACACAGGGAAGTCGGAACCCGGAGGCATAAATCTGGGAAAGAGCAGGAAGAGCCACTTCCGACCAGGAGACACTGCGTGCGCTCACCGCAGGAGGGAGGGTGGATGGGGCAAAGGACCAGGCAGAGGGCCCCGAAGAGGGCAGGGGAGGTGCAGCCCGTAAGGCGGGCTTCTGGAGAGCCCGGAGCGTGTGGAATCCTGAGCCCGGCAAAGACGGGAGGAAGCGGCAGGCTGTCAGACGCTGCAGTGATGTGCGCAGAGGATGAGACATTTCGTTGCAACATTTCAGATGCCATTGCTGACCTGGACAAGAACAATTGCTGCGAAATGGACAGGGCAAACCTGTTTTGAGAGGGTTTAAGAGAAAGTGGGAGGGAAAGAAATGGAGGCAGTAAGTAATGACAACGTATTTCTGTGAAGAGGAGCGAGAAATGGGGCTGTAATCTCCTTTTTTAAACATGTGGATTTAGCCAGTCTGTGCCCCTGCACAGCTGAAAAGCCTAGTTAACTGTTAGACTCTCTCATATGCAATTGCTTTACTGTTTGTTAAAGATAAGTCTTTTGAAGTGATGGCAAGATTAGTTTTAGTTCTGATGGTATTCTTTGGTTAATTAGTACCATTAAATTAAAATTAAAAAACAACAAAGATAACACAAAAGTAAACTCCCTGAAAGTAGCTGCCTTCCGTGGGTCTCACTGTGCATCAGCTGATCAGCAGGAGACTTTTAACCATCCTGTTTCATGACGCTAAAGAAGTTTAAGTATCTCAGTGAGTCGCTCTGGTCTTGAATTGGTGTTTACAAGTCCCTGGGTGTAACAAGGCAATTTTCTTGTTGTATTATTTTTAGATCTCATGGCCAAATTGTGAAATGCCTGATGTGTATTAGAATCTAGCTTACTGCATTAATACAAGAGAATGTTATTCAGTAATAAAAATGAACTACTGATACAGACAGTATTTGTAGATGACTTTTTGAGAAACTATGCTGAATGAAAGGAGCCATTCACAAGAGTACACGCTGTATGATTGCATTTGTATTGTGATAGTTAGTCTTATATATCAACTCTACTAGGGTATGCTGTCCAGTTGTTTAATCAAAGATGAATCTAGGTTTTGCTATAAAGGTATATTATAGATGCGTTAACTTAAAGCAAAGGAGATTACCCTTGATAATGTGGATGGGCCTCATCCAATCAGTTGAAGACTTTATGAACAAATAACGGGTTCTCACAGAAGAAATTCTGCCTCAAGGCTAAAATACCAACTGTTACCTGAGTTTCCAAGCTGCCATACTGATTTCAGACTTGCTGTTCCCCGCACAGTCATGTAACCCAATTTCTTAAAATGACTCTCTCAATATACACAAATATATCCATTTGGCTCTGTTTCTCTGGAGAACCCTGAAGTTCTAAGCCAGGCTAAATGACCTTGCAGTGGTGGGGGAAATCGGTTGTGGGGCAGGGAGGGTATTGACTGGGAGAGAGCAAGAGAGAACTTTCTGGGGTGATGGAAATGTTCCATATCTTGTTGGAGAAGTTGTTACACAGGTGTATACAGTTGTCAAAATTCATTGAACTACACACTGAAAGTGGGTTCCTTTTATTGCATGTGAGTTATATCTCAAAAAACTGCTTTTTAAATGGGGGGGATCTAGTAACCACAATGTTGCTCATGTGATTGTATAGTAATGATACCAAAATAAAAAGAGAAAAAAGAACTGATTTTTAAAAAGCTTAACTTACTGTATATCTAATTTTTCCCCAGGCCTAAAGAGGACTTTGTATCTTAAAAGTTTGAAAAAAATCACAGAAGAATGTACTTAATTGTTCTTCCCTGCATATCTCAGTTTTTTTTAAAATTTCTTTGATTTACTTAAATTTCAATGACTACTTACCATTTACACTACTAAATGTGGATTGTTTTCAAGTTCACATTTAGTAAGTAGCTCAGAGTTATCATAGATACATAGATATACCCTAGTGGTAGGGGGTACAAACTTCTACCCTAAAGAACACCAGATTTAGAAACTTGTCCAGGTAAGGGGGTCCTGATCTACCCTTCCTGTGAGATGCTTGGGCTGGCCAGGTGGGCTGGAGAGAGCAGCCACAGAAGCCACAGAAGCCATCCAGGGTGTGGGTCCTTTGGGCCATTCATCCCGCCAAGCCATGCTGGGAGCTGTGGCAGAGTCAGAGTGCAGCTGACCCTCAACATACTGGACTCCTTGAAGCCTTGGGAGGTCACAGCCATCCTGGGCAAACATGTAGAGGGCCTGCCTCTTCTGAGGATGAGGCAGAGGGACAGCCCATGTGGGCAGATAGGCGTTGGGGGAGCGCTCAGCTGCCAGGAGAACTTGAGGGTGCTTCTGAGACTCAGAGTAGCCCGGTCCCTGGCTGCCGGTCTCTCGGAGCTAGGGATTAAGTGTAACAAGGTCCCTGAGGGGAAGGGGGGACCTCAGGACTGCTCAGGACTCTATATCCTAAATGCTTAGACAGACAGTTATGATTAAAATGAATTCTTACTGCTATGGGGTGTTTGGGTGCACAATGATGTATTTCTATATGGAGACAACACAAATTGAATGGGTATATTTTTGTAAATAGCTTCCCAGTTAATTAATGATAAGTAATGGGAAACCAACTCTCAAGGAAAAAAGAAGCTCCGATCTGCGGTGTCTGCCCATTCCTATAAAGCACCCACACAGCCACCAGGGTCCAGCTGCCCATGTGATGTGGCTGAACACAGAGCTGGGCGCCATCTGCAGTGGGCACTCAGCTCTTCCCCGCACACCCTCATCCTGGCACCTGGAGGGCACCTTGCTGACCTGGGCATCACGGCTGCATGGTGCAGAGTCCCACCTTAGACACCACACTGTGAGTGTGAGCACAGACCTTGGGGCCAGACAGGCTCTGTGAGCTTCACCTCGTGGACCCTCGATTTTCTTGTCTCGGAAGTGGGTCCTCATCATGTGGCTCCCATGGCTGTGGGGGGCACTCCCAACACATCAGTACTGTCACCGTTGGTCTTGTCAGTAATCACTGAATGTCAGGGACACAGGCAAAGGCTGAGATAGTTTCAGATAGAGCAGGGACAAGAGACAAGGGACCCAAACAAATGGGGAGATTTGGAGCAACTGGCAGTTGAGCAAGAAAGGAAGTTCCTCCCACTTCCAGGAGGACCCAGGGAACTCCCATCACGTGGAGGTGTGGCTTCAGTGTGTGACTAAGTGTGCTGGGGCCCCATGCCACTCCTTCTAAGGATGGGGATGCTGACTCTCTCTGCACCTAGACAGGCTCAGATGCTCTCGTACCGATAAGGTCATGGGCTTCTAATCACTGGTGTTTTCATAACACAAACTTTCGTTCCACTCATCTTTTGAAACTGGTGGCAGAAGGTCTCATCTGAGGTAATTAGCACCTGCTTTTCCCCAGGAATGGTGGGCAGTGGGTGGTGGCCAGAGACTGAGGTCCATAAAAAAACAGCGAAGGGTTAAAAGGCAGGACATCACATCTTGCCATGTGGCATGAGAGCCCTTTGGTTTGGGGATGGGAAGCTGAATCCCAAAGGGAGCCGCTTGGCAGGTCACAGACAGCCTTTGAGGGCTGAGCCCCTGGGGCAGAGGGTCCTGGCTCCTGCGCCACCCAGGTGCTCTTTCCTCAGCCTCCCAGGTGCGGGTGAGGGTGCCCTAGGGGCAGCAGTGCTGTGGACTGTGAGGCGGGAGGTGGCTTTATGGAGTGTCCCGCCCTTCCAGGGCCGCGTCCCCGTGCACTGGGCCAGGCTGTGTGCCGTGGCACCCTAGTGGGCACAGGAGGCAGCTGTTGCCCTGGGCCCTGGCCTGGGGTGGGGATGTCTTTGTCCACAGTGGCACAAGGCTAGCTTTTCCTTTGGGTCTGTCTTTGTATTTTGAAAATTCTTTTCTTTTCAAAGAGTTTGTTTTACAGAATCCACACGGAAGGCTCTGCAGCTTTCCACTTAGGCGGGAGGGCTGTGTTGTGTAAAAATTAAATGCGTGTTTAAATTACTGCATTCTATGCCCATTAGCCTGCTTTGCTTTCCTTCCTTTGAGGGCCTGACAGGTGTCAAGGCCTGGAGAGGCCTGGAGGGGCCCTGCCCACTCATCTGAGGGGAGGACAGGGCAGAGCAAAGAGGCGGGGGCTGCTATCTGTGAGGGGCTCCTGGGTCTTCGGGGTGAGCACAAGTGCCGCCGAGGCCCCAGGACTCAGAGCTCTGACCAGGGGCCAGGAGCAGGCGGCTGCCCTCTTTTGGGGTCCTGTGTCTGCTGCTCTACGTGTGGCTCCTCAGGTCAGGGGAGGGGTGGAGGTGAGCCTGTGGGGCTGGCGGAGCTGCCATCCTCTGCTTGCAAGTCCACGCAGGGCGGAGGGGTCTCCCCACCACCGGGGGCCCCCCCGAGCCATCCCACTGAGCTGGGCTCTCGGGCCCCAGGGCACGGCTGCTTTTCTGGAGTGAGTTCCAGGCTGCTGGGGAGGCAGGGCCCGACCGTGCCTATTCCTCCGGGTGGAGGGGGTGGGAAGTTCCTGGGGGCTCCAGGGAAAGGCTCCTGTCACTTGAGAGGTGCTGCTACACCGCTGTGGGCAAGGCCGCACTCCACCCAGATGCAGGGCTGAAACCCAGCCCTTGGGAGAGGAGCCTAAGCCCGCGGGCGAACGGCCTGCTGGCAGAGCTGGCCCGCTGCTGGACTGCCCGCGGCTCTTGCCTCCAGGTGCTCAGCTGAAATCACGTCTGCAAAGACCCTTTTCCCAAATATGGTCATGTCCACAGGCTCCAGGGATAAGGACAGAGATGCCGCTTTGGGGGCTCCCTGTCACACCGTTGTGGCCAGGCCAAGGTGCTCCTGCACCCTGCTGAGAGTGAGCGTGTCTCTGTTTGGAGGATGCTGTGTTCAGTGGGCACGAGGCCGTGCTCCCCAGGCCGATGGGAGAGTGAAAATCAGCACATTCTGGAAGGTTTAGCTGTGCCTGGGCATGGGGTGCCCTGAGCCACCACACGTGTGCCTCCTGTCAGGGACACAGTAGCAGTGCACGTAGGTCACAGAATCTTTGGCTTTGGGGCACCGCAGATGCTCCTAGAGCTCTGCCCATCACTGGCAGTTCAGAGGTCATCGAAGTAGCCTGTGACTGGACCCCTCCTCTGAGCGTGGCCTCCCTCTTGTGTCCCACAACATCCTGCTCTGGAGCTAGGGTTCAATGCACTCTGCTCTCGTGGTTCTGCAGCTCTCCCAGGATGTCAGAAGCAATGGTTCATGGGTGGAGACTCTTCCTGGGAGCTCAGCACACCTAGGGAGCCCCCACACCCCGCTGGTCGGTCCCCCAGTAGGCACATGTGCCCCCTCTTGCTTTCCTCTGGCCCTGCTGCAATGTCACTTCATTTCTAGTGCAGAAGCATGGACACAGGGAGGGGACAGAGGGCCATGCCTGGGTCCTACCTGAGGCCACTTACAGGGACCAAGCCCCTTCGATGCCCATGTGGCAGGTCAGGCAGGGAGGCGTCTCCAGCACAGAGGAGGCACAGGGATTTCCTACCCAGCCCTTTGCATTTTAGGAACAACAGAAGAAGGTTGTGGGCCTCGAGATGATCAGACCCCACATCTCTACATCTCTGGATGTCCGTGAACACCTGGGTCTAGGAGAGATCTGCGTGTACCCTTGGGGAAGATCTTTCCTCTCTAAATTCATTATTCACTATTGACCTGCACCTGTGTATTTCTCTGTATTTTGGAACACTGTTGGCTATTTGGTGTTTCTTAGTTTTAAATCCTGTAATTAAGAGTGAGAAAAACACTTGCCCAATTTTTTAAAAGAAATAATTTACAGATAGGGATAACTTCCTTTCAAAAACAAAAATATTAGCATCACAATATTCCACAGCATGGCTTTATTCTGTAAGTTATAAAAAAGAAGGCAGATATAAAGCTGTTAGTGGAGGGATGGGAACTGAAGGCATACAATTCAGAAAGTCTTGTAATTTTCCTTCACTGGGAGCCAATTTGAATTTAAATTATGTGCAGTAAATGTCAAGCCTCCCCCCATTTATCTTAGTAGCTCAGGGATTCTTTATATTGAAAAAGGATCTTTGTACTTCAAAAGCTCCTTGACAATATGAGTCTCCTCATCTCCTCACGGGAGAGGGTGTCAGCTTGATTGATCAGAGAGGACTCAGATGCTGCCGCGCACTCCTTCCTGGGGGAACGGGCTGCCCACCCAGCCCAGGCCCGGGCACACCTTCTGTCTTCTGGCCTCAGCTCACAGCGACCTTCACCTTGGGAGACCGTTCTGAAGGGCCCTCTACCATTAACACTTTGCTTTCTGCCCTTGCTGAGAGCAGGCTTCAGAGCCAGGCCATCATTAAGGTGCAGAACACCCATTAACTGGAGCTTTCACAGTCAGGAGCATCTACTGGGTCTCGTGCCCACAGATGAAAACATATGGAGTTCCAGGATCAACGGAAAGCCCAAGATGCAGGAACGTGCCCTTTCCTACCTGACCCAAGACTGGTGCTAGTTCAGGGCAGCATTTTAGTCTGAACTCTAACAAGTCCCACATGGGGCTGTGAACCCGGGGGTTGTAGACACTGTGGTGGAGGCTCCTGGGAGTAACCCTGAGAATGAGTGTGCCACTGGGAGGAGCAGGTGCCCAGGTATCTCCATTCCAGGGCCAGGTGCCCTGAGGGCTCAGCCCTGAGTGGGTGCTGTTGTCAGCATGTCCCTTCCAGGGGCGCAGGGCAGGGAGCTCTCACTCAAGGTCACAAGGTTCCAACTCCCGCTCTGCTCCTCCAGCCGGAGGACCTGGAGCGGTTTCCAGCCTGAGTTTCTTCCTCTCCTTGACAGGCAGGAGCACCTGTCCCAGCTCCACCCAACACGCTGCGCTATGCGGTCAGCAGGAAGGATGCACAAAATCTCTGAAAACTGTCACATGTGTCTAACTGTGAGCTATTTTTATTACTGAACTTTAGAGAGGTGGGAAATCAGGTTCCAGCCTCTAGCCCTTACTGTCAATGTGGCAGTACCGACGGGAAGTGCCCCAGGTGGGCTCTGGCTGCCCGGCCAGCTGGCCACAGCGCTGGCTGGGATGGGGAAGCGCGCTGGCATCTTTCTTTGTCAGCCTGCTGCCCTCTGCTGGCCAAGCTGGGGGAAGCAGGTGGCATGGCGGGGAGTGGTGAGGGGTGTGACTCCAGGTGGTGGTTGTCACTCTGTGCCCATAAAAGCATCCTGGAGATGGAAAGCCTATCCAAGTTAATACCCTGGGCTATTGGCATCTGCGGATGTGTGTGTTTAAGGGGACCCCCAGGATCTTTGGGGTGGGGGCCACTTGCAAGGCTCCAACTGCTAGGTTGGTGAGTCCTTGGTAGGGCACCAGCAAATTCAGGTCCTTTGCTCTCTGCATCTGAAGTAGGGGGAGGTGACCGTTAGTACACATGTTAGCCACAGAGTCACCCTAAAACGCTTGGCCCTGAGTTCTTGTGATGGTGAGGACCAGGCCTGGCCTGGGCTGCACGGTTCACCTGTGCACCTCTGAGACCTCACCTGTGCTGAGCCATCCAGGCAAAGCAGGGACCGAGCGCTCCTCCATCACAGGTGTCTGTGCACCATGCCTGTGGCTGGCCCTGTGGGGGGCGCATGGCATCTGTTCGGGACCGCATGGCCAACGTCTTGTAAAGTGAGTTTGATGTTTTGGTGAATGTGATATAAATCTTGGAAGGAAAGGCATCCTTTGATTTATTTTTATTTCAATTTAAAAATCAAGTCTAGAGTCCAAGTGAAGACGGGAGCTGTCCTGCTCATATTGAAGCTTAGGGTTTGGACTAGAGCGTTGGAACTGAGCCATGACCATTTCCTGGGCAGGTGGCATTGCTCTCCATGAGCCCTGAGCTGCCCCAGGCCACCAGAGCAAAAGGCATGGCCAGGGAATGTCTTCTTTGAGGCCCATTGGGGCTGGTTCTGTTCCCCTGCCCCATCTCTCTCTAGGGAGCCAGTGATACAGGCTGGTCCCTTCTCTGGATGGCCACGGAGCACAGCTGGAACCTGGTGTTTATCAGAGCACTGCCTTGTGGGACAAAGCAAATGAGCCATTTGCACTGTTGATAAGAATCAAGGTTTTCAATATGACATATATAGATGTAAACCTAAGAGGTTAAATGGAAACCTTAAATTATATCATTATGAGTGCGGTCTTACACACACACACACACACACACACACACACACATACACACTTCCTGGCTCTGTCCATGAAAGCGGCCTTGAAGCCATGACTCTTGAATGGCCGGAGCACCTCTGTGCTTGCATCTTGGTTTTCAGGTATCAGTCTCCGCTACAAGGAAGTGGGGCTCACCCAGATCTGGGCCAGAGAGGTTCCCAGATAAGCCCATGGAACAACAAAGGTAGGAGTCAAGTGCTCTGAGAGGCACAGGAAGAAGATCTCTTGCTAGAGATAGAGGCTGGTGCTGATCCACCATCTCCACGTGCCACCTGCTGTCCCCAGAAGGGTGTCAAGTCAGGGAGCATCAGCGCGGGGGCGCCCAAGGACCCGGTGCCATTGTGCTGGGGCTGCCGGGGACTGCCCCAGAGGTGCCGCGCCAGCGTCCAGGCCCACCTTCCGTTGCCTCCTGAGCCCCTGGGTGGGCATGGGGAACCCCGGACAAACTCAGGTCCCTAGTTGTATCTTGAATGTGCCCTCAACCAGCACAGGCCCAATAAGGTGTGACAGTGCCCACCATGTAGAGTTTAATCTTTAAAGAATCTAGTTTAGAAAAGCAATTTTTCTTTTTTAAAAAAAGATGGTTTGATTAAATCTAACTTGCTACTTCAATAGCCTGCAACTTTTCCAGATTAAAAGAAAGCTGAAGTAGCAAAGGGGACCAAAGGGTGGCCCTGAGAGTAAAGGGGCCAGTGAGGAGGAGGGCAAGAGCCCTGGGTGCCGTGGGGTGGGGGGCTCAGTGGGCAGGAGGTGGCAGGTCTGATTGGAATGAGGAGGGTCCTGGCAGAGAGGGGTAAGAAAAAGGGCATCGTTGGAGCAGCAATGTGGGGAGAGGTGCCTCATGAGACTTGCCCCCAGCACTAATTCTGGAATATAACTTTAAAAATCAATTTAAAAGAGGGGATAGTAACTAAGAGTAACTCAGTAAGTGTTTAAAAGAGTGGACTTCTGCTTGCTAAAGGACATCTACAAAGACCCTACAGCTCACATCATGCTCAGTGGACAACTAGATGCTTTCCCCCAAGGTCAGGAACAAGGTGAGGATGTCCCCTCTCACCACTCCTCTTCAACACAGGCTGGAAGTCCTGGCTACTGCAGTAAGCCAAGAAAAGGAAATAAAGGTATACAAATCGGGAAGGAGGAAGCAAAACTGCCTTTCTTCACAGATTGCATGGCTATGTGTACAGAGTCTAAAACAGCGGGCAAAAACCTCCTGGAACTAATAAGCAATTATAGCCAGGTCCCCAGGATACAAGGTTAACATACTTAAGTCATTGGTTTACTGTATACCAGCAATGAACAAACGGGATTTGCGATTAAAGATAAAACACTGTTTATGTTAGCATCACAAAGAAATATTTAGGTATAAATCTAACAAAATACGTACAAGAGCTATATGAGGAAAATGACAAAACTCTGATGAAAGAAATCAAAGAAGAATGAAATAAATGGTGAAATGTGTTCATGGATAGAAGAGTCAATATTGTCAAAAGGTCAGTTCTTCCCAACTTGGTCTGTAAGAGCCAACCCCACCCAGTCCAAGTCCCAGCAGGTTAGTTTGTAGATATCAACAAACTGCCTCTCAAATTTACACGGAGAGGCAAAGCTTCCAGAATAGCCAACACAACATTGAAGAAGAATAGAGTAGGACTGACACTATCCAACTTCCCTGTAAAGCTGCAGTGATCAAGACAGTGCAGTATCAGTGAGAGGATAGACACATAGATCAATGGAACAGAATAGAGAGCCCAGAAACAGACTCACATAAGGGGAGTCAACTGGCCTTTGACAGAGGAGCAAAGGCAATCGCTGGAGAAAAGACAGTCTCTTCAAGAAACAGTGCCAGAACAACGGGACACCGATGAGCAAAAATGAATCTGGACACAGACATTTCCCCCTTTACAAAATATAACTCAAAATGAATCAGTCCTAAATGTAAAATGCAAAACTGTAGAGCTTCTAGAAAATATCATAGGAGAAAATCTAGGTGACTTTTGGTTTGCAGATGAGTTTTTAGATCAGCACCAGGTATCACCCATGAAAGACAATGTGTGAGTTGGGTTTCAGCAGAATAAAAATAACTTCTTTGTGAAGAGTGCTACTAAGAGAATAAAAAGACAAGTCACAGACTGGGAGAAAATATTTGCAAAGGACTTGAGTCTGAAATAAAGCGAAGCCTGGGGAAGCTGGGCAGGTTGGTATCTTATGTCCTGTGGCTGCTGGAACAAGTTACCACAATCTTGGTGGCTTAGAACAACAGGAAAGTGTTCTCTCACAGATCTGGAGGCTAGAGTCTAAAATCGGTATCACTGAGACAAAAATCAAGGTGTCCCCAGGCCAAGCTCCCTCTGGAGGCTGAGGGGACATACGTTCCCCGCCTTTCCCAGCCTCAGGGGCTGCTGGCCGCCCACGGCTCACGTCAGCATCGCTTGTCAGCCTGCCTTCACGCGACCTCTCCCTGTGTGTCTCCCTCTCCAACAGGGACACTAGTGATGGCATCTGGGGACCATCCGGACAATCTGGGGTCATCTCACCTCAAGATCCTTAGCTTAATCACACCTTTTTCCAAATAAGGCCACGTTCACAGGTCCCTGAGCGGAGGACCTGGACGTGTATCTTTGGGAGCTGTCAGGGTTCCCAGTTGGCACTGGGCAGGGCTAATGCTGGGGGAACATGAGAGACCCAGACTCCCAGGGGAAGGCAAGGAGATGCAGCCGCCCCTGACTGAGTTCAAGAGTTCCGGTTAAGCCTGGAAAGAAGGCGCTGTGCTCAACGGGGAGGCAGACCCAGGAGCATCTGATGCCACGTTGCTGTTCAGTGTGCACTGCAAGGCCCCCCTTGGTGCTTTCTGACAGGCTGCAGGGAAAATGTTACACTGTGCTTCTCTTTTGGATGTCAGCCCTGTTTCTTTGCTGCATTTCTTCTACATGCAGTGTGGGACTATGACAGACGTCTCAATGATGAGGAAACCTTCATCTGAAAAGTCACAAAACAGGAGGAGAATGAGGGTGAGCTCCAGCCGTGCGGCCAGTTGCGGGGGCTCCAGAACACAGGTGTGACCCAGTAGGACCCTCTGGTGCTGAGGCCCCCTTGGCCAACCAGGGCTGAAAAGGAAGGAGCTGATGGGTTCATGCGGCCGAAGCTCGGAAGGCAGGGATGGCTGGGCTCTGCCTGGGCTCTGTGACCACCTCCTAATGCCAGCGAAGGTGGAATCAGGATGCCCGCCCCATTCCCAAACATCAGCTCAGCCCCTGCTGTGCTCTGAGCCTGAGCTCTGCCCGGGAGACCACGGGTGGGAAGGGTCTCCCAGCCCAGCAGCAGTGCTCCAGGACGTCCTGGGAAGGCTTGTTGTGTAAGGAGGCTGACAGACTCCCGAGGCAGAAATCAAACCCCCGTCCCTCTGCCTGTGTGTTGGTGCGCAGGCTGGGGGTCCTGGCCAGGGCGTCTGTGCCCCTCGGGCCCCAGCATAGGGTAATACAAAACATTAGGTTAGGCTGTTTATTAAGGAGGCAACCAAACACATGAGCTCAGCCACAGGAATGTTTGCAAATCAAACTTCACGTGGTCTAAAAGGACTGACATAATGTCAGAATGGTTGCCTATACATTCAATAAAATAAACTTATATAGTCTAGATCATTCTGAAGCTGTACAAACATGTGGGCCCTTATGGATCTAATTTCCTTTCCAAAAAGCTTTTCTTCTGTGGACCCCTGGGATCCCCTCCTACTGGTGAGGAGACAGGCCTGGCAAGACAAAGCCCCTTCCCCATGGTCCCAGGGCTGAGCCTGACATCTACTGCTCCTGCGTCTCCTCCCCTCCCAGCTGACCACCCTCTCCCCTCTGCCTCTCCTGGGGTGGGCTGTGGGCCCACGGGGAGGGAGGCTGGGGCAGGGTCTGCAGTCCTAGCCACAGGACCGGAGGGTAGCCAGGAAGAGGGGAGGGGTGGCCGTGACTGGAGCAGCGAGCGCATGTCTCCTCTGATGGGAAGTGAGACCCACCTCCATGCCCTTCAACTCCTCACCTGGGCCTGGAGCCCAGGTCCCTGCCCAGAACTGACCGCCCCTGAGCCCAGGACCCCTGTTCTTGGGAGCTGTGCTCCCTGAGCCAGCCCCTTCTGAAGGCTTTGCCACTGCACATCCTGGATCCTCAAAGCCACTTGGGGAGAGAGTCCCCCATCGCAGACCCTGGGACTGGTGGGGGAAGGGACGGCATCACTGACTGTCAAGGTCCCCAGTGGAACCGAGCCACAGCCTCTGCTGAAGGTCTTGTGCTGACGCCAGTTGCTGCCAGGATGCAGGGAGCTACTCGGGGTGGAGGGTGACCGTGGAGTCTGCAGGCCTGGGGCTGGGGCTGTGCCTACAGCCCAGGATAGAGACACAGCCTTGAATCTGTTGCTGGGCCTTCCCCCCCAGAGGGGCAAAACATGCACAGTCGGGCAGCCTCCCAAAGGGGTGGGGGGCACAGCCTCTGGCTCATTTTTCCAAGTCCAGTTGGAGGGTGGGGGCCTGACCTCCTCAGCTCCACCACTTTATCCTGTGGGCCAGACCTCCTTTTGGGGCATCGTGCAGACCAGCCCTAGGTCACCTAGGCTCCTGGCGCCCTGGGAGAAATGCCCTCCCTGCCTGAAGGGCTTGGCGCCCCCTTCTCCCCACGGGGGAGAGCCCCAGCCTGAGCAGCCGGAGGCTGGCTGCTGCCTGAGCAGGATGTGGGGTGCGGGCCTCTGGGCGCAAATACGTAAAATGAGAAGGAAGCTGCAGAAGGTGCCACATGGATCAGGAAGCCATGGGTGAGCGTAAACAGGTAATGCTCATTTTTGCTGGACTTGTGTTCATTTGTTTGCAGGAGAATGAGAATGTCTAAAATGAGACAGTGTTGCTGACAGTGATCAGGCCTTCCAGGTTCTGTTTTCCGGGATTGTGTCCCTTCTCTGTCTTTTCCGTCTTATTTAACTTTCCCTGTTTTAGAGACGTGGAAACTTAGGGCTTTGCCTGCTTCCTTAGGAAGAAGAAAAAGAACCCAAAGAAAATGCCCATTTCTCATGAGTCCCATGAGCGCCACATGGCCCCCGGGCAACAGGTGGTGCCTGTCACGAAGGAGGCACTCGGTTTTCACTGCGGCTGGCTTAGGATCTGTCTCTGGGGGGCCTGGGGGGTCTTCAAAAGCTTTGCAGACATAGGTTTAGAACTTTTCTTCCATTTTTGTGTCACAGATGAAGTCTGGTAAATTGAAAGGAGAGAAGTTTAAGTTTCCAAATCATTGATTAATTCAGGTCTGGACCTTTCCAGGGATCCCCTGGTTCTGCAGTGTTGCCAGGAGGAGCCCCACGGAGGGCCTGGGCCCCTACAGCCCAGCAGAAGAGCCAGTCTACCATCTCTAGGACAAAGAGCATCTGGTTGCCCTTCCTTTAGATGGCTAGCACACCGAGGGGAGCGACCCCATTCCCCAGCACCAAGGAAACTGGACGGGGACACCTATAAGGTGCTTTCATTAGAGGAGGGTGGTTGGGGAGTTAAGGTCCCATCCAGCCCGTTTGCTTTAGCCTGGTGGAGGAGGTCAGAGCCTCAGATCTGAATACAGCACTGAGCCTGGCTAGGGCACCTCATTTCCCACCCTTGGCCCAGGCCTCCCTGGATGGGGAGGTGGCCAGGGTACAGGAAGAGAGGGCCAGGGAACAGGGAGAGAGGGCCAGGGTGCAGGGGCAGTTGGCCAGGTCATGGGAAGAGATGGCCAGGGTGCAGGGGGCCCTCCTTATTCAAATAAAGCTTCCCAGCGGGGATGGCAAACCAAACTGGGTGCCCTGGACTCGATCCACTGGGATTTGCCCGTGTGGGAGCTGGCTAGCTTCCTGCCAGCGTGTGGGCTGTGTGCTGCCACGGGCTAGCTCATCCCCCTTTCTGGTTGAAGGTTGGTCACATTCCCAGGGAGAGTCCCATGGGCAGCCTTCCTAGCCATGCAAATGGGGTAGCCAGGAAGGGGACCCCCAAGGCTGAGCAAGCTGCCCCCCTGGATTCCCTGGTAGCAGGGCCACCTTTGCACAAAGGCCAAGAGCCTCTTGGGAGGACAGGGATCCCTTTCTTCATGAGGTTCCACATTCAGGAGCTTCTCTGATGGGTTGTGAGGGCCCCTATTTAGCTCCCCAGGCAGGAGAGACCTGGGTGTCAGAGGGCTATGAAGGGAGGGGCCTATGGCTGGGGAAGAGGCTGGCCCTGGTACAGTGTGGTGACAAGGGGGGCCTTGGGGGAATAGCTGACAGTCAGTGTGGACTAGGAAAGCCAAAGCTGGGCACCCCAAAGCTGCAGGGCCAGGGCTCCCAGGCACCAGGTCCACGGAGGGCCATGTGGGCTCCACAGCACCATGGGGACTTGTCTCCCACAGGGACACCTGGTGGCAGCAGAGGGCAACTGTGGATGGATTTAGGTTCCTCCAGATTGAGCTTGAAGGTATAGACTGCAGGCAGCCAGGTGGGATTCTGGGCCCCCTGGGAAGACATTATTTGGATAAGTGAAAGCAAAGTGGTGTCATAATGTCCTAAGCTAAACACACAGGCTTGTGTTTCCTCCAGACCCTGAGCAACTTGAGGGCCAGGGTGGGTCTCCAGCCGCAAGGTGATGAGGGAGGACCTCTAGTAAGCCCCCTGCCCGTGAGCAGGGAGACCCGTCTCCTCAGTGCTCAAGGCACCGTAGGTGGTCAGAAAACATCTGCAAGACAGGAGACAACTCCGCACGGCCCTGGGACCGGTGACAGAGCTGTGAGCCGCCAGGAAGGGAACCAGTAATGGGGCAGCTAGGAAGGACCCCCAAGGCTGAGCAAGCTGCCCCCCTGGATTCCCTGGTAGCAGGGCCACCTCTGCATGAAGGCCAGGAGCATCCTGGGAGGACAGGGATCAGGTTCTGGACCTCTTTCTTCATGAGGTCCCACATCCGGGAGCTTCTCTGATGGGTTGGGAGGGTGCGGCTCTGCCCACAGGCCAGCCCACCTGGTTTCCTCTGGTGTCGACCCAGCACGTGAGGGGGGTTGAATTCAGCAGCTGAAAGAGCGAGCGTCCATGTGGTGACACGGGAGACCAGCGCTGCCTCTCACCACCGGCCCTGTGACGAAGGCCATTCAAGGAACAAGAAGAGATGAGACCATCAGGGTTTACTACCCTTGCCAGACACCGTTCAGCTATCAGATATTCTAAATGTGCAGATTTCTAGCAGGCTCCTGGGGGTGTTATTGCTAGACCCGAAGATCCATTTCTCCTCAATTTGGAGCTCATTTTATGTTCCACATTGTAATGCTTGTCATTTCAGACTGATATAGGAGATGAGGAGAAAAATAACTGATTCAGAAAAATGAGACTCCATAAACAATATAAGTAACAATAAATGAGTAATTTGGGAGCATCTGCAGAATACTCAGCGCTCAAATGCTGGCCTGGAATGGTGCCCTGTCACCGTCACTGGTTGGACACAATTCCCAAGGCGGAGGCGGGAGGTGAGCCAAGGCCGGGGCTGCTCACTGGACAGCATGATGTCTGCCTCTGACCTAGGGACGATGACGTGGTGGGAGTGGAGGCGCTCTGCCTGTGGGAATGGCCTTGGCCTCATTCTTAGCAGTGCAAGCGTGAGGAGAAGGCAAATCTCGACCTCGGCTAGGCCTCCCCTGCTGGGGGAGCTTCAGCCTCTGCTCCTGAGGCTGGATTCTCCCCTCCACGCCTGGTGTCCCAGAGGCCCACGTGCACCTGGATAAAAAGGATGCATCTCCTGGAGCGCCATCTCACTCCATCGCAACTCATTCAGGCAGTATTTTCTGTATTAAAACAAATGAGTGTATTATAGATAGAATGAAATGCTGGAATTCAAAAAATACAGGATAAAGCTTGTAGGATATTTTCAGTAGGCAGCTCCAGGCCAAATCCCAGATCCTTGGTGCAGTTAAGTTTATTTGCCTCTGAATTTGCAGAAAGTTCCAGCAGCTCTGGGTGAGGTGTTGCCCTCCCCGCCTGGTCATCAGGCCCTGTCATTTCTCCCGGGGCTATTTTGGGTGAGTAGCTCAGCTTCCAGCCTTGGCCTCCCTGGCTGCATCCAGTGTGAGCCCCAAAGCTGATGGAGCGGCCCTGCGCCCGGGCAGGCGCATCCTGCGTATCTCCTCCCCTCCCAGCAGGCTGGAGAGGGTCCCCAGGTCCAGCCACCCAGGCCTTTTGATCTAGACCTTCTGTTTATCGCAATGTGAGTAGGTCGGCACTCCCGGCTGGGCACTGGATTTTGGCCTTAGGGATCGTTCTCACCATTAAAGACGATTTCCACGCCGTTTCCTGGGGGGGGTAGAGCCGTGGAAAGGGCCTGGCAAGCTGCGCCAGACAAGGCGGGGGCACTGCAGAGCCCACCCACGGGAAGCCCAGCGCACCTGCGCTCAGGCAAGGGGGCGGTGCCTTGGAAAGGCTGCCCAGAGGAGTCCAAGCGGGGAAGGTCACGTGAAAGCCATGCATGAGGGTCCTGTCCCCCCGCTCCTCCCTCCTGGGACCCCTCCTGCCCGCTCTCTGGTCGAGCTGGGGGCCCACCCACTCGCCCCTCCAACCCCCAGCTCGTGGCTTTGCAGGTGATGACCTCACATGTTTATTACCATAAATTAAATATGCTTATTTCGGACAGTGCTGAAGTGTTTATCAGCTCTGACTTTTAAAATATTTATTAAATTAGCAGCTCAATTTTGTCCCTTGAGCAGATTGAGAACCACTATTTATTTATTTAGTCTGCTCAACATAATTGCAAGATAAGGTCTTAAATACAGCTTATTAACACTTTAATAGGATGCCAGACATTTCAACTGAGATAAATTCTGGCATAATAATAAGAGCACTTACGAAGGCTTTGGAGGTGAAAACACCATGCCTTCAATGGATGATGTGGAGCTTTGATAGGTAAATACAGATTCCTGTCCCCCCCGCCCAAGATTCCTCCCCAGCAGGGGGCCAGCGCCGTCAGCCCCCTCAAGCTGCCTTCCATCTTCCCGGGACGCCAGCACAGCTGAGGCTTCATTCGCCGCTTACACACAGGGAGCTGTTCCAGAAACATCCGCCGAACATGTGGGCAGGAAAGAGGGGTCCTCGTGAGTTCTCCTGCTTCTGGAATTGCTCAGAGCGTCAGGGCCACTGAATAGATGGTGACCTTGTTACCCAGACTGGGGGTTTGTGGCCCTGAGGCAGAATCTGAGTTTTACCCCTAGAAGAACTCTGTGAACAGAACTTCCTGCCAAGATGGAATGTCCCAGTTTTCACTGTGCAATATGGGGGCCACTAGCCACATGAAACGATTGAACCTTTGAAATGGGGCTAGAGTGGCTGAGGAACTGAATTTTAAATCATAAAAAAATAAAATTAATTTGAATTTAAATGTAATAGCTCCATGCAGCTCAAGGACTGTGTGGTGCACTCTAGCAGGAGGCTTGGAGCTCACTGGCTTACAGAAGAGCACGGAGCATCTGGGGCAGTCGCCTGCATTCCCACAGCCAGTGAGGGTCCCGCCACCGCTGCGCATGCTGGGAGAATCCCAGGCCCAAGGTAGGGCCCAGCCACTGCTGTGCATGCTGGGAGAATGGAGCTACCTTGAAGGGGCCACCTTACGACCACTCCTTCCCTGTTGGCAAGTACATCCTTCCTCCAGTGTCCACTGCTGTCCCTTTAAAACTTCTTATATCCCTTAATGTAGATTTAGGTCAAAATTCACTGATAATTGTTATGGAACCACTGTGAGTCATATCCCCATTTGTCCTCAGCTTCCCAAGAAACCCAGTGTCCTCTCTTCCCAAAGCCTGACCGTAGCAATAGCGCTGCAGTATGGACCAGGATAGGGAGGTCACCCCACCCACCAGGCCTTAGGACTCAAAGGCCTGTCTGGAAGGCTATTTGCTGACAGCCTGATTTTACATTTTTTATGATAAGGGCCTTAGGTAAGGAGTCCAAATAGGCTTCCCCCTTAGTTCTTCAGGCTGGGTACACCCTCAAACAGAGGACTTTTCAGAACAGGACCACCAAATATGTGCTATCCCCTCATTAAAAGGGCAGAAAGGGGCCTGGCCTTGGGCCTGCAGGCTCCAGGTCTGCTCTGTGGCACTAAGGGACACAAATGTGCTGAGCCACACAGTGAAAGATCTCAAGGAGTCTCTTTTGCTGTGACCTCAAAATGTGTTAGGCCATGATATGGAATAGCTTTAATATAATCAGGTTAAAATGTTAGTCTACTATTGTTAGAACATAAAGAAATATTCCTTCCTTCCTACGGTCAGCTTGTAAAGTGCCTTCTCAGGGCTCAAGGGTTGGGCACAGATGATGCCCTGTGGCTACAGGCAGCCTGTTTTCCGGTGGGAAGTGGGCCGTGCCCTCTCAGCCCCTGAGCACAAGTGTCCGCCTCACCTGACTGGCCCTGCTGTTGTCTCTCCAGGCTTATCTAGGGGCTGTCAAGGGACTCACTTTGACCTTTTTTTAAAAGTATGTTTTATTTTTACTTTTCTTTATTGTATTAAAATATACACAATATAAAATTTACCCTTTTAACCATTTCAAGCGTGCGGTTCAGTGACACCAAGTACATTCACCATCCATCTTGAGAACTTTCCATCTTCCAAACCGAAGCTTCGTCCCCGCCGAGCGCCAGCTCCCCGTTCCCTCCCCGGCCCCAGCCCCGCCTCCTGTTGGTCTCTGAGATTCTGACCACTCCCGGGGCCCCACGTAGGTGGACTCATAAGAGTATTTGACCGTTTGGGTCTGGCTATTTCACTTAGCCTAATGTTCTCAAGGGGTGTCTGTGTAGTAGCAGGTGTCAGCACTTCCTTCCTTTTTGAGCTGAGTAATATTCCTTTGTTTGGATGGAGCACGTTTTGTCTGTTCACACACCAACGGGCACTTGGATTGCTTCCGCCTCTTGGCTATTGTGAAAAATGCTGTTATGAACATGGGTGTGCAAACATCTATTTGAGTCCTTTCCAATTCTTTTGGGAACATACCCAGGAGTGGAACTGCTGGATCATAAGGTAATTCTGTGTTTTTGAGGAATCACCGCATTGTTTTCCACAGCGGCTGCATCGTTTTACACTCCTTCTATGAGTGAACAGCGGTTCCAGTTTCTCCACATCCTTGCCAACACTGGCTACTCACCACCCCCTCAGGATAATGGCCCCCAGTGGGTGTGAGCTTGCATCTCCTGTGGTTCGGTCGGCATTTTCTGGAGGATCAGTGCAGTTCATGTGCACATCAGCCATGTGTGTGTTACTTTGGGGGAATGCTTGTTGGGTCCTTTGCTCATTTCTGAATTGGGTTGCTTGTCTTTTTGTTCTCCACCACCTTGAACTTCAAACCCACCTTAAAAATCCTCTACTGCAGTATTCACACCCTTAAGTCATCAGGCCTAGCGTGTCTGAGTTCAGTCAGTGGATAGCCGAAGGGTGGCATGGCCAGGGCTATGGGCCAGATGCCGCTGCCCAGACCTGGTGGGTGTCCCCCCAAGATTAGCGGGGGGCTGGGGCCCAGTTCAAAAGGAGGGAGACATTCTGACTCCTCTCTGCCGTCAGAAAGAACCACTCTGCGTTGTCTCAAACTTCAAGGTAAGAATTTGGCTGGTAGAATGGGAGAGTCAGGACTGTCCTTTTGCTGCAGGGAAGATCAAATCCCAGCCTAATTGTATGTAAAAGTGAACTCTTTCCCCCTGAACATTGCAAACTTTTTATAATTGGTATGAGAGGCACACTCCATGCACACAAATGGGGGTATCCAGGGGTGCGGCCTGATCAGCCTGCACCCGTGTCAAACACGGGCACAGCCAGAGTGGTGGTGCCTTGGGCGGCTGGCGTAATGAAAATGGGAAACACCCAAATGAGTGATCCTGGGTCATTATTTAATCAGGGGAGAGACTGGGGAGCTAATCAGCTCCAGGAACAGGAGTTAGTGAGGAGAGAAAAAAAGCAAGAATTAATGCAAAGATCAGCAAACCAGTGTGGAGCCGCCTGGAATGTGTAATGAGCACTGGTGTCCGGCCCCTCTCTGCTCAGATGCCTTGGCAGTCATAGGGTGTGGGCAGTTAATTTGGTAAGGACTAATACTGGTGCTAACGGCCTGGCATTCATTCAGTTCCTGGCAATTTACAGCCTTTCCCCTCCGCTCTGATCCTTCCAGGGCCTGGGAGCAGTGCCACAGGCCTCCGCATGCAGGCCCGCCCAAGGCCAGGCGCAGAGGGGGTCAGGCCCAGCCCCTGCCATCAATCCCTCCGCCCACACCCAGGGCAGGTGCCAGACCGGGCAGATTCGCTTTTGCTCAAGGCCACCCATGGAGTGAGAGACAGAACTGTGGCTCCCCAGGCCTGGCTCGTGTCCTGCCTCCCTGGGAGACCTGCGAGGGACCAGCAAATTGCCTGCAGGTGTCGGCAGGCTGCAGAGAGCCTGGGCTGGCTGGGGCGCTCGGTGGGGGACCCCCTTCTCAGAGCCCGGCAGGTAGGTCGGGTGTTCATCCTGAGCACCCAGCTCAAGTCCAGCTGGGAGCGTCTGCCAACATGAGCTCTTCATCAGCGGGGTCCATGCTCACTGCTTTTGTAGAGACACGAGCCCTGGAAGGTTCCAGAACAGCAGGCAGAGGGAGTGACCCCTGCACGCAGCGTCCTTGCTCTGGGCTGCAGGGGCTCTGATTCTGTGTCAGCGGTGGGCTTCCCGTCTCTTGCCTAGAACGACCCCCTGCTTGGACGGGGCCTTTGGTGTCTGGGGCCTGCAGCGGCCTCTGCCACAGAGCTAGTTGCCTGTGCTCCAGCCTCCACTGCCCAAGAGAAAGCTGAGCTGATTCCTTAATTTTTAATTCCAACTCTGTTAAACAGTCTTGTTTCTATTCATGAAATTGACCTCCTATTTGGGGTTTCTGCTCCATCCCCAGCCCCCAGAGACCCTCAGCAAATACTGGGCATTGAATCAATAAAGAGAGATCTCCATGATTTGCCCCAACATTGTGTCGCTGGGATGTGTGTGGTCACCCAGGGATGGCATTCTGCCAAAAAACAGGAGTCTGCTCTGGACAGGAGGAACGTAGAAATGCCATTTAAAAAAATCCTCAGTGTAAGAAGCCAGTTGCTTTTGGGGAGGGACATACGTTTCCAGATACGAGCCCACCCTGAATAGCACCTTGTCATCAGATGTCAGGTGGGCCGGGGCAAGGCCTCAAGGAGCCGGGCTGGGTGTGGTGGGGGAGGGCCCCAGGGACGCTGAGGCCTGCACCTAAGGCCCTCACCCAGCGTCCCAAGGGGCTGTGATGACGACCCCCACAGCATACTCCAGAAAAGAAAGCTCCTTGAGAAAAACCACCCAGAGCGACTCTGACATCTGAGCTGTGACCCGTGCATAAAGCAGACACCCGTTAGCAATGGGGACAATGGAGAAGACCGCTGTCCGTGCCCTTAGAACACAGCATGCGCTTGGGGTGGCTCCAGACCCGACACTGGGCTGCTTCCCGGCTCAGCTCGCTGGGGAGGGACATGGGGACACCGGGCCCCAGGCACCTTGAGCAGCTTGGCTGCACACAGTCTCCCTGGTACCTGAGCCAGTTCCAGGGAGACACCCTGTCCCTCATCCCGCCGGGGGTGAGGTCCTGGCGAGGAATGGACCTCTGCAGCAGAGGGGCCTACTTCTGTCTTGCCCTGATGTGTTTCTGGGAGGCCTTGGCTCTGGTGGACCCCTCACCCCTACAGGCTCTGGCTGCTGTTCCCCCGACGCCTCTGCAGGGTCGCCCGATGAAGAAGGGTCGTTCTGGGTGTTGCCTTGAACTCAGAATGAGACCAGGGTGACGTATGAGACAAGAATGACTTGCAATCATATGTTCACCCTCAGTTTGCGTATTTGCAAAGCACATTCACTGGACATTAAACAAATAGAACAGAAATTGGATTTCAGTTTGGCAGCAGAAGGACATAAGGTCAGAGAAGAAAACAGGGTTTATGGATTTATGCATGCTTGGGGCTTGGTTTTAGCTCAGAACTAGCTCCGGACACCCTGACCTGGCCAAAGCTGGGGTTCCCGGCAGTGTCACCTTGGAGGAGCTGTTTTATTTCCCCAGAATTTACCACCAGTGACTGGGGCGAAGGCGGTGTCGGTGCTCCTGGAGGCTCACTGGCTGCTTTGCACTCTGCGGTTTTCTGACCGGCAGCTGGGCACCTGCTGTGAGCCAGGTGGAATCCTGCTGCCAAACTTTCTAAGTGTCCCCCTGTCTTCGACTTTATTCTTTAGGGTCATCATGACTGTGTTATCAAGTAAAACGTCACTTATCAAGATTATGACAACAGAGTCTATTTGGTAATTAACTGAAAGGCACTTTTGTGTTGAAGGAAGATACAGAGGGTTTACTGCTCAGAGTTCCATTCATGGAGTATCAGGAGTGACATGAACTCATCTAACAGGGAAACCCAGAGCATCACAGAGCCTCCAAGAGAGGGTCAGGGCCAGATGTGCAGGAAGTGGCTCCATCCTCTGGTTCAGCTAAAAAAAAAAAAAACCTGTCTACTGGGAGAGCTCCAGGTTCTTGGAATGGAACCCTGCTGTCTGGATCGTTTTCACTTTCGATGGGTGCTGGGACCACATGGAGGAGCTCGGGTCAGCCTCCCTGACGCTGCATGGTCACGAATCACCACATCTGAGACGAGCTCCTTGTTACATGCTCTGGAGCGTGACCAGGGCTTCCGGGAAATCTCTTTTTCCTTGGTGTGACTGTCTTGGAAGTGGGTTCCAGGAACGGCCCCCTTCCTGGGTCTGGGACGCTCCCAGTGAGCACTTTGCAGACCAGGACGTCCTTCCTCCGGTGGGCCCCCTGCAGCGGGAGAGCCTGGGGATGTCCACGTTTGCAGCCTTGTACACAGCAGTGTAACAACCAGTCACACTTACCCACCTGCCGAGGCTGCATCCAACAGGGCTCCTCTGCTCAGGGCCCACTGAGTGCCCATTCCTGGGCTCGGCCTCATTTGCAGCCGCCGCACCCGGCACTCCCTGCCTGCAGGAGGACGACCATCTCTTTCCCTCTCCAGTGGCTTCTGCGTCTCCTTGTCTGTGGGTGTCTCATCACAGCCACCCGTGTGCAGGCTGCGTTTTATCAGCTCATCTCAAGGTGGGGGAACGAGAGGAGCGGCGTGAGAAGCCCTCCACTGCACATTGGTGGCTTCGAAGATGGAGGAGGGGCTGTGGGCCAAGGAGTTCAGGCTTCTCTAGAAGCTGGAAAAGGCAGGGAAATGGGTCCCCCAGAGCCTGCAGAGGAGGCAGCCGCGCTGGGACCTTGCGCTCGGCTGGTGAGGCCCGTGGGGACTTCTGACCTCCGGAACTGAGCAGTGAGTCTGTGCTGTTGGGAGCCCACCAAGCCCGTGCTGGCCTGTGCATACAGCAGCCACGGGAAACCCACGCAGACATGGCTGAGCGAACCCAGGGCCTTGCCTGGCACCCGAGGACCGAGGGCGCCCGAGGCCTCCCTCCTGCCGTGCCTGGGGGCCCCGGGCCCACGACTCCTCCCAGATTATCTCCTTTCTGCCTCGCTCGGTCCTCCCTCAGCCGGCTTCCTGGCCGTTCCTGCAGTGCGCATGGCCTGGGCCTCAGGGCCTGCTCTGCCCTCCGCCTGGAACGCTCTCCCCTGCTGCTGACCGCCGTCCCCGGGCCTCCTTGGCCTTCGCTCAGCTCCTTTTCCCAGTGAGGCCGGCCGTCCACCCGCAGGAAGCCGTCACCTCCGGCTCACTCTCCTGGTGAATTTTCCTTCGAAGCCCTTATCACCCCTCAGTCTTGTCCTATTCATCCTGTTTGCTCCCTCCGTCCCCCCACAGATGGGAGGGGAACCCCTCCTTCCTCAGTGCCTGGCTCTCAGCGGGGCCCCAAATTGCTGCTGGGACCTGAGTGGCTGCATGGGGACGGGGCCTTCTTTCTGGCTGCTGCCGTCTGCGGGTGCCTCAGCCCTTGTGCTGTCCTCACAGCTGCCTTTGCGATTCGGGGTGCTGTGGGCATTCTGGGGGCTCAGTAGGCCAATGGCTGCCAGAGCCATTGTTTGCTTTCTGGTGGCACCACTTCCTGGTCAGCAGATGCTGATTCACTGGTTTTCCCAAAACACTGTCAGGGCCTCCTTTGCTGTTTCTGTAGGAGATGCTAACACATGAGAATTCTGTAAATCTTCCTCCGTCAAGGTAGTGATTCTGGTGAAAACGGGGGCTGGCCGCTAGTTCTTGGGAGAGTTCCTGCTTCAGATATGGCCGATTGACTGTTGGTCATATGGCCGGGCTACTGGAAATTCTTTGTTTTTAAAGACATTCTAGAAAATCTACCTTCTAACCTTTAAGCCCCAAGATGGAGGTTCAGTTTCACAAGGAGCTCGCTCCCCCTGAGCGGTGGCACTCCCAGTGTGCAGAGCTGACCACTGGCCTTCCCGACCCACCTCCGCAGAGCTGGGGTGGGGCCTGCTGTCTATCCATCCTCGGGACTGAGGGTCTCAGTGGCTGCCCTGACTGTGTGGGTGCCGGGGGACAGCCATGTCCCATGACTCCTCGGCGGCTCAGCCTCTCGGGGCCGCCGAGGACCGGCCGTTTTCTGGATGGGTGTTGCTCCTCTGGCTCTGTAGCCGTGACCTTCCTGGGGGCCACACATCTTAAGTACGTTTATTTATCAAGCCCCCAGTTACAGGTCTGTGCATATAGCTTACTGCAGTAGCTGGGGCACCAGAGGATAGGCTCTACCAGCCTGCCTTCCCGCAGCAATCTGTAGCTTATTTTCCTATGTCATTTAAATATATTTTGATAAAATTAGAGCTACACTTTGCATCCTGCTTTTCCCTGGATTTGAAACATGTTTTTGCACCATTTTTAGTGCCAGCCTAATATGCGCTGCCCTTGCTCCAATGGGAGGGCACCTGAGTGAGCTGCTCCCTGGGTCCCCTGCGCCAGCACAGGGACTATTTCTATACAAACCATGCAGCTATTCAGCATCCTTCTCTAGATTCCACTCTCAGAAATGCAAGAAATGCGTCAATAGGTGGTGTTGCCAGTTTCTTAGACCTTGTTTGCATTTAGAGTCTTCTCTCCACTGGCCCCTCTGTTTTAGGTCCTTCCCCTGTGGTCCTGGGGAGAGGTTCCCGGAGGTGGCTTTGCTCCAGGTCATTCTGTTAACTCTGGCTTGCTGGCATGCGTTCTGCAGTCAACTGCCTTGCGGGGACCCATCCGTTGGCTCCTGCTTTTGGGGGAGGCCAGAGCAGGGGTAGCCAGGACACGAGGGTGAAGTGGGGCTTGGCTCCTCACGCACCTGTCTGGGGGCGTGCCGGGATCATGGGCCTGCCTCATGGGCCACATGTGAGGTCTGCTGTGGCCCTGGGGAGATGAGGGCGCCGTCGGGTGGGTGTGGGGCCGTGGAGGGTCCTCTGTGCAGGTGGCCGGCGGGGTTCAGCTCCTCCTGGGGCTCGGGGACAGCGGTGCCATTCGCTCTGCAGGCAGCAGAGGGCAGTGTCCCAACGCGGATGGCAGGAGTTCACGCGCGGCGGCACCCGCTCCAGTTCAGCGGCTCGGGGATCAGGACTGGCGCCCAAGGGTCTTGTGCGTTCCCCGAACACCCCTTCACTGAATCAATCAAAGGCCTGGTGTGCTATGGAGAGAACGGTTTCACACCTGAAGTTAACAAACCTTCTGACACTATGGAGCGAGACCCTGAAATTAAGAACGCAGCGGAGTGAGTTCTGATCCTGCAGTGGAATGGATCAGTGCAGCTTACGCTTGGGCACCTATGGCTGCAAAATGCATTTCTAAAACCTAAGTCTTTCCCTATACATATCCCAAACCTTAACTTTGGTGGAAAATAAATACTTTACACAGTGACAATTAGTGATAAATGTGTTACTAATTAAGGAGAAAACGGTTACATATTCAACACTGTTGCAATGCAGCAGTTGCCCCAAGTATGACTGGGATGTCCCATTCTCCATCTTTCTGTCTCTCTGAATTGTTCCCTCCACTGTCCTGTTCCTTTTTCTAATCCTGACTTGTCTTCACATCATTTTTGCCCCAGAATTTCTTTTTCTTCCTAGTTTTCAATTTCTTCTCCATCTCCCCACTTGTTAAATCCCTTAATCCATCACAGTGTGGAACCAGTTTCTCTTCTCTAGGCAGTAGTTATTAAGTGTGATCTTTTTTCCCCTTTTGTGATTTAAACTTTTAAACATTTATTTATTTATTTTACATTTTGGCCTCTGACTCAGAAACCTTTGTAAAAAGCACCAGTTAAGCGGCTCTTCACATATGTGTGCATCTCCATAGCTGGTGGTCTCCTGAGAGAAAGCAGCCTTTGATGAAATAAGGATATTTCCACCCCTGCTCAACGAAGTGTCGGCATCGGAAAGCCCACCAAGAATTCCGCTCTCCATTTCCCTGCCAGTGGAGAATCTGGGGTAAACATGCACCTCCTATAGTTGACGTTGGGTATGTAGACACGGCTGCTGTGTTAATACATTCCAGGATCTAGCCCTTGTTTTCAGTGTCTTAAAGAAATTTAGTGATTTTATAGATTTGCTTTCCAATTTTCTAACTATATTTGCCCTCGAGGAATTATTTTATTTACTAGGCTTCAATTACATTTTCTTAAAACAACTACATGCCGATGCACAAGTGAAGCCACCCAGGAAATTTATGTGGTCTGTCCTAAATTTCCAGCTCTGTCCTACCTGATGGCAACTAGTTGCTTTTTCCCCCCCAGCTTTATTGCCTGCATTGTCTCCTCCACCCCCACAAACTCTCAAATTTAACTTCAAACACCTTTAAGGATAAGTAAAAAAATGTTCCAGTTGAAACCATAGGATTCTTTGTGACCTTGGGTTTGGTACATGTGACACCAAAACCACGAACCATAGCAGAAAACATGATAAACTGAATTTCGTTGAAATCATCTTCTCTAAGATGCTGTTAAGAAAAGGGCAAGTCAAGTCACATGTGGGGGAGAAAATCTTTGCAAATCAATCACATATCAGAGAAAGACTTGTATTCAGAACAGATAAACAAATCTTCAAACTTAGTAATAAGAAAACAATGCAATTTAAAAAACAAGCATAAGGTTTGAACAGGTTCTTTACTAAAAAATGTACATGGATGACAAATGCATGAAGAGAAGTTTGACATCATTAGTCATCAGGAAAATGCAGATTAGGCCACAAGGAGATACCACTGTTAGAATGGCTAACACGCAACAGACAGACAAAAACACGCGACAATACCAAGTGCTGGTGAGGAGGGGCCAGGCCTAGAATTCCTACACCAGCTGGTGGGAGTGAGGCAGCCTGGACACTGCAGGGCAGTTCCCTATGAGATGGGGCCGTTCCTTATGAGATGGGGCCATTTCCTGTGAGATGGGACTGTTCCCTATGAGATGGGGCTGTTCCCTGTGACATGGGGTATTCCCTATGAGATGGGGCTATTCCCTGTGAGATGGGGCTGTTCCCTGTGAGATGGGGCAGTTCCCTGTGAGATGGGGCTGTTCCCTATGAGATGGGGCCATTCCCTGTGAGATGGGGCAGTTCCCTGTGAGATGGGGCAGTTCCCTGTGAGATGGGGCTGTTCCCTGTGAGATGGGGCAGTTCCTTGTGACATGGGGCAGTTCCCTGTGAGACAGAGACATTCCCTGCATCATGCTAAACACGTTGACAGTCTAACACTGTAAACCCACTCCTACTGAAAATCACACAGGAGAAAAAAAAAAGGTACACCTGTCCATGAGCATGCCTGGTGGTTTCATTCCTGACCGCCGAAAGCAGGAAGCCTCCCAAAGGCGCCTGACTGGCGGGTGGGCAGGCCCACCGTGGTGCATCCGCGGGGAGGGCTGAGAGAGCAGCTCCTGGTCCATGGCATCCCGGGGATCCCAGCCCACTAGGCTGAGGAAGAGAAGGCAGTGAAATGCTGTGACTGCTCGGATGACACTCAGGAGAAGGCGAAGTTGGAGGCACATTAGACAGAGGGGTGGCTGGGGGGCCGAGAGCCTCGAGGGGCTGGTTGTAAGGCTGCAGGAGGGGGGGCTGCGGGGTGGAGGTCCTGCTCGTGATCGTGGTGCGGTTACATCACTGTGCGCATGTGTCTAAATCAGACAACTGGACACAAGAAAGTGAATGTCACTATATAAACTTCTAGGAAGTGAAAAAGAAACGGGTTCCCCACCCCTCACCCCCACCCCCCACCAAAGAAAGCCAGTGCCCGGGAGTGCTTAGGGCCCAGGAAGCAGTAGCCCCCTGGGAAGGAGCCTGGGCCTCTCTTTTAGAGCAGTCTTGGGGGGATTGTAGGGTCCTGAGGCACTTTGGGGAGCCGTGTGCGCCAGGCCACTGTCAGGCAAGGCTGTGGTGATGTGGTGGCGACGGGTTCCTATGTCCCTTCAGCTGGGAAGGGGCTTCCAGCTCAGCCATTCTGAGCAATTGTCCCTCCACCTGCCTGAGGCCCAGACCCCTCTGGGGGCGCAGGATGGCCAGCGGCCTCCCCCGGCGTCCTGCTGGGGCCTGTCACCAGGGATGGCTTCTCAAATAGGTTCGCTGAACTCATTTTTGGAAATACTTTGGGTTGTAAAATTCATATATGCTGACTGTAAACAACCTGAGAATGCAGAAAGAGACCAAGGGAAATGTCAAGTTCACCCACAGTCTCACCCTGGAGATAGCCAGTCTCTTCTGTCCTACACCCTTCAGATTCCGAGACTTCACTAGAAGGACCACAGTTTAACGCCCTCTGCGCATGCCTCTCCCCGGAATAATGCATTGCACACATCAGTGCACCCACTGAGGGTTTGCACAGTCACTTTAATGGCTACATTTCATGGCACACGGGGGCTGGTTTGCCTTGTTTCTCTGATTTCAGGGCACTCACATGCACATGCTGGGTGAATGGGTGTCTAAGCTGACCCTGGTTCCGTCATCAGCAGTGAGGTTGTCATGGTGCTAAGTGAGACAGAGAAAGACAGACACTGTCTGATCTCAGTACTATGTGGAATCTGAGAAGCCCCCCCAGAAACCTCATAGAAAAAAAGCTCAGACTTGCGGTGACCAGGAGTGCAGGATGGGCAGGGGATGGAGGGAGGTGGTCAGAAGGTGCAGACCTCCAGTCACGGGGAAGTGCCTGCCACGTGTGCAGGAAGGCGGAAGAGGCACGTCCTCAGGGTTCACTCATAGCAAGGAGAGATTTCTTGCTCTTTCTTCCTTTTTGCTGCATCTAAGTGAGAAGATGGGTGTGAGCTGAACCTGCTGTGGCCATCACTCCACAACCTGTGCACGAGCAGCCACCGCGCTGTGCGCCTCGCGCACACAGTGACATCTGCCGATTACTTCTCTGTGAAGCTGGGACAGAGCGAGGTGGTCATGACCGTTCCAGGCCGCTGAGCATTCCCTGTGGATGGATTTCCGGGAGCGGGTTGCAGGCCTGGATGTGCTGGCCTTAAGCGTGGCCGCAGGCGGGTGTGCAGCGGGTCGGCCTTGTCTGGGTCTCCCCGGTCCCGGCCTTGTCCTGGTGTGCAGGAGGCAGGCCGACTTGTAATCGTCCCTGTCGTTAAACCAGGGACGGAAGCCTCCAGGTGCTGAGCAGAGAGGCCACTCGCCTGGGGATGGGGGACGGGAGAGGCGCCCTCATGTACGTTAGGACTGTGATGGCCCCTGGGGCGGACCCCTCCCCTGTCCCAGGCAGCTAGGGGTCAACAGGCTCCGGCCATCGGGTGCAGGCTGCTCTGTGGAAGCTGATCGGTGCACCTGCCTGCTGCTAAGTCTTTGTGAACTCTCACTGTCACTTTTTCAACTTAACTCTCTTTTTACCAAAGCACACCAAAGTGTGTGGTTCAGGAAGTTCATAGCCCTGTAAGGCAGTGCACACCAGGTCCCAAGGCCCAGCCCTCCACCCAGGGGCCTTTGGAGGCCCCCAGCCACACCTGCGGCCCCCGGTCCTACTGCTCCCTCCGGCTCTGGTCCTGACGGGCAGCGGGGGTCTCGGGCCTTGCCCACCACCCTCTCTTCGCCGCTTCCTGGGCCCGCCATCTGCCCTTGGTTTTGCTCCGCCCCCTTGTCTGGACGGGCCAGTCCTCCGGCAGCCCATCTGCAGGCAGGCAGGCGGGGTCGCTGTGCGCCCGGGGTCCTCACTGCTCGGCGGGCGGAGGGTGTGGCTGCGTCTGGGATTCCAGGCTGAAAATGACTTTCCTCAGAATTTGGGAGACCAGCCTCACTGTCTTTCGGGCCCCACTGCCTACACTGAGAGTTCTGATGATGTTCTGATCCAGAGCCTCGGGTTCTGTTTGTGTCTCACCATTGTGGACGCCTTCGTTCATGCCCCGTGAGCCCTGGAATCACCCCATTTTTACGCATCGCCCTGCACTTCTGGTGGATTAATTCCTCCTGTTCGAGGGAATTTTCCTGTATTATTTCTCTGGCAATTTCCTTCCCTCTATTTTTCTTTTCTTTTTTCTTTTTGTGTTGCCAATTTCTGGAATTTTACTAGTCAGAAATGGATTTCTTGGGGCGATCTCCTGATTCGTGTGTCGTTCCTCCTCTGTTGTCCACATCTCTGCCTTTTTGTTCTGAATTCTAGGAGATTTTCTCAGCTCTGTCATCTTACTTTTCTGGTGATTGTTTTCTCCCAGCTCTCATATTTAAATGTCCAAGATATTTGAAAAATAGCATCCTCTTTCCTTTCACAGACACAGTGTCATTTAAAAAATCAATATCAGGATATTAATATTTTTATTTCATAATAATTTTAAATAATAGTATTTTAGTCAAAAATACAATAATATTAAACTTTGAATTCATAGTATTTTATTACTCATTTTAATTAATATCATTCTGATTATAATTTAAAAATGTTTATTTCAGTGCCCTGCATTTTCTCCATAGTTAAGAGGCCTTTTCTCAGACAGCCTCTGGTCCTTGGAGGTGCGCCTGGTGTCAAGGACGGAGGCCAGTAGACCGGGACCCCAGGGCTGTGTCTCGGGGCTGCTGGAGGGTGGGCCTACCTGGCTGGATGGGCTCCTCACCGAGAGACCCTCATACCAGGGACCCCCACGCCTTACTCCGGGCCTCCTGCCCCGGGGCACAGGGACCCCTGCAGCACTGCTGTGTGTACTGGGGCGGGTCTGTGCATCTCCTGGCTCAGGACGAGCACCCCGCTGCACCCCGTCTCAGTCAGGGAGTCACCCTCCCTCAGCCACACTCGGGGTCCTGGCAGAGCTGCCGTGGCCTTGCACACCAGAAGGATGCCCATCCTCATCTGGGCTGGTGGTGTGGGCCAGTGGGGAGGCTGGGCTCCACAGACTTCCTGCTGTTAGTGCCACTTTCAGGGGCCGGGGATGATTCCTATGTCGTGGATCTCCCCATCGAGGCCCCGATGGCCCCTAACCTCAAGGGGTGCGGCGGCCGCCTTCTGCCAGACTCTGCCTGCTCCTGCAGAGCGCCACACACCCTCCACCTCTCTCTGCAGGCTTTGTGCCGTGCTTCTATTTTTAATTTCTTCTGTCACTTCAGGGTGGGTATAGGATGGGGTGGCCTTTATGGCTCAGCAGATGCACCGTTAGTGCCTCTAGGCAGAGTCTGGGCAGGGGGGTGTTCCCATAGAGGTCAGGGCGTTTCCAGGCCCCTGCGGTGTGGTCCCTGCCCCCTCCGTCCCCTCCCTGGGGGCGTGTTTGGAGGCTGCTTCACTTTCCCTGCAAGCCTGGCCGTGGGTGGGGGTGGGGGGTGCTCTTCAGCTGCAGTCAGTGCGGCTCTGGGCAGACACTGTTCTGGCGCACTGCAGGATCTGTGGAGTCCTTCACTTTGGGGGTGCTGAGCAGACATCTGGTGGGTCACACTCACTGGCGGGCCGGGGGTGCGCGAGGTTTCCGCCTGCCAGGCCAGCCTAACTGTGTGGGGAGCTCCCTGAGAGAAGGCAGCCGTGGGGGAGGATGGGCTCCCGGGGAGCCAGCCTGCTCCTTGCTAGTGGGGCCTCCCTGTGGCATGGGTCAGGAGACGGGGGGCATTCCATGACCACCAGCCCCTTTGCCCATCGGGACACACAGCTGTTTTATGCCAAAGAGGCCCTTCAGTGGCATGGAGTAAATATGCCTTTTCAGTTCCAACAGCGTGGTGAGCGGGCTGTGGCACCAGTCTGTCCCCCAGGTCTATTTGTTTTTGTTTTGTGTGGTTACACAGTGCCAGTGCCTCTCAAAAAAACAGACGCTTTTTTGTGGAAACCAAGGGTTTTAAGCCAAGCATTTGTTTACCCCTGTGGTCTGGCCTTTCTGAACCATCTCAGACTCATAGGCCACTGGGGCCACTAACTGGGGATCTGCCCTCAGGCTGCCCAGAGGATATGAAATCCTCCCCCAGCCTCAGTGGGGCCTCGGGGCACTGGGAAGCCACAGCTTGGCCGCTGGTCGGGCCTCTGGGGAGCTCTGGGGGTGGGTCTCTGGTGAGAGGCCCGAGAGGACTGGACGAAGGGTGGACAGCGGGACCCGCAGCTACCCGCCCCTCCCCTGGACAGGTGACTCCCTGCCCGGCCCAGCACGGCCTCGGCCCACGCTGGCTCTCAGGGGCGCCCAGGTCAGGGCAGCGCTCACAGGCCAAGGCTCTGCCAGACACAGCGAGTGTCCCATGAGGCCGAGACCCCATCCGTCCTCTGCCGTTTGTTTCGTTCCTGCCATTGTCGGGCGCGCCCAGAGATGGGTGATGGTTACACTCACGTGGGGCTGGGCGCCGCTCGCTTCCAGAAAGACGTCTTCCCACGGCTTCTTGGGAGTGCAGCTGCCACACTGGGGGCCCCTGGTCACAGACGTGGGGTGAGGGCACCTGGCTGAGGGTGGCCAGAGAAGCGGAAAGGCCTAGTCCCTGAGGTCGGCTGTTATCAGAGAGACTGTGGTGCTGAAGGGGCCGAGGAGGCGGTGGGGGGAGCAGAAGCTGCGAGGAAGCAAGGTGCCCCTCGGACAGGCATGAGGGGGGCAGGCCGCAGCCCCTCCTGCGGGGTCCCCCGGGGCCACTCTGCTCCAGATCCAGGGTGCCCCCCGGAAGGGCTTGACCCTGACTTTGCACTTGAGCTGGCCTGAGTGGACCTCCGCCCTGGGTGCCAGTGCAGCCAGGCCAAAGGGTGGCACCAGTGGCTGCTCCGAGTGACACCCACAGATCCTGGGCCCCGGCTCCTGTGCGCCCACCAGGGGCCGGCTCAGTCCTGGCTGAGCTCCTGTGCTGCTCCGTGAAGAGTGACCAGGGCCCGAGCGCTGAAGGGTGTAGCCTCGGTGGCGAGGCCCAGCGGCAGCCGAAGGTTCTGCCGGGCAGGGCTGTGTTGGCCTCCAGCACAGCAGGGGGTGGGCCTGGGGGCCGAGCAGCCCGACCCCACGGGGACCCCGGAAATGTGACGGGCTCGGCCTGCTGCCTTCTGCTCCCTCGGGAGCCGTGGTGGTGGCACAGGTCTGCCTGCAGGGCACGCTCTGAAGCGGGGCGACACCTGCCTGCCCCTGCATTTTGTCAGGTACACTAGACACATTCCCAACCTGCCTCCCCTGTGGTTTGAGCATTTGTGTGCAGCCTGTGTGTCCCCAAACTGGGGCTTGTTTTCTGTTTTGAGTAGGCGCCTTCCAAAGCAGTCCCAGCACCTGCCAAGTGACTGGGTGCCAGCTGGGGAGCGAGGCACAGGGTGCCCTGCGTGGGGTCCACATGCTCCTGCAGAGGACAGGCCTGCTGAGCAAGCCCAGGGGGCCCTGGTGCTGGCTTCAGGACCGAGGGAGTGGCTCAGTCCTGCCCTGCTTCGCGCGGCTGGCACAGCCGTTCCTCGCCCCGAAGTCACCTGGCCGCCGTCAGTGCGCCCCACCTGCTAGGACCCCTGGGGCTTTGGAACGTACATTTTGAAAGTAAATGACTTACATCCTTCTGTACCCAGGAGAGGACGAGGAAGTGGCCTCTCAGTGATGCATTTCAAGTGCTTGGTCTTGGCAAACCTCAAGGAGCCAATAGCAGCGGAGAAGCCCCAGACAGGGCTGGGCACAGCACAGGGCAGCTTAGGGTCCTGGGTTTTGGGTGTTTCTGGGAGGACGGAGGGGCCTGATGCAGTCAGGCAAGCTTGTGGGTTCTGTCTCCTGCCTCTGGACTGGGGTCACTGGAGGCTCTTACAGGTTTGTTCTCTGACTGAGCACGGGCCGGGGTCAGCTGCCCAGGTGCCCAGGTCCTGTTCCTGCCCCCAGCAGGGCTGGTTCTGGGGACTGGGTCCCCCTGCCCCTGGTATCCATGTAGGGGCAGGTGCGTCTCCGGGGCAGCCTTGCTCCAGGACCCAGGGGGCCACTGCACTGCTCCTGCCCCTCCTGCTGGGCTGCTGGGTGCAGAGAGGTCAGTGGCCCCGTAGCCCCGGTTTCTCTAGAACTGTGATTACGGCTGGATTGGCACCCATGTCCGTCATCTAAAGATGCAACATCCTCACGATGGCTTTGGCATCACCGGGGCCTTGATTATTTAGTATTACTGTTTTACCTCATGTAGGGTTATGTGTTACAGTGGGAATAAAATGAGTTACAAAATGAAGAAAAGCCATTTGTTTTGTCTTAAGATCTAAAATTCAAACTAAAGACCACTTTCAGTGTTTTTCTGCTTTGGGGGAACCAGTTACCTGGGTAGCATAAATATTTCATATGGATTTTCCTGCCTTCACAGTGTCGATTTAAGTCAGAATTACTCTCTTTTCATGATGCTGCCAAATGTTTACTGAACTCACGGAAGACTTGTGTGAAACATCTTCTGATGAGATTAGGTAATGTCTTACACTTAACAGGTACAAATCCTTCTTAACAAGCAGACAGTGTATTTGTTGATCTTGGTGTGGGGCCGGAGGAGAAGGACTTGTTTTACCTCATGTAGTGGTGGGTGGGGAGCCCCGTGAGGGTGCATGCCCGCTGCACCCAGGAAGTTTCCTGCATGCTGCCACCTGCCTGGGTCAGGTGAAGGTGCGGAGGCTCTGATGACCCCTGTCTGCTCCCTTTGGTGGTCCTGGGTTGTTTACTGGGGACAGACAAGGGAGATGCATGGGGCCAGGGCCCCAGCCCCAGTGGGAGGTGCGGTCTGAACACAGCTGGTTCTTGTACCTGAGCTTCGGCTGGCTCTTCTGTGGTTCAGATACCACCAAAATTGTGCAGTGTTTACAGTAATTTATGCACAATGTGGGGTTTTATATTTTCAATTCATGCCTCTAACGAGCAGCTGAACCTGCCATGTTAATAAGCGCTATGAATTGGCCTCTAGTTAGTGTCCTGCATCAATTACCTGGGGTGTGAATTAAGGCCAGGCTTTCCCTTAACAGCCTAGATCAGGAGGATTTGACTCTATCATTTGTTGCTTAGTGGCTTCCCTGGGGTTTTGGAGGATTGAGTATTGCTGTAAATAATCAGAGACCACTCAGTAAAAAGCCATATATAATCGGGGGTGGGCGTCGGAGGTGGGCGGCCCCTGCCCCCTGCGCTGGGCTCTGCTGTGGCCTTTGTTCTCAGCATCTGCACTCTCCTTGTTTCCTGTCATTCTGGGAGGCAACCAGACTTAGAATCAGGCCATGTTTAGAAAGATACACGTAAAATCTCAGTTGCAATGAGTCCGGAGGCGGTGATGCTGTGGTGGTGTGTGATCACGGGCCCGGGGAGCTGCCTGCACCAGGAAGAAGTGTGGCCTCTCTCCCCGCTGCCCAGGAGCTCAGTGGCAGGGGACTGGCTGTGCTGGGCCTTTTCCACCTGCTTGAGGGACACCTGGCAGTCTCGGGGACCTGTCACCTCTGGCTGGCCACCCACATTGCACTGTGGCCCTGGCCTCACCCCTCCGAGCTCCAGCTTCCCTGAGCTTCCCCTGCTCAGTCCCGCCAGGCGCTGGCTCTTTCCCACAGCAGGACTTGGCAGGAGATAGTCTCTTCCTTCCTCCCCTCTGTAGGGAAGCCTGCCACCAGCCCGGGCAGCCTGCCCTTTTTCCCCATGGTGGGTCATCACTGTCACCTTCCCAGCTCTCAGTGCATGCTGGACCTGCCCCCAGCCCCCAAGCCCAGTGTCTGGCTCAGAGGGTCTTTAACTCAACAAGCAAGCAGTGGAGTGGGTAGTCTCTCTGGGGACGGGCATCTAGCCTGGCTGTGGGCACCACCTGATCTGGAAGACATCAGGTGGTAATTGTGGGTGGGGTAAGGGGCACAACAGGCGGATGGAGGCTGCCTGGCAGGGGTCTTCATTCAGCAAGGCCTAGGGGAGCTGCCAGGGTGTGGAGGCTGCCGGAGGGAACCTGCGTGGCTGGCTTCCCGTGTACAGGGCAGTGAAGCCGATGACATCGCAAGAGCCAGAACCGGAAGTTGCCTGGCTTCCTGGCTGATGCTTATGAATCTATTCAGATTCTGGAATGACAGGCGGAACATAGTGACCTAACGTTCGCGTGGAGTTCGGAACCTCTGCTCCCACTCCCGCCCTGGGGAACTTGGTGCCAAAAGCAGAGCGTGATAAAGTCGGACGCAGGACTGTGCCAGCGTTGGCGGGGGTGGCTCCGCCCTCCCTGCACCCTGGGCAGCCTTCTGAAAGCACCCGCATCTGCACGTGCGCTTCCCCATCACAGTCGCTCCTGGTCCTGCTGCGTCCTGCGTCAGCAAATAGCGTTGAGACACAGGTGTTCTTGGGGCCAATGATTTCACCGGGCGTCTGCGTCGTACGGCAAACCCCGGATCCCGAAGGGCGTGTGTTCCAGGAGGCTGACCGGAGCCTCGATCATGGAGGCAGAGCCCGGAACCCAAGGGCCAGGGAAGAGGTTGGCACTGACGTGGTGGCTCAGCCAACTAACAGCAAGACAAACCACAGCTAAGCTGGTCTCCTCGGGCTTTTTAAGAGAGAAGAGCAAGTCTCAGGGAAACATACATACCATCTTCTTATTTTTGTAGAGCAAACAAAGCAAAACCCCCCTCCATGTGTATTTGCCTAAATAGCAGTGTATTTATGCCTAAATGAGTGAGGAGAAAAAGGCAAACCTCTTCCAAGGACACTGTCAGTAGGGGTTTCCTGCAGGGAGGCGGCGGAAAACATAGGCTAAAACGGCCGGGTTTAAAGAGTTAGGCTGCTGCTCACCCATGGCACTGGATCCACTGCGCATCTGTGGGTGTAAATGTGTAAGGACATTAACAGCTCAGGCTGCCGTTTGCCTTTATGTCCCGACGGGTCACAGGCATGGCCTGCGCCTCCCCGGGGAGGGCTGGTCCCGCCTTCTCCTCCGGCTCTCCCCGGGCGCACCCTGGGCACTGCGTCTCTGGCTGTTGGCAGCAGGCTGTGATCGCTGGCCCTCCGAGCACAGGCACTGAGCCACGGTGGGGGGGAGGGGAGAGCGCCGGGAGTCCCGAGCGAGGCGAGGGTGGCTCCTGCTCCCAATGCTTAAATGAAAACTTATGAAATAATAAGCTACACAACATAAACCCAAACATCTCCCGTTTGCTAGTAATTAAATGCTTAAACATTTAAATTATCCATATCTTATGTTTATCAAATTGCTGGTAGCCCTAAGGCTATAAAAACACTCATTTCTCAAGTTTCCCAGATGTTTCATGGCCTCGCTATGGTAAATCTCAAGTTGTCAATTAAACCTCTCTCGCCACAAAATGGTGAGACAAAAGCAAACATTAACTCCAGCATGCAACAAAACCCACCAATATCAGGATTCCCATTATTAAGGAAGTAAATCTCCTTCTTCTAGAATAAAGACATAAGTACCACACTTTTGCTAGAAAAATGATGTGGGAAGATGGCCTCCAGAGATTGTCTGTCAAGCACCCTTGAAGAAACATCTTGGTGTGTTTACTGCAGCAAACATTCTCTAAACTGACGCCGGCTGAAGCTGGGCTGTCTGCTGCCCGCATCCCGCTCAGGAGCAGACAGGGCTCCCACAGAGCGTGAGGAGGAAGAGCAGAAGCTGACGAACCCACAGGGCAGGCCCCACTGTCACCCGGCAGCCTGGGACCCAGCCGAGTCCGGAAGAGTCTGCCCACCCAGGCAGGCTGGGCAGGGGGAGGGTGACTGCGTGAGCCTGGCGAATGCCACCAGGCCCCCTCTTTTGGAGGTGGGAGGAAGGAAGCCACGGGACAGTTGGCTTAGACTGGGAACGTGTTTCCTCATTAGCACGTATTTTGAGGAATGGCTTCTCTGGACGTCTCCCTCTTGCCCCAAGCTTTGACTTTCACGTGCGATGGCAGAGTAACACTGGCTGTCATGGGCAGCATTTCAGCGGCTAGTGAGCATAACCAACTGCCCCAGAGCTCGGCAGGCATTTCACAATTTGCATTGATTCAGAAGGTGAGGGATTTGGACAGGGAGCAGGGTGGATGGAGGCTAATCTGACAGCTGGGCACTGGGTCACTTGCATGTTGGGGGCCTGTATGGGGTGACTAGAAGCTGGGACACTCCAGGTGGCCCAAATCCTCACAGCAGGTGGCCCCAGGCGGTTCTAGGACAAGCACAGGGTTCCCAGCGAGAAAGGCAGAAGCGATGTCTTTATGACCTGCCTTGAAGTCACCCTGGGCCGCGTCTGACTCTGTGACCTGGCACACATCTCTCTGAGGCCAGCCCCAGTGTGGAATCACCTGGGGAGGGCCTCCTGGGAAATGCAGCCCCAGGGCCCTAGGCGGTGCCTCCGCCTGGAGCGCTGTTCTTGCCTCATGCTGAAGGACATTCTCTCCTTTGCAGCCTGGGGCTTTCACGAAGGCGCTGCAGGGCCTGTGGTTCATAGAAGATGTGGGCCCAGGGGCCAGGAGCCAGGTGAGCCCCAGATCTGTCGCTGCAGGTCTCCTAAGTTCTCTGGGCTTCAGTGAACTCGTCCGTGCAGGCAGGTTAGGTAAGCTAGTCTAACCCACTATTCTCAGGGTGCCTTGGTGGGTGTGCACCCCATGAACGGTGGCTCAGAAGTGGGAACAGCTGCTGACTCTGATGCATTCATGTTTTATGGATGTAAAGGGGCCTCGGGAAGGAATGGGGACATGAGGCCCAGATCTACACGCGAGGCTGAGTGCAAGTTCGCAGTGTGGGCATGGGAACACGGGGATTGCACGTGCTGTCTTCCCATGCTGGCCGGTCCCCGACAGCGCTGCAAGGTCCTTCCTGCCAGGCTCTCCTGGAGAAGCTCTGTCTGCAGGGTGGGCGGAGAGCATGTGGCCATCGCACATCAGAACCCAGGGCGAGAGTCAGAAGTTACTGGGCGTGGACCTTGAGGGGGCTGCCAGACAATCAGAGCAGATGCCGTGGGTGAGTCCTTGCTGAGCATCAGTTCTGCAAACTTTAGGAAAATGTTTGCAAAGACTGACATGGATTAAAACCCGGTGGACTGGTGAGGGGGTTCTGGCGCCGCCTGGCCCTGAGTGTGGGCTTCTCCGCACCCTGCCCCTCCCCCTGCTGCACTCTGGCTGGAGTGGACTTGGGCCTGGTCCCCTGGCTGGCCGTGACCACTGGTGTGTCCTGGCACCGAAGGAGGGCACAGGCCCTTCAGGTTCCAGCCCTGGGGGTGGCGAAGGACAGTCAGTTCTGAGGCTGAGAAGTACAATGAAGGGGAGGCAGTTTGGCAAGCCCGACATGGTGTCTGGATCCAGTTAACGGGCTGCCCCTGAGGTGAAGGTCAAGCCCCTTTGTTGCCTAGGACAGCCCCCCACACCCGTGGACACCTGGATTGTGTGTGTGTGTGTGTGTGTGTGAGTGTGCTCCCATGCCGCAGGAGTGCCGAAACGCCGCTGGTGACTGGTGGGTCTGCCAAGCTGCTGCTTGGTGGCAGACTGTCAAACTGTAGGTTGTCTGGACCTCGCTTCCCACCACCCACTGGCTTCATGAGGGTCAAGGAGCCTGGGCCAGAGCACAATAGGGTTCAGGCCCCCTTGCCTGCTGCAGAGGGTCCCTGTGCCCTCAGACCACAGCTGGAGGGAGGCCCAGGGATCCGAGCAGCGGGGGAGGCTGCACCGGGATGGAGTCTGGGAAGGTGGGAGTTTGCAGGAGCTGTTCCCCAGGTGGGGAGGGAGCACAGATGTGGTGTTTGGAGAGTTACGAGCTTGGACAGCCCGGGTCCTTCGACAAAGGACCATGTTTTACAAACTTGGCCTTCTTTCTGATGCACTTTACCAAAGCTCATAAATCCAGGTCATCAGAGAAAAGGCCAGGGAAGAAAATGCCATTGCAGTCATTTAATCAGGTCTGCTTAGTTCATGTGGCATACTTTTGACTTGCTGTAAATCTTCCGCTTATGACCGCTGCTGGGAGCTTCGTGACCAGCACCGATGTGCAGACACAGAAACTGGGATGGCCTGGGGGACAGCTGGGCTGCACCAGGGCAGGCACCTGCTGACCACATGGCTGCCTGTGGGTCCTTGGGAGAACAGTTTCACCTTCAGAGCAAGAAAACCAGCACTGCTATGTGCTTGTCATCTATATATCTTCTGTGGCAAAGTATCTGTGAAAATCTTTTGCTATTAAAAAAAAGCTGTGATTTTAGATTTATGATTGAGTTAGACAATTATTTATATATTCTGGATACAAGTCTTTTATCCATTATATGACTTGAAATATTTCCTCTCAGTCTGTGATTTGTCTTTTTGTTCCCTTAACACCGTCTTACAAAGAGTATATATTTTTCCTTTTGATGATGTCGATGTCCAATTTATTAACTCTTATGGACCATGTTTTTGGCATCCCATTCAAGAACACTTTGCCTAACCTAAAGAGTTAGATTTCCTACTGTGTTTTCTCTTTAGAGTATTATATATTTTCATAGTACATCTGAGCCTATGATCCATTTTGAAGTAATTTTTATATAATGTGTAAAGTATAGGTTGAGATCAAAATTTTTTTTGCATATGGGTATCCCATTGTTTAGGAAACATTTGTTGAAAAAATAACCCTTTTCCCATTGAACTGCCTTTAGCTTTTATCAAAGATCATTTGACCACATTTGCATGGGTCTACTTAACTTTTGATTCTGTTCCATTGACATATATGTCTACCTTTCACCAATATTACACTATCTCAATCATTGTAGCTTTAGAATAAGTCAGAATCTGGCAACATGAGTTTACCAACTCTATTCTTTAAAAAAAATATTTTGTCTATTATGGTTCCTTTGCCTTTCTGTATAAATGTTGGAATAAACATCTGCATGTCTATTAAAAGTCTTGCTTGAATTTGTTTGAAATCATGTTAAATTTATAGATCATTTTGGGGAGAATTAACATCTTAACTAAATTGAGTGTTACACTCCATGAATATGGTACATCTTTCCATTTATTTGTGACTTCTCTGATTCCTTTCACCAGTGTTTCGTAGTTTTCAGCTTATAGATTTTCACTTACTTTGTTAGATTATTGCCTACATATTTCATCTTTTTGAACCTGGAGTAAATGGCATTGTTTTTAAAATTTTATTTTTTGATCTTTATTAGGATAAGGAAGTTCCTTTCTCTTCTTTCTGATAGTGAAAGGATGTTGAATTTTATCAAATGTTTTTTCTGCTTCAGTATATATGATCATGTGGTTGCTTTAGGAATTGCATCATACATACTTACATCTTCAATGTTCACTGACAATTACTTTTTTTCCAGAAAGTTGTACAGTTCACTGCAGTGAAATGTAGCAACCTTACAACCCTATCACTCCCATTCTTCCCCTTTATCTCGTAGAGTCTTAGGACACAGTTACATACATTAAGACCCCCACAGGTGATGTTTATTTTTGTTTTCATTAGAAGTATTTTATGTGAAAGGAGAGAACAGCCTATTACACTTGTTCACATGTATCCATATCTGTTGTTCTTCATTAATCCTGAACTTTCACTTTTCCCTCTGGTATTATTCCCTCCTACCTGGAGAATTTCTTTTAGAATTCTGCTTAGAGCAGATCACCTGGTGATGACTCTCTTCATTTTCCTTCATTTGAAAATGTCTTTATTTTGTCTTCATCCCTGAAGGATGTTTTCTCTAGATATAGAACTCTGGGTTGGCAGCTCTTTTCCTTCATGTTAAAATGCTGTGTGCTACCATTGTCTTCCAGTCTCCATGGTTTCTGATGAGAAATCCTCAGTTTCAATGTGTTATTGCCCTATGAGTAATGTATCATTTTTCTGACTACTTTAAAACATTTTTTAAAATGTCTTTGGCTTTCAGTAGTTTGGTTTTCATGTGTCTGGACATGTCTTTTTTTAGTTTATCCTATCTGGTATTTACTGAGCTTCTTGAATCTCTATTTTTCTTTTGACCAGTTTAGGAAGTTTCCACTCATTACTTTTTTATCAAATATGTATATTTTCATCAGCCTTATTCTCATCCTGGTACTTCAATGATTAAGCCCTTTGAAAGTCCTAAGATTTGTTTATTTTTCTTTCAATCTTCTTCTCTCTGTTGTTCAGGTTGGATAATTTCTATAAATAGCTATCTTCAAGTTTACCCATGATTTTCTCTGTGCCTCCATTCTATTATACGCCCATCCAGTGAATACTTTATTCCAGTTATGATTTTACATCTAAAATTTCCATTTGATTATTTTGTACAGCTTCTATTCCTCTGTTGACGATTTCTATTTTCCTTTTTTTTTAAAAAAAGTTACTTTTTCAACCTTACTTCATGGATGATGTATATATTAGCTGTTTTAATGTCTTTGATAATTCCAACATCTCTGTCACTTTGAGACTGAGATCTGTTGATAGTTCTTTTCTTTTCAAGTTGTAAGCATTTTACTGGGGGGTATTTTAAGTAATTTTGTGTTGTTTCCTGGCCCCGTTGAATGTTATGTTATGAAACCCTGAGTGTTAAAATATCCCGGAGAAGGCTGATTTCAGTCTGTTTGCTTCAGCAGGCATTAGACCCAGTTAGGTTTGGGCTGTAAGTCCTGACCCTTCGGTAGTATCAGAATCAGTTTGGATTTCAAAGCCTTTGCTGTCTTATTCAGACCTGTCTCACGTGTGTGCTGCCCACAGGCCAGTCTGGGACCTGGGTGCTGGTCCACGTGTGGTTTGAGACTTTAGGATTCCACTTGGGATCAGTCTCATGCATGTACACACAGGTCTAGCGGTTTGCTTCCTGAACCTCCCTCTTGCTGGGTTGTCCCCACCCTGTGTCTCTCTTCCCCCTCCCAGCCCACCACAACCCTCTGGCCAGCAAGCCAAGGTTTCAACCTCCCTGTGATGTCACATTCCTGCCTCAGGGGAGTCTGCCTGTAAGATGCAGCAGAAAGCCAGGTATTCGTGTCAAGGCTGTCGCAAGGGAGTGCCATGCTAGTGTCATGCTAATGACTTCTTTTGCATGATAGGCGACCTCAACAGATGTGGGTGCTTGGCCTCTGTAATGATGGAGGCAGCTTCTTGAACTTTTAACAGGAATGGAATCTTCCCCTGGCAAAAGGATGCAGAGTCGAGGCCCCTGGAGATTCAATTACCAAGTGTCCTTGTACATTCTCCCAGTGGGCTGTCCGTGCCTGCAGGAGACAGCTCCCGACACAACCGAGCGCCCCATCAGAGCGATCTGAGTCACCAGGCAGGCTGTGGGGGGCCCTGCGGGGTGATGGGCACACCCCCTCGCCCCAGCTGGGGTGGACTGATGCAGGGCAGGGCTCCCAGGCTGGCCCCGGGCCAGCTGATGCCAGTGTCTGTGGACCTGGCATGGAAGCTGCAGAGATGAGCTGCCCATGACCCAGACCCAGGCTGCTCCCCTTTCCATCTCCTCCCTCGGCGTTGGAGGCTGCGGCTCAGAGCAGGCCAGAGGAGGCCGGAGGCCGGCATTGTCAGTGTCCCTGGATGCCGGTCTTCTCCCTGGGATGGGATCTCCGGGCTGAGACCTGGCCTTCCCCTCCCCATCATCTGGGCCTCCCCACCTCCTCTGGCTCAGCTATGGCCTGTGGCCTCCCATGTCCTCCAGGCAGTCTGAGGCAGGAGGCCTGAGACCCCGCATGTTCAGTTTCCTGACTTTGGGAGTGACTTGAGGCTGCCCCGAGCTGCTGCCTGTTGGGGAGCCCCAGGGAGGCCTGTGGTGCTGGCACAATGAGGGGAAAAGAAGGTCAGCACCTCCCCTTGCTGGAAAGGGACGAGCCCTCTGCAGTCCCCTGTTCCAGCTGTGAGTCCAGGTCACTCCCAGGCCTGGTCCTGAGGCAGATCCCACGGGGGCAAAGGAAGTCATCCTGTGGTGGCCTTGTCGGCACAGGTGGGTGTGGTGAGACCCTGCTTTAAAAGATTCTGGAAGAAGACAAGGGTCTGAGGGGCAGTCCTGGGGGGAGAAGCTTCTGCTCCCTTCTTGCTGGTGCTGCGGGAGGGGTCCAGCACCAGCTGTGCCCAGGACGCACACACATTTCTGTGACATGCATCCCGCTTCTTCTGGGACCCTGAGTCTGTGGTTCGTGACTCGCGCCCCTCAGGACGGGGGCTGGGCCTGCTGTGGGCTCAGGACGGAGAGCGGAGGGCGCTCCTTGGCAGCCCCCTCCCCTTCCTCCCTTCTCCCTCCTGTCTCCCCTCTGTACTTGATTGCTCCTTTGTTTGATGGCAACTGTATTTAAAAGTATCATGTACACCTAACTGCATTTTTTTTCTCTCAAAGTCATAACTGTTTCTCACGGTGGTAATAGTTTCACGCACGTCTCCTTTAACGGTGGGAAATGACCTCCTTGGGGGTCGCACCGTGATTTATTTACATAAACATTCTCCTTAGGTGGACATAGGGCCAGCTTAATTTTTAGGTGGGCCTCCTTGCATCTGCTCTGAGCAGCGGAGTCACGTGGGGAAATGGTGTAGGAAGAAGGGTCACCTGGCCTGGGGCTTGGCCTTCACGGGCGAGGGGAGCGCTGGCGTCACCTCAGTGGGGGGCGGGGGCCTGAGCCAGGTGGGGGTGGGCAGGAGGTGGCTGTGCTCTGAAACCCGTCGTGGCCTTTGTGGCGGCCTCTTCCACGGCGTGGCAGGGACACGGAGGCAGGCTGGGCGCTCCTGGAGGTGCCGACGCCTCCGGTGGTGACTTTGGCCCAAGCTGCCCAGAAGTGCACAGTGGTCAGGATGTCCACCACCTCCTTCCTCCCTCTGTCCCCCTTTGCGGGCCCCACATGGTCGGACAGCACTTCCCCTAAGACTCCTTGGGTGGGTCGCCCTGCCTCGGGAGGACCCAGACAGCGGGGAAGACGGTGGCACAGCCTACGTGGGCACCGCATGAGCGCAGAGTAAAGCTTCCTGGCCGGACACCGCCCTGGGCAGCAGCTGCAGCGACGGCTGTGCCCTGGGTGGGGCGACGGGTCCTTTCTTCTTCCTCCTGCATCAGGAGACCTGCAGCGGGGCAGCCGGGGGGTTGGCGTGCATTCACAGTCCTGCCCCTTGAACGTGGTTTTGTGCTGAAATTCTGCAGGCGGCAGAGCCTGGGCAGGTGCGGGCGGTCTCGTCGGCCGCTGGCGGAGCCCCAGCTGCAGCTGTGCTTCCAGGTCTGTGACCTCAGCCGGCCCGGTCATCCTCCTGGTCGTGGACTTCTCCCTCTTTCTTACTTCCGTGCTTATGAGGTGGAAGGGATCTACAAGGAGGAGACCTCCGCTCCGCTATCCCCTGCCATGCTGTGGGGCACCTCCCGTGGCCCTGGGCCCCGAGCGGCCGCCGTTGCGGGATGAGGACAGAGCGTTTCGGAGAGAGCCCAGGCCTCCGTGACACCCGAGCTGCCGCTCCGCCTGTGGAAGCGGGTCGTACCCACCGCTGTGGCTTCAGAAAGGGTGCAGGCAGGGGCTCGCCCACGGGGCCCTGAAGCGAAGCTGCTTAGTGGCAGAGCCGGGAGAGCCCCACTTACCTAAAAACGCATGGTGCTGATGGCTCTGGGCCCTCCGTAATGCCAACTCATCTAGCCCTCTGAACCCTGCCCTGAGGAGGTGTTGTTACTGTCTCCGCTTAACACACAAGGAGACTGAGGCCTAGAAGACCCACAGTTAGCCAGGGTCAGAGTCCAGACTCCAGCTGCCCTGGGCGGCTGCAGGGACGCCTGCACCGTGCGAGCTGCCTCCAGCCCCCTCCCCCTTAGGGGAAGTGAACAGCAGCTCTGGCGGTCCGGGAACCAGGCCTCCCACGCAGACCTGTCGTGGCAATGTTCGTGTTGCTGACACTAAGGATCGGGGTGCGGACGCAAAGGGGACCTTTTGTGGCCAAGCTGGTGGGTGCACAGCTCCAGGTGCGCTCCGGGCCTGCCTGGTCCCACTGGGGAAGATGGGGGCAACGCTGCTGTGCCCTTCCCTCCGGGCCCTCCCACCCGTAGTCCCTCGGGTGTGTACCTTCGCCGGCTGGGGCCATGGGAAGTGCGGACAGGGCAGGCAGCCTGAGCAGGGTCCTGCCTGCCTTGGGTGGCCCAGTCACCCCAAGGTGCTGTCCCTACGCCATGGACCCCGCTGGACTCACACATTTGTCAGCATTTCTGGCCTCTGTCACTTAACTCTCCTCAGTGGAGATGGAGGCCCTGCTTCCTGAACAATGGGTGTGTTTCCCTCTGTCGCGGGTCTGCAGGAGGCACCATGACCAATTCTTGGGGCTTGTAAAGCGAGAGCAGGCTGCCCAATAGGGGCCTCCTGCCTCCTGCTTGGAAAACAGGGTTTTGCAGGCCTTCATATGCTGTTCCTTCCTGGAAAGGCAGACGGGCCAGCGGCTGCTCGGGAGGCCGCATCCTGCCAAGTCTCCGGGTGCACGAGGGGCCGTTCACAGAGCGGAGCGGAGACATCCAGCAGGATAACCATGCAGGGGGACACATGTACCGGGGCCCCGCTACTCGTCAGCACTCAGCCCCAGGGCCCTCCCATGGGCCTTCCTTGGAGTGGCGGGTGTTGGGGGAGGAGGCTGGGTGCGATCTGAGGGCTTCACCTTGCAAAGTCGGGGGAGTGAGGGGGCTCCGCATGGTGGTGCATTCACAGAACACTGCCCATCTTGTTGCTCCCATGTTCTCAAACATCTGCTGTCAGTCTGAGTGAATTTGGGAGCAGCATTTTGTAACTGTTCAGATGCTCTTAATCCCCCAGGCTGTCTGTGGCTGCAAGGAATCAGTTTTCCTTCTGAATATTTGTATTTTGTTCACCGCTCCTGGTGGCACCCCAGCACCGGCATGGGGCGGCTGCTTACCCTTCAGGTCACTTTCCTGCCTTCTTATCTGCTGGAAGATAAGCTCTCATGCAGGGCGTTAAATGTAGGGAGAACCTTCAGATGCAGCGTGAGCACTGGGGATCATTCTAGACCATCTGCAGGGCTGCTCAGCTGCTCCTGCTGCCACGGGGTTGGGGGCATGAAGGGGTGTCAGTGCAGCTGCCCGCAGGGCTGTGCTTTCCAGAAGGGTAAGAAGTCTGCATGGAAATATAAAGACAGAAAAGCCAGGACAGGCTGCCTGGGCTCACGTGCCATCTAGGACACGCCCGGTCCCTCAGGCTGGAGGGGAGCTGGAGGCCCTTAACTGAGAGGTGACGCCAGTCCCTCCAGGAAGCACTGTGCCATAAGGGCTGCCTCTGGTGGCCACAGCCGCTGGCTTCCTGTAGGAACCAACGTGTCCCTGGTGGGCCATCTGGTGAGCTCAGCCTGCCCCATCCTTATTTGTAGCTCTGAGGCTGGTGGTTTGTATCACAGGAACGCGGGTACCTGGTAAGTCCCCTGCCTCAGGATGTTTGCATACCTCCATCGACCAGGCTGGCGGCGTGGCACGGCTGTGGCCCCGGCTCCCTGGTGGCGTGGGGGTGGGGGTGGGGAAGCAGGTGGATGTGAATGGAGGCTTGCGCACCTGTGCATGGAGGTGCTGACTGCAAATTCAGCAGCCTCTGCAGAAACTTCTCTCCTAGAAAGCAGGCTGGAGGCACCTGTGGTGGCTTGGTGGCCAGCCTCCAAGGCATGGCTCCCGTGGGCAGCTCTGTCCCTGCCCTGGGTGGTACCACCTCACGTAGGCAGTGGCTTTCGTCGAAGGAGTCTCTTTCTTTCTGTCTGGGGCTGCACGTTTTTGTTTCCAGGGGGCAGTTGCTGTACGTAGTTTCTGCAAAAGCCCGGATTTTGACGGATGTCCTCATTAGTCAGGAAGGGCTGGTTAACAGCTAAACCTTGAAAGAAAGAACAAATAAAATACGTCTGTACTTTCTCACTATGAATTAGTACCTCTGAAAGAGGGCTGTGAGTATCTCTTAGCAATAAGGAGGCTCTCCTGGTAATAGGCACTGCGGGAGGATTTCTTTGGCTAACGCTCACAGCGATTTCCCATAGCAGTCATCAGACAGCTTTGGAGTTTCGGTGTTTATCTGACGGACACGTATGTAAATAGCATACTGTAGTTTGCAAGCAGCCAAATAATCTCTGTGTGTCCTACAGTGTAGGATTGCTCTCTCTCCCCTGAAGCTCGTGGCTTGGAGGCAGTGGGGCTCTCTGCGCAGGCACTTGGCAGCTACCTTTAGGAGCAGGTGTGATGGGACCTGAGGGGTCTCAGAGACCTGATTTTCCCAGCGAGGTGGGGGCCTGACTTCCTGCCCAAGAACAGCCACACTTCTTTTCACTGTAAAGTTGCCTTTTAAGCCCCATCAAAGACTGCAGACCCCTGGTCCCATCAGAGTTCCCCTGCGGGGTTCCAGGGCTCCGTGTGTGTGCAGAGTCAACTTGATTTCCTTGTATCTTGAAAATATTTATCTCAGCTTGTGTCTTTCCTGTTTGTTTTCTTAACAGCACCTTCCAAAGAGCAAAAGTTTTTAATTTTGATGATGTCCAATGTGTCAATTTCTAAATGGTTTGTGCTTCTTATGTCTTTTCTAAGAAATTGTTGGCCAATCCAAGACTACAAGAATTTTTTCCTATGTTTTCTTCTAGGAGTTTTATGGTTTATGGTTACATGTAGGTCTATAAGCCATTTGGAATTAATTTTTCTAGGTGGTATGATAAGGGGGCAAGGTTCATTTTTTCTGGCTATGTTGTTCAATTGTTAAACATTATCTCTTCCTCACTAAATTACCTTGTAGCTTTGCTGAAAATCAACTGTGCACGTGTGCATCAGTCTACTTCTGGGGTCTGATGTCCACATGTCCGTCCGTTTGCCCGTGCTTCCCCTCTGGACTGCTGTGTCGTAGCACATCCCCAAGCCCTCCAGTAATTTGCAAGATTTTCTTGGCTAAGGCGCACCTCCGCCTTTCCAGGTGGATTTTAGAATCAGCTTGCCATTCGGGTTCTTAGTGTCTTTTGTCTGGAGCCTCATGACCCAGCATGACCTTCCCCAACACGAGTTCAGTCCCCACACTTAGCACCTCTTGGCTCACTTTCCCCGCAGATGCTCTGGGATGATTCAGTTATTAAAATGCTTTCATTGTCCCTCATGCTTGGGTCATGATATTATGTACATCATTGGTTTCTCTTAAACCCAAATTTGGTTTCTTACAAGGGCTAAATAGAGTTGTCACACCTGTTTCCCTGAAATTTGTGTTTCTGCTGAAAATGTAGATCATTAAATCTAAACTGCTGGGGTAGATTTGGGCCACCAGGCACATTAGCAACAGTGAAAACATCCAAAGGGCACAAGGCCTCCTTTTGCCCCTGCCCGCTGGCTGCGTGGCTGACCCGCACGGCCTCATTCATGCTCCCTGCCCTGCTGCGGGCAGCCGTCTCTGCTGCTTTACCGAATGGTGAAGGTCGTCATCCAACCAGCGACCGGGTCTGTGTTTGAACCCAGCTGGGACAGACTGACGGCAAAGCTTGTCAGTGCTGCCCAGGCCAGGGCCTCAGTGTCTGGGCGTGCCGCTAGTTTTCTGACTGCAGGCCTAGCTCACCACTTCCCAGAGGGTGTTCTGTGAGGTGCTCCTGCAAACAATTCGGTGCGTAATTGGGAAACACCACGAATTCCCAGATGTAATTTCTTCCATGTCGTGTTGGAATATTCTCAAGATGGGCTACAGCTTGGGTCCCAGCCACGGCGGTTGCCCCGGGGGTCCTGGCTTTAGCTCTGGGTGTCCCACCTCCCAGGAACCCCTCAGTCAGGCCATGCAGGACAGCCTACGGTCTTTGTTTGTACTTTTCTGTTTGGTTTCCAACAAGCTGTTAAGAAATTAATGCCGTATTTTGTAACTGGTGGGGCCCAGGTCCCCTCCGGGGGATCACAGTGTTGGTGAAGGTCCTGAGAAATTCCGCAGTGAATTACGTGTAGCCCCACTTAACCTGGGAGTGCAGACCCGCAGAGCCGATGTCCCCAGGACCCCACCCGAGGAAGGCGCTCCCAGAGACAGGCAGCCCTCCGAGGGGCCCTCACTCAGGGCGCCGCCCTCTGGGGAGATAAGTCCTTTGTGACAGAAATCAGGTAGTGGGAGGGAGGGGGAATCACTTGAAAAATCCAAAACAAGTGACTTTGAGTGTGATTTCTCTGGCTCCTGGGTTGCTCTGTCTGGTAAGGACGGGCAGAACTTCCCAGGAGGGCTGTGTGAGCTGAGACCTGAAGGATGAGGGGCCGTCAGCAGGGAAAGTGATGTCAGGAAGTGTCCTTTGGGCAGAGGGGTGCATGTGAAAAGGCCCAGGGGCGGCCTAGAGGCTGGTGCTCACAGAACCCAGAGGAACTGCACGCCTGGGGGTCAGGGAGCTGGCAATTGCAAGAAAGGCCCATTTGAGACACAATCTGGACTGTGTTTTCGGAAGATTGCTTGGCTCCCTAGTGAGGAATGGACTGGGAGGTGGGGGTCAGTGGGTGCCTGAGCCCTGGGCACAAGGTGGGGTGGCCAAGGCTGCAGTGGGCAGTGGAGTTGGAGGGAAGGAGTTCTGGATGGAATCTGGGGCACCGCAGCCAAGCAGTGGGGTCAGGGAGCCAGTGGCATAATTCCTGGAAGTGTGACAGTGGATGATTGACAGGGGCTGGTGAATCTGGGGTGGGGTGGGCAGCTCTTGGCGGGGATGGCGGTGAGGTAGTTCAAAGCCTCTGCTGGGCATCCTGAGCTGCTCAGAGGAGACCCCCAAGGAAGGTGCTCGGCTTAGCCCGCACCCTAATGAGCTTTTGGATTTGCAGAGAGGGAGAGAAACCAAGTGGGCGGGGCTAAATCAGTCAGCACAGTCGAGTGGGAGGACGTGAATTCCTAGGGTGAGCCCCAGGGCCCAGGCGGGGAGGGCAGGCAGCGCGAGGGTGTGTGGTGAGTGGGGCGAGGGACTGGGAAGAGGTCCCTGAGAGTCGCCTGCCTCCAGAGCTTTCTATGGGCCTGCCTCCGGTGCCCAGCGTCTGGGGGGCACTCCTGCTGTGCTCCTGAGCAAAGCAGCATCAGGGAGAGAGGCCGTGAGGGCCCTGGAAGGGAGCACGTCCCCACCCCAGAGCCTGAGTCCCCGAGGCTGCCCAGAGCTGAGCGGGTGTCCCCTGTTACAAATGGCAACCCAGGGGCTGGAGGTCACACCTGGGAGCCATGGGCTTGCGTGTCCCAGGACTGGGGACTTGAAGGAGAGTGATGACTAAGTGCAGCCCCCGTCCTGGCCCAGCACCTCCTGTGTTTGGCCAAGAAGGTGTTTCTGGAGAAACCTGCCCTCCCTGAGGACTTGGCAGGGTCTCCCTCCCAGGCTGAGTTCTCAGCACCACATGCGTCAGACTGGCCGGCGCAGGGAAGTGTTGGAGGCCAGGGTGTGCCTGCCGGCATGGAACGGCTCCAGGACGCTGGCCCCAGAAAGGACCGGGAACCCCGCCCTTGGCACTGGGCTCTCTCCAGGGGCCACTGGCGAGGACAAGGAGCAGAAAGTGGTCTTCGTTTCTGCCTCTGGACCTGGGATGAGCTGGGGGCGCTCTTGGACACACAGTTTTGTTCGGAAGGGGGCTTTTACCACTGGCCCTCAGTGGAGCTGGGAGAGACGCGCAGCAGGGTGGCCCACACAGGGACCCCAGGGTCCTCAGCCCCGGGCGCTGCCCAAGCTCAGGCCCTGGGATGCCCACATGCCCTTTGGGGTGGACTCGTGGGGAAGATTTGTCTTTGGCACATGACCCTTTGGGTTGATTCTTCTCCCCTAGGAGGAGAGGAGAGTTAAGTACCTGTTGGCAGACTGGCCCTGTCTGGTGATGACTTTGTTTGCCTGCCGCTATTAAAAATGGCAAAGATATGGGCTTGATAACTGTAATTTAAAGGATAAGATCAAATAAACCATCACTGCTGTCAAATCGTGTTTAAATATGCTGTTTACAACCCGATTGTGCTGTGCACAAGGCAGTCCTGGGGGTACAGTGAGGAGAGGTCGCTCAGTCAGTCATTGATACGGGGTTCTCAAGGAAAGAGGCCCTACAGCCAGCTGGGGACTAGGAACAAGGTTTGTGACGCCCAGTCACATATTTATACGTATAGTTTCTTTGGTGGGGGTGAAGCTCTGTACCCACATCTCCTTATCACCCACAGGAGGGCTCTCAGAACCCCTGCTGCAGCCAAGGACCTCGTCTTTGTGTGTGAGTCCACTTGGGCGCCCGCCACCCCAGATGGGGGGGGCCTTCCTCCAACCCCATGAAGCATGGGTGTTTCCAGAGCATTTCTGAGGTGAGATGTCTTCTGCCTGTCAAATCTCTGGACATAGAAATGTAGGATTTTTTAAGCTACTGTTTATTGAGCACTTTGAGTATTACCATGTGCTAAACATTTATGCACAGTATGTTATGTGGCTGGAACAGTCCTTCGAGGAACAGAGGCTGTGAGGTAGACAGGAGAGCCTTTTCTGTAAATGGTGCTGAACAGCTGGACACCCAGATGCAAAAAATATAAAAAAGAACCTCAGCCCAGTCTCTGAACTGTAAACAAAATGAACTTGAACATTGCAGACCTAAATGTGAAGCCTAAGCTACAGAGGAATGCAGGAGATGATTCGTGTCAACGTGGGTCAGGCATGAGTCCTCAGGTATGGCCCTAAAAGCATGAGCCATAAACAATAAATTGAAAATTTTGCTCTTCCAAATAAATTGCCAAGAGCATGAAAAGATGGTAGAAACCACATATTTACCAAAGGTATTGTATGCAGGATACTTAAGAAACGCCAAGACGCAACAATAAGGAAACAGCCCCGTGTAAAACAGGGGCAAGGAGCTTGAATGCACTGTGCCCAGCGGATGTGCAGATGGCAAGGCAGCAGGTGGCGCACAGCCCGGCGCTGTTAGCCCTCAGAGAGGCCATGGTGTGGGGGGGTAACAGGAGGAGACCACAGCGAGTGCTGGCGGGGTGGGCAGGGTGGCGTGGCCCCCTCGGGAACCCGCTGGGATGCCGTCCACAGTTCCAACCGTCTCGGCGTGAGGCCCTTTCCCACGGGAAATGAGGAGCCAGCGTCAACACAAATGCCACTGCAAATGTTCACAGCGACTTTGCTCATCACCGTCCCAGGGTGGAAACAGCAGGTATCCTCCAGCAGGCAAGCGGGCGCACAGCGGTGGTGCCCTCAGACTGTGGGGTCCCCCTTGGTGAGAGAAAGGGACCGAGTGCTTGGCACACCACCATGAATGACTCCACTCCAGACCCAGAAAGGCTACGTACGGTAGGGTTCCTCTTATGTCTTATTCTGAAAAGGCAGAGAGCAGGTGAGTGACTCCCAGGGTCAGCATGGAGACAGGGTGGCACCCTGTCCCTGGTCCTTCAGAGCCCCCCCTCAGGGCTCCTTGCCCCACCTGGCCCATGGGACCCTCGGGGTCTGGATTCCAGTCCTCAGGGCCCCTCCTCTGAGCTACCGGGTCCTAATGGCTGGACCCGGGGGCTGGGAGGCTCACTCTGGGTGTGGTGCCTCAGCCTCCGGCTGGGTGGATGGACCCCCTGCCACAAGGTCTCTGCCAGAGTGCGTTCGCTCTGTGAGGCCAGTGTGTAATCCGGCATGGTTTGCTGCTGTGCACACCTATGAAATATTTAAAGCATATACAAAATTAAGACTAACATACCGAACACCCACACCACAGCCCACCTAGGAGATGGAGCCTGAACTGTTGAAGTGAAGGTCCCACGGGCTCCCTCCTCCACGGCCCCCCCTTGCCCCGCAGTTGTGGCTTATGTATCTTAGCAGCTGCAGAGCCCAGCATATGGAGCGCCCTGTGCGCCCCGTGTGCCCCGTCATGCTCCCAGAATGTCATCCCACGTGACACTCGAGTTCCTGGGAGATTTGCTCTCTTGGGCATTTAAGGTTTTTTTCCCACTAGCCCTTTACTTTGAAGTTGTTTTTTCTAAAAAGAACTTGATACTTAAAATTATTCAGTAAAATCACTGTTTCGGGGTCTGGGCCTATGAATTCTGGTGCAGGTGGGCGTTCATGACACAGAACAGCACGGGCCGCGGACTCCCTGTCCTGTCCTTGGTGGTCACACCTTGAGGGGCCTTGAGCCCGACCCCGGTGACCACAGTGGTTTGTGCGGAGAGGGGGTCGGTCTGTGGGGCCGGCAGTGTGGATGGGTCTGTGGCCGCTCCCTCACCTTGCCCGTGTGCCCTTGAAGCTCGTCCCGTTGGAGTGTGCGCCCAGGAGGCCCCTTGTCCATGGTGTGCACAGACTAGTCCCCCACCCTCACTTACTGAAGAACTTTGCGAACGTGGTGAATGAAGCTGGTGTGAGCCTCCTGTACAAGGTTGTGGGAACATCAGCCTTCAGTTCTCCAGGCAAGTGCCCCAGAGTGAGCCGGCTGGTCCTGTGCTGTTTAACTGTGTGAACCTGCCAGGCCATTCTCGGGGGGCCACACCACTCTCGTCCGCAGGACCTCCAATAAAGAATGAGATGGACTCTCCCACCAACCTGTGGGATGGTCTAGAGTCTGGGCTAGTTTGAAGAAGGAAAAGTAAAATAAGGTGACATGTGGGGCACACCTGGGCTTGTGGCTGTGAGGTGTCAGCCACAGTCACTGTGCGTGGGACTGGATGTCACCAGATGGATCCCTTGATGTCCCCAGGTAGGACTTTCAGGAAAAACAACCAGCACTGTGGGATTTCAGTGTGACCGTGGCCTGCTCCTCTCTGTCATGGTGACCCCCACTCTGGCCCTGGTGCGGCTCCCCTGGTTGGCAAAATTCAGGGATGGATGGGGTAAATGCTTCTGTAAGTCATGCAAATGTGAAACAAAAGGAAATTCTACTTGTTGGAAGAATAACGTGTCTGTGGAAGGAAATAAGACTTGGGAGAAGCCCCCGTTTGGGGCCGGTCTCCCCTGCTGCAGCTGAGCGGGGGGCATTTGTCTTGCTGAACGAGATGAGAGGACCCCCTCTCCTTGCAGCGGGAGGGGCTGGAGGCAGGGGGTGTCGGCCTTGCTCACAGAGCGCGGCTTCCAGCTCAGTGAACGCAGCAACGGCAGGAAGCAGGTTTGCCCAGCGCATGTCAGCGTTTGTCACGGAGGCTGGGGGACCACATGGGTGTGGACGCTGCGACGCCTTCAGAGCCCCCGGGGGGAGGACGGACACCTCACCTGGTTAGCTGGCTCTTGCCTACTGATCCCCTCGCTGGGTCCAGCTCCCTCTTTAAGGTCACCCCAAGTCAGTGGACATTTTAATTTGGGAGCAACGTGGCTCACCAGCTGGCCATTACTGGATGTGCGAAGAAAACCCTGCCCTGCGAGCTCAGGATTGATCGTCTCTATTTGCTTCAGGATCTGACCTGTTTTTATTTGCTTAAGGGGCCAGTCACCTGGGGAGAGGTTTGAAATTTATGAAACTACCCAAGAGCCGACTGCTGCATGGCTCATGTGTTTCTGCCAATTTCAAAAAATACCCTTGCCGCTTTTTAAACAGACCTGGAAAGTCACTGAAGTCAGTGACTTCATTATGGAATTCCTGTTTTGTTATTCACCTTGAATTGTTTCTGTGACCATTTTCTGCTGTTTGCAGAGTAGGATTTCTTCTTCCAGTGAACACAGTTGAACATTCAGACATTTGAAGAAATGTGAGCTTCAAATGATCCAAAATCCCAAGGGATTTGCAGCTCAGTGAAATATCTGGAAATCACTGCCAGCTCCTAGGGCACTGGGTCTCTGTCCCCAGGGGCACACAGACTGGAAACTAGGAGCCTCGAGAAAACGTCCCCTAGTTGTCCTCCCAACACAAGGTGACGTGACCTGAGCTCTGAGGACACTGGGTGTCCTGCAAGCGGACCGGAGGGGAACACGTGTCCCAGAGAGGCAGGCAGAGTTGGTCACATGAGCGTTCCGCCCTAGCGCGTGTCCAGCATTATCTTGACTTGTGACAGCATGTCCAGCCCAGGATCAAGAACACAAATGGTGTCTGATGCCAGAGAGAAATGCAGGAGGTGTGCGAGCTTGTAACACCCAGGGAAGCGGCGTGTGTCAGGTTCGCCTGGAGCAGCCAGAGACGTGATCGGCTGTCAGGAGGAACGGGCACCTTGGAGTCTGATCTCTGGGCGAGCTTGGCAGTGGAGGTGGTCCAGGAAGAGCAGGAAAGAATGAGGGGGACACTGCAGGTGGGCCCTAAGGTTAGGGCTCAGCATCCTGGTCACATCAGGAAGCCTCGGCTGGCCGGCCCACAAACTCTGGGTTCCGCACCTACAGACAGGGTCCCTCAAGCAGCCTCCCTATCCAGGGGCCAGGCCTGGGGCCCCTACTGCTGGGAAGGGGGTGTCAGGTCCCTGTCGGCCTGGGAGTCACTCAAACAGGGCCGGCACAGCCCCTGGAGGGAAGCCCTTATTTCTCAGCATTCTGGAGGCTGGAAGCCCCAGATCAAGGTGCCGGCAGGTCTGGTGTCCTGGCTCCTGGATGAATACCTTCTCGCTGTGTCCTCACATGGCAGAAGGGGCTGGGCGCTCCCTGGGGTCCCTTGTGAGGACACTCATCCCATTCATGGGTGTTCCACCCCCACGACCTCATCTCCCCAAAGAAAGGCCCCTCCTAGCACCACCGTACCAGGGCGCAGGTCGCAACATGTGAATTTGGGGGCGTGCATAGTCTCAACTGCTTTACTCGTCAGCTGAGCTGTTGGGGTGCATGTGGCACCCTAGCCTTTGGCTGACTCAGTGGGAGTTGGTGGAGAAAGGGAGTGATGCTTGGGGTCCCCTCCCTCCATGGCGCCCCCAGGTCGGTGCGCAGGAGTGTCTCATGGCCGTCTCCTCCCGGCTGACTGCTCCCGCCCAGGTGGGCCTCTCCTGCATCCCTCCTTCCCCACATGTCACTGGGTGTGGGCCGTGTTCACCTGGAGTCGGTCTGAGAGCTGATTCTCCTTGGCAGCCTGTGGGGACTGTAGAGGAGAGTGGGTTTGGAGGGGTTGGCACTCCCGCCTCCCTTCAAGGGAACCTGGAGGCGGGGGCCGAGAAGGTCGACTCCGTGTGGCTTTGAACTTGCTGTTTCAGGTGGAGCCGAGGCCACCCTGAAGACCTGGTTGGGGTCTGAAGGGGGGCCTGAGCCCCAGTCCTGCCTCTCCCCAGGCTGGGTGCCGTTGGCCTCAACACACCTTTGTTGTCTCCTGTCACGTCTGGGCCCTGTGCACACTGGAGCCCTGGGCTGGAAGGCCCTTCCTGACCCTTGACCTCCCCTTCTGCAGATGAAGGCCTGCTGGTCACCCAGGATGAGCCCGGGGCCACTTGCTCTGGGCACTGTGACCTGGCTGTGGGCCTGGGTGGGTGGAGAGGGGCTCTTCCTCAGGCCTGCTCTGCCACCGCACCTCGTCCCCCTGGAACCTGGCAGTCCTGCCCCACGGGAGCTCTCCAGGGCCCTGGTCTGCTCACCCCCCAATCCCAAGTTTGCTGCGAACGTGGCAGGATGCATGTGCCCCTTGAGTGTCACCGTCCCTCTCCCATCACAACACGTGGAGTGTTTAACACTGCACAATGGCCCCACTGGGCCCCTGACATCGGGCGACAAGGGAGGCACGGAGGCCACACTTGGGGAGTCTCCCTGAGTGCCTGGACTTTCAAACGAGAAGGAAACTCCTGGAGACAAGATGCAACCACAGGCTGCGGCTGTGCTGTCGCGAGACTTTCGGGTTCCAGATGCCTGAGTCATTCCCCGGTCCGTCGCCTCTGACCATGTGCAGCAGAGGCAGAAATGTCGACTCCTGTTTGGATGTGGAAGCGTGAGGCCCCTGGACTCACCTCTGCGGGAGGCGCCATTAACTCAGCCAGCGGGGCACTGTGTGGCCCCCGAGTGACCTGCCCCTGAGCGCCCCACACCGTCCACATTGCCACTTCTGATATTTCTGTCATGAAGTTCCCTGGGGTCTCTTATACCTGCATAGATAATTTAAATGGCCCTCATCACCAATTGCTGCCTGCCTGTCACTGTGAAGTCTGCAAAGATCCATCTCCCTCAGCACTGGTCAGCATGGAAGAATCTTCTGGACCGAGCAGGGGCATGATTTTGGCTATAAAAAAATCCAGTGAACTACAAGCAAAATGATCTCTGATGATTCAAAATGTTGTAATGCCAATATGACCACTTAAAAATGTCAGAAAGAGGGAACTTCTAAATAATGGGGCGAGGGCACTTGATCAGCTGCCTTTTACTGTGCTAACAAGTCACTACAAACTTGGTGGCTTAAAACAGTGCAAATGTACTGCCTTCCGGGTCTGGGTGAGGAGTCTGAAGTGAGTCTCGCTGGGCTGAGACCCGGGGGGTGCGGGAGGAGTGGGTGGGTGGGGAGCCCGGCTCCTCGCCTCCTGGCTCCTGGAGGCCACACTGCAGCTTGCACCCTGTTCCGGGCCCCCACGCCCGCAGGGCATCTTCCCATCGCTCACTTGGCCCTGACCGTCCCACCTGCCCCTGTGAGGCGCTGGTCCTTCGTGTCAGTGCTGTGGTGGCTAATTCCATGTGCCCACTTGACTGGGCTCAGGGAGGCCCGAGGACTGGCAAACATCCTTTCCAGGCACTTATGCAAGGTGCTTCCAGAAGAGATTAGCGCTGAGCTGTTAGAACAGAAAGACCACCCTCCCCAGTGCTGGTGGGTGTCATCCAATCCATGGAAGGCCCGGGGAAGGGGGAAGCCCTGGTTCTCTGGCCCTCGGGTCTGGGCAGGAACCCCACCGCAGCCCTCCTGGGCCTCCTCGGTGGACTGCAGAACACGGGCCTCCTCAGCCTCCGTGGCCTTGTGAGCCAGCCCCTCCTGGTCCATGTTTCTGTGTGCCCATACCCACCTACCAGACCCCAACTAGTACATTCACATCTGTCCATGGGACCATCCCTCAGCCTCCACATCCCCCTGGGAACTCTCCCCACGGGGTCCTGTTGTGGTGGCATGCAGCCCGTGGGAGGGGCCTGCATCACCACGGCTTTCTCTATGGAGTTCTCAGGAAGCACTAGAGCCACGCAGGTGCCCGAGTCAGGTGGGGCTCCTGGTGTGTCCTGCGCTGGTGGGCCTGGTTCTGGCCATGTTCCCTTGCTTGTTATGCCCTCGAGACACTGCCCTTCTCACAACGCTCTTCCCCCTGGGCTTTGCGTGTGATGCTCTCTCCACTTACTATGCTGTTCCCTCTGCACTTGACTGGCCAGCTCCAAGCATCCCTGGAGCATCTGCACGGGGCACCATGGAGAGACAGGACGCACAGCAGGGGAGAGAGACCCTTGCATCTCCAGGCACTCAGACGTGGCTCTGTCAGGAACCCATGAGCCACTTCGGGGCGGCAGTCCAGAGCGTCAGACGTGGCCAGGAGCCAAGCCACTGGTCGCTTGCTGGTGAGCACGGAGTGATGCGGCGAGCGACAGGCATTGCTTCGGCTGAGACTAAAGTGCGCCACACTGTTTCTGCCCTAACTCTGGTGCACCCCTAACCACACCATCAATCCATTCATCTTTGCCAGTCTGTAGCCCAGAGGAAAGCCTTTGATGCGGCCTCTTGCTTTGTTTTGTGTTTCCAGAGTGTTTCTCATCCAACAAAAGTCCCTTTCAGCCCTGCGGCCCCCTGCCCGGGCGTGGAGGCGCTTCACCTCTCCTGCGATGTCAGGGATGGAAAATGCCAGGGCGCCAATCCTTCCTGTTGACGCTTGAGCTCTTTCCTGGCTCCCGTGGAGCTGGGTGATTCTAACAGACAGTGTGAGGGACCGAGAGGCGGCCAGCCCTGGCCCACGAGGAGGGACTGCCGTGGTCACACCCTTTCCGGGTGGGTACAGGTGTGCGGCCTGGCCACTGCGGCCCAGCTCGGGATGGCTGACAGCCGCATCAGCTCTCGTGGGCTTGGGGGCTCGGTCTCGTTCCAGCCCAGCTGCCTCTGCAGCCCTGACTTCTTACGTCCTGTCCTGCCGGTGGGTTTCAGCCCCGGGCAAGTTCACTCTTGATTCAGTGAGACTGAGATATGACAGTGGAATGTTCTTGGGGTGAAAGGGTTATACCCAACTTTATTCCCATGGTGGCAGGTCAGTCACTAGCATCCCGTCCACTCGGAGCGAGTCCGCACGCAGCAAGCCGGTCTCTGCCTCTGGGCCTCTCAGTCTCTGTCCTCCGGCGCTGCCTCCACTCCAGACTCTGCTCCCCTGCAGCCGTGCAGCCCACAGCGCGTTGCACTACAATGCATTGCAGTGAGCACGCTGACCAGGGCCAGGTGAGAATCCAGGCCATAGGAACCTTCACTTTCTCCACAGGGGTGAAAATCAGGACACCACTGCATGCCCCACGCCCACGGCGCAGTGTTCTCAGGGTGGCTGACGTGCTTTGCAGTCTCACCTGTCTCAGGTGGAGGTGGGATTCACCTGGAACAGGGAACGGTTACTTTAGAGCAGCTTGTGGTGTCCTCATCATTTTGCATCAAGGGCACGTTTTAATGAGCCATTCTTGCTGCTACAGTGAAGGGCCCTTCCATGTCCCGACAGGCTGAGTGCACATGGCAGTGGGCTGCACCTGAGCACCCCTGAAACGCGGCGTCTGCCCGCGGGAGGGGAGAGTGAGCACGGTTTTCCGGAGCTGCTGCAGGAGGCAGGAGCCAGGCGGTGGGCAGTGAGCAGGAGGAATTCAGTCCACGAGGGCCCTGACCCCATGGCTACTGGCATGGGGCCCAGAGGGGATTGTGAGGCACCTCAGCACCAGCTCCTGCCCCCGAGTGAGGTGGGGCGCTTACCCACCAGGGCTGGGCCTGAGGCATCGACTCGGGCACTTTCAGCCGCGGGATCCACGGGGCTGCCGGTGAGCCGGCCGCAAGCTGGGGTCCTGCAAAGCCTCGTGGAGGCTGCTGGTGTCCGCTGCAGGGGCACGGCCTCCCGAGAATTGAAGACTAATCGCCTCTTCAATCTGGAATTTTAACTCAAGACAATAATTTTGCACAGTTTACCAAATTAAACATATGGCTTCTATGGGTCTTGATTAAGTCGGGAATAATTATTCATAATTAAGACTCCAATAACCATACTGTGTAGAAATGATATTTTGAAATAAAACACAAACAAGCAAATATAAAGGTGTGACGGTTCTGTGGAAGTTCACATGCTCATAGGTTGTTCATGCTGTCTAAGCGCCCACCAGGTTGGGGGAGACCCGGTCTGTCCCAGCTCCCCACCCAAGGGCAACGCTCACACTGTCGCCAGGAAACTTGTGGTGACTGGCCGAGCGGCCGCCTCTGGGTGACGGCATCAATCCGCTGGGTGCCCTGCCCAGCCACACACGGACGTATTGTGACGATTGGCTCCTGATTTGGTTCCACCTGGTGGGTTAGCTTGGCTGGCAGAGCACCAGTACAGCCGTGTGTGACGCGGGTAGTCGTGTCCGCTGGCCACCGGCCAGGGGACCTCAGGCAGAGTTCTGAGAGCCCCTCGGAATCAGCCCTCGGCCGCTGCAGTGACCGGACCAGGTGACCTCTGGCTGGGTCTCCCTCTTCCCTGACAACTGGCAGGCCCTCCTTCCCCTGCTTCCTGCCGTCACCCTGGGACCCCAGCTGCACCCCAGCCCCTGCCTCCTACTGTGGTGCCATGTGGGGCAGCATGGCCAGGCCCCTGTGAAGGTGTCTGAGTGTGCATCTGGCCCAGGGTGCAGCCTCATGAACGCCAGCGGGCAGCACCACATGCTTCAGGGGAAAGCCCCCAGGGACCTGTACGTCGCACCTCCGCGGCGTCCTCCTTATGTGACAGGCTGACCTTCGCAAGTCCTGTAGGAGTGTGGATCCTTTAGAGAAGAGAAAATCCAGAAGCTGGGGCTTTCTGGGTCTGAAAGTAACTGTGACACTGCGCCCCTTCCCAGAAGTGCACCCAGAAGGCAGGCGGGTTGCTTTCAGTGAGGGGTCAGAGAGCTGCCTCGGCTGCCTGTGCTCGGAGAGATGGTTCATCGTAAAACAAGCCACTGATCAAAATAAACAAGGCTGGACCCGGATGAAGTGCCGAGGACGGGCATTACCCGGCAGCAGCTGCTAGAGGGGAGTGGTCAGCCGGAACTGAGCACACTTGGATTGGCACGGTGCCTGGGCACTTCACAGGGAGAGCCAGGGGTGGACTGGCAGATGAGCAGGGTGGGGGGCGGTGAGAGCCACAGAGAGCACGTGTGCTGCCCCCTCCTGCCTTGAGCTCCTGAGTCCCTGGGAACTGGTCTGTCGCCAGGAGTGGCTCTGGGCAGCCCCTGGAGGGCTCCCGGCTGGGGCCTGGTCTCCAGAAAGACAGAGCCAGGCTTAAAGCTTGGAGCCTTCTGCCCTGACCCCACCCTCTGGGGCGGGTGCTGGGGACACAGCGAATGATCCTTGGGCCTCTGCCGGAGCCTCCATAAGAATCTGTCCTTCAAGACGTCACGGCTCAGCCACTGGCTGCCAGGTGTGCTGTCTGGAGGGCTCAGGGCCGCTGCCTCTGGTGCTCAGAGGGGCTGCGGCTCAGGCGGCTGGAGCTCTCCCTGTCAGCCGAACCCAGGTCCCTGGGCAGGAGGGAGGCTGTGGCTCTGTGCCTTCTCTCCCCAAGAACTGGGGGATGGGTAGCCCTCCTGCGGACACAGTGCTTCAGTCTTTCCTGTGGGGATGGGTGCCCCCAGGAGACTCCCTATCCCGCAGGAAAGACTGGGGATCCGAAGGTGTGACACCCAGGGCCCCACCCGAGAGAGGCTTTTGCTGAGGGAGGCAGGCCTGGGACTGGCCAGGGGACACCCTCCATCCAGGCCTGCAGAGGCGCAGAGGGACTCTCATTGCGCCCGGGTGCTCATCTACCCACTCATCCTGCTGGGCAGGCTTGCCCCCCTGTGTGCCATGGGTTCCCTGTGCCTGCGGCCAGGCTAGGGTGTCTGGGCATGGGAGCCAGGGCCTGGGCTGCAGCCCAGAGGGTGAATGGGACCTTGCCCCACACGCCTCCTCTCTCTCCCCCTGGACTGGAGCAGAGAGAGGCTGTGAGCATGGGGCAGGGGAAGGAACAGAGCTGGGCAGGCCTGAGGGTGGCCTGGGTGCCTCTGCCACACGCCAGGTGAGTGCTGCCCGCTCCCCAGCAACTAATGGGCAACCTCCAGGGCACAGGTGTGGGTTCAACCAGACGTTTGCCCAGGTATGGAAATTCCATCAAAATCCAGTGCATTCAAATACACTGTTTTCTTCTGAGATGTTGAGGGGCTGTCCCTCTTGGATGTCTGCTCAAATGTGGACCCTGGTTTAACACCTATCCCAGGAAACTCCAGCACCGTGGTTTAATATGATAATCCTTTAAAATATCCTGTTCTCGCAACGCTTATTAAATATATGTCCATTTGTATGAAATGATTTCTTATTCTTCATATTGACCGAATGAAGAAATACATTAGATTCTGAAGGTGGAACTTATCTCAACTTAAAAAATCAAAGCAGGCCCTGAGACCCATGCTGATGTTTCCTAAAGCCTTTTTTTAAACTGGAAATTCAACCTCAGTCTCTCCCTGTTTTCTGATGAGCGCTGAGCTCCCCTCTTTGGAGAAAGGAAGCTTTGTTATTCAGAGGCAGCCAAAAATTAACTGGAAGTCCAGGTGATTTGATAAATATTCATGTGGACAATTTAATCAATGTCTGCTCATTACCTGCATTTCCATTTGAAGCAGGTTCCTAGGATACAAATAAAGACCTCAGAGCAACGGTTCTGGCTTTGTTTCTCTCCGTGGTCCTCAGGTCCTGCAGTACTTGGCTTTCCGTGTAACGGGGGAGCCCAGCTTCACGATGGGGGCGCGGGGAAGGGACACTGGCCTTCTCACCTTATTAAATACTAAGCAGGTGAGGCAGCAAGATTTTCCGGGAAGTTGCCCTTTGTTCTTAATAGTGATACCAATGAAATCTAACGCACGGCAGGGCGATGGACAGAGTGTCTGGCTGGGCAAGGGCGCCAGAGGCTCCTGGTGGCGGCAGACGTTTGGTGACCTCCTGTCATTGTGTTTTGATTGTTGGAGATGATGGGGGCTGAGACAACGGGGATGGTGGTGTGAATGATGGAGCGAGGGGTACACTGGACATAAACAGAGAATTTGGCTGGTCCCTGGGTCAGCTTCCTCCAGATACCGAGAGCGCCAGTGACACAGGCCTGAGTCAGAGACACCCAAGTCCACGCTCCTGAGAACACGTCGACTTCATCAGCAATCAGATGAAATGAGAATCAGGCGACACCACGTACCACCTACAACAGTGACAGCGGTGACTGAGATCCAGGCTGGCAGGACGTGGGGGGACACGCGGGGTACGAGCTTCTGGAGGCCATTTGTCAGCCCCAGAGCTTTAAAAAGGGGCAATCCCTCTCATCCAGCGGGTTTGCCCGCAGAATTGATCCTGGAGAAATTATTAGTATACTTTTTGCATAGGATGTTAATTAAAAGACTATTTGTAGTAATGAAAAATTTGAAACAATTTAAATGCTTAATAAACAAATTGGTCAGAAGTACAACGGGGCTGGAGTCAACCCCGGGCTGGAAGCCAGTGGGAAGTGCCCAGCTCTCCCCCGAAAGACTGGGCTGGGCAGAGGCACCGCTTTCCTCCTTGGGGCTCCTCCAGCGCACCTTTCCCACTTGACTAACCCCTAAAGAAGTGCACTGCATGTCATGCCAAAACCCGCCTCAGTTTTCTTGTTTGCGGCCCCCTCCGCCCACTGCACTGTGGCCCAGCCCAGAGCCCCTGCAGGGCACCTGCCACCGACACCGTCAACGTCGTCTTCTCCAAGTGGCCAGTGTGACCTTGTCCGGCTCGGCTTCCCTTGACCTGCGTTAGGAGAGATGCGCTTCTCTCTGAGCCCTTGCCCTGGGGACTACTGAAGAGTAATGATTCAGATTTAAAGATTCAGGAGCCAGGTTGTTAGTCTTGGAGCCAAAAGAAGGTAACGAGCTACTCACTTAACCTGTGTTTCAGAAAAGGAACCATTTAATTTCTAACTTCACAGGCCTTGTACCAGCTCCGATTTTGCAAGAATAACTATGTTGCGACATGAGTTTTTGCTCCCAAACTAACTGATTAAAATAAACCCATGAAGTCACCCAGGGATGAGGAAATGGCTCAGAGGCATGCACGGGTTGCCGGAGGGCCTGGGCAGCCGAGCGTGCGCCATGCACGGGAAGAGGAGTCTCACCTGGAGCTGGAGTCCCGACTTTGGCTGGAATTCAGGCCTCCACCCAGAACACTATTTGCCTTCTTCCTTCTTTTGGGGTCAAGGAAAGGGCACCTCTGTTTGATAATTAAAAAATCTACCCACAAACTCACCGACTCTCCGCCCTCTGAAGGTGATGCCTTGTCCAGCTCCCTTACCTGTGGGCTGGACTCCGTGGGTCACTGCAAACTGGGCGGATGCTCGTCCCACACGCGTTCTCTGCTCCTCGTGTGCGTTGCGGCAGGTGCTGTTGGAGCGAGTTCAGACACAAGGCACCAAAGCCCAGCAGCACCACTCTTCCACGTGACGAGGTGACATCAAATGCTCTCCAGAGCTGCCATCTTCAGCAGGTGGGGGGAAGCCTGGCCTGGCACCCCCAGCTGTCCACCCCGTGGTCGCTGGCACGTTCCCACCTGTGGCCCTAACACGTCCCCACCCCACAGTCGCTTCCAGGGTTATGTGCCTGCCTCATCCTCACATCCACCTCTCGTCTGCCTCCTGTGAGGGAGGCGGGAGGGGGAGACGGGCTGTGGCTTGTCGGTGGCTCTGCGTCTTCCTCCAGGAAGGCAGCCCTGCTCTTCCATGTGACGAGGTGACATCAAATGCTCTCCAGAGCTGGCTCACCGCTGTGCTCCAACAGTGGCCGTGGAAGCCTGCCACGCCTGCAACCCGGCCGTTCTGGGCACCAAGCCGTGTTTGCTGTGGCTCTGATTTGCATGCCCAGGACTTCAGGCTGCCCTCCTGGGGCATTTTTCCACTGGGCTCTTTTGTCTTCATCATTGATTTGTGGGGAAATCGTTGTACGTTCTAGATCCTAATAATTTATGGGCTGCATATATTGCAAGCAATTTCCCCCAGTCTGTGGCTTAATTGTTTTTAATCTGCTGTGGTGTTTCCTGTTACACCCAAATCTCCAGGATATTGTCCTGTCTTGGAGTCTTTTTTTTTACAAAGCATGTTTCTCCTCTCTTTCCCTGTGGTTTGTTGGAGTATTGTTGCACATTTTCTTTTAATTTGTTTTTCACCGTTAGATGTTTGATGCACTTGGAATTCATGGTCGTCCTGGTCGAGAGGCAGGGATCTATGAAACTCAGAAAGCCAAATGTCCTGGAATCACGTCCTGCACATGACAGCTGTCCTTACCCCTCGGTGTGCGGATGCTCGTTGCTGTGTGGCTGGAAGCTGTCGGCCTGTGGGTGGGCGGGTCTGAGCTGTCCTTCTGCACCGGTGACCTGCTCGTCCCCGGACCTCTGACCATGCCCAGGGACTGCAGCTTCGTGACAAACCACGGTGATCTCAGGACACACCTTACACCGGCTTCTTTTCTACACCTGTTTTGACTCTTGGACTTTTACACTGTCATGTAAATTTTAGAATACATTTTACAAGTTCCATAAAAAAATCTTTTGGGATTTTGACTGGAATTGCTTTGAGTTTATAGATTCATTTGGAGAGAATTGACATCTTTATAAAATTAGGTCTTTGCATTCATCAGCACTACAGGTCTCTCTTCATGTGTTTAAAAAACGTCCTTGAGCACAGGTCATTTTTATTATCATTTTCTCCATAAATATCTGGGGCATCTAATGTTAGATTTACTTTTAGAGTACTTATAGCTTTTTCTCTTTTTCTTTTTGCTCTCATGAATGGGATCTTTCATAAATCACATTTCCTAATCAGTCGTCGCTGACGCGTGATGATGCGTGCTTTCATCTTTGTGCATTGAGCCTGTAAGCAGTGGCCTCGATGAACCTTCTCATCAATTCTAATCGTAAATTTTCTTTCATCTTTTTTGAAAGCAGTTATAAAGATCTGCCAATAATTATCTTATTGTTCACAGTCTGTGTGCCTTATATTTAAAGAAGGACATAGTGCCTCGGTAGGGACTCCACTGCTACGCTGCCTGGCATGGGTGTTACCAGGTATCCTGGCTCGTTGCCTGGATGAAGCCTGCTTAGCGGCCTCTGCAAATCTTCCCACTCTTAAAGACCCGGTGGTGTTACCAGTAGATGGAGGAGGAACAGGGAAGAGCATCCCAGGCAAAGGATCGGTATGCAGAGGACACGGAGATAGGAGGCAGCATGGAAGGAGGGTTTGGAGGGGTCTCCTATAGCGTCAGCAGATGGCGAGGGGCCTGGGGGGAGGGGAGAGGCCGGGACATCCCTAGGGCGGCTGCAGAGACGGCCAGGCAGCAGGCCACGGGACCTCGGCTTTGTCCTATGGGCAGTGGGGGCGCAACAGGGCCTTCAGTTGGGAGCTTCATGGAGGTGACATTACATGAATAAAATTTACCAAACTAAAGCCTACAGCTCCGTGAGCTCCAGTGGCTGCCTTCATGTAGCCCGGACCACTGAGGCCACAGGCCAGTTCCTTCCCACGAGTCCCCTGCACCCTTCTCAGTCTCTTGTCTGTCTCCCAGCCCCTGAAATCTCTGAAAAAAGCACGCTGAAATTCCAGACGGGGTAAGAGTGCATGATAACTTCAAAATCACACATTTTTAAGCAATTACCCTCAAATATCTTTTTCTGGGAGTGTCTGTCTCGCTCCTCTTGGTCCCGGTGGGGGGGGTGTTTCCTCCCTCAATCTGCTTAGACGGACAGTGAATTGATTGAATCGTTGTATTTGTACTGCGTTTTTGCTTGATGACTGCCCTGTTTTTTTAAGAACTTCTGAAATAAATACAGACAAATTAATTAAGATGACAAGCTGGGTATGAATATTACATTTCCTTTTTAGTGTCATGATTGGGATAGACTGTAATTTGAATTTACTGCATTTTAATTCCTAAGATACTTTTCAATCCTTGGGGAGGGAAACAGCATCTTTTCAGGGACCAATTTCTGTTTTGAGCCCCAGACTTTCTGCTGTGATGAGTCTGTCCTGAAGGAGCTCAGGGGACGGTGCCGATGGGGAGGCCTCTAGGTCTCCGCTGCCCTGTGCCCCTGGCCCCCAGAGCCACTGCACCCTCTGTTTGGGGGTCCCTGCCCTCTGCCACATGCTCCTACAGGAAAAGGATGTGCCGATGGTCAGCCTCTGAGCCTGGACACAGTCCTGGGGCCTCCAGCGGGGGCCAAGTGCCTACAAACGCTCTGTGAGCTTTCAGCCAGGGCCCTGGAAGCTGCTCCTTGCCACTGAGAAGTTGTCAGTGTGGTTGGTCTGGAAGAGGAGGCAGGGGACAGGGGCTGACCGAGGGCCCTCGAGGGATGACGTCACTCCTCGTGGTCCTCTCCGGCAGCCACCTCCCAGCCTGCAGGCCCCGCCCGGCCCCGTGGTGCAGGCTTCTCCTGGTCAGGGCGCTGGGGCAGGCTGAGCGTGGGCCCTCACGCAGCACCTGCTCTTTGTGGCCTGCCTTCTATTTCTGCTTCTGCTCACGGGAGAGTCACTAAACGTCATGCGAAGGGGATCCTTGTTGTGGCTTTGTGTGGGGGATGAGATGTGCTCTCCGATATTCCTGCCCATTTGGTCCCACAAATCCAGTGGGTGAACCCACAGAACCAGGCCCAGCATCCGGCTGGAGCTGGCCTTGAGCCCCAGCCTCGCCCGGTGATGGGCACCATGGCCGGTGGGCTCCTGCTGTCACCTGCCCTGAGGCTCCTCGGATGCAGCGGACCATGCGGGGCCCTCCCCGTGCCACCTGCTCCTGCCCGCACCCTCCCACGTCTGGCCCTCCCAGCGGGACGCCGCAGTGACAGTCCGCAGGCCCTCAGGAGGGCATGGTCTTCTGAGCCCGCTTGGAGCCCCAGCCTAGGGCACTGGTAGGGTCACTGGGGGCCACCCGAGGGCCCGGGACTGAAGGCTCCTGATGGCAGTTCCTGCTCCAGGGCAACTCAAAGCGTCCATTTAGTTCTTGAAGTGTCTTCCACTCTTGCCAACCGCTCATTTTTTTGTCACAGCCACGGTGGAGCAAGTCCTCCACGTGGAGGCGGGAACACGCGGGAGCTGAGGACAACGGCTCCCGGCATCCGCGTGCTGCGAGTGTCCAGGTGGAGTCCTCCACGCTGCGTAGGCAGAGATGCAGTCACTGGCGCGTGCCGCGCCCACACCGCCGGTGCCCTGCCCCCTCCGTCGCCTCCAGGTCATCCTCTTCACAGGCCTGGACACTGGCCTGGAGGCTCGTCTGTGCGTCCCCCACCCTCTGGCTTCTGCTGGGTCTGGCCATAGGGACCTGAAAGGCCTGTGGACAGGAGAAGGTAGGTGAATCTCCCCACCCCTCCCCTGGAGCCGACCTGCCCCTGTGGGGGTCCCTCCACATGCTTCACCTGGCGGTGGGGACAGCCTGGCTGTGATGACCTGTGTAGCCCCCTTACGTCTCTGTCCCCAGTCCTTTTATGAAGCCTGTGAACTCGAATGTGCCATCTGCTCGGTGCAGGTGCACATGGGCGACTCTACCTCAGCCTCTGTCCTTGCTGGTGGGTCCTTTACTCCTTGTCCTACGCTGCAGGAACCCCTGCCTCCACCTGGTCCCTAAATCACTGCTGCCTGGCGGCCTTTCTTGCTTTGGTCACAGGGTCTGAGGAGCAGAGTGCAGTCAGCTAGACCCAGGGGGGGCTTTCTTCCATTCTTCTGCAGGCAGTTTGGGCACGTGGGTTATTCAAAATCATATTCTCTCAAGCTGATCTTGGCTTCCAAGAGAGCCTTCCTTGGTTTGTAAATGGATTTGAAATTCTCATCAAGAAAGAAGCAATTTTCAGTTTTTAAATTATACAATGTATGGTAATAAATCAAGAGTTGTCTACTCTAATAATCATGGAAAAAACATGATAATATGATTTAATCCTAAAAGTATTTCCAATATAATATTAGGAAAATTATATTTCAGTTAATATCTGGTTAGCCTGTTGTGAGTGTATGCAAATACCTCTGGAAATATTAATATATACTGCCAGCTTTAGCTAATTAAAGAAATAGTTTTAGGAGGAAAGGCCTCCTAATAATTTAATCATGGCTCTGTCTTTGCAGATAATTATGGCATTTGTTATTAAGGTCTCTCTGATTTTCCAAGGAATGAGAAATCGGATATAATCTTTTTTCACATGATCCAGAAATTAAATTTTATTTAGTTGTGAAGATTGTTCTGATCTGAATCCTTTGGAGCCTGTTTCCAGGTCCTTTCTCTCTTCCTGAACTGCCTAGTGTTTCATTTATGCCATTTTAACACTGGGTTGTGAAAAACTCTATAGCCAGGAAGATTGTCATTTTGCTCCGATGGGCCACGTCAGGATGAGCACTCATTTAAGAAGGGGTTCCTTATGCTTATGCCTTATGAATAATCTTCTCACAATGACTTTTTGGGAGTATTTTAAAAAATGGTATTAATCACAGCATTTTTCAAAAATGAAGTAAAATGAGCCTGTGTCTAATGATTCCATGTGGTCGGCTGAATGGCTGCACCTGCACAACCCATATTCAAGGCAATCCTACGCAGTCTTTGAAGTGGGATTTTCTAAGAGTTCTTAAAACGTGTTATAACTTTAAGTGAAAACAACAGAAGTCCATTTATAGAAGTATGGCCTTGGTTTGGGGAAAAAAAATCTGTAGAAGAAAAACTGGAAGGAAATATATCAATAGGTTGAGACCTGTGTGGTCAGAAGCCACTGGGATGGCAGGGCAAGGACCACCCAGGCTGTTGTCACTGATGTGAGGACTGAGCTCTGGCCTACCATCGCCCTGGTACAGCGTCCATCCTAGCAGGCAAGTGGCCACCCCTACGGGGTGTGTGCTTCTGTCCTGGGATGTGGGTTGAAGGGCAGGGCCCATTTCTCATGCAAATAGAGCTGGTGGGGAGGAAGCCTCCAGCTCCAAGCCAGAGGGGGGGACCAGCATGTGCTGCCCTCAGCTCTGGGGTCCGGCCAGCCCCCGCCCAGCCAAGATGCCCGACCCACGCCCTGGCCACATGGGCACCTGGGGAGTGAGATGGGCACCCACGGTGGCAGAACGATGGATGGACAGCCTCGGTACAGGTTGCCGTTGACACGTGGGCAGTGACCCATTCCTCATGGTTTGTGTTCTGTGGTCAGTTCATGGAGTTAGTTAGGGGCCAGTGTTCAAATTATGATTCTGGAGGATTTTTTTTTTTTTTTTTTTTTTTTTAATAATTATTTTTTATTGAAGGGTAGTTGACACACAGTATTACATTACATGAGTTTCAAGTGTACAACACAGTGGTAGAACATTTATATACATAATTCTAGGTTCCAGCTATCACCCTACCAGGCTGTTACAATATCTTGACTATATTCCTTATGCTATACATTACATCCCGGTTACTAATTTATTTTACCATTGGAAGTCTGTCCTTTTTTTTTTTTTTTTTTTTTTTGTGAGGGCATCTCTCATATTTATTGATCAAATGGTTGTTAACGACAATAAAATTCTGTATAGGGGAGTCAATGCTCAATGCACAATCATTATTCCACCCCAAGCCTAATTTTTGTCAGTCTCCAATCTTCTGAGGCATAACAAACAAGTTTTTACATGTAGAACAAATTCTTACATAATGAATAAGTTACATAGTGAACAGTACAAGGGCAGTCATCACAGAAACTTTCGGTTTTGCTCATGCATTATGAACTATACACAGTCAGTTCAAATATGAATACTCATTTGGTTTTTATACTTGATTTATATGTGGATACCACATTTCTCTCTTTATTATTATTATTTTTAATAAAATGCTGAAGTGGTAGGTAGATACAAGATAAAGGTAGAAAACATAGTTTAGTGTTGTAAGAGAGCAAATGTAGATGATCAGGTGTGTGCCTGTAGACTATGTGTTAATCCAAGCTAGACCAGGGCAATAAAACATCCACGTATGCAGAAGATTTCTCTCAGAACGGGGGGGTGAGGTTCTAAGCCTCACCTCTGTTGATCCCCAATTTCTCACCTGATGGCCCCCCTGCGACTGTGCCTGTCTTAGGTTGTTCCTCCCTTGAGGAATCTTACCCGTCTCTGGCTAACCAGTCATCTTCCGGGGCCATACAGGGAAATGTGAAGTTGGTAAGTGAGAGAGAAGCCTTATTGTTTGAAAAAGTTAGCTTTTTAGTTCTTTGCATATTTATGCCCTGTGGCTTCTATGCCCAGCATTTGTCTTGAGGTATCTTTACCACTTGGAAGAATTATGATACTCGGTAAATTTGATATGAGGCACGAATTCTATTTAAGGGTTGTAATTAGGAAGGAAGAAGAAAAGCTATAGAAGTAGCAGGCGGAAGAAAACATGGGAAGATTGATTATTTCTTTGATATATCTTCTTGTAGAGTAACTTCAGCATGTATAGGTTTTAAGCTACTACTTAAATTGCACACACACATTAACATAATAGGAGTATAGTTACATAACCAAAGCATATCTGTAATTACCAGCCATCTGCAGTGAAACCAAGAAAACCAGTTAGGCACCTTAGGCATTTGTGAAAACTTATCTATGATATGGTGGATATTGTCCAACTGAACTTGAACAGTCTGAGAGAAATCAGACAAATTAAAACAACCCATTCCTGGGGACTGTTCACATGCCATATGTTCTTTTAACAATAAATAGTTTGTAGTTGTAAGACTTTGGAGCGCTACAATTTGCACTTCTCCAAATTCTTGGTTGAGTTCCAACAGTATAGATCCAGTCCAATTTTGTTGTTTTACTGTATGCACAGGCCAGCTTAGATATCTCCTTCCTCATTCCCATGGCAGGTCCAGGAACTGGTGGGATGAGTGCATCTACAGCTGTAGCAGTGCGTGGATCTTTGTTGGGGTTTTTTGATGATCATCTTCTGGCATGAGTCTTCCAGAGAGTGCAGATGTTGGAAGTTCTTTTTCATATCGTATCTTAGTTCATTTTCGGGGTAGCCCAATTAGGCTTTGATCCTCTGTATAAACACAAACAGACCCTTTGCCTACACTTTTATATGCCCTTTATACCCTTGTGTAGAACTCGTTGGAGGTTACCACACAGGAACTGCCCTTTTTTTTTTTTTTTTTTGCTATCACTAATCTACACTTACATGACGAATATTATGTTTACTAGGCTCTCCCCTATACCAGGTCTCCCCTATAAACCCCTTTACAGTCACTGTCCATCAGCATAGCAAAATGTTGTAGAATCACTACTTGCCTTCTCTGTGTTGTACAGCCCTCCCTTTTCTCCTACCCCCCCATGCATGTTAATCTTAATACCCCCCTACTTCTCCCCCCCTTATCCCTCCCTACCCACCCATCCTCCCCAGTCCCTTTCCCTTTGGTACCTGTTAGTCCATTCTTGAGTTCTGTGATTCTGCTGCTGTTTTGTTCCTTCAGTTTTTCCTTTGTTCTTATATTCCACAGATAAGTGAAATCATTTGGTATTTCTCTTTCTCCGCTTGGCTTGTTTCACTGAGCATAATACCCTCCAGCTCCATCCATGTTGCTGCAAATGATTGGATTTGCCCTTTTCTTATGGCTGAGTAGTATTCCATTGTGTATATGTACCACATCTTCTTTATCCATTCATCTATCGATGGACATTTAGGTTGCTTCCAATTCTTGGCTATTGTAAATAGTGCTGCAATAAACATAGGGGTGCATCTGTCTTTCTCAAACTTGATTGCTGCGTTCTTAGGGTAAATTCCTAGGAGTGGAATTCCTGGGTCAAATGGTAAGTCTGTTTTGAGCATTTTGATGTACCTCCATACTGCTTTCCACAATGGTTGAACTAACTTACATTCCCACCAGCAGTGTAGGAGGGTTCCCCTTTCTCCACAGCCTCGCCAACATTTGTTGTTGTTTGTCTTTTGGATGGCAGCCATCCTTACTGGTGTGAGGTGATACCTCATTGTAGTTTTAATTTGCATTTCTCTGATAATTAGCGATGTGGAGCATCTTTTCATGTGTCTGTTGGCCATCTGTATTTCTTTTTTGGAGAACTGTCTGTTCAGTTCCTCTGCCCATTTTTTAATTGGGTTATTTGTTTTTTGTTTGTTGAGGCGTGAGAGCTCCTTATATATTCTGGACGTCAAGCCTTTATCGGATGTGTCATTTTCAAATATATTCTCCCATACTGTAGGGATCCTTCTTGTTCTATTGATGGTGTCTTTTGCTGTACAGAAGCTTTTCAGCTTAATATAGTCCCACTTACTCATTTTTGCTGTTGTTTTCCTTGCCCGGGGAGATATGTTCAAGAAGAGGTCACTCATGTTTATGTCTAAGAGGTTTTCGCCTATGTTTTCTTCCAGGAGTTTAATGGTTTCATGGCTTACATTCAGGTCTTTGATCCATTTTGAGTTTACTTTTGTATATGGGGTCAGACAATGGTCCAGTTTCATTCTCCTACATGTAGCTGTCCAGTTTTGCCAGCACCACCTGTTGAAGAGACTGTCATTTCGCCATTGTATGTCCATGGCTCCTTTATCAAATATTAATTGACCATATATGTCTGGGTTAATGTCTGGATTCTCTAGTCTGTTCCATTGGTCTGTGGCTCTGCTCTTGTGCCAGTACCAAATTGTCTTGATTACTATGGCTTTATAGTAGAGCTTGAAGTTGGGGAGTGAGATCCCCCCTACTTTATTCTTCTTTCTCAGGATTGCTTTGGCTATTCGGGGTCTTTGGTGTTTCCATATGAATTTTTGAATTATTTGTTCCAGTTCATTGAAGAATGTTGCTGGTAGTTTCATAGGGATTGCATCAAATCTGTATATTGCTTTGGGCAGGATGGCCATTTTGACGATATTAATTCTTCCTAGCCACGAGCATGGGATGAGTTTCCATCTGTTAGTGTCCCCTTTAATTTCTCTTAAGAGTGACTTGTAGTTTTCAGAGTATAAGTCTTTCACTTCTTTGGTTAGGTTTATTCCTAGGTATTTTATTTTTTTTGATGCAATTGTGAATGGAGTTGTTTTCCTGATTTCTCTCTCTGTTGGTTCATTGTTAGTATATAGGAAAGCCACAGATTTCTGTGTGTTGATTTTGTATCCTGCAACTTTGCTGTATTCCGATATCAGTTCTAGTAGTTTTGGGGTGGAGTCTTTAGGGTTTTTTATGTACAGTATCATGTCATCTGCAAATAGTGACAGTTTAACTTCTTCTTTACCAATCTGGATTCCTTGTATTTCTTTATTTTGTCTGATTGCCGTGGCTAGGACCTCCAGTACTATGTTAAATAACAGTGGAGAGAGTGGGCATCCCTGTCTAGTTCCCGATCTCAGAGGAAATGCTTTCAGCTTCTCGCTGTTCAATATAATGTTGGCTGTGGGTTTATCATAGATGGCCTTTATTATGTTGAGGTACTTGCCCTCTATTCCCATTTTGCTGAGAGTTTTTAACATGAATGGATGTTGAACTTTGTCAAATGCTTTTTCAGCATCTATTGAGATGATCATGTGGTTTTTGTCTTTCTTTTTGTTGATGTGGTGGATGATGTTGATGGACTTTCGAATGTTGTACCATCCTTGCATCCCTGGGATGAATCCCACTTGGTCATGGTGTATGATCCTTTTGATGTATTTTTGAATTCGGTTTGCTAATATTTTGTTGAGTATTTTTGCATCTACGTTCATCAGGGATATTGGTCTGTAGTTTTCTTTTTTGGTGGGATCTTTGCCTGGTTTTGGTATTAGGGTGATGTTAGCTTCATAGAATGAGTTTGGGAGTATCCCCTCCTCCTCTATTTTTTGGAAGACTTTAAGGAGAATGGGTATTATGTCTTCCCTGTATGTCTGATAAAATTCCGAGGTAAATCCATCTGGTCCGGGGGTTTTGTTCTTGGGTAGTTTTTTGATTACCGCTTCAATTTCATTGCTGGTAATTGGTCTGTTTAGATTTTCTGTTTCTTCCTGGGTCAATCTTGGAAGGTTATATTTTTCTAGGAAGTTGTCCATTTCTCCTAGGTTTCCCAGCTTGTTAGCATATAGGTTTTCATAGTATTCTCCAATAATTCTTTGCATTTCCGTGGGGTCCGTCGTGATTTTTCCTTTCTCGTTTCTGATACTGTTGATTTGTGTTGACTCTCTTTTCTTCTTAATAAGTCTGGCTAGAGGCTTATCTATTTTGTTTATTTTCTCGAAGAACCAGCTCTTGGTTTCATTGATTTTTGCTATTGTTTTATTCTTCTCAATTTTATTTATTTCTTCTCTGATCTTTATTATGTCCCTCCTTCTGCTGACCTTAGGCCTCATCTGTTCTTCTTTTTCCAATTTCGATAATTGTGACATTAGACCATTCATTTGGGATTGCTCTTCCTTTTTTAAATATGCTTGGATTGCTATATACTTTCCTCTTAAGACTGCTTTTGCTGTGTCCCACAGAAGTTGGGGCTTAGTGTTGTTGTTGTCATTTGTTTCCATATATTGCTGGATCTCCATTTTGATTTGGTCATTGATCCATTGATTATTTAGGAGCATGTTGTTAAGCCTCCATGTGTTCGTGAGCCTCTTTGCTTTCTTTGTACAGTTTATTTCTAGTTTTATGCCTTTGTGGTCTGAAAAGTTGGTTGGTAGGATTTCAATCTTTTGGAATTTTCTGAGGCTCTTTTTGTGGCCTAGTATGTGGTCTATTCTGGAGAATGTTCCATGTGCACTTGAGAAGAATGTATATCCCGCTGCTTTTGGATGTAGAGTTCTATAGATGTCTATTAGGTCCATCTGCTCTACTGTGTTGTTCAGTGCTTCCGTGTCCTTACTTATTTTCTGCCCAGTGGATCTATCCTTTGGGGTGAGTGGTGTGTTGAAGTCTCCTAGAATGAATGCATTGCAGTCTATATCCCCCTTTAGTTCTGTTAGTATTTGTTTCACATATGCTGGTGCTCCTGTGTTGGGTGCATATATATTTAGAATGGTTATATCCTCTTGTTTGACTGAGCCCTTTATCATTATGTAGTGTCCTTCTTTATCTCTTGTTACTTTCTTTGTTTTGAAGTCTATTTTGTCTGATATTAGTACTGCAACCCCTGCTTTCTTCTCACTGTTGTTTGCTTGAAATATGTTTTTCCATCCCTTGACTTTTAGTCTGTACGTGTCTTTGGGTTTGAGGTGAGTTTCTTGTAAGCAGCATATAGATGGGTCTTGCTTTTTTATCCATTCTGTTACTCTTTGTCTTTTGATTGGTGCATTCAACCCATTAACATTTAGGGTGGCTATTGAAAGATATGTACTTATTGCCATTGCAGGCTTTAAATTCGTGGTTACCAAAGGTTCAAGGTTAGCCTCTTTAGTATCTTACTGCCTAACTTAGCTCGCTTATTGAGCTGTTATATACACTGTCTGGAGATTCTTTTCTTCTCTCCCTTCTTGTTCCTCCTCCTCGATTCTTCATATGTTGGGTGTTTTGTGCTGTGCTCCTTCTAGGAGTGCTCCCATCTAGAGCAGCCCCTGTAAGATGTTCTGTAGAGGTGGTTTGTGGAAAGCAAATTCCCTCAGCTTTTGTTTGTCTGGGAATTGTTTAATCCCACCGTCATATTTGAATGATAGTCGTGCTGGATACAGTATCCTTGGTTCAAGGCCCTTCTGTTTCATTGTATTAAATATATCATGCCATTCTCTTCTGGCCTGTAGGGTTTCTGTTGAGAAATCTGACGTTAGCCTGATGGGTTTCCCTTTATAGGTGACCTTTTTCTCTCTAGCTGCCTTTAACACTCTTTCCTTGTCCTTGATCTTTGCCATTTTAATTATTATGTGTCTTGGTGTTGCCCTTCTTGGATCCTTTCTGTTGGGGGTTCTGTGTATTTCCGTGGTCTGTTTGATTACTTCCTCCCCCAGTGTGGGGAAGTTTTCAGCAATTATTTCTTCTAAGATACTTTCCATCTCTTTTCCTCTCTCTTCTTCTTCTGGGACCCCTATAATACGGATATTGCTCCTTTTAGATTGGTCACACAGTTCTCTTAATATTGTTTCATTCCTGGAGATCCTTTTGTCTCTCTCTATGTCAGCTTCCATGCGTTCCTGTTCTCTGATTTCAATTCCATCAATGGCCTCTTGCATTCTATCCATTCTGCTTATAAACCCTTCCAGAGTTTGTTTCATTTCTGCGATCTCCTTTCTGGCATCTGTGATCTCTTTCCGGACTTCATCCCATTTTTCTTGCGTATTTCTCTGCATCTCTGTCAGCATGTTTATGATTCTTATTTTGAATTCTTTGTCAGGAAGACTGGTTAGGTCTGTCTCCTTCTCTGGTGTTGTCTCTGTGATCTTTGTCTGCCTGTAGCTTTGCCTTTTCATGGTGATAGGAATAGTCTGCAGAGCTGGGACGAGTGACGGCTGGAAGGACTTCCTTTCTTGTTGGTTTGTGGCCCTCCTCTCCTGGGAGAACAGCGGCCTCTAGTGGCTTGTGCTGCGCAGCTGCGCGCAGACAGGGTTTCTGCTTCCTGCCCGGCTGCTATGGAGTTAATCTCCGCTGTTGCTGTGGGCGTGGCCTGGCTCGGGCAGCTGCTCCAAAATGGTGGAGTCGCGTTGGAGCAGGAGCTGCTGGGAGGCTATTTATCTCCGTAAGGGGCCTCCCTGCTCCCTGCAGCCCAGGGGTTAGGGTGCCCAGAGACCCCGGATTCCCTACCTCTGGATTAAGTGACCCGCCCTGCCCCTTTAAGACTTCCAAAAAGCACCCGCCAAAACAAAACAACGACCACAAAAAAAAACAAGAAAAAAAAAATTTTTTTAATTAAAAAAAAAAAATTTTTATTTAAAAAAAAAAGGTGGTCGTTCGTTTTTCTTTATTCTCCGGTGCCAGCCTCAGGCCTCTGCTCACCGGTCTTTCTGCCCTGTTTCCCTAATATTGGGGTCCCTGTCCCTTTAAGACTTCCAAACAGCGCTCGCCAAAACAAAGCAGCAAAAAAGCAAAAAAAAAAATGGTCGCGCGCTTTTCTTATGTCCTCTGTCGCCCAGCCTCCAGTGCCTGCTCACTGTTCTTGCTGCCCTGTTTTCCCAGTATCGAGGGCCCTGCGCTCTGGCCCGGATGGCGGGGGCTGGGTGTTCGGCAGTCCTGGGCTCCGTCTCCCTCCCGCTCTGCCTGCTCTTCTCCCGCCGGGAGCTGGGGGGAGGGGCGCTCGGCTCCCGCGGGGCCGGGGCTTGTATCTCACCCCCTTCGCGAGGCGCTGGGTTCTCTCAGGTGCGGATGTGGTCTGGATATTGTCCTGTGTCCTCTGGTCTTTATTCTAGGAAGGGTTGTCTTTGTTATATTTTCATAGATATATGTTGTTTTGGGAGGAGATTTCCGCTGCTCTACTCACGCCGCCATCTTCCGCCCCCTCCTGATTCTGGAGGATTTTGACAGTTAAGAAAAATCAAAATAGTCTGTGAAATAGCATCACTATTGCACAGAGCGTTAAAAGAATATGGAAAGAACTCTGTCCAGAGCTGTTTTCACCTTCCCTCCTGTTGTTTTTCATTGTTGATATTTTGTGACTGAAGGTGAGATTCAGGGGTCGGCCTGGGCCTGGGGTTCTCATGTCCAGGTGGAGCCCAGTGGGCTCTGGGGTCCTGCCTGGGTACCAGCCTGGAGTCTGCCAGGCAGGCCCGGGGGACCTGTGCTTGTCACACTGAGTGTGGGGTGATGGGCCATGGCTTTGCGGCGCCGCCTAGAGTGGGGGGCCCTATGCTTCCAGATTCTCCCAGGGAGACTTTGGAGGCTGGTTGGCAATCCATTCAGACAGAAATTGAAGTTCTTCTCCTTATTGGCTGAACAAAAATGTGAAGGTAATTTAAAAAAATGAGACCTGACATTTAAAAGTAACCAGAATGATTTTATTTTTATATCAATATACAAGAGTGTTTCCACTGAGTCACTACTGTACTTCAAAGTAGGCATCTAGGGAGGCTGCTTAGTTCTACGCGGTTTCCTCCCACAGGCTTTTATTGCAGGCTCCCCGCAGGTGGGAGGCCTCCTGGGAAGGGGCCAGGCTGGGTATCAGCCACCTATAGGCTCAGACCCTCCTGCCTGCGGGGAGGCTGGGCTGGTCCTTCCCAGCACGGCCTCCTGACTCCTTCCCTATCAGAGTAAGATGGTCCCATGAGGTGCTGTGTATGATAAATGCCCCAAATCACAAGAGAAAAGGGAAGGGCAGGTGTGGGGTTCCCTTCTGGCATTTTGCAAGTCCGAGTTTTGTGGGTGAAAAATCTACTGAGGGGAGGATTCAGAGGCCTCCGGCTTTTGGGGAAGACAGGGTTTTAAGTGTCCTTCATGGGACTGTTAAGGACGATAGTAACACTGTTGCAGAGACAAAAACTGTGTTACTTTGAACGGAACAGTAATTTGGGCTTTACAGACAGAAATCATTCATTTTTGCAAGTCCATGGCCCTTTGGAGGAGAGGGAGCCAGGCTCTGGCAGGTGTCGCCCCGGCTGGTTTAGGGAGCGGGCAGCGGCCAGGTGTGTGGTCCGTCGTATGGATTTTGGAAGAAGGCCCGGAATGGTCATCAGCCAGGAGGTCTCACCCAGGCCCCTTGCTCAACACCTCCTCAAACTTCAACGAGGCTTTCAGCCGCTCTGCCTGGAGCTCAGGTTTTAAGCACGATACTCACACTAGTGCATGTGGATTTTACAGCAATAGTTTCACTAATATTAGAATACCTTTTCCTCTGTCTTTTTTGAGGGTGAGAATGAGCCGATCTGCAGACATTCTGGAACATGTCCTGGGATCTCCTTGAGCCCTCTGGTCTGCCATGGAAGGATGTGGCATCTCTGGGGCATCTACGGCACCCCGTAGGACAGAGGTGCAGCAGGCACGGATTCTCTGGTTCCTGGGCCTTTTTACTGGTGTGAGATACAGTCACCAGTATCCATGCAGCTTGGAGAAATGAGGTGAACCTCACTTGTTCAAACCCCCAGTGTTGGAAAGCAATGCACAGCCAGATGGCATTCGCAGTCTTCACAAGGCTCCACGTTTTCAGCACAGAGGCCACCTCCAGATGGGGGTGACAGCACAGGAATAAGGTTTTATACAAATAGTATGCAGGAGGCATCAATGACGGCCTCTTCTGGGAGGTGGAGATGGGGGTGGAACTCATGTATGTATGCAACGTGGCCTGTTTACACAAGCCCAGCACAACTCAGCTCCCCCACATGCATAGCCTACTACATGCACAGCCAGCCACACCGCACGCACAGCTCACCACGCACAGCCCACCACGGACACAGCTCCTCACTACGTGCACAGCTCACCACACGTGTTCAGCTCGCTGCTTGTGTTCCCATGCAAAGCTCGGCCCAGTGGGTCTCAGTGGGAAGGGCCTGTTGGCTGGGCTCTCCTGTTACCTTGTCAGGCTGCCCTTGATGCACAGGCTTCCTGTAGGTTGTCCCCTCCTGAGTGAGAGCTGGGTACCACCCGGCCCTTGGCAGGCTAGTGTGGGAGGGTCTCAGTGCTCGCCCAGTAAACCCATGTTGAATCAAGCCGACTTTAAAGCAGATCGAGTCAGCCTGCTGCCATGGCTGCCATGGGTTCTCAGCGGTGCTCACGGGGCTGGGGGCTGTGGCCGCTCAGCCAGAGGGGACCCCATGGCTGCTGCGGAGGGAGGACACCAGCCTAGGGCGTCTGCATGGGGGGCACCCACGGTCCACAGCCAGCTGGCCTGGGGAGGCGGTGCTGCGGTGCGGGGGCTCATCCTGTGCATCCCAATGGCTAAGGAAGCAGCGCTGGGTCATTGTGAAGCTTCTCTTCGAGAAGAGCCCAACAGGGTTGAAAGCAGGAGGGCGGTTTTGGTGGTAGGCATTGCCCTTTGTGCCCTCTGCTTTGCATGGACCTCCCACTCTGAATTACGTTTGTCAGAAAGTAAGGTCACTAACCACTAAGGTTAGGGAAGAGGCCAGCTCAGGCTTGGCCCCGGCCCTGGCTCTGGGCTGCAAGGGTTAGGCTCCTGCTGGGGCGTCCACCCGTCCCAGGGCACAGCCAGACCTTTGAAGGTCATCCCGCACCTGGCGCGTGAGCGCTGGCACGTGCATTTGCATCAGCTTTTTCTTTGGCCACAAAGCTGAAGCCTCTGAGGAAGGGAAGCAGTTGGCAGAGCAGAGGTGGGAGGGGGGGGAAGGTCCCTGATGTGGGGCTGCCTTGATTCCTGGGGGCCAGGGTTCAGTCCAGAGGCCTTGGGAGTGAACGCGGATTGAATCAGATGCCTTGAATGACTGATTTTTAGATGCTTTATAATGTTGGGTTTTGAGCTTGTAATCTGACAACATGTGATTGCCGATTAGATCTGATGGGACCTGGTCAAGAACACGGGGTTTATTAGGGAGAGGTTACCCACAGCACCCGCAGGGTGAGGGAAATCTCCCGGAACACGTGGAAGGCCTGGGGCCGCAGGTTCAATGCAGCTGGAGTGCCCGGCCGCTGCCACGTCATCACCATGCAGGGGGCCCAGGCGTGGCTCTGGTGGCGGAAGTGAGAGGAAAGGAAGCACCTGGATGGCTCCCCGTCCCTGTGACTCCAGGAATGCTGCAGGTAGGAGCCATGTCGGGGCCTGGCCGGGGGGCACAGGGGGCCAGCGGGAGCTCCACTTCCGGCCTTTGGGTCCTCACGTGCCCTGGGGCCACACCGTGCGTCCGTGCGGTGCACACGTGGAACTCGCTTCCCAACTGCTTCCAGGCACTGCAGGAGGGGCTTCACGTCTGTCAAATACCTTCACCCTCCCCTCCAGCCTGTGGGTGGCGGAGTCACTGCTGCTGCGTAATAAAGAGACTGGGACGCAGAGGTCAGGTGATGTGTCCAGGGCCACACGGCTGGTTGAGGCAGGGCTGGGACAGGAAACAAGGTTCTTCTCATGACCCGAGGGCCAGCCTGCCCCGGGCTGCCACCCTGGGCTGAAACCTCTTGGGTCACAAGAGGTGAAAGGTGATGCCCCAAAGTCACAATATGCGGATGATATTAACACGAGACCAGAATATTAGGATCATGGGTGAGAATCCTCAGCTGGGGTGTTTGGTTATCAACCCTTCTTCAGGCGGTGGGCTTGGGAAAAGGCTGTCTGATCGGCCGCGGCTGCCCCAGAACCGGCCTGGGCCTGGCTCAGAGCAGATGCTGGTACATGGCGAGGGGCGCAGGGAATGCGGCCAGGGTGTGGGGTGTGGCACCCGGGCTGCAGGAAGCCTGCCTCTCGGGGGGCCTGTGTCCTTCCGTGTCTGTGGGCTACTTTACAACTTCACACACATTGTAGAAAATTTAGAGTCACGCAGATGCGTCTTGCTCGTGGAATTGCACATAAATCTTGTCTGGTGGAATACAGTTGACTTGGATATTGACCAGATATTTTATTTACTCATAAACTCATTTTCCCTTTCGCGACTGCCTCTGTGGGTGTGTGTTTAAGTTCTCTACCAACTGCAACATCTTATTGTTTCTCCATTAGTGAATCAGTTAGATAAAATCTTTGACATGTGTTTTTAAAAAATATCTCATGACAGTAATCATATTACCTTTAGGCAACAATCCCATCTTCTAAAAATCTTCAGGGAGAGTTGTTCCCCACAGGCTTCATCACACCCCTCGGAGCAACGGTCGCTGAATGTTTCAACAGAATGCGGAGGTGGAGCTGCTTCCGCATCCTCTGCCTTTCTTACATTTTCTATCATTGTCATGAGGTGGTCGATTTGTGTACCATCTTCACTGGGCTCAGGGATGCCGGGCAGCTGGCCACACGGTATTTCTGGCTGCGTCTGGGGGGTGTTTCAGGAGGAGAGAGGAGTTTGGGTCATAAAGTGAGGGAAGAGACCGCCCTGCCAGCATGGGTGGGAGAATAAGATGGAGGAGGAAGGTGCCCTCACGCTCTCTTCCTGATCTGGGCTGCCCGTCTCCTGCCCGGGGCCGTCGGGGCTCCCGGTTCCAGGCCTGTGGACTTGGACTGGCACACGACCGTGTGCCTGGTCTCCACCTGGCGGGTTGACTGGGGACCCCTGGGCCTCTGTAACCACGTGGGCCAATTCTTGTAATAGACCTCTTAGTTCTCTTTTTACACCCATCCCGTGGGTCTGTTTCTCTGGAGAAACTTGGCGAATCGAGCCATTGTCAGTGTGTAATACGCAAGGAATGGGCACAGACAGCACGGATAACATGAAAACAGGGAAATAAGGGGAAAGCCGGCCACTCCTCCTCGAGCCAGGAGACACTCAGTCTGCCGGGCAGCTCGTTCGTGCGTCTCCCTCCCTTCGTTGTGCTGGAGTAAAATCTCATCATGTTTTCACAGCAGATATGTTTTTTCCTTCAACACTGAGGTCAGGGTGTCTGATGTGCGGGGCTGCAGTGGGCCCAGGGGTAGGTTTTGGGGTTGAGGAGGGGAGGCAGGAGTGGGTGAGGCTCAGCATGGCAAGGGGGCCCGAGGGGAGTGCGGGCCGCAGGGCGGGTGCTGCTCAGAGGGTGGGTCCTGCCTCCCCGGAGCTGTGGCAACCCTGCCCGGGACGACTCCACAGCCGGCCTGGTCCCTGCTGGGCGTGGGCTCTTGGGGAGGGTGGGGGAGGCCCCAGTGGCCACCTGGGATCTGGAGGAGGCTGCCGTGGCCGAGGCTCTCAGCAGGGAGGCTGCAGGCTGTCTTCTGGTTGAAATCTGTGCTGCCTGGACCACAGGCCCGCTGGGCACATCCTTGTCCTCAGTGGCTGCTTTATCCCAGAGGCCGCAGGGGAGTCGGTGCACCCCTCTGGGGTTGACCCCATTGCCACCAGCTGCCCACCTGCATGTCATGGAAGGGTTAACGAGCATGTCCAGCCCTACGAGCTGTGAGGAAACTGAGGCACAGGGCAGCTCGGTGCAGAGCCCCACCCCGCCTGAGGAGCGGTGTTAAACCCCATGCTTTCCCGAAGTGCGTTCGCTGTGTCTCAGCCTGAGCACAGACGTGGGTGAGTCACTCCTTACCAAGTGCTCTGACCACCGCATCTGTGGCTTTTGCAAACTGCAGTGCGGGGGACACGGGAGGGCGCTGCACGAGGGCGCATGTGCACGGGCACTGGCGGGGCTGTGGGCGCTGAGAGCCCGTCACTCTACCCGCCCCACCTGCCGTCCGGGCCACCCTGACAGGTGCCTGCCTGAACCTGAGGGTGTGCAGGTGTCAGCAGAGCCCCTCATGTTTCAGGTCCCTAAGATGAACCCTGCCTCAACACCCACCTTGGGATGCTAGGGTGTCTAGGACCCTGTCTGTGCTGCAGAGTGAGTGCCTGCTGGCCCCAGCTCGGCACCAGGCACAGGCTGGCCGGAGCTGAGCTCCTGAGCAGCTCATGCCCAGTGGCCTTTCAGGCAGAGGACAGGAGCCGCGTCTGGGTGGAGAACGGCTTCAGCACCATTCACACCGCGTCTGCAGCTGCCGGCGCCCTGTGGCCCGGCTCCTGGTGCCCGCCTCCCACACCCACTCCCCGACCTTGCCGCGGGCTTTCAAGAGGCCTCCTTAAGGGCCGTCTACATGATCAGTGTTAAAGCACTTGCCAAGCTGTGGCTCCTCGAAACGGGTAAGATGACTTAAGAAGCCTGTAATTTTAGATCCACGAGGGAGGGAACCCCCACTGGCAGCCTGGCTGACAGGACGTTTTGGTGCGTTTACCATGCAAGCCTCCTTCCTTTGGCTCCATTCTTCAGCCCTGAAAGGCCCCCCCTGCGTCTGCTGAGCCCTTTCAGCTGGGCAGCCTTCTGGGGGGCCTGCTTGCCTGTTTGGCAGCCCTGGGGACTGGTGAGCAAAGCTCACACTCAGAAGCAACCTCATCCCTTCCTCTTGCCAGGTTGCAGTTCAAAGGTCAGGAAAGTGGGCTTTGGGGTCACACAGGCAGGGCTGCAGGGTCACCCAGCTGCACTGGCCTGGACGGGGGTGGCCATGCATCCCTCTTCCTCCTGTTCTGTTACATTAGTCCCTCCTCGGCTCCTTGAGGAAGGGCCTCTAACGTCCACCATCTCTGCAAGGCGACCCCCTCCCAGTGGGAGGTTCCCAGGATGGGGTTTCAGTGTGAACACTGGGGCTGCCCCAGGCAACTGGGAAACTGGCCACTGGGCCATAGCTCTGGGGGAAGGGAAGGCTGGGAGCCAGGGGGCAAGGCCTGGGAGAGAGCAAAGCCGCTGGAAGCCCAACCCCACGGCCCCACGTCCTCCAGGCCCTTCACTCCGCAGCCAGAGTGACCTTAGAGCGCAGAGCCCGCTGCATCCCCACCCTGACCAGAGGGTCTGCTCAGGACACATGAGGACACCTTGGCAGCCTCCTGCACCTTGCCATGAGCCCTGCCTGCCAGGTGTGTCCACCTCCCGCCTCTATGCTCCGCCGACTGACTGTCACCCTGTCACCCCACCTGCAGGCCCAGCCAGTGGCCACATGTGTCTGCCTGCAGCACCCGTTTTTGGGGGTGAGCTTCCCCCTCTCCCGGGTCTTGCCTTTGCTGTAACTTCTTCCATGGAGTCTTCTGATGCCCAGGCTGGGCCAGGGATCCGCCTGCAGTCTCATCAGGATCCTGCACTCCGTCACTGCTCTGCGGCACCTCAGCCCGGGTCCGGGCCCGCCCCTCGATCCACCGGCCTGGGCGCAGGGACTCTGCCTCCCCGTCAGTCTGTCCCCAGCGGCACCTGCCCCAGGGGCGTCTGTGGAAGGTGGGTGACAGGCGAGTGTCCACGAGGAACAGCGCCCCCCCCCCCCACCCGGGCAGGTGCCTCTTCACCCATAGTCTGAAACTTGGCTGTTCCTTGGCCCGTGTCTGTCCTGTAAGATACACTTAGAAGTTTTTTCTAAATCTACCTTAGTATTTTGTGTCTCGGAACGAGGAAGCCTCTTTGTCTCTTCCCACAACTCCGTGAGTGACCCTGGGAGTTGGCGGGAGCCAGAGTGCATGCTTCAGGCCCTGCAGGTCCTGTGTGTCCAACACAGGAGCTGGGCCTTGAGCCCCCCCGGGGATGAGGGAAGGCACCATGGCCACACACGTCCTGTTGCGTCACCGCTGCAGACGGACCCCCTGGAACCCCAAGGGGACGCTCCGAGGCGAGGCTCCAGGCTCACTTAGCAGCACTGGAAGCCCAGGCATGTTCTCCACAGGAAGTGTTCCTGCTCCTGGCTTCCTAGGGCCATGCAGTGTCCTGCAGGATGGACGGGCTGGGGGTGCTGGGGGTCCAGGCCCCCCCAAGGCCACAGCCCCATGGTGACATGGCAGCAGGCCTCCCAGGGTGCTGGGAGTCTGGTGGTGGCATGTGTGGGCGTGGGCCTGGCCTCCGTGAGGGACGGCTAGGAGCACCCCATGGGCACACGTGTCTGTGCCTCTCGGTTGAAGCATCTCTTCCAAAGGCATCTTTCAGTCATGTGGGGAAACAGAAACACAGCCGAGCATCATGTGCTGGAAGTGCAGGAGCTGTCGTAGGTACCGAGGATCTCGGTGGAGGAGGGAGGCTGGCAGTTTCCCCCGAGGCCTGCTCGTGGCTGGAGGAGCCGGAAGGATGAGGCTGACTTTCCTCGGGGCCGGGGTGGGTGGGGCTGCCATCTGCGGGCTGCAGCAGGACGGCAGTGAGGTGAGGCCCGTGGGGAGCCGGGAGCCCACCACTTCCCCGTGGGGACGGCTGCTCACAGCCGCAGGCCCACAGCTCTGCCACCTTGGGGCCGTGCTCTGTGGCCACTCTCTGCCAGGGTGTTTCTGTGACAGTGACAAGCTTGGCCTCTGCCTTCACAGCATCTCTGTCTCCTTCCTGCCTAATCTTTGGGTCACAAGCTTCTGCTCAGCCCTGCAGCCCTGCACGTGGGCTTGTTAACCACCAAAGGGGATTTTGCTCAGGACTTAGTCTGATGGGACCAGCCTCACTGGAGCCTCGCCCCCCCGGGGAGATAAAGTGGTGGCACAAAATGACCATGGGACTGGCAAGGCCTCACAGGAGTATCAGGCCAGACCCACGTCACAGAATGGACCAGAGTCACTGACCGGGCAGGACTCGCCGCTGTCCTCAGACCCTCACTGACGTCCAGATGTCTGGTCTGATGGTCACCCCTGACCTCGGCCCCTCCCGCTCCCCCTTCCCTAAGACAAACAACCCTGACATCAACCCTGAGCGAAGACGGGGCTTTGGGACATGAGTCCCCTCCTCTTAATCTGCTGGCTTTGGAATAAAGTCGCTTTCTTTGCCCCAACACCTTGTCCCTTGACTTACAGTCCCACCTGTGGCAAGTGGCACGAGCCTGGACTTGGTAACATCTCTGTAGACGCTGGCGCACAGCCCCCCAGGCACAAGCTCTCAGACGAGGTCTCCGGGTGGCAGCTGGAGTGCGTCTCACGTCTGGACGAGATGAGCACCACCACGTCCCCACCCCCCACCTGGCTTTGCCCGCCCTGCCCAGGGCCTCCGGGTCTCCGGGGATGTGGCTAGAGAAGGGGGGCTGAGGTGGACCCAGGCTGCTCATGAGCAGGTCTGCAAGCACGGGGTGCTGAGGCATGTGTGTGAGTGCGTGTGCGTGCCTGTTTCTGTGGTGTGTGTGTGGGTGTGTGTAAGGGTGCTATGTGCGTTAGATGCAAGTCCGGGGAGGAGGGCTCCCATGCCCTGGCGTTCTCCCCTCCCCTGTGGGCCACCAGAGGTGTGTACAGCTTGGGGCCCAGGGTGGAGGACAGTGGCCTCTGGGGTCCTACGCCAGGACGGGAGCAGATGTGCCCTCCTTCCTGCCCATCTCCTGGCATCTACTCCCCGACGAGCTGCAGGGTGCACGGCTCTGCCGGTCGTTTGGGAGGGCCGCTCCTGCATCCTTGTGTGGAAGTGGCAGATGTCCCCAGAGGGGTGGAGGGCTGAGCGGGAGGCCCTGACACTGCGGGCTCCCCCGCAGTTACCGTGGTGGGGTACACCCAGCGCCTTCTCGATTTAGCTCTGTCTTTGGTGTGCGTTTCCATGGAAACACCCATAGCAGGAAACACAGGACCATGAAAGTTTTTCAACTATCATTATTTTAAAGAATCTTTGCTCCCCCTTTCTGCCCACATTCAGAGAGCTGTTTCCATGGAAACTAGAATAGAAACTGCCAGCAGGCGAGGAAGTCAGATGTGGCCATTTCCCATGGTTTCTGTGGAAGGGACTGTGGTGGGAGGGCTTCCTGCCCCCAGCTGGGGGCCTCCCCGAGCTGTGCTGGGGAGATGCGGTCTTCACTAGGCCTGGAGGACGGGGGCTCAGGGCCAAGCCCCACCCTGGCACCTCTTCTGACCTTGGTTGTGATGGCTAACCTTGGCAGGGTGAGACCAGGAGAGGGAGGAACACATTTTCAGGGGCTCTGGTCCCAAAGCACCAGTGATGCTGCTCCTCGAGCGCTCACATAAGTACTGCCAGGGTCGGGTGGGTTCCTGGCACACCCCCAGCCCACGGGGTTGCGGAGGGGGGAAACGCCGTCTTCATGGGGCCGCTGTGTCTCAGCAGGTGGGACTACAGTTGATCCAGTATTGAAGATGATGATCCTGAGGCCAGGGACACAGTTGCCTGGTCAAGTCTTGTACCTGTGCAGCATCACAGGTGCGAGCATGGCCAGTGCACAGGGCACTGGAGGGTGGGTTTCTCATGGGCCTCTGGTCTCCAGGGCTCTGGTGTGTGGATGGAACCACTAGAGGCAGCCAGGGGAGCCTGGGAGTGGGCCTTCAAGGGTTCCCAGAATCCCATGGCTGGCAAGATACTTGTTGCTTGTGCAATTAGCACAATCCTCTCCTGGAGTGGGTTGCACAGTGCCCCCACCCAAAGATATGCCCACCTGGCACCTGTGAACTTGGGAATGTGAATGTCTTTGGAATAGGGTCTTTGCAGATGTAATTAAATTAAGATCTTGGGATGAGATCATCCTGGATTTGGAATTGAAGACAGAAATAGATGAATCAACAATAATAGTTGGAGAATTGAATACCCATTTTCAATAATGGATAGAAAGCTACACAGAAGATAAATAAGGAAGTAGAAGATGTGAACAAGACTGTAAATAAATTGATTCTAACAGGCATCGATAGGACCCTCTGTGCAACAGCGGGACACACATTCTCCTCTAGCGCATGGGTAACGTTCTCAGAAGAGACCATGTCTTAGATACAAAACAAGTCAATGAAGTTTCAAAGGTTGAAATCATACAAAGTATCTTCTCCAATTGTAATGGAATAAGACTAGAAATCATAAGAGAATCAAGTTTGGAAAATTAACAAATATATGCAAATTAAATAAAACATTCTTAAATAAATAACCAATGTGTAAAAGGAGAAATTACAAGGGAAATTAGGAAATATTTTGAGATAGTGAAAATTGAAACAAAACATCTAAGAACTTATTGGATGCAGCTAAAACAGTGCATAAAGGGAAATTCATAGGTGAAAACACATATGCTAGGAAATATTTCAAAATAATATCCTAACCTTCTACCTTAAGAAACTAGAAGATGAGCAAACTAAATCTGAAACAAGCAGAAGGGAGGAAATAATAACAATTCCAGTGGAAATAAATAAAATCTAGAATAGAAACAGTAGAGAAAAATCAACAAAATCAAAAATTATTTCTTTGAAAAGACCAACAAAGCTGACAAACCTTTTGTTACATTAACCATAGAAAAAAAGAAAGGAACAATTACTAAAATCAGAAATGAAAGAGGGGACATTGCTACCAACCTTACAGAAATAAAAAGGATTTTAACGGAATTTTCTGAACAATTATGTGCCAATTAATTATGTAACTTAGATGAAACGGACAGATTTCTAGAGAGACATACACTACCAGAACTGACTCATGAAGAAATAGAAAATTAAAAAAGACCTACAACAGGTAAAGACATTGACTAGGTAATTAAAATACTCCCCCAAATGAAAACATGGATTCACTGGTGGATTCTATGAAATATTTAAAGAAGTGTTAATGCAAAGCCTCCACAAACTCTTCCAAATATATAGGTAACACTAACTATAATGTTAGTGTTACCATGACACCAAAACCAGACAAGAACTCCCCAAAGTAGAAAACCACAGACTGGTATCCCTTATGAAAATAAACACAAAACCATCAACAAAATGGTAGCAAGTGGAATGTAGAAACATAGAAAGGATTTATATACCATGACCAAGGAGATTTATCTCAGAAATGCAAGGCTTAACATCTAAAAATCAATGCATGTGATATATGTGTGTGCATTTGAATAGAATAAAGGTCAGAAACCATGTGATCATCTCAATAGGTGCAGAAAAATCATTTGGCAAACTTCAACAATGAAAACATTCAATAAACTATGAATGGCTAAGAATGGCTTCATGTGGTAGAGGGTACTTATGAAAACCCCACAGCTAATATCATACATAATGGTGAACGACTGAAGGATTCACCCCCCGAGATCGGGAATCAGACAAAAGTGTTGCTGCCCATGTGAGATTCCCAGGACAGGCAGACCCACAGTGGCAGAGGGCGGATGAGTGGTTGCCGGAGCTGGAGCTGAGAGACGGGCTGGGGACTGACCAATAGTGGGCACGGCGCTTCTTCGGCACGGTGGGCCTGTTCTAAAATTAAATAGTCGCGATGGTTGCAACTCTGTGAATATACTCAAAACCACTGAATTGCACACTTTTAAAAAAAGTGAATTTTATGGTACGTGAATTATAGCTCAAAAAATTGTTCTAGAAAAACCATAACAGGACAAATTCTGCAATGGAAATCAGAATGATGGTTGTCCTGGGGTGGGGTGGCCAGTGCTGGGAGGGGCACGAGAGGGGAGTCTGGGGCGGCGGGCTGTTTCCTGATCTAGGGGCTGGCTTCATGGGTGTGCGTAGCTTGTGAAAATCCACGGAGCTGCTGCCTCAGGACAACGCACATCACAGGCCAGTGCAAGCTGACAAAGAAACGAAAACACAAGTGTGTTGCCCGCTGGGCGCTGGGGGCGGTGGCCACTCCTGGCGGGGGCGGCTTGGCGCGCTCCGTGACCCAGCCTCCTGGCCTGGGAGCTCCTCGGGGGGCCGGGTCTGGCCGGAGCTGCGGGCACAGCCTCAGGAAGGGCACAGGACGTGTGTCGGATGAGTGCAGGGGCAACGGGCTCTGCGTGCTGGGCGATGAAGCCGCGGACTCGGCGGGGGATGACCTCGCCGCCCTGAGGGGGCCCATCCTGCCTTTGGGTGAGAGGAGCGGGGAGTGCTGGCTCTCTGGCCACGCCGTGCTCCCCCTTTGCCCTTTGCCCTCAGTCGGCTGTGACCTGGTGCTTGGCGGTCACAGGGTTAGGCAACCCCACCGGGTGCCTCTGCCGCCCGCCTTCCCTCCACCCACACATTGCAGATGATCAAGGTTTGATTGGGGTCCTTCGGTGTGAGCAGCTTGGCTGGGCATTCACCGCCTCCTTAACAAAGACAAAGGCTTCTCTGAGTACCACCCCCCCACCAACCTGCCGGCAGAGCCCCAGCCCCCATGTAACCTGCCGGGTGCTCTGTGCCCCTGACCGCCGGGAAGGTGCACCAGTCCTTGCAGAGACTCTGCCAGCCCCTCCCTCGGTCACTGGGTCTATGACGCGTCGCACGAGCACAGCAGATGGCAAAGCCCGGACACCGAAACCCAGCAGAGGCGGGGTGAGTGGGGAGGGCGCGGTGGCGGCCGGCCACCCGACCCAGGCTGACCTTGGACGCTTCCCCCCTTGTGAGCATAGCATCACTTCACTTTCAGTCATTGGGCTTCCTTCCTCGTTAACAGATTCAGAGCATCAGCTGAATTTTTGAGAAGGAATTAAGCTTCTTTCATTTCTGCTTGAAGACTTGAGGGGTGAGGGCGGGGACACCATCCCTGCCCCAGAGAAGCCCGCACAGCCCGGGTCCTGGCGCCAGGCCTGTGTCCTGTCCTGCTTCTTGCCCCACCCAACCCGGCCAAGGCTGCTCGCACTCAGAGATTCCCCCAGACCCCCGCCCCCTCCTGCCAGAGCCCCTGGGGGAGCACAGGCCCCTCGGGCGTCCCTGACCCTGCACCACATGTGGCAGCTGGACCTTCTCGTGTCCTCACTGTGGCTACCCCGCTGTGGGCAGAGCCCTTGTGGCCTCAGCAGGGTCCCGCCTCACCAGCCCTGCCGGGTGACGATGGACTCCCAGGGCCCTGCCTGCATCCCACCTCCCTGGCCGTGGGCTCCCACAGATGAGCACTCCTGCCGCTCTGGCTGGTAAGCGAGGTGGGGGCGCTCCCCCATTCTCTCTCAGCACCCCCGCCTCCGCTCCTGCACCTCCGGCTGCTGCTCCGAGGGAACTTGGCGACCTTTTTTAAAAAAAACACATTCATTGATTTGGTAGGAAAAATAATCTTTTGTTTTACACCAAACACCACTGACGTGGAGGACAGCGGCACCCTGAATGTGTCTTTTTACCATGGAGGCACCTCAGATGGGGAAGTTTCAGACGAAGTTTTAAAACAGGGGTGCTGGCGCCCCACCGTTGTGTTTTACTTCCCCAAGTCTTCCTAACTTTCCACCTGTTCACTCAGGACCATTTCACAGTCATGTTGTATATGAAATGAAAACCTGCCAGATTTGATTCAAATCAAGGGAACCTCTGCGTGACTTGGGAAGGAATTCAAAATTGTGTGCGTTTTTCCTTCTCTTTCTATTCCTTAAACACACAATGTATTTTTCTCTTTTGCTACTCTAACAAAGTAGTGCAAACGTAGTGGTTTAAAAGAACAGCCATGATCTTCCCTGTCTGAGGTCAGAAGTCTGCATGGGCTGGAGGACTGTTCCTTTGTGCCGGGACCCCGCGTCCATCTCCAAAGCCAGCAGGTGGTATCTCCCCATGCCCCCTCTCTGGCTGCTTGTTGCCTCATCCTCCTTTCCTGACTCTGAACCCCTGCCTCTCTTATAAGCACCTGAGCGCTGGCATCGGGCCGCCCAGCCACTCTGCATGGTCTGCCCAGCTCAGGGGCATACACTTAATCCCATCGGCAAAGCCCCTTTGGCCAGATACGCTGACGTAGTCATAGGTTCTGGGGACCAGGACGTAGGCTTTTATGGGACCTGTTATTTGTCTACCACATATGGTGGGCCTCTGTCATTTCTCTTTCATATGTTTCAGTGAAGTTTTATAATTTTCTTACAAATAAATCCTTCATATGTATAGAAACAGTCCAATCAAAAATGTATATTTTCTGCTGCTGTAATGAAGGGCTTGGGATTTTTCCTAACTGATTATTGCTATGCATAGAAAAACTGTTGATTTACTTACATGACCTTAATTTGAACAATGTTAGGGAATATTTTATGAACTCTCATAGGTTTTCATCTTATTTTCTTGAAGCTTCCTGGCATATAATCACTGCACTGACAAATCAGGATGATTTTAACTCCTCCTCGGCAGTGAGTGGAGTCAGTACTTGTAGGATATTTTATGGTATCGTTAGAACTCCTGCGATGGTGACACAGGCCTTCCTTTTGGTTTTAATTCTGTGCTTTAAAATTTCCATGTAAGGGTCCCCTCCATGGAAGGTGCCTAAGCACAAGGTGGGGTGGGCAGGGCGATGCCCTGAGGGACGTGGGCTCAGGGGCGGGTCTGTGCAACCCCCTCATCCTGGGGTCCCCTTCCCAGGCTGGCAGGGAGATGGAATGCGGCTGCTGAGGGGTGGACTTGCCTTTTCTGTGGGCTCCCCTCCTGTGACGGCTCTGTCCCTCGCCCAGACCTTGCCCTGCAGGGGCAGCCAGTGGGGCAGAGCCACAGAGGCCAGTCTCCGCGACTCGGGTATTGCTGTGGACGTGCAGCCAGCCGGCATGATGGGCATAATTGGATCTCAGGCGACAGATCATAAAATATTTATGTTGCTATCAGGGAAGACAAATTAAACCAATAATGAAGACAGCCTGGAGACTGGCAGCAGCTCTTTTATTCATGAGAGGACCCCCCTTGGGAGAGTCGCCGTGGGAGGGCCGTCTGGTGGCCACGGCCGCTCAGGAGTGTGGGTGCTTCACTCACCTCCCAGAGCCCCCGCTGGCTTTGCTGCTGGGAGCGGCCTTGGGATCAGGCGGGAGCTCCTGCTCTGAGGGGCCCGGGGCCTCAGCAGGGCCGTGACTCAGCGGGCGGCCAGGCCGGCAGGCCCTCCCTGAATCTCAGGAGCCTGGAGTGGCCCAGGTGTCCTGGAGGGCGCTGGTCGGCAGCCCCACAGGCAGCTGCCCTGGGCCTGAGCCGGCCCCCCTGCTGGGCTGCTCTGCCATCCGGGGGCCCCACAGCCCTCCCGTTCCACTGGCCCGGCCCCCAGAGCCCTCCCTGCCTGCAGGTGACCCACCCCGGGGCCCAGCCACAGGCTGTCTGGCCGGTGGGACCTTTGCATTCCAGGTCTCTGATGTGCTGAACCCTCACTCGGCCCATTGGCTTGACACACAGTGCTGCCCCCTCCCTGCCGTGGGCCCCTCAGGGCCTTGTCTGCTCTGCCCTCTGCCAGCAGGAGAGGAGATGTTGTTGTGATCCCCTCCACGGCCTGTGGCCATGAACCCTAACTTGGAGCCCCAGCCCCCAGGAAGCATGTGGCCTGGAGAGGGGCTGAACGCTTTGCTCCTGTGAGAGACCGGTCCTGGTGGGCGACCTGCCCTGAGCCCCCTGCCCTGAGCCCCCTGCCCCCTGGACAGCATTGCTTCTCCCAATGCTGGATGGTCCCCTGATGCCGTAGAAATCCTACAGCAGGTGCAGCAAGCAGACCATGTCCCGGTGCATCACGTGACTTACCCTGTCCCACTCTGTGCCATTTCCACACTGGCTCCCTGATTTCTTGGGGGATCCCTTCCTTCTCTCATCCCAGTGTTTACCCAGCATCTGCTGCGTGGTGGTTTTGGGCTGAGGGATGGACGGGAGGGTCCTTTACTCTGAGGACCGCAATTGTGTTCAGAGGGTCCATGACCTCCAGAACTTCAGGCCAGCTCCACACCCCAGGACATCAAATGCCAATCTGATTAGGGCCCAGAGACCCGCAGATGAATTCTTACCATAGGTATCCCAAGACTGGGCGATGGCGTGTAGTCAGGGTGGGACTTGGTTCCCTGTGGCAATTAAAGTGTCATTGTTTTCTTATTGATGCTAATGTAAACACGTGCACACACCACCCCTCCCCCACACCTGCACACACCACACACATACCACACATGTGCACACAGAGGCACACAGCATAGACACACTACATACCACACATACACACACACATACTCTGAGCCACCTTCCAGAGGAGCTTGGTGTCTGCTGAGCTCTTCTCTCTCTCTGCTCATGACTGGGAGCCATGTGCCTGGAGCACCGCTCACGCTCGCATGTTGATGATGGAGCCGCCCTCATGGAAGCTGTGTGCCGCCAGGGCACCCACAGCCAGGAGGGGCTGCTGGGCTGGCCGCCACCGGGCGAGACACGGCTGTCCAACCACACCATGTGCCCCCCCTGAATTTATACTGCTTTTTTCCCCCTGTTCCATGAGATCCGCTCTGTTCCTGGGTGTAGGCAGTCTGGTGCTGCCCTCCTTCCCGGTGCTGTTTTAGGATTAGTCGTGCCAAGTATATTTTCGTACCATATGTGGTTTTGGGAGGAGTTCTCTGTCTCACCTCTCACGCTGCCATCTTGAATCCTGAATTTATACTTTTAATTTAACTTTTGTGCTGTTGCGTTTTTGTTTGTGTTTAATCTACACAGTGTTTTAAGTATAAAAACAAAAAGGAAGAGGGGTTTGTATCCAGCTGAATATTCGCACATATTACAAGAAGATGAAAACACAGCTATTTCAGGCTGAGCCAGGACTCAAGGTCTGTGCTTCTGTGTTCATTGTTTTCTCTCCTCTTTTCTGTCTTCTGCATTTTAAAGCCCCCTCAGGCTAAGGGTCAGCAAACCAGCCCATGGGGCCACTGCTTGTTTTGTAAATAAAGTTTTATTAGGATGCAGCCGTGTCTGTTCCTTTATGTGTTTTCTATGGCAGCTTTGAGTTCCTGCCACGGACACTGAATGGACTGAAAATCTGAAATATTTAGTGTCTGGCCTTAAAAAATGTTTGCTGACTCCTACCATCTACAGCTGACATCAGAATCACTAGGTGAAATAAATAAAAAAACCCACAAGGCTGGTGCCCAGGTTCTGATTCTGACAGAGGATGAGTGGATGGACCATGTGCTCCGGGTGGCCCAGCACTGCTCTGGTCGCCCCAGGGGGCCTGGTGGTGACACCCGCAGCCTGTCGCAGGCCTGGGGCAAGGTGTTAGCGTGTGTGCAGAGGTGGGGCAGAGTCCGCCCCCTCCCACCCCTGGAGCCCAGCTAGACAGTCTCCTGCCTGCATTCAGAGGCCCTTCGGCCTCCCCTGGGTGCACTGCGCCCAGTGGAGAGGCCAGGTTTCTGGCCATGTGATCTGTTTATACTATAGGCTCATCACTTTGTTGCCATAATGTCTTTATACAATCCGCCACTCCCCGAGTCAAGGGGAAATGTGTTTAGAGCATTATCTCCAATTTAAATGGCAGTTTAATTAGACATTGTCAGATACCTGGGGATGATGCTAAATAGCATATTTGCTTTTTTCTTACATAGAAAAATGATGAATCCCAAGAAAGCAAAAAATGTTTATTTGATAGAGTGGACAAGCTTTTCTTTGGACGACAGATGCTTCTCTTTCCTTGTGCCTGGAGACAAAGCCGTGACCGAGGGGCCTGGCCTGGCCACTCACACCTGCCCTCAGGAGGGCCTGGCCCCTGGCTGTGGGCCCTGACATCACGAGCCCTGGAGGAGAATGCGGAGAAAAGGGGCTGGTGGGGCGAGGGAAGCCGGGACAGGCCCACAGCGAGGATGCCGTGGTTCCAGACAGTGATCGCCCAGTGCACCCTCCGTGGATGCCAGAACTTTCCACCATGGAGACAAATGCAGCTTCTTCCAGAGCAGAGTGACTTAGGCCAGTGTGGAAGGGAGGGCAGTTCTCTGAGAGGAGCTGGTAGCCGGGTCCTGGGGTCAGTCACTTGATAAGAAGAGGGTTCCACGGATAGCAGTGGGTGCACAGCCGGGCAAGGCTCAGGGTCTGAGGTCAGAACGCTGGCTTGGACTCAGCAGTTACCTTTTTGGGGCTCAAATGGCTGAGACAGCTCCAGGGGGGCCGGAACTTTGCCCTTGGGCTGGACCCACCATGGGCTCTGGGGCACTGTAGCTTGGGCCCGTATGCAGCGCCAGGGCCTGCTGGGCGCCACGGAAGAAGATGTGCTATGTGGGCCTGTTTGGCCGCATGTGGGGTGCTCACCCTGTCTGCTGATGGGCAGCACCGTGGGTTTCCCTGGGTTAACTGGCTCTGGAGCCCAGCATCACCCTGAACCCCTGCTTCAGCAAGTCAAAGGCCTCCTTCTGGGTGGGGGTCCCCCAGATGCTCTAGCAGCCCTGCTGCGTGGTCCCACTGGCATCCTGCCAAGTGGGAGAGATGTATGTCCCGTCAGGAAGATACTTGCTTTGAAAAAAGTTGGGTTTAAAAGAAACGAGCAGGGAGCTGCCCAAGCTGGCATGCCTGGTAAGTGGAAGGCTGAGCTTCTCCCGGCTTCTTGGCATTGCACCCAGAGCCGCAGGGCTGAGCACCTGCTCCGGCCCCGGGACCCAGGCACAGGTGCGGAGGCCTCGCCGGCCTTTGTCGTCAACCTTCCTGGAAGATGGTGGCCCTCCCCCTCTGGCTGCAGCCCTCAGGGTCCCTCTGCTCCTCAAGGGGCTTGGCAGAGTGGCTCTGCCCTCCAGGCCCCTTGTGGAGGCAGCCATGTGCCAGCCACGCTGACCTGAGGACAAGGCTCTGGGTGGCGGCCTGTGTCGGGTGCTGGGGTGACCCGGCGCATGGAGACATTGTCCAGTCAGACACAGCGAGCCCTTCAGCTTCCAGGGGTGGACTACAGGAATCCAGGGGTCAGTCATCTGTGGGTCCCTTCTGACCACCAGGGGTGAGGGTGGAAAGACGTCTGTGGCCTCATTTCCGTGAGAGCTGGTTTCATAAAAGAAGCCTGTGAGCTGCTGAGGCTTCCTGGCCAGGAGGCGAGCCGGCTGCATCCGCTGAGCGCCTGCTCCTCAGAGCTGTGGGCGTCTAATGGCTGCAGAGGGGCAGAGTATGGAACACATGGTGGACAAAAAGTAGGAATGAGTTTCCTGGCACAAGAAGGCAGGCTGGAAAGGCCTTGGGTGCAGAGCTCACTGCCCCTTTCCCACCGGGGAGCGAGTGTGTGCCGGTGGTGGGGGCAGCTCAGAGGATGTGGCGCCGCCCATGGTCAGCCTGGCAGACAGGTGCCCTGGAGCCCGGCCAGCTGCTGCACCTGTTCCCTGGCAAGGAAACCGAAAGCTTGGTGACACGTCACCTGTGTGACTTCACATCCACAGAACACTCAGTACCTTTAGGGACCCTGTCTGCTCTGGGGTGTAGTTTCTGGTGAGCTAATTACTGAGTCGAATAAGTGCAGAAATGGTGAATGAGACTGAATTTGCCGAGTTTCCTGGCCTGGAAGAACGATCTAGGGAGGGAGGTGTGGGGGGCTCAGGCCTGAGATGAAGATTGAGCCCTGCCTCTTCTTTGTTTCTTCCCACATTTCTGTCTCAAAAGGCGGGTTCGCTGGCTGTGCAGGCGGCCTGCTGTGTGGCTGTGCATGCTGGGAGCCTCTGGGGCTCTGGGGGCGGTGCACCCACTCCCAGGCGAGCTTCCCACACTCCAGCGCCCGGCATGGGCAGGCTCTGTGCCCTCAGCTGCCTCTCTGCCAGCCCCCCGCAGAGCCTGGGCCGAAAGGCAGCAGCCCCCCAAGACTGGAGGGGACCAGCCAAGTGCCCAGAGGTACCCTGGAGCATCTGTCTCAGCCTTTCTTTTAGAAACGCACCACGTATCAGGTGCTGCGTGAGGATGGTTAGTGCTGAGCTCAGCCCGGCGGGGCCACAGACGTATGGAGACGCACAGCTCCACCTCTCCGCCCCCCAACCCCTGCACCTCCTCCCAGGAGCCAGGCCCTCTGCTGTCCTGCCCCCGAGGGGCTGTCTGTGCACTGCCCGGAGTCTCTTGCCTGTGCGGCTCTCCTGCGATGGTTAGAAGAGCAGGAGACTCACCCACTGCCTCTCCTGCGGCCAAAGGCGGGTCCTCCTTTTCCAAGGGGCCTCCTCATCCTCTGGGTGAACTTCGGGAGGCAGAGGCTGGGCTCTGGGCCTCAGGCTTCGCTCCCTGGAGGTTCCTGCCAGCCCTAGACTCTGAGTCCCCCTTTGAGGTTTGATTGCTTCCTGATTGCCCCTGAGGGGAGGGAGGCTTCCTGCCCGAGGTCACGGTGCCAGTCCTGGATGGGGGAGTGGGCGCAGCCTATCGTTGCCTACACTCACAGTGGGAAGGAGGACTCCAAGCCTTGTGGGACCCAAGGGGTGCACCCGGGGACAGAGGGACAGCCTGAGACCTCGGGGTGTGCTGCCCCGGTTCCCACAGGAAGCTGTGGTGGGCTTGTTTGAATAATCCCCAGGCTGGCAGGGGCCTGGCTGTCACTGCCCAGGGACAGGCGGGCCTCACCTGGCCCCCCAAGGGGGTGGCAGTTGGGCAGGAACTTCTCTGCAGGTGTAGAGTGGGGCCTGTGCACAGGCCCTTCAAGGCCCCCCTGGGTTCCCCAGTCGCCCAGGCAGCACACACTGTGGGCCTTGCAGAGCACCTGCACCCCGAGGTCTCCTTTTTCCTGTCCCATCTTCCCCTTAAATTCCAGTCACCTGTGTTCTGAGGTCCAGCCACTACCTTCCTCTGGTGGGGATGCACATCCTCAACCTAACGTGTCCTGGAGGAGTTGCTGACCCCCTCCCCACCCCAGTCCCGCCCCATACCCCGAGCTGGATCCCCCCAGCTTTCTCGGCCAGGAAAGACCTAAGACCAAAGCTGGGAGGATGTTCTGATTTTTCCTTGTCGCTCTCTCCTCATGTCTGCCCTGCTTGCCCAAGCTACCGACTCCGTTTCAACGTGCATCCCAGGTCCATCCTGCTCGCCCACCTGCGCTCAGGCCACCCCTCTACCCCCTCCACCCCATCCTCCCCGCCCCTCCCCGGAAAGACCCCTCCTCTCTCTGCCCCACCCCTGCCCCTCCCACCGGTTACCCTCCCGGGGCCACTCGTAAGGTGCTCAGAAGATAAGGACAGAGAAGTCTCTTAGCACGCGGGAAAAACAAGTGTTGGAGGCACCCCAGGAGGATTGAGAGAAAGAAAAATGGACAGAAATGGAGGGGAGACAAATAACGGAGGCGCTGTCAGAGCCGAAGCGAGATGCAACTGCTCAGACTGCAAGGTGTGCAGAGCCCCAGGAGGGGGGAGGAGAAAGCAGAGATTCATGCCCAGCCCAGAGACTGTGGCACGGCCACGGGGAGGGAGGCTGGGAGAGAGCCAGGCAGAGATGCAGAGACGGCGGCAGATGCACAGACGGACACTGGTGACCCCCAGAGCTGGCCTCAGAGCAGCATCAGATCCTACCTGACAACACTGGGCGCTAGAAGACGAGGGAGGCATGTCTTCATAGGTTTGGGCAAAACGAGACAAATCTGAGACTTCAGCAGCAGCCGAATCATGGGTAGGCTCAGGAGTATGTCAAGACACGGCGAAGGCTTCTCCTTCATTCGTGCGGCTTCCTGATGAGGCGGTGCGGGATGGCCTGCAGGTGGAGGGCTGACCCCATGGGGCGGTGGGCGGGCGTGTGGGGCGGGAGGCACAGGGGTGACTTGGGAGCCCAGGGTGGTGGCTCGCAGCAGGCCCGGAAGCAACAGGCCCGAACCAGCCACACAGCTGGTGGGACCCAAGAAGTGTCGTGAAGGGTGCGCTGGAGTCCAGCCCCAGGAACTAGAGTCACAGGAAAAGCCGAGAAATGATTTAGGCATGAAATTCATGCCGGGTCGATCTACAGTGTGGCGTGGTTTCGAGTTCCTGGAGGGGCTCAAAGAGAAGCCCCTTGTCCTGAGGCCAGGACCCGTCCGTTCTGTGTGCACTTGGGAAGAAGAAAACAACCCCGGCCCCTTCTCGGCTGGGCAGGGAGAAACCATGTTCTTATGCCACAAACCCTCCTCCGTTGTCTTCCTGCTTCTGAGTCAAGGTCAGCAAGATGTGGAGGGCCAGGGGCTCCACAGGGCCTGGGGCTCCTCCTTGACTCTGCCCATCACCGCGCATCCACGTGGCCCCCAGACCTGTTGTCTCACGTCACAGTCGTCACCTCCATCCCCATGTCCCACTGGGAAGGGTGGCAGCCACCACCACCTCTGGACCCCAGTGCCCTGCCCACATGGTGCCATTTTCCTGTCTGTGGAGCTTCCTGTGTGCCACCCGCCGAGACCCGGGCTGTGGTGGAGTCCAGCTCCTTGACTTTTGCTGTCTAGGCCTGTTTCCCTGAGAAACACAGGCCTGGCTCAAGCAGGTGCCCAGAAACTGCGGCTACATGGGTTACAGCAATGTGTTCTTTACTCGGCACGCCTCCTGAACCCCAGCTGGGCTCAGTGCCCTGTGTGCTTCTAAGGTGGGAGGTTGCCAGGCCCCGCAGTGCAGGGGCCACTGGGGGCTCACGTATGCCCAGGCCAGGCCAGGGGTCCCCACCTCTCCAAAGGTCACAGGCCCCTGCAGTTTCCTTAAAGTCACATGACCCTCGGGGAGCTGATAGTGGAGAGAGTACTCAGGGTGGGTGTCTTTTGGCTGCCAGACCTGTGCTAAGAGCTTAGGGGACTATGTCCTTACCCCGAGATGACGCTCTCAGGCCCCAGCTGGCAGAGAGGGGCATCCAGGGTGCAGATGGGCGGCGAGCTCCCCAGTGCCTAGGCCCTTGGAGGGGAGCAGGGTCTGGCCAGTCTGCCCTCAGCAGGCTGCCCGGAGCTGCTCAGAGCCACAGCACACAGCCTCTCCCAGGACGGGGCTGCACACTCCGCCCGGCACCATTAAACAGAACTATTTTTCTTGTGGGAATCGGTAAATTTTCACTAATTCCCAAACATTACCAGAGTCTGTCTTCTTACAGTATAAACATATACAGTATGTTCATCATTTAAAATATCATTTCCTTAATGGCTGAGAATGTTCTCTAGCTGTTTCTTCCAAACTGTGAACAATTAGAGAGCGGCACATTTCATTTTAGAAAAAAGTAGTGTTGGTGATCATCACAGACATCAGATGGCAGGGATAATTGAATCAGGGTGATATGCTAGTGTCTTTGCTGATTGCTGATGGTCCAAAGCGGCTGAATAATGATTCGCCGCGTCAGGACCCACTGGTGGAGCCCCGGCTTATGCCCTGCATGTCACGTGCCTGTGGGGCACTGGAAACACTCGCTTCTTCTGTTTGTGTTTTTTGTGAAAACAGAACTTCAGTTTGCATTTCTCTGGAAAGGACAGGATGACCTAGTCACTGAGGGGCTCTCTGAGGGTTGGGGCTGCCACGCGGTGCCCACGAGAGGAGCACTATGGGGACCTCTGCACGTGTGCTGTGAGTCTGTGCTTTGAGGGTGCGTGTGTCTCTGTGTATGCTGTGCGTCTGCATGTGTGCATGAGTTTCTCTGTGTACTGAGTTCATGTGTTTCCATACATTGTGTCTGTGCATATGAGTAAGCATGAGTGGTATGTATGTGTTTGTGGCATGTATGTGCCACATGTGTTTATGTATATGTGTGATATGTGTGTGCATGGTGTGTACAGGTGTGTGTTTAGCACATATACATGTGGTATGTACATGTGCAGTGTGTGCATGCATAAATGTGGGGCATGTGGTGTACATATGTGTGCATATGTGTTGTGGATGGTGTGCGCATGTGTGGTACATGCATGTGCATGTGTGTCGTGTCTATGGTGTTTGCTTTGTGACATACGTTTTGGACTGTGGATTGTATCCACACTGCCACACAGCAGCTGGCCCTTGTCCTGTCTGTGTGGGAGGCTCACCAGAGCAGACGGGCTCCCGAGAGAGGCACCCGCTGGCGCGTCGAGGTGTGACAGAGTCCTGGTCTGCGGGTCCACAGGTGCAGGGCAGCTGGCTGTGCGGGCACGTGCTGCCTCCCCACATGCCCTGCTCATTGTGCTGGCATTCCCAGGCCTCCCTCTTCTACCTGCTCCCCTCTGATCTTCTGCACCCTGCTGCACCCCAAGGCGCCTCTGACTCTGTATGCCCTGTGCACTCTGGCCCCACGTGTTCAGCACAGCTTGCCCACCCTTGACGGTTACCTGCCACATCACTCTGTCCAGGGAAGAAGGCAGGCTGTCCTGATCTCCCCACAGTCCCACACGCCCAGGCTCTGTTCTGGTCCCAACCTGGGTCCAGATTCCAGCCACCCCCCGCCTCTGGCTCTGAGCTCACCTCTTGCCTTAAGGGCCCCCTGACCTCAGCTGTGTCTTCGGGTGCTCAGAGGCTGCCCTGCAACTCATCTTCTCAGCTTGGTCCTGGGCACTGAGGCCAAAGCTTGGAGTTGGTTCCAGAGCTGATGCCCGCAAAGGGCACCTTGCAGGGCTGTGGAACGCGGAGTCTGCACCTCCAAACACCCTCAGAAATGTGGTGTGCGCTGCCCTGGGCTTCACCTTAATTTTACCTGAGGGCATTTGCACCTGCAGCCATCGAGCTGTTGGCCCAAGGTACCAGGAAGCTGGTGCTGGTCCACATGGCCTTTCATCCCAGTGCTGGGTCCTGGGGAGGGAGGGCAGATGCCCCGAGGCCTAGGGCCTGTAGTCCCTGGCCTTGGCTTGCATGGCACCAGGCCAGTCCAGGCTTGTGGGTGGGTGAGGGTCAAGGGCAGGCACGGGAACACCATGACAATCTCTGCAGATGCTTTCCTGCAGGCACCGTGCAGGCAGGGAAGGTGGACAGGAAGCCAGCCTCACCCTTCTCCTCTTCAGGGAGGACGGTGATGGCTTCCTTGGGGGCACGAGGGATCCGGGAAGGAGAGGAGGGGACAGAGGCTCCTTGAGGGCAGGCACCAGCGCGGAGGCTGAGAGAAGCCTGCCAGCAGGCCGGCCTCACACGGCTTCCACCAATCAGACAGGTGGACACCTCCAGGGAGGCAGGAGGCCCTGCTTGGGAGGAGATGCTGGCTGTAGTCTGGAGTCTAGAAGGCAGAACTCCAGCTGGGGACCCATCTCGAGGACCCGTGCAGGAGCGCCACACTGTACTCACGTGGCAGTGTTTCCAGTGGTGAGTACAGGGGAGCAATCCACACGTCTATTAATGGGCTTCTCGAATGATGCACGGCTCCTCCAGGCTGCGGGATCCTGCGCCCTCCTTTCTATGAGCCTCAGGGCCAGGACATGCTGCTGAGGCCGCCAGCATTCCAGAGTGTGCCTGGGGCTCTGAGCAGGAGCAGACGCCAGGAAGGAAGGCACTTTGATCGTGCACACGGAGAGCCGCCGCTGACACCTGCCGTCAGGGGCAGCCGGGTGGCTGCAGAGACAGGGAGAGGCCTGGTGCACTCAGGTGGCTGGGGACCCCCTGGGTCACAGTGTCCTTTCCCGGTCCCCACTGTGGCTTATATGCATATGGACTTTGTGAGTGTCCTTCCATTCCACGCATTCCAAGGAGAAATCCTCGCTGTGGGAGTTTAGAAGCAGTGCCCTGGGTGACAGAAGAAAGAGCCTTTCAGCAGTTAGACCTTCAATGAGCAGAGTCACCCAGGTTAGGATTTCCCAGCCCACACCCTGCTGAATGGAACCGGGCTGACTCCAGGGCTGGCTTTGGAACAGCGCAGGGGAGCCTGGGACAGCCTGTTCCCCAGAGTAAGAGTGGCAGTTACAGGTCCCTGTGTGAGGGTCCCCCAGAACAGAGGCATCTGGAAGACGTGTGACCAGAGGGGCAGAGGTAACCTCCAGTGGGAATGGACCCTGCGCGGTGGCTTCATCTGTAGGGTGTGGCTCACAGAAGCGGCCGCCCAGGCATTTCCAAACCAGGTGCCTTCTGCAAACAGCTGCTCGGACCTTCAGCTATCAGAGCAATGACAACTCCGAGGAGGGCGCCGCTCTGTCCTGAAGAGCTGTGATGACTCCGCACGGCTACTCCGGGGCCACCCGGGCCCCAGGCAGCAGTGGCTGTACGGGATGTGTTTGGAATAACTGGGGGAATGGAAGTAAGCACGGTGCCCTGGACGCGTGAGTGACTGTGCCGTGGCTCTCAGGGCCTCTTGTCTTGGAAGGCGGGGAGCTGGAGCGCTCGTGGTGGGGGAGTCACAGTGCCTGCAGTCAGCTCTACAAAGGCTCAGCCAAGAAAGTGTTCACATGCGCATGCACATGCACACACACACATGTAGGCACACGTGCACACACACGGAGGCCAAATGACAGCAGGTCTGACGACAGCGAGCATAATATCTAAGCAGCGTTTTGTACTGTCAGTTAGAAATGCTGTTAGGAGGGGGCACGAGAGGCCTTGAACTTTGACCCCAGCCAGAAGGGACACGTCCCTGCAGCAGGCTCCCTGTGTGTAGCTGTCCCGACACCTGAGCGGGTGCTGTTGATGTGCCAGGATCCTGGGTCCTGGATGGGACCATGCCAACCGCAGCTTCCGTCACCAGCCGCTCCCTGTCCTCAGCACGTCACAGACATCCTCTCCACTGAGTGGCCCCCGGTGAGTCCCACGGGGGCCGTACAGACAAAGAGGCTGTGCCCGACTCAAGGTCACAGGCGGTGGGTGAGTGGCCCTGCCCGAGTTGTGTCCATGGGACACCCCACGCCGGCTGTGAGCTCAGGCCCAGCAGCAAGGCCGGCGGCCCCGGAGGACACAGACATGGGTGTCGGCACGGTGGCCCTGTGAGCTGCTGCGCCTGCCTGTTTGCACATGGGGGCCGCACCTGCCTCAGCCCGGCAGGGAAAGCAGTGCATCCTGGTGGCCTGCAATTCTTCCTGCACTCCACTCCCCTGTTTCCTAACTGGGTTGGTTCAGGCCTGAGGACACGGTTGACTGTCCCCACAAGCCCGTGCAACCTTTTGATCATAAAGCCAGGGAGCTCTCGGCCCGCTCACCGCTTCCCTGAGCCCGAGATGACGCCCGTGAAAAATGCTTATGGCTCCTCATGGGAATAACTCATAAAAGTTTAAAAATCTTCCTCATGGTGCTTTCTAAGCTTTCAGTCTGGAGATGGGGACAAAAAAATGACCTTTGTTCTACAGTGGCCACCCCCTCCATCTGGCTTTAAGGCCTCAGCAGAGCCACTGGACAGGTTGGGGGAAACACAGCCACGCCAGGATGGGCAAAACTCCAACTCCTACGCAACTGCCTCCTTGCTCTGGTGAACCTGATGGCCAAGGATGGTTTCATCAGGAGACAGTCCGGTGTTCAGAGGCTACGCAGTCCTAGCATGTGGGGAAGATGGAAAAGTCAGCATGAAGGAAAACACCATTCACGGGGACGCGTGCCACGGTGCGTGTTCAGGGAGGCGCTGCATGGAGTGCGCTGTGTGTGAGCAGGGGCCGGCCTCGGGGGCAGCAGGGTGTGCGTGGGGCTGCCCGAGCACCTCCACCGCTGGTGCAGAGCAACGGCCAGTGAGGTCTCGAGAAGACGGGGCTCCCTGTGGGGCTGTCCATGTGGATCTGTGGGGTCACCGTGCCCATCAGCCCTCCTTTCTGATGTCCTTCTAGTGAGAAATGATTCAGTACCTGTGGTCACACAGTGGTGGCCCCCAGACATGTCGTGTCTGGATCCCCGGAGCCGCCGAGCATGCTGGGCCATGAAAAAGGGGAATTAAGGCTGCAGATAGAACTGGGGTGCTGGTCAGCAGACAGGGTTATCAGACAGGCCAACGTCACCACTGGGGTCCTTGAGTGGAAGAGGGGCCTGGGAAGGAGAGTTAGAAGGAGGCAGTGTGAGGAGGCTCGGCCCCAGGCGCCTCCCTTCAGAGGTGGAGCAGGCAGCCAGGGCCCAGGCGTGCGGCCTTCAGGAGCTGGGCGGGCAGGAGAGGGACTCTGCTGGGCCTCTGGAGGGGCGGCCCTGCTGGCGCCTCGATCTCAGCCCCACGAGGCCGGGTGGCCCTCTAACGTACAGAACTGCGCGGTGGTACAAGGACCATGTTTTACAGCAGCCACAGGAAACACGTCCAGCCCTGGGTGGGAAGAGCCCCTTTACACGGGGGGTCTGCACCCTGGACCAGAACCGCCCCCCACCCCCAAGAGTTTGGTCTCAGCCGAAAGCTCAGTGTGGCCACTCGTCCTTCAGAGCTTCTTTATCCATGCCTCCATTGGATGAGGAGGATAGACGGTCCTGGGTTGGGGGGCTGCGGCCGGCATTGGGGCCTGGGGTGGGCTGCCTCTGCGTCCATGGGCCATGTCTAAGCCCCAACAATCTCTTTTTTGTATGTGCACCAGTTTAGTACTTTTCTCTTCCAAGCAAAGGGTCATGAGATTCTTCATGGGCCTCCCCGTGAGGGGTTGCACCCCTTTGGGCAGGAGAAGGGTAGGACATGGCGCTGAGGCAGCAGCAGGGCTGAGGCCAAGGCTGGGAGGTGTTCAGAAGTGAGCCTCCCAGGCTGGGTGAGGGTGCAGACAGACCAGAGGGCTCCAGTGCCCAGAGGCAGCCCCACCTGGAGCAGGATTGCCACGGACCCCCACCCCCAGGCAGAGCTCCCCATGGTGCCAGCCTGCTCCCCAGACCCACAGAACGTGTGTCAACTTGCACTTGAGGGTGACCAACCAGAAGGCACCAGAAGACCATCCTCAGGGGACACATCCCCTTCCAGAGAGGCTGGCATCACAGGAGAAAGGTCCGGGGACAATGAAAATGACATGGCTCAACCATATTTAGAAAAGATTAGCACCGCAGTGCCCAGGAGTAAAGCAGAAAGCCCAGGTGATGTGAGGGAGCAGCCCCTGCTCCTGGGGCAGGTGGACGTGGCCTGGACCCTCACCTGTGGAGGAACAGGGAGTGTGTGTCCCGTGAAAGGCGGTGAAGGAGCAGGGCTCACTGCGGATCTAGGGAAGCCGCCGGTGCCACTGCTCTGGCCTACGGCCGACCTGAAATCCCTGTCTGGGAGGGGGAAGGGGCAACACGCCTATGAAACCAAGTCCTGGGCTGAGGTGCCCATGGGTTTGCCAACTGGCTCTGCGATGCCCCAGCATCTCTGTGAGACAAAGGCTGTAAGACTGAGTTTAGACACCAGTCCTCAGGCTCAGGACCCCATTAGACTGGAGAGTAAGCACAGATGGAGTGAGAGAGGGGAGAAAATTGAAATACAAATAAATTGAAATAGAACTCAAATAAAAATAAAAATTGAAATGAAAATGACTCTAAATCAAAATGGCAAACACATGAGGAAAACTAATCATGAAAGGCACCTAGAAAACGAAACACCTGAGTATAAGTTCACTGAAGAAAAAGCCAGGGCAATTAGAAAGTAATTTGAATTGAAACTTAAAAAAATTACTAATTTAAATTTAAAAATGTACTATTTGATAAACTCCAGGTGGGACACAAAGGGAATATTAAATATAAGTGAATTGGAAGGTAGGGCTGTAGAATTCTCAAAAAATGTGGCACAAGAGACATGGAATTTACAACATGTGAAAAGTAGTGGTTCTAGAAAAGTAGGGTAGTGTGGTAGAGGAGAAATGACATTAGAAAAGACAAATTTCCAGAGTTGAATAAAACATGATTTGTCATATTGAAAGTGCACATTAGCTGTGGCTGGGACAAACACAGCCAGAGGACACTCAGTTGATCTTGGTAAAATTTTGATTAAAAAACCCCCACAAAGGTACAGAGAATATCTTAAACACTACTAGGACACAAACAGAAGCTACTGATAAGTGGATAAAAATTAGATGGACAACAGGTTTCTCATCTCATTGGCAATATAGATGTTAAAATGTAATGAGCATATTACCAGCGATGCACTAATGATAAATAACTACTGACCTAGAATTCCATATCCTGTAATGTATCATTCATAGGTAAAGACAAAAATAAAGACTTAATATATCTATGTATACTTACAACTAGGAAAAAAAAGATATTCTCAGCCATGTAAAGATTAAGGGAGTTGACTGACCACATACCTTTTCTGAAAGAACTACTGAGGTGTGTACTTCAGCAGGAAGAAGAACGAAGTCAGATAGAAGCATTGAGATGTAAGAATAACAGTGAAAAAAGAAATTGGTAAAGTATGTAGGTGAATTCTAATTAACTGGTAAATGTAAAAAATAACAATGGAAATAAATTGTTTCCTTTTTCAGGAAAAAGTTGTAGATAAAAATAACAAGAGAAATTGTGTGTGGAGTAGAGCAATGGGTTGGCAGTTCATGTGATTGTCATTTTCATTCAGGAATAGAATGAAAATGCTCAGTAACTTTAGACTTTTTCAGAAAATTCACAGTCTAATTAGTATGTTAAAGTTTAAGAGACTCCACTTCCACCATGACATAAGGATACATACGTTTACAGAAAAGTCTTTTGTTTCTTAAAAAAAATCTAAAACAATGGATACATTTTTTTTCTCTATAGGCATACCCCAGAGATATTGAGGGTTTGGTACAAGACCATCACAAATAAGTGAATACTGAAATAAAGGGAGTCAAATGAATTTTTTGGTTTCTCAGAACATATAAAGGTTATATTGTAGTCTTATTAAGTACTCAATAGCATTATATCTAAAATAATGTACCTACCTTAATTAAAAATACTTTACTGCTTAAAAGTGCGGACCATTACCTGAGTTTCCAACAGGTTATGATGTTTCTGCTGGGCGAGGGGCTCCATGTTGGTGTGCGGACGGATCAGGGAAGTGGGCGCTCGCTGGAGGCTGGGGCGGTTGTGGTCATTTCTTAAAATAAGACGACAGTGAAGTTTGCTGCATGGATTGGCTCTTTCTTTCGTGAACAATTTCTCTGTAGTGTCCAGTGACATTTAATAGCATTTTACCCACAAGCCTTCTTTCAAAATTGGAGGCAATCCTCTCAGACCATGCCACTGCTTTATTAACTAAGTTTATGACTATTCTAAATCCTTTGTGGCCATTTCAACGATCCTTACCATTTCAACAATCTTCACCAGGAACAGACTCCATCTCAAGAAACCGCTTTCTTTGCTCATCTGTAAGAGGCAGCTGCTTATCTGTTTTACCATGAGATGCAGCCCTTCAGCCCCATCTTCAGGCCCCACTTCTAACTCTAGTTCTCTTGCTGTTTCCACCACATCTGCGGTCACGTCCCCCCTCTAAAGTCTTGAACCCATCAAAGTCAACCGTGACGTTTGGAATCAATTTCTTCTGAACTCCTGTTCATGTTGATATTTTGACCTCTTCCCTTGAATCATGAATATTCTTAATGGCACCTAGAATGGTGAATTCTTTCCAGAAGGTTGTCAATTTCCTTTGCTCTGCTCCCTCAGAAGAGCCATGGTCGATGGCAGCTATAGCGTTACGAAATGTACTACCTGAATGATAGGGCTTGAAAGTCGAAATGACTCCTCGATGCATGGCTGCAGAACGGATGTTGTGTTTTCAGCATGAAAACAATGTTTATCTCCTGGCACGTCGCTATCAGAGCTCTTGGGCAACCAGGTGCCTTGTCAATGAGCAACATGGTTTGAAAGAAATCTTTTGCTGAGTAGTTCTCAACAGTGTTTTGAAATAGTAAAGCATATTACCAACAGATGTGCTGTCATCCAGGCTTTGTGGTTTCATTTATAGAGCACAGGCAGAGTAGATTTAGCATAATTCTGAAAAGACCTAGAATTTCCAGAATGGTCAATGAGCGTTGGCTTCAACCAAAAGTCACCAGGTGCATTAGTTCCTGACAGGAGTCGGCTTGTCCTTTGAAGCCTTAAGCCAGGCACTGAGTTTTCGTTTCTGGCTATGAAAGTCCTGGATGGCATCTTCTTCCAGTAGAAGGCTTTTGGTCTACATGGAAAATATGTGGTTTAGTGTAGCCACGTTCATTCATTATCTTACCAGATCTTCCGGACAGCACGCTGCAGCTCCTCCACCAGCACCTGCTGCTCCACCTGTTGTTACAGAGACGGCTTCTTTCCTGAAGCCTCATGAACCGGCCTCTGCTGGCTTCCGACTTTCCTTCTGCAGCCTCCTCACCTCTCTCGGCCTTCAGGGAACTGAAGGGACTTAGGGCCTTGCTCTGGATCGGGCTTTAATTTAAAGCAATGTTGTGACTGGTTTGATCTTCTATCCAGACTGCTAGAAGTTTCTCCCTATCAGCAATAAAGCTGTTTTGCTTTCTTGTCATTCATATCTTTACTGGAGCAGCACTTCAAACATCCTTCAAGACCTTTCCCTCTGCATCCACCACTTGGCTAGCTGCTGGGTGCAAGAGGTGCAGCTTTCAGCCTCGCTCAGACGTCAACGTGCCCTCCCGCTAAGCTTGGTCATTTCTAGCTATTGATTTAAAGTGAGAGGCCCGGACTCCCCCTTTCACGCGAGCACTTGGAGGGTTATCAGTGGCCTGATTTCCCTAGCGTTGTGTCTCAGGGAGTCGGGGGCCTGAGGAGGGGAGAGACATGGGGGACAGCTGGTTGGTGGGGCAGCCGGACCCACACATTGATTAAGTTCACTGTCCTATACGACTGTGCTTCACAGTGTCCCCAAATAGGTGCAGTAGTAACGTCAAAGATCGCTGGTCACAGATCACCATGACAATTACAATAATAATGGAAACTTTGAAATCTTGTGAGGATTACCCAAATCTGACACAGACGTGAAGTGAGTAAATGCTGTTGGAAAAATGGTGCTGATAGGCTTGCTCAACGCGGGGTGACCACAGACCTTCAGTGTGTAAAAAAGTGCAGTATCTGTGAAGTATAATAAAGCACAGCACAATAAAATGAGGTGTGACTACAAACTTTTCAAAGAGAGAAAGCTACCGAACTCATTTTATCAGGCTAATAGATCCCATTGTGAAACCAAATTTAGAAAAATGCAACTAACAAGAAGAGCATGATGTATCAGTCACATTTACAAACACAGACGTGAAAGTGGTAAAGTGCCAGGGACACATTAATATATAAATGGCCAACGGGTACATGAAAAGATGCTCAGCATTGCTAACCATCAGAGAAATGCAGATGGAAACCACGAGGTCTCAGCTCACAGGTGTGAGGAAGGCTGTGCTCAGAAAGGCAAGAGGTCAGTGTTGCTGAGGGCGAGGAGAGGACCTGTATGCACTGCTGGGGGGTGTAAATGGGCTCAGCTATAGTGGACAACAGGACAGAGAGTCCTCAGGAAACTGCTCCTGTGTGCCAGCAGTCCTATCTCTGGTGTGTGTCAGAGGGAAAAGAAATCACTGTCTTGAGGAGACACCTTCATTCCACGTTCACCACAGCACTGTTCACGGCAGCCAAGGGGTGGACACACCCAAGCGCCTGTCGATGGATGAATGGATACAAGAAACGTGGTGGTGGACATGCTGGCTGCCTCGCTGTGGCTGCGCCTCGCAGCACATTTACACTGTGATTACTTACAGCATATATGTAATGTGACACAGTGTATATGTTATATGTAAACTCATACAATGTTTGTGTAATTATATCTCAATAAAACTGGAAAAACACTACTTGTAATGTTATGTTAAAAGGTCTAAGGTTCCCAAAGAAATAGGTAAATTTTAAAGCAAAAGTTATTATTTGTTCATTGAAGTATAGTTGATACAGGTTATTACACTGGTTTCAAGTGTGCAGCACAGTGGTTCAGTGGTTGCCCACATTATTAAATCCTCACTCCCACTGGTGTGGTTACTGTCTGTCACCATAGGAACATATTACAGAAACACTGGCTATGTTCTCTGTGCTGTACTGCCATCCCCATGACCCACTTAGATTATGTTTGAGATTTTGTGTCCCTTTATCTCCCTTCCCATCCCCTCCACACCCACCCAGCCCAACCCCTCCCCTATAGGAACCACCAGTCACTTCTCCGTGTCTCTCTAACACTGGTTTAAGAAGTAGAAAACCTACAATAGACATGGAAGGAAATGGAAAATGCTGGCAAAGGATTATCTCAATAAAAGCACATGATTCTCTTCCCAAAAAAGTCTTAAAAGAGGGAGATAATCCTGGATTCTCCAGGTGGGTGCAGTTCAATCACAAGGGTTCTTATAAGGGAAAATAACATGATGACAGAAGCAGAGGCCAGAGAGAAAGGGTGGGAGACAGACACACAGACACACAGACGCACAGACACCTGGCTGCTCACGGGTCTGGGAGGAGCGCGCACTGCCCGGCTCTCCGTGTACCGCCGAACACCCAGAGGCTGCTGCTAGAAGTCTTAGGACTGACTTAGGACGACTGCTTACAAGTAGCTTAGTGCTGATTTTTAAATAAAAATTTTCTGCTGTTTTGTTCAGGTCAGAATCTAATGAGAAACCCAGATACCAGTAGAGGCGTGAGATCCACACAGGTCCCCAAAGCTGCATCTCAGACACATGAGCTTATTTAAAAATCAATTGTGTTATTTTTAAATTCACATTCATAAGAAGATGTGGCTAGAACAGGCTTCTCCAAACGTCCCGAGCCCCTATTACCCACTGGCCAGGTGAGGGTGAGGCCCTTCCAGTGGCCCCGGGGGACAGCAGAGTCCCAAGCATGGGACCGTCAGAGCCCTGTGGCGCTGTCTGCGTCTGGCATCCTCACTGGCAGGAGGTAATGCTGAGTCCCTCCCTGCCTCTCTCATGGGTCTGGGGGTGGGTGGGCCATAGGGTCCGGGGTCAACGGCTCAGGACACTCCCCGCCCCCTCCCTGGACAAGGGGAAGGTTTCAGAATCACTCTGCCTTCCAGGAACCCCGCACCAGCCTTGAGTGGCCCCAGTGGGCCCAGCTGGCCCGCATGGCTTAAGGAGGAAAGGGAGGGGGGCCACCCCGAGCTGCTGGGGAGCGGTGGGCCCCAGCTGCACAGACTCCCAGAGATGGTGGCTCAGTGGCTGAGAGACCCCAGATACCCTGGGTCCCCGCAGCACCAACCCTCCATACCACTGTCCACGCCTCTTTCTATCAGGGACATCCTCCCCGGACATCAGCGCCAACCTGTCCCTTCCTCAGGCTGCCACCATGTGCACTCAGGTCCGAATGGGTGGCAGTAATGTTGGTGCCATGCCCCGTGATAAGAGGTGCATCTGAGCTTACTGCCCTGTCTGTGGGGTAGAGGGCTCTTGGAGGTTCCACTTGGCCTCCGTGTTAGGTGACTCTTGAATCGCGGGCTAAGGACCCATGTGGGGGTGGCACCTGCTACAGGTACGTTGATCCCATCATGCACTAGGTCTGCAAGCCCAGGGGACATGTATAATCCAGCCTGGGCTCCGCCTGGTTTATCACCCGCCTCCCACATGCCCGCCTCCCACATGCCCGCTTCTAACCTGGGCCTCCAGGGAAGTCTTCACATACTTGGGTATCAGTGATGACTCAGGTGCTGTGCCCAATGGCCCTGGAAATGTCCAGTGCCCCTCTCCCTGGCCACAGCTGGCCGAGGCCCCTTGGAGAGGCTCAGGGAATCCTTGCCATGGGTACCTGCCCTAGTGTTGCAGGGCCTGTCCCCCTGGGGCAGAGGATGGGGGCTCTTTAACGGTGTGCCTGTTGGGCCAGCCTCTCGGGCCCCTGGCAGGAGAGCCCCTCCAGCTGCACGCACTCCAGAGCCCCCAGGGCGGTGGACACACTGCCAGCCCGGTTGCACTTCTCCCCTGCCAGCTCCCCTCCTCCCCGGTCCCTGGTAAACACCCTGCCTGGGAACCCCATCTCTACTCCTGCTCCTGGAGACAGCGGGGAGGGGCTCACCTCCAGGGTCTCCATGGGCCAGGGGCCCAGGCCTCTGTTCTGTCTTGGGGATGGGCTCCCTGAGCCAAGGATGGGAAGGCAGACACCGGGCAAGCTCACGGGAGCCCCAGACCCAGCCCGACCCTGGGCATGGGCGCTCCGGAGCACACATCTCCCCTCAGGGTCTGTCTCGTCTCCTGGCACAGAAGCCAGCAAGCCCCAGGGCAGGATGCCCACCTGCTGCTCATTAGCTAGGAAGCTGGGGTCGGGTGGAACTGCAGGTGTGCCCAGCTGTCTGGCCGGAGTGGGGGTGATGCCCCAGTGCCCACGGGCAGCCTCCAAGCCTTTTGCTCAGAGCTGGTGAAAGGTGTCCCGGGGGCAGGAGAAAGGCGGGCACTCCCAGGTGCCAGTCCTCACCGTGAAGTTCGGAACTCCTGTGTTTCTGTGGTTAATCACCTCCAGGTTTGCCTTCACTTTAGTCAAGAGCAGGACCAGAGACCCTGGGGAGAGGTTGACATCAGGTGCCTCAGGACGATGCATCAGTCCTACATGGAAAGACTTGGTGGGGTCTCTATCTGGCGAACGGCCAGCTCAGGCCGCAGAGACGGTATCAAGCCCTTCACGCTTCTGGGACTTGGGGGCCAAGGCTGAGTCAGGCCTCTGGATGGTTCAGCTGAGGGGCTTGTTGCAGGCTGACTGGGGTGAAGATCGCCGTGTGCTTGGGGAGGCTGGGGCGGGGGTGCGGTGCAGGGAAGCTAGCTCAGCTCTGGGGAGTGACTTTCCCCCACGCTAAGGAGGGACATGGGCAGCCCGGGCATGAGCCCAGAGGGGAGGCATTGGCACTGTCATCGGGGGCTGCCTTCTCTCTGACCACGCACAGTGGTCCACTCCTGCCGGCTGCCATGGTTACCCCTTTCTCACTTTTCCCAAAACTTCAGGCAATGCATGATGTCTTTGAAGGCAAAAATATGGCTTGCTGAAAATTTCCATCTTTGGAGACTGAGATCTGATTTTCTCCTAGGAAGGTTTTTGAAATCCAGGTGAACCTTTTCCAGGAAGGCAGAGAGAGTCCAGCCTCCAGGAAATGTGCCAAATTACATGCTCACTCTGGGGCGCAGGGGAGCTTCCCACACTGCACACAGTGATGTTTCCACACAAGAAGGTCATTGTTCAGAACCGCGTTGGGGAAGGGCAGCCTGTGGGCGATGCTGGGAGAGGGAGCAGGTACGAGACGTGTTCATGAAGCAGGGGAGTGTTCATGAAGAGAAGGTGTAGGTGAGAACCGTGCACCCATGCCCATGGAATCAGGGCAACAACTGACGACAATAGCCCCTACCCACAGATTGCTCAGAAATCAGATGCTGTAAACCTTTCCTAGGAAGGCAGCAGCCCCACTCAGGAAGCATGTGCACACAGCTCGCCGGCGCGGACCTCGGACCTCGGCAAGGCTTGGGGGCCACGCTGCTGGGGCCTCTAAGGGTGATGGCCGCAGTCACAGGCAAGCTCATGTCAGCTGAAGCTGAGTTTGTCTCCTCTGAGCACTCAGGTGTTTCAGGATATCATGGATTTTTAAAGATGAAATAATTGGCTACATTTTTGAAATTTCCAAAATCTTACATTAGAAAGGAAGTGGTCATTACCCAGCAAATGACAGTGATGGTGGTGGCGGCGAGGGTGATGGTGGGCCTGGGGCGGCTGCAAGGCCTCATCAAGCGGCCCTTGGTGACACAGGTGGCAGATCTGGAGGCCAGAGCCACCCCAGGCTGTAAAAGCAGCCACATGCGCATTACACTGTGAGTGGTCACGCACCCCCAGATGCCACACGTGAGCTCGGTGTCAGAGACCTGGTGGTGGTGCTGACCTCCCGGGGCGGGGGTAAGCTTTGAGCAGAGACCCAGGAGCAAGCAGGAGTCCTCAGGGCTGTGGGGTGGTGGGGGGCAGGCTGGCCCACTGAGCTGGGTGCTGCGGTTTTCTGCTTTATGTGGGGAGGCTGAGCCCAGGCACCCAAGCACAGGGCTTGGGTCAGGGCTGGGCTTCAGGAGGGCGGCTTGCTGGGTGGGCGGGTTGACCAGCCATGGACTGAACAGAGCCCACGAGCATCTTCAGGGAGGCTGCCTTGACAGTTGTGCATGTCTGCACGTGTGTGTGTTGTGTGTGCGCATTTCCTTGGCTTCATCCTGTCTTCTGAGGGGCCACCAGGGGCCAGAGGCCCCCCTCACCTGCCTGCTTGGCGCCTCCACATCCCTCTGGCCCGCTGTGGCCAATCCCACTCCTTCGGGGAACCACACCTGCTACCCAGGCATATTTTTCACATCCTCTCTTTGACTCTCTAACCTTTATTAGGATGGGGAAGAAAGATTTATTAGGTCTCCACTTCTATGTAGTCCTTTTTCTCAGAGATGCTTTCTTTATCCCTTTAGAAATAAAAACAGTATTCAAGGCCAGGCTTGATACATAATGAGCGTGTTTGGCATCACTGATTCTGGACTGTGGTTACGTCTTGACCAGAAGCGCTCTGATTTGTTGGACGTGGCTGAGGCAATGATAGCCAGGCTGCCTCCTCAGACCGCATCTCAGATAGAGAAGCCAAGGCAATGCCAGCCCACCCTGCTGACACATGCGTGCACCCTGCTAACACATGCGTGCACCCTGCTGACGCATGCACTCCCCTGACACACACGCACACCCACACACGCCCATGCCAGCGGCTTAGAGGTGTGCTCCCCCGGTGTGAGCCCCCTGCTCCCTCTGGGACTGAGCTCTCCCTGTGGCTCCCTCCATGGTCGTATCAGGAAGCCACCCACAGCTCACAAAATACAGAAGCATCAGAAACTCATACGCGTTCTTTGCTTCTGGCCCGTCCTTCAGCACTGGTTCCACCTGACCCTCGTCAATGACTCCAGCAGGCTCATTGCCCTTCCATGGGACGCTGGCTGCCGGTGGCTGGAAGCCTCAGGCTCCGAGGGCCCCACCATGGGGGTAGGAGGCTGCCACTGAAGACGGGCCTGTGTCCACTGCAGGCAGTGTCCTCATGGGACCACTGTCACTGCACGAGGAGGCCGATTCCAGCTGGGTGATCGGACCTACTTGGCCCCAGCCAGGGAAGAGGGGGAAGCAGGCTTGCCCGGTCCATGGGGGACAGCACATGTCCCCCATGTACCTGCAGCCAGGTGCTGGGACCCCAGGCCCACTCTGGCAGGTGTGGTGTGGAGAGGTCCACAGAAAGGAAGCTCCCTGGGAACTGGGCAGGCCAGGGGGCCAGCATTCTCTGGGCTGGGGGACAGAGGAAAGAGGTGGGAACATGGAATCAGGGGCATCTTACTGACCATGCAAACACCTTGGACCCCTTCTGTCACTTCCAAAATGGGGAGGACGCTGCTCCCTTCTGGCGGGAGGAATCGTAAGTGGAGTGTGTTTAGTTCTTTGAAAGGCAGTTGCCTAATACTTTTGCTTGTTCTCAATTGATCCAAATTTTTGCTACTCAAACAAAGGAATTTGCGAGTTGCTGAAGATAATCATGGCGGCTGACTTACTGATCACTCACTGTGTGCCAGGCACCAGTATCCGTGCATGACCTATTTTAATTTCACAGCCACCATGAAGTAGATATTCCTGATTCTTATCCCCGCAGGACCCAGCTCCACGAGGCCACAGCCCAGTGGGAAGCATCATGCCATCCCAGCCTCAGCTCACACGCTCGCCAGCCTGCCCATTCTGTAAGAGCCCCTTGGGTGCTGCGTCCAGCCTCTGAGCTGATTGCCCTGGATGCAACTACCCGCAGTCCATGCGCGCCTTCGTCAGCACTGCTTCCTCCCACGAGACTCAAGTCCACAGAGTCTCTGCCCCCTCGGCTCATCCCCTGCCCAGTTTCTCCTGCCAGGCTGCCTTAGTGCCTGGTATTGCTGGCTACCTCTGCCCATGGAGACCTCTCTTCCCCAGATAAGCGGGAGGCAGTCCATTCTCCTTTGTGTCAGAAGAGCACAGGTCCAGGGCACAGGTGTAAAGATGCTCAGTTTACTTTACGTAAAGGAAAACAATTGCCCTCTGCCCTGGTGAAATTATAGTCTAAGTTAGAGAGTCTCGGCGGGCGCTCAGTCCACACCACCACCTGCTCCACCATGTGTATGGATTATTGCCAACACTGGTTATGGCAGAGGTAGATAAATCCTTGGCCAGCTTTTCCCCTGTTCTACATTATTTCTAGAAAGAACCCTAAATGCTGATGTGGTTAAAGTCAAGGCTCCTGTGGCCGGGATGCTCACCTGGCCCTGGTTGGCGTGCTCATTGCACACCTGTGGGCAGTACGTTGTTATTGACTCTACATAAAGAGCTCTGCCCAATGCTCTGGGTGACACGGTGTCACGGCCGCATAGTTGCATGGCTGCACAGCTGCAGAGACTGGAGTAGTGGCAGCGCCGAGGACAGAGACTGAGATGGCTGTGGGGCGGAGAAGCCCAGAGGCAGAGACTGGCTTCGTGCATGAAGACTTGCCCTGAGGTGGATGGGATTCCAGTGACTGACTGCCACCATGGGAATAAAGGCGGGTATAAACCCTTTCACCCATTTTCACCAACGTTCCATTATAATTTTTTTTGGTCTCATTGAATCCATAGTGAGCTTGTCCAGGGCCGAAACCCACTGGCAGGACAGACGACCATTCACAATGAATGCAGAGCTGCTGAGCTCCCATGGTGGCCCCAGCATCTTTGGCTTTTGCAATTTTTTTGCCCATATTTTTGCACTTTTTCGTTTTTTTTCTTTGCTAATGGAATAATTTAAATAATCTGTACCCTTGACTTTCAGGAGAAACAAAGTAAAATACTTAGAAATAAAATACATTTCATTTGTCTGATTACTTGTTCAACTTACATAAAAATTCATCAACATAACATTAGCATAATCTTATATATGCATTTCCCCATCTCCTTTCCATTAGTGTATTGGAGGGTTGATCTGTTTTGTTTTCCCAGCTCCTTGGGGACAGCAAGTCCTTCCAAGCTTTGTAATAAGACGACCTTCTGCACAGAGGTGGCTGCGCAGAACGGACAATTGCCACCCAGGTGTGCTGATGTTCTCTTCCGCTGCTCAAGCCATTGTCGCAAAGCAGCGTTACGGACCAAGCATCTCGGCCGGGCTTCTCAGGAGCAGGCTGGTCCTGCAGCCAGGACGGCCATGTGGAGCCGAGTCCTGCCTTTACTGAGGTGTGGGGGGTATCACTGCCTCACAATAGCTATTCTGACTACCCTAAAGTAACTGAGTAACCTGCTTTATCCTCAAATAACTGCCTCTCAATTAAAAAGCCAGTTGTCCCTAAGGAAGAAGTGACGTAAGATCAGGGTCTGCCCTGGCCCACGGGCCAAGTTCATCCAGCAGAGTGTGAGGCCAGAGTGGCCCGAGGTGGCCCCCGCTCTGCTGGAGGGTGGAGGGGCCTGGGCGTGCTTCCTGGCCTGTTGTGGAGTCTGGCCCCCAGATCTTAGCCTCAGAGTGGTTACCTAGGAGGGGTGGGTAGGAGAGGGCTTACAGAAAGGCCAGCCAGCTGGGCTAGACATTGCTCCCCGAGCAGAGGTGCAGAGGGGTCAGGTGGACCAAGGAGAAAGGAGGCCTGGCTGGTGAGACAGTCCCGGCCGCAGGAGGAGGGCCTGCACAGGTGTGTGTGTGTGAGCCGCTCGGGGCTGACACTGACTGTGCCAAACAGCGTGTGCTGGGCAGGGCATACAGGGAGCTCGGGCGGCCGGCCCCTGAGCTGCACTCCTATAACCACCACAAAACCAGAACCATCGTGTCCACACGTGCTCAACATGATGGCAAAGCAGGGCCACCGTGCATGGTTCAGGCCCCTCCAGTAAGGGACAGAGAGCATAGTCAAGTTCATGAGCCAGGAGCACCCCAGCCCTCTGCTGGTGAGGGCGTGCGGTGGCTGGGGATCCCTCCAGGGGCCAGGGCCTGCCTGGAGCACGGCGCTTCCTCATCTGACGTGTCACTTAAGACAGAATGACTTAAATCAAGTGTTTCACGGGCAGAGATAAAAGTCCCTGTGTTTGCCTGTAACCATGAATTCATGATCTGATCAGCGTTTTGATGAGACACTGGCTTCAGGGGAACATTTTCACACAAGGCGAGTTTCACAAGCGGCATGTTTCCTGTGAAATCCATGCAGCCATGGAGGGCTGAGCAGGGCCGGCTCGCCGAGGGTGAGCCTCAGGCCGGCGTCTGTAAATAGGTCGATTAAACAAGAGTCACTTGGGTACCTACTCACCAGCTGCTGTTCGGCGGCCTCTCCTTCTTGGCAAATGGGGCCCAGAATGAGGTCTCTACAGCCCGCTACCCACGCTCGCACCCCTCTGTCCACAGTCCGGGCTGTGCAGAGGGTGGCTCCCTGTCACACGGAGAGGGAAATAGGGCGGCTAAGTCCACCCAGACGAGGAATCACCTGCTGTTTGGCATTCTTAGGAAGAGCGTACAGCTCTTTCATTATCTTTGTGCCTGCGAAGTGGCCTACCTGAGCGACCCCACAGCTGCGGAGTCCAGTGTACCCCGACTTGCCGCCTGCTGGCTGGCCCACAGGGCCCTGCCCTCTGCATGTTTGCTCAGCTCATGGTCACCACAGGGAGGGGCACGTTGTCCACACCTGCTCGGGGTGAGTGCAGACACCCTCCTTTGGGCAGATGAGGCTGCAGCGTGTTGGGACAGATGCCATCTGCACGCCGGGACGAGAGAGCAGGGCACTGCGAGCAGGGTGTGCAGTGGGACCACCAGAGGACAGTGTCTATGCAATGCCCCCGTCGGAGCTCCGCAACCACTGCCTGCCACCTGGGGGCTCGCCAGGTCTCGGGGGTCCTGAGGTTCTGCATTCCTTTCCTGGCTGCTGACCTGCCTGCACCACCTGAGGGGCAGTACCTTGATCCGTGCTGTCCCGTAAGGGAGCCGCTGCCTACCTAACACCACTTATATGCAAACACGTTCAGTCAAAGCCTGGGTCCTCCCGCCCTTGCCACAGAGCCACTCCTGCCTGGGGCCACCATGTGGGAGGTGCAGGGGCCTTTCCGTCCTGTGCCTCCTCATGGAGAGTGCTGTGTGGGTCGCAGGGCTTCCGTGTGAGGTGCGTGGGAGCCGCAGTCCTGGCGTTGCTGTGACTGCACTGCCGTGGTGGAATTCAATTATCATCAGGGCGTTTGAATGTAGTTTGATTAAGAGTCAGGCTGTGGAGGTATAGGAGAAAATTAAAACAGCTGTTAATTTAATTTGAGTCCATATTCTTAGAGAGCTGATTGTAAGTTGGGGATTCTAATTAATGTAATTTCTCGCATTTTCCCCACGAGTGACTGCAGTTTAGCAGCGACGGGGTGACAGCGTCCTCCTTGGCCAGTGCGGACTGACTCTGCGCCTCGGGTCTGGGTGCAAGGCTCATGCTGGCTGCCTGTGTGGCTCCAGCAGGTCCTCATCCAGGTCCTTGCCCAGATGCCTCCCTTCTCGCCACCCCTTGCTGCTGCCCGCCCCAAGCCCGGCCCTCCTGACCTGCCGCAAAGCCTTGTGGCCGTTACGTCTGCCTCCACCTTCTCTCTCTTCTCAAATCCTTCTCCCATAGCCGCTTCATTAAACTAACTAACCTTAAAAATACACATTTTCCTGTATATTTGTAAGGTGTGTGGCACTGACCCTGTCCTCTGGCAGTCCCGTGTACAGAATCCTGCCAAGGTGATAAGGAAGGAAACAGAAAAGTGAGTCGTATTAGATAGGAGAAAACCATCTTATTTGCAGACAATATGAATATCTAGAAAAACTCAGGAGGAAGTAGTGGAAATCTATTAAAGTCACACACACACACACACACACACGTGTTTGGAAAGTTGGCCAGATGTTTTAATGAACAGCATATCCCTATAATAGCAATAGCCACTTAGGAAATCTAATGGGACAGGGATTGGAATAACCGTCTGGTACTGAGGGAGGAGGGATGCAGCGTCTGTCTGCGGCTGGGACAAGGGCTCCCCTACCCTCTGCAGGACTCCGTGCAGAAGCGGGGCTTCATCATGTCCAGGTGGCGTGACTCACCTGCCTCAAATCCTCGTCTCAGGTCTGCTTTTGGGGCGACCCGACCTGACACGGATGGACTCCTAGAGCATTCAATCCTCCTCAGCATCTCGGGCACCATCCTCAACCCAAGGCCCGTCCTCGCCTGTCCTCATGTGACCCTCCTCGACCTCACAGGTGAGCTGTTAGATTGTCAAGGACGAGCCAGGGCCTGGTCACATGGCAGTGGACTGTGGGCCTGGACTGGAACCAGCGTCCGACTCAAACCCTGGGACTGCGACGTGGCAGTGACGTCAGACACACAGAGCCCTCCGAGCTGGGGACAGAGCCCCTGTTCCGTTTGCAACTCCAGCTAACAGGCCTTGGGGGTGCTAGGAGGGAGGAGATGTAGGTCTGGGGACAGCCCTGCGAATCCAGATGCTCCTCTGATTCTGGGGTTTTCCTTGGATAGGATGAAGTGAAGCCAGACCGATGGTCTCGCGTCTGGTAAGACCAGAACCATGCCGGTGACACGCGCTGCACACACTGGCCACACATGGAGGCCACTTCCGTGCCGCAGGTTTGGAAGAACTCAGGGTACTTGCTTCTGCTTTTCTGGTCTCCTCACTAGGGTCTGGAATTGGACCCCTCCCCACAGTGACGTGTGAGGATGAGACCAAGCTGCCGGGCTCTGGGCCCTGGGCGTCGTCCCTGCCCTGGGGAGGAGCTTCTTGGCAAAGGGGCTGGTACCCAGAGACACAGCCCTGTTCCAAATTGGAAACATGGAACACAACGCACGTGTTCCTGTGGGGATGCATTAATAACCAGTGCCGGGCCGTCAACAGGGCCTTGGTTTCCATGAAAACAACGTGGAGGACAGGCTGACCCTTGATCAATGAACTCGCCTGGGTCAGCTCTGAGTTCTGGCCCCTGGGATTGACTCCACACACCTGCTGGCAATTTCTGGGGAGTAATAAACATTTTGCATTTACATTTCAGGTGAACAGATCACACGGTGCTTACGTTAGAGAAGACCCTGTCAACAGAATGGCTCCAGCTCGTGACCCAGTGTCGGCCTGCCATGTGGCCCCAGATTCTTCCTTTCTGACATTTGCAGCAACAGCTAGAAAATTAAGGAATATGTGTAACTAATTGATTTGCATGGTCAAAGCTATTTTTGCTGTGGAGCTATTTTATCTTCCAAACCTGCCGGCGTCATTAGTAAATGCCCATTCACACGCCTCCGAATTCGCATGGTTCTGGTGCGTCCTGTGCTCGTGCGCTGGGTGTGCAGAAGGGCCCTGGCAGTGGAGACGCTGTGGCCTTGTGGCGGGGTTGGCCGGCGGGGCGCGTGCTTTTGCTCATGGTGGACTGTGGTTGCGGCCTGAGAGTCCTTGAATCACAGAATTAGCTAAATGATTCTTAAAGCTTGATTAATGCATTTTAATGACTTAGCATCTTTGTTTTGCAGCCGAGTACTACAGACCAGGGCTGAGAGATGGAGGAGACTCAGTGAAATGGAACAGATTCCAGCTGGGGGTGGACGGTCGCCACGGGGATGCCTCACCCAGAGATCAAGATGCCCATGACTACAGAGGCTGCCAGAAGAGGCCAGACTGCAAGCTGGTGAACGGGGAGAGCGGCTTTGCTGAATCAAAACACCAGGGACACCCTAAGGTCATGGAATTCTTACGAAATAAAATATCATCCTACTGAACATCCAGCATACGAGCTGCCTCTCGGCTATCTTTAGAGTATTTAGACTGGACTCTCCACGGTCCCCCCCACCTCGGATAACGGGCTGGCCATGCAGGGAGCGATGTGTCTGCTAGTAATCCACAGGCAGAGTCCCTGAAAGTATCCACAATGTACATTGTTCTAAATAGTGGCAAGAGCATGTTTTTAAAAATGGGCCAAGGCGATATTTTCAGTATTTTAAACTTCTTGGGATCGTTTTTAAAGTGCCTCCCCTTTGCCCTGCCCAGGTATGTAACCTTCTGCCCCGCCAGGGCGCAGGTTAGCCAGCTTCCCCAGGGAACACCTCAGGCAACCAGGTTTCCAGATTCTTTCCAAAGGGTTACCATGGCTGCACTTACAGGCATCGTCTTCTTTGTCTTTAAGAAAAAAAGGAGAAAATACAAACCACCTTTTTCGGGTGAAGGATTTAAAAAAAATTGACAGTAACTGCAGTAATTTTTATCAGAAATCATAAAAGTGCTGTTATATGTGAGCTGGTATGCAATCACACATCTAAAAAAGCCCACGTGAGCAAGGTAATAGAGTCAACTTCTATTTTCGCCGTCCCTGAGCCTGAACAGGGCCATCCCACGCCCAGCTGGTGGCATCTGTCTTGCGAGCTGGGGACCAGGCTCACCTCCCACCCAGGTGCCTGGCAGGGACCCACCTTCCAGCTGCACCTGCCCCCTACCGACTCCCACCACCTGGACAGGATAGGACAGCACATGGCCACTCCCTCTGGACACTGTCCTATCACCTGAATTTATTGTGTGAAATAATGGCTTTTGGGTCCATTTTGAAATGTCAAGGAATGAGTAAATCCTTGAATATTTATGGATGTGGGGACCTGCTTGCAGGATGTGTCTTAAAGAATAAACACGTAAAATGCAGGAGGCGGAGGGAAGCTTCCTGTGTTGCCTTAAGTAGGAAATCTGCAGGCAGTGGGCTGGGGTGGTGATGGGGGCTCCCCTGGACTTTCTCTGGGTGCTCTCTGGTGCTGATGGGCACCTGAGCTGGAGGGCGGCATTCCAATCTCTTTGAGTTCTTACCATCTCTTTCTCTGCCTTGATTTCTCTCTTCCTCAAATTGTTTTAAAGCATTTAGGAGGAAAACCTTATCTGAAGAGCTTGCTGACCTGGAGGCCCGCCTGGAGAGTGGACAGGGCCGCCCTGGTACAGATGACCTGAGACGCTGGCTGAGCGTGGAAAGCTGGGGGCATGCAACAACAGATGGCCTCAGATGGTTCAAATCCCTGGTGGGGAGGACGACCTGCTGTGGGAGAAACTAGTTCTCAGTATACACAGCATGCAGACCTTAGAGATGACGTGAGCATTTTGTCCTGAATAAAATGCTGAATGAAAAAGTTGTAAGAGACGGACCAGCAGTGCAAGCGTGTGGCAGCCCTCGGGCAGGAGGAAGGCAGTGAGAGCATCCTTCCCAGGGGACCCTGAGAGGGACGGCGTGCCGCACAGCGCAGCCGGCCGGTGGTCAGTGGGCTGAGGATGGGCCTTCCTCGTGCTGGGCACTGGGACGTGGGGGCGTGCAGCCTGTCAGTTTTTCCCGACTGATACAACACCTAACTGCGGCCGCTCTGTCTCAGCCCGCTGGGGCGTCGTAGGCCAGGGGGGTTAACAGCAGACATTGGCCTTCTCACATTTCTGGAGGCCGGCAAGTCCAAGATCAAGGTTCTGGCCGGTTCAGTTTCTGGTGAGCGCTCCCTCCCGGGCTCAGCTGCCTTCCTGCCGTGCACCGCGTGGCCTGCGCTGTGAATGCAGGGAGCATGGGTGACTTATGAGGACGCTGATCCTGTAAGATCAGGCCCCACCCTTATGGCCTCATTCACACTTAGAGGCCTCGCCTCCGGCACAGCCACGCTGGGGCTGGGGCTTCCACATGCAGGTTTTGGTGGGGCACAGACATTCAGTCCCTTTAACTGGAAATGTTCTGCAAAACCAAAAAGGTGCCTAGAGGTCCTTGAACTCAACCCCTCCTTCAATGGCTGAGACACGAGCTTGGCCAGTAGGCGCCTCGGTGAGAGCGTGAAGAGGGAACCCCACCCCTTGGGGGCAGTTCCGGGAGCCCACAGCACAGCCACTGCCTGCCCCCACCTGCGGCCTCCGCGCCCCTGCAGGGACCCCCGCCCCCACTCCCGCCCGTGCTCCTTTCCTGCTCACCCCCTTTCTCCTCGCCTTCCTGCCTTCATAACCATCCCATTTGTTCCCTTCCTGGCTACAGGGTTTATCCAGCCAGGGTTCTGCACCCAGTACGACACCTCCCGCCGGGTGGGTGCGGAGGCTGGAGGCCGGGGACAGCTCTGGGGAAGCCCCTGTCCTTGCTGGCTCTAAACACGTGTCCTCCTCCGTGACTGACAAGGCGGTCTCTCTGCACCCCACCTTTTTGACCTTTTTGTTTAGTCTCACTGAAAGCTCACCTTTTCCTCAATTCTACTGTCTTCTGTCTAAAAACAAAGGCCCTCCCCTTGGCTTGTGGGAAGTCACGCACTGTCCCGCGGCACCTGTGTCCACTCAGTGGGCCTGGCTCCTCCGCTGCTGGGGCCACCCCACAGAAGTGCAGACCGTGATGGGCTGGGGCTGAGGGCGGGGTGCCCAAGGGCTGCTGAGGGGCCAAGGGCTACGGGCGGGGGAGTGGGCTTGAGAGGCACTGTGCCGTCTGGGACCATGTGCGGTGGAGTGCGCACCTGCAGCCCCTCTGGCAGCAGGAGGTTTAGGGCCACAGTTGTCAAAGGGCCTCACGATTCAAATTCTTTCTCAGGGCGGGAAGAGATGCCCTCTGCAACAGCTGTGGCATTGGGGCCTTTCTGGGAAGCAGCCCCTGGAGAAGGGCAAGGGTGGGAGCCCTCGGGCACAGTGCAGGAAGAGGGAGGTGGTGGGCTGGGAATGACGCAACGACCCCACAAACAAGGTGGTCTGAATACCTGAGGGAAGGCCCGTGAGCAGCCAGTGCTGGGGGCCAGGCCCACCTGCAGGATCTGGAGGAGGGCCCGGCTCCCAGCGATGCTGAGGCCCCCTTCCTCCTCCCGCCAGGTGGAGCCACCCAGAGGTCCCGCGTCCAGGGAGCACCGCGCTGGTGGGAGAAGCAGCCCGCGGGTGGGGGTCTGAGCCCTGGAAGGAGCTGAGTTTCCCTCCAGGTACGTGCGGGCTCTACCGGCGCCTGCCTGCTGGCCCTCCAGCAGGATGAAGACCTTCTCCTTCTGGGGCACACCTGGGTCAGGGCAGGCTGAGATGAGGGGAGCGGGCAGCAGCCCTTCCCAGGGCCCAGCGCTGCCCCACCACCCAGCTTCTGAGAGACCTGAGAAGGGTGGGGATGGGGGGCTTGACTCAGCTCTGGCCTTGCCCAAGGGATCTTCCACCTCAGACAGTGGACAAGGGCCAGCAGGTAAGGTGCTGGTGTGTGTGCGGGCATGTACGTGTGAGCGCTTGCACCTTGGGCGCAGCAGGTGCAGCAGAGGGCAGCATGAGCCGGAACACGGCGACCACCCTTCTTTCCTCCAGGAGTCTAGACATCAGTATTTGGCCTGAACCTCCTACGGGGCCAACCCGCCCATTTCTCCTTTTCTCCTGGTCTTAGACCCCCACCAGACACCAGACAGCTGTCGGGTCAGGTTCAGGGGTTGCTGCTGACTTGGTGGCAGGTGCAGGCTGCTCTCTGCTCTGGAAGCAGGTTTTCTGGTCATGCTCATGCTGAGCTCACAGCTTCCCTTTGTGATGGATTTTTATTGACCTGAGTTTATGACTTGGGGGCCCACAAGAGCCCAGCTCATAGGGGTCAGTTCCAGGCCCCACGGTCAAACATTCCATCTCTGAGGGCGCAGTCATGTGCCAGGGGCAGTTCTGGAAATGCATTTAATCATCAGCTGCAGGCGGCAGTCTCAGGGGCGTTGTGCCCTCCCTCTAGGGCAGGCCATGAGCCCCACACTTCCTCCAGACCGCTAAGAGCCATGTAGCAACGTGTTTGCTTGCCCCTGGGGTCTTTATCAGGGAGTTAAAGCTGTAAGTTCCTAAACTCAGGGGACATGAACACTCATCCAGCCTCGGCCTCGCTGACCGAGCAGCCTCAGAGCTCAGTCCGGGGTGCCTGCTGGTGCAGCTCTGTTGGGGGTGGTCTTTTTTCTCCCTCCCAGGACGGCATGTCCACAGTCAGATTAAGCTGGGATTTGAACCCAGTTAGTGCCCCGGTGCTCAGGGGGGGTTGGCGCAGTCGTGGCCCTTCGTCCTCAGGAAGGGGAAGGCCGCACCCCTTGCAGGAGGTGCAGGGCCAGCCGCTGCATGTCACAGCCTCTTGGCTGCAATCTTTTCTGAAAACACCGCGAGCACGTCCAGTGCTGCCTTGGCTTGAGTTTGCGGGGAGATCGGTGCTCTTAGGAGTCGATCCTTCGTGGTATAGAAGCAGTGACAATAAGGTTTTTCTTATTTAGTTTATCCTTAAAAATAACTTTCTTTCCAGCTGGTCTTATTGGTCCATTTACTCACCAAGAGCAAACAGCAGCCTCAGGGTAGCTGCCCTCTCCCTGCAACAGCCCAGCTCGGGCGTGCATTTCAGCTCTGGCCACACTGAGCTTGGAATTCATCGTCTGCTCCCTTTGTCGGATGGCGGAGGTCTTGGACGATAGGGCAGGACTCAGCCATCCTGGGACCATGTCAGCTGACAAGGTACCTGGCCGGTGTGCCCGCGCAGGGGTCCACGAGTGCTTGCTGAAGTCCGCCTGGCCTGGAGCAGGGGCTGGAAGGGATCAGCCTTCTCCACTTTCAAGCAAAGCCCCTTCCCTCGCCCTCAGGTGCCTGGCATTGTTGCCCCCTGCAGTCTAAGCCGCTGAAGTGTGCCTGGGAATGCTCTGCCCCTCGGCCTCCTTTCAGAGAACAAGGCCTCTTGGAGGGGATTAAAGTTATGCCGGGAACACAAAGCGCTCGCTGGAAGATGTGGCTCGCCTTTAAATTAAGGGTGCCAGGTTGTGCTGTGACCTACATTGGGAAGGAGGGGCTTGGCCTCCGGGCTCTGCAGCTGGGAAAGTACCTGTGGTACAGGAATGGAGGTGTGCCCTCGACCTGTAGTCACCTCCCTGAGGTCACAGTGGGTGGCAGAGCCCTGGGCTTGGGCAGCCCTTGAACTTCCTGGGGGAGCCCGTAAGTCCGCTGTGTCCTCCAAAATGCTCTGGTTTCACAGTGCAGGGGGCCTGGGCGCTGGGGCTGCGGGGGCTGCCGACCACCAGCCCCAGGAGGAGGCGTTTCCAGAATGCACCCTTCATACGGGTTCAGAAGGAGCAGGCGGCCTCTTGCTTCTCTCAAAGTCAAGCAGCAGAATGCCCAGCGTTAGGCTGAGAGAGGGGAGGGAAGAGCGTCGTCTCTGTGCATCACATTTGGGGGACTGGCATCTGGGCCCCCGGGAATGTGTCTGCAAAGCAGTGCAAGCAGGCGCTTATGGTTTGGGAAGCCTGCAGCATCGGCGGGAGGGCGGGAGCTCATGCTCAGCAGGGCCGGATCATTTCCTGCAGCCGCACGTGATGGTCGCTACAGGGCAGGCCTGGAACCCTGCCCGACCAGCTCCTCTGCCCCTGGTGCTGCAGAGCCCAAGGCCCATGATGGAACACAGGTTGTACAGTGGAAACACCAGATCTATAGTTGCAATCAGTGCTCTTGGGTGAAAGAAAAGGCCAGAGTTTAGAGAAGCTGCCAGGCTTGCCCGGCCATTAGGCAAAGACTCATCTGTGCATTAAAGTGCAGAAGAGAACGTCCAGCATCCACACACCCATTTCCCTAGGTACTTAGGGAATGGCCACCACACCTCATGTGCCCGTCTAACCTGGGTCGACATCCCACAGGAAATAAGAAAGACAGACAAGGTCCCAGCTTGGCTGAGCTTCTAGGGAATTTTATCTTCTCTCTGGAGAAACAAACCAAAGTGATGACTCAGCTGCACAGGTGAAGCCCCCACGGTGGGGTGGCATTTGGAGAGGGGGCCTTTGGGAGGTGCTTAGGATGGGACGAGGTCAGGACGGGTGTCGTGCCCTGATGACAAGAGATACCAGAGGCGAACGCTGTCTGCCGCGTGAGCGCACAGGAGCGGCGGCCTGCGGGAGCAGGGGGAGAGGGCTCCGGAGCAGCCTGCTGGCGCCTCACCTCGGACCACCAGCCCCGGAGCTGCGAGAGATCAACGTCCACGTCCAAAGCCCCGCAGTCTGCGGTCGACGGTGTTTCATACGGCGGCCCAACTGGCTTCGACCAGCAGCAGCAAACAAGACAGACTGGGAAGGATTTCCATTACCCAGAGCAAAAACTAGCGGCTGGCTGGGCAAAGCCTTTGTTGATGTGGATGAATATGCATCTAAGTTTCAAATCAGATTCCAAAAAGCATCAAAGAGATAAACCCATTGCTTTTATTTAGTTAGCAAGCTGTTTTAGAAGCAATTTGCTTACATAAAAGCTCCAGTGTCTTTCACAGAATGGTCCCCAGTGCCTGCGGCCATTGATCCTGTCATGAAGGTCCCTGGGCTTCGTGTCAGGTCCCGTCTGACTCCATCCATCTTCAGATTCTATGCGTGTTTTCTTGCTTAATGGCTTCCCAGCGGAGTGATTTCTAAATGAGGAGAAAGGGGCTGAGTTCTGACACATCTTTGATCAAGTAATGTCTGGAGCTAACAGTGATGACCCACGTGAGTCTCCCGACACCGTGAGAAGATCTTGAGTCTACTTAGCAGGTCTGGACCCCAGGGGCTGGAAGGGGCATTGGTCCAATACCTGCCTTAGCCAAGGGGGAAGTGAGGCCTGGGGATTAAGGGGCTCCCCAAGGGACCCTGGCGGCGTTCTTCCTGCCTGGAGCTGCCTGGGGTGGGACACACGCTGAGCTCAGCCTCCCAGGGTGGGAGGCAGGGTGAAGGCTGCACCCCTCCCAGGAGGCACAGGGCTGGCTGTCGCATGTCAGCAGCCTCTTGGCTGCAGTCTTTTCTGAAAATCCCCGAGACCACGTCCAGAGGCCCGTCCCCATGACATCGGGCTGCCCCCAGGACTGCTCATGTGCAAACACTGGCCTTGGGGGTGAAACTGCCTCAGAGCTGCACGGGCAGTGGTGGGCCACAGGCGGGCAGTGGGGTCCTGGGTGGAGGGTGTGAAGGACTTGCTGTTGAGATCATTCTGAGAACTCAAATAAGACTTAATAAATTTTCCTGCATTTCAAGCTCAAAATAACGATCTCCGGCAGTGCTTCTCTTCTGAGTTTAGCACTAATGAGCTTGAAGCTGGGAACTTGAACGTGCCAGGTCTCTGCCCGCTGACATCTTCCCCTGAAGCAGATTCTGTCTGCAAGCGTATTGCTTAGAGGAGACTGTGCAGGAGGCAAAGTCCCAGGGCCGCCCTGTGTTCGTCTGTACCCCCATACCTGTGGGGGCCCCAGGGTTCCCTCCTCGCGGGGAGCATGCCTAACTCCTCCCTTCGAGTGGGGTGCTGGGCTGTAAACATGGCAGAATGTCTTTCCCTCATGTAGGGTGAAGGGAACTTGCAAGTATGATTTGGGTTCCTGAGCAGTGGCCTTTGAGTTAATCAAAAGAGAGGTCATTCTCTCTATAGCATCTTAACTATGCTGACAGACAGTGACTGCAATGGGGTGTGGGGGTGAGGACTTGATAATATGGGTGAATGTTGTAACCACAATGTTGTACATGTGAAACCTTCATAAGATTGTGTATCAATGATACCTTAATAAAAAATAAGAAAAGGGAGGTCATTCTAGTTAGTACTGACCTAACCAGGCAAACCCTTAAGCCTAACATTTTAGAGCTGGCCTTCCAAGCATTTGGCACCATGCTGTGAATTGCCCAGGAGGGGCCAAATGGCAAAAACCCAGGGGTAGCCTTTAGGGCCTGAGAGTGGTCCCGGCTGACAGCTAGCAAGAAAGTGCAGAATTCAGCCCCAGAGTTTCTAGGAACTGTATTGTGTCCAGAGCCTGAATCATCTTGGAGAATGTTGGGTCTTAGTTTGCAGCCCAGGCTGACACCTTGAGCTCAGCCTGGTGGGGTCCTGAGCAGGGGACCCCCATAACCCATGCCTGAACTCCTGGCCCATGCAAACTGTGTGGAGATAAACTTGCATACCTTGTTATTACTAAGGTTTTTGAAGTTTACTTTTTCCACTTAGCCTAATTCTCTGGAGATGCACCCAAGTTTTGTGCATAAGAGTCGTCTCCTTTCGTTGCCGGGCAGTGTTCTGTATGTGTCTGTGCCACAGTGCGTTTAACCACTCAGCCACTCAGTGACTTCTGGGCAGATTCCAGGTTTGACTCCACAAATAAAGTTGCTGTGAACACGCATGTACATGCCTTTCCATTTTCTCCAGGATAAATGTCCAAGATCGCAATTGCCAGGTCACACGGTAATTGAAGTTTAGTTTAAAAGAAGCTGTCTGTTTTCTGAGAGGCTCTACCGTTCCGCACTCCTACCAGCAGTGAGAGGGCTGAGGCTTCTGTGCGTCCCTGCCAGCATTTGCTGGTGCCACGATCTTTATTTCAGACACTATTGGTGATACTTGCATTGTGCTTTTAATTTGCATCTCCTTCCTCCTGAACATCTTTTCGCATGTTTATCTGCTACCACGTACCACATCCTCTTCAACAACATGATGCTTCATGTCTGTTGCCCACCCTTTAACTGGATTATTTGTTTTCCTTATTGTTGAGTTTTGAGAGCTCTTTGTGTATTTTGGATACTCAACATTTGTTGGATGTGTCATTTGCCAATATTTTCCCCCAGTCTTTTTCATCCTCTCGACAGTCTTCCTCAAAGCAAAACATTTTAATTTTGATGCAGTCAAATTTACCATTTTTTTTTCTTTCATGGATTGTAACTTTGATGTCAAGTCTAAGAATTCTGCCTAGACCTGGATCTTGAAGATGTTCTCTTATGTTTATTCTGGAAGTTTTGTAGTTTTGCATTTTACATTTAAGTCCATGATCCACTTCAGCTAAATGTTCAATCAGGTGTGAGACTTAAGTCAGATTCCTTTTTTTTTGCCTCTGGATGTCCATGGTTCAGCATCATTCATGAAAGGGCTGTCTTTCTGTCACTGAATTGCTTTGCACTTTTGACAAAAATCAGTTGGACGTATTTTTGTGGGTGTATTCTTGAGTTTTCCATTCCATGAATCATGCGTAGTCCCTCTCCGATTCCAGTCTTGACTGCTGTGCTTATATAGTAAGTCTTAAAGTGGATTGACTGATTCATCCTTATTTATCCTGTTTTTTTCATAATAGTTTTACCTACTTAAGTTCCTTTTATTTCCATAGACACTTTTGGATTAAGTTGTTTCTGTCTACACAAACATTTTATTGTGATTTTGATGGGAATTGTATTAAATTTGTATATCAGTTGGGAAGACTGACATATTCACTATGCTGAATGTTTCAATCCATGAACATGACATGTCTTCCCACTTATTTAGATCTACAGTGATTTTTTTCTTAAATGTTTTGTAATTTTCAGCATGCAAGTGTGTACATATTTTGACTGATTTACACCTAAGTATTTCACTTTTTTGAATGATTCTCAGTGGCATTGTGTTTTCAATTTCAGTGTCCATGTAGTCATTACTTGTGTATAGAAATACAATAGATTTTTGTATGTTTATCTTGTATCTTGAGGCCTTGCTGAATTCATTTGTAAGTTCTAAGCATTTGTGTGTGTGTGTGTGTGTGTGTGGATTTCTTGAGACTTTCTACATAGAAAACCATGCTATCTGCAAATAGTGATAAACTTTGTTTCTTACTTTCTTATCTGCATTTAAAAATTTTATTTTCTTCCTCCTCAACCCCTGACTTTTTGCCTAGTTGTTGTGACTAGAACCTCCAACACTGTTTTGAGTAAAATTGGTGAGAGGGGTCCCATTGCTTTTTTCCTGATCTTGGGAGGAATGCATCCAGTCTTTCTACATTGACTATGAGGTTACATATGTTTATTTTTATTCATGTTATTTGAGCAAATTCCCAATTATCCCAGCTTGCTGAGAGTCTTTATCATAGATTGGTGTTAGATTTGTCAAACTCTTTCTCTGCATAGACCAATACGATCATGATTATTTATCTTTGACTTACTGTTATGGGGGATTACAGCGACTGATTTCAAATGTTGAATCAGCCTTCCACAGTCGGAATAAATCTCATTTAGTCAGGATTTTTCATCCTTTTTATACATTGTTGATTTGTTTCATGAATATTTTAGTAATTTTTATATTTGACTTGATGATAGACACTGGTTTATTTGTTTTGTATTGCGTTTATCTGGCTTTTGTCTCAGGATAATAGTGTCACAGAATGAACCGGAAAGTGTTCCAGCCTCTGCTCTTTGCTGGGGGAGATTGCGTGGAATTCATCTCAGTTCTTCCTTAAACATTTGCTATGATTCTCTGGTGAAACGATCTGAACCTGGAAGTTTTCTGTTTGATTTTTGGAAGTCTTTAAAGTTGCAAATTCAATTTCCTTAATAGTTATAGGGTTAGTCAAATAATCCATCTCATATCAGATGAGTTGTGGTAGTTTATGCTTTTTAAGGAATTGGTCCATTTCATCTAATTTGTCAAGTTTTCTCTGTGAAGTGATTCGTAGTTCCCTCCTCATGGCTCCTGAATGACTGCAGGGTTTGTGGTGATGTCTCTTGTGTCATTTCTGATATTGTTGATTTGCATCTTTTTTTTTCTTTGTTAGTCTTGTTAATGGTTGAACAACTTTATTGTTAATTTCAAAACACTGGCTCTTTGTTTCATTCATTTTTTCTAGGTTTTGGTTTTTTATGTCATTAATTTTTGCTCTTACCTTCACTATTTTCTTCCTTCTGTTTGCTTTTAGTTTATTTTGCTTCTAGGTTCTTGAGGTAGGAGCTTAGATAATTGATTTCAGACTTTCTTCTTTTAAATTTTATATCTTTATTCCTATAAATTTCCCTTTCACAGCAGCTTTACTTGTGTGTCACAAATTTTAAAGTGTTGTATTTTCATTTTCATTCAGTCAAATATATTTTCTTTATATTATTGAGATTTCCTCTTGGATTTACAATGATTAAGAAGTGTGTTTTTTAGTTATCAGGAGTTTGGAGATTTTCCTGTTATCTTTCTATTGATTTATAGTTTGATTCCAGGTAGTAAGAGTCCACACTCTATATGATTTGTTTTTAAAAATATGTTGAGGTTAGTTTTGTGGCCCAGGATATTCACTATCTTCTTATATGTTCTACAGTAGAACGTATTCTGCTGTGGCCAAGTGGGTTGTTCTGTGAAGGTTGATAAATTCTATTGTTTATTGGTACTGTTGATTTCTTCTATGTCCTTGATTTTCTATCAGCTGTTGTATCAATTATTGAGAGAGGGATGTTAAAGTCTCCACCTATAACCATGGATTTGTCTATTTCTTCTTTTAAGTATATATAAACCCCTATGATTATAGAATGTGTCTGTCTTTTTACCTGGTAATTTTCTTTGCTCCAAAGTCTACTCTAATATCAATACAGTTGGGTCATGTTTTTTTTTGCATCTCTCATATTTATTGATCAAATGGTTGTTAACAACAATAAAATTCTGTATAGGGGAGTCAATGCTCAACGCACAATCATTAATCCACCCCAAGCCTAATTCTCGTCAGTCTCCAATCTTCTGAAGCATAACGAACAAGTTCTTACATGGTGAACAGTACAAGGGCAGTCATCAACAGAAACTTTTGGTTTTGATCACGCATTATGAACTATAAACAATCAGGTCAAATATGAATATTCGTTTGATTTTTATACTTGATTTATATGTGGATCCCACATTTCTTCCTTTATTATTATTATTATTATTATTATTTTTAATAAAATGCTGAAGTGGTAGGTAGATACAGGACAAAGGTAGAAAACATAGTTTAGTGTTGTAAGAGAGCAAATGTAGATGATCAGGTCTGTGCCTGTAGACTATGTGTTAATCCAAGCTAGACAAGGGCAATAAAACATCCACGGATGCAGAAGATTTCTCTCAGAACAGGGGGGGTGAGGTTCTAAGCCTCACCTCTGTTGATCCCCAATTTCTCACCTGATGACCCCCCTACAACTGTGCCTGTCTTAGGTTGTTCCTCCCTTGAGGAATCTTACCCGTCTCTGGCTAACCAGTCATCTTCCGGGGCCATACAGGGAAATGTGAAGTTGGTAAGTGAGAGAGAAGCCTTATTGTTTGAAAAGGTTAGCTTTTTACTTCTTTGCATATTTATGCCCTGTGGCTTCTATGCCCAGCATTTGTCTTGAGGCATCTTTACCACTTGGAGGAATTATGATACTTGGTAAATTCTATATGAGGCACGAATTCTATTTAAGGGTTGTAATTAGGAAGGAAGAAGAAAAGCTATAGAAGTAGCAGACGGAAGAAAACCTGGGAAGATTGATTATTTCTTTAATATATCTTCTTGTAGAGTAACTTAAGCATGTATAGGTTTTAAACAACTAATTAAATTGCACACACATTAACATAATAGGAATACAGTTACATAACCAAAGCAGATCTATAATTACCAGCCATCTCCAGTGAAGCCAAGAAAACCAGTTAGGCACCCTAGGCATTTGTGAAAATTTATCTATGATATCATGGATATTGTCCAACTGTACTTGAACAGTCTGAGAGAAATCAGACAAATTAAAACAACCCATTCCTGGGAACTGTTCACATCCCATATGTTCTTTTAACAGTAGATAGTCTGTAGTTGTAAGATTTTGGAGCGCTACAATTTGCACTTCTCCTAATTCTTGGTTGAGTTCCGACAGTATAGATCCAGTCAAATTTGTTGTTTTACTGTATGCACAGGCCAGCTTAGATATCTCCTTCCTCATTCCCATGGCAAGTCCATGAGCTGGTGGGATGAATGCAGCTACAACTGCAGCATCGCCTGGATCTTTGTTGAGGTTTTTTGATGATCATCTTCTGGTATGACTCTTCCAGAGAGTGCTGCTGTTGGAAGTTCTTCTTCATATCGTATCTTAGTTCATTTTTGGGGTAGCCCAATTAGGCTTTGACCCTCTGTATAAACACAAACAGACCCTTTGCCCACACTTTGATCTGCCCTTTATACCATTGTGTAGAACTCATTGGAGGTCACCACACAGGAACTGCTTTTTTTTTTTTTTTAAGAGAAAGGAATATTATCAGAAAAATGTACCTCCATAGCCGATCATCTGAACCCTTTAAGTGATCAAAATTAAGGATATTTAAAGCATGCATTAATCGTTGATTTACAGATAGTTTTATCCTATCAGGGAGTAATCTCCCTTTTCTTTCTTTCTTTTTTTTTTTGTTATCATTAATCTACACTTACATGAAGAATATTATGTTTACTAGGCTCTCCCCTATACCAGGTCCCCCCTATAAACCCCTTTACAGTCACTGTCCATCAGCATAGCAAAATGTTGTAGAATCACTACTTGTCTTCTCTGTGTTGTCCAGCCCTCCCCTTTCTCCCACCCCCCCATGTATGCTAATCTTAATACCCCCCTTCTTCTCCCCCCCCCTTATCCCTCCCTACCCACCCATCCTCCCCAGTCCCTTTCCCTTTGGTACCTGTTAGTCCAATCTTGGGTTTTGTGAATCTGCTGCTGTTTTGTTCCTTCAGTTTTTCTTTGTTCTTATACTCTACATATGAGTGAAATTATTTGGTATTTGTCTTCCTCTGCTTAGCTTATTTCACTGAGCATAATACCCTCCAGCTCCATCCATGTTGCTGCAAATGGTAGGATTTGCCCTTTTCTTATGGCTGAGTAGTATTCCATTGTGTATATGTACCACATCTTCTTTATCCATTCATCTACCGATGGACATTTAGGTTGCTTCCAATTCTTGGCTATTGTAAATAGTGCTGCAATAAACATAGGGGTGCATCTGTCTTTCTCAAACTTGATTGCTGCGTTCTTAGGGTAAATTCCTAGGAGTGGAATTCCTGGGTCAAATGGTAAGTCTGTTTCGAGCATTTTGATGAACCTCCACACTGCTTTCCACAATGGTTGAACTAACTTACATTCCCACCAGCAGTGTAGGAGGGTTCCCCTTTCTCCACAGCCTCGCCAACATTTGTTGTTGTTTGTCTTTTGGATGGCAGGCATCCTTACTGGTGTGAGGTGATACCTCATTGTAGTTTTAATTTGCATTTCTCTGATAATTAGCTATGTGGAGCATCTTTTCATGTGTCTGTTGGCCATCTGTATTTATTTTTTGGAGAACTGTCTGTTCAGTTCCTCTGCCCATTTTTTAATTGGGTTATTTGTTTTTTGTTTGTTGAGGCGTGTGAGCTCTTTATATATTCTGGACGTCAAGCCTTTATCGGATGTGTCATTTTCAAATATATTCTCCCATACTGTAGGGATCCTTTTTGTTCTATTGATGGTGTCTTTTGCTGTACAGAAGCTTTTCAGCTTAATATAGTCCCACTTGTTCATTTTTGCTGTTGTTTTCCTTGCCTGGGGAGATATGTTCAAAAAGAGGTCACTCATGTTTATGTCTAAGAGGTTTTCGCCTATGTTTTTTTCCCAAGAGTTTAATGGTTTCATGACTTACATTCAGGTCTTTGATCCATTTTGAGTTTACTTTTGTATATGGGGTTAGACAATGGTCCAGTTTCATTCTCTTACATGTAGTTGTCCAGTTTTGCCAGCACCATCTGTTGAAGAGACTGTCATTTCGCCATTGTATGTCCATGGCTCCTTTATCAAAATATTAATTGACCATATATGTCTGGGTTAATATCTGGATTCTCTAGTCTGTTCCATTGGTCTGTGGCTCTGTTCTTGTGCCAGTACCAAATTGTCTTAATTACTATGGCTTTATAGTAGAGCTTGAAGTTGGGGAGTGAGATCCCCCCTACTTTATTCTTCTTTCTCAGGATTGCTTTGGCTATTCAGGGTCTTTGGTGTTTCCATATGAATTTTTGAATTATTTGTTCCAGTTCATTGAAGAATGTTGCTGGTAGTTTCATAGGGATTGCATCAAATCTGTACATTGCTTTCGGCAGGATAGCCATTTTGATGATATTAATTCTTCCTAGCCATGAGCATGGGATGAGTTTCCATTTGTTAGTGTCCCCTTTAATTTCTCTTAAGAGTGACTTGTAGTTTTCAGCCTATAAGTCTTTCACTTCTTTGGTTAGGTTTATTCCTAGGTATTTTATTCTTTTTGATGCAATTGTGAATGGAGTTGTTTTCCTGATTTCTCTTTCTGTTGGTTCATTGTTAGTGTATAGGAAAGCCACAGATTTCTGTGTGTTAATTTTGTATCCTGCAACGTTGCTGTATTCCAATATCAGTTCTAGTAGTTTTGGGGTGGAGTCTTTAGGGTTTTTTATGTACAATATCATGTCATCTGCAAATAGTGACAGTTCAACTTCTTCTTTACCAATCTGGATTCCTTGTATTTCTTTGTTTTGTCTGATTGCCATGGCTAGGACCTCCAGTACTATGTTGAATAACAGTGGGGAGAGTGGGCATCCCTGTCTAGCTCCCGATCTCAGAGGAAAAGCTTTCAGCTTCTCGCTGTTCAGTATAATGTTGGCTGTGGGTTTATCATAAATGGCCTTTATTATGTTGAGGTACTTGCCCTCTATTCCCATTTTGCTGAGAGTTTTTATCATGAATGGATGTTGAATTTTGTCAAATGATTTTTCATCATCTATGGAGATGATCACTTGGTTTTTGTCTTTCTTTTTGTTGATGTGGTGGATGATGTTGATGGATTTTCGAATGTTCAGTTGGGTCATGTTTTTTAACCCACTTTGCTTTTAACTAGCGCATTTAGGCCATTTTAGTTTAATGTTGTTAAAGATCCCTTAGGCCTTACAGCTGCCCTTTTATTGTTTTCAGTTTGTTCTTTCAGTTTTTCATTTCTGTTCTCTTTTCCTTGCCTTCCTCTGGGTTCTTTGACCTTTTTCTGTTTTAGAATTGCATTTTAACTAATCCATTTTTAAGAGCACCGCTTTGTGTAGGTGATGCAAGTCCTGCTTCTCCCCGAGGCCCCCTTTGGATGGTCCTGGCAGGGGGGTGGGGCCCGCTGTCGTGGTCCCGTGGTGGTGGGGGTCTAGCCCCCTCCTTAGGCTTCTGCCAATGTGAGTCCACAGGTTTTTCTGTGATGTCTGACTGGAGTGCAGTGGTTATTGTATACCATTTGTCTCTTTGGTTAGGCTGATGGTTTTCTGGTTCTTTGTCAAGAGAGATCTGTCTGTTGCTGGTTTTGTCTGTCTGTCTGTTTCTGCATCCGCTGGTGTTTGTGGCTGGCCAGTTCCTTCAGATGCAAGTCTGATGTATGAGGCAAAAGGGAACCCCAGGGGCCTCACTGTTGGGTCATTCCTCCAGGCCTGAGGTCCCCATCTGGTCCTCCTTCTCCTCTCCACCTTGTAGAACCTTCTTATGTTGGTTTCATGTACAGTATCCAGGGTTTTTGGTGTGCTTAGTGGGAGTGGGGGACACTGTATACTCAACCTCCCTGGAAGTCCCACTTTGAGTTGTTTAAGTTGCTGAGATTGTGGTACTTTCATACCCAGCAATAGGAAACAGATATCTTATGTATATTTTTTTCTGAAATATTTTAGTAAGTTATTTTGATTTCATTTGGAACTGGAAAGTAGGCAAAAATGGCAGTATTATGTCTTTTTGGAAAAATGGTAGTTTCTACAAAAGATTTTGTTATCTACATAAAAAAGAACAATAACATGCTGAAATTTAGTAGTTAGTATTACTTTCAAGAAAGAACACACTCAACTGGGCACTAAAAGTAATCTACAGCCACTTGCTTTTAAAGAATAAACCCAAGTGAAGAACATATTTCTCCAAATGCAATACCAGTGGAATCATAGTGCTGGAGACTGGGGAGGGGCGGCGCGGTGCGGACACACAAGGAGCGCACACCGTTCACGGCCACGGCCAGGGCTTGTCAGCCAAGGGCAACGTGGCAGAGTAGAAAACTGGGGCCGAGGAGGTCTCCTGGGAGGGGAGGGCTGAGGGGAAAGCTGAAAAAGAACCACCTCGCTCATGTAGGTACAGAGGACATGGGATCTGAAGTTGAATTCCTGCCCAGAACATAATAAATCGTGGTACACCATCCAAACAGAGTGGAGTCTTTCCCAGTGGTCTGTGCCTCTGAGTCCATGATGAAAGAAAGCCACACTTTCATTCTGGAGGCTCATGTTGTTCTGCTGAGAAGTACCACCAGCCATTAAGCATGGAAATTGCAAAGCCATCCATTAATGTGATGTGGGATGTCACGTATCTTATTATAACCAATGAGGCTAGAGTAGTGGGGGTTGGGCGCTCAGGTCACTGGTGGAAAGTAAAATCAGTTACGATTTGAGGCTCACCTAGAGAAGGCTGAAATTTCCACATTCACTGGTTTCCCCATAGCTGAGACCTCAAAACTTCACCCTCAGCACCTCCGGATCAGTTATATCCTCAACAAGCTTTCTTGCAGCCTGCAAGCTGACCAGGCCATGCTTGGGCACGTGGGGCCTGGGGTGGGTGTTGGAGAGACTATGAGGGCCTCCCTTTCCCAAAGTTCACCTTCAGAATAAGGACAGCAGCCCGTGGCCAGCAGGGAAGGGGGCCTGGAGAGGCGTGCACAGGGCCCTGGGGTTTCAGGTGATGAGAACACAGGGATGCAGAGCAGGAGGCCTCGTGAGGCTGGAGGCAGGGTGGGAGGGGCGCGGTCACAAGGCGAGGGAGGCCGGGCTGCCGGAATCTGGGAGGGGCAGCAGGGGCACTCCCAGAGCTTAGGGGCAGTATGGCCATCACCTTGGTTTCAGACTTCTGGCCTCCAAAACCTGAGAATAAACTGATTTTAAGCCACCCAGCATGTGATGATTTGCTGTGGCCCCCACAGAACACTGACATGCATGCCTGGGGCGCGGCTCCCCGGGTCGTCCGCTCTGCCCTGGCCGCCTCCCTGGAGAGCAGAGGGCCGCGTGCGCAGCTGGGTGATGCCCACCCATTTGTGGCTCACTTGGCTGCTTGCTTGTTTTGCGCACTCAGCCTGACCAGCAGGCTGCTGGGTGCATAGGGAGGAGGGCAGGCAGGAGGAATCATGGGACATTTGGGACAGGCCGCCCTGAGCTTCGCTCCAAGCACGTCAGTGCCAGGCTAGCCTCGTCTTGTGTTGGCCCTGCCGTCCGCCTGCAGCGCCGCCGGGCTGTGCACGGGCAACAGCAGGGCCGCTCACTGCGAAGACTCTTGCCTCCCCGTGTTCCTTTCTATCAAAGGGATTCCGGAGGCCTTTTCACCTCCAGGGAAGAAAGCCCCTCGGGGGCAGCAGTGGGGCTGGACTGCGGGGCCTCGTCAGGAAGCTGGGCCGGACCCTGTGTCTGCGATTACAAGCCCCTTTGTGCCGCATCAAGCCATCGTCCTCTGACGGTCAGAGAAAATAGATTCAACAAAATCTCGACATACAGTGCCATTTCATGAAGGCACCCTTAAAATGTTAGATGGGGAGACTTCTAATTCAGGAGGCATGGGGTGTCCCCGGCTCAGAGCCCTGCATAGCTTTGGTGGGAAACTGGCCCACCTCAAGCTCTCTTTGAATTTGGCTCCACAAAACTCACTGATTTAAGGTAGGGCATTCCTGTGGGTGTGAAGTCCACACTCCTTCTAAAAGCCCTTCGTCATTCCCGATATTCTGTGACTGGAGCGCCACCTCCCTCCCTGCTCACTGGCCGTCCTCGCAGCATTCTCTCAGGCTAGATCCCGTCCAGATCGAGGCCCTTCTCGCCTCCCTCTCCCCGCTTTAGCGGCTCTGGGTGTTTCACCCAAGCTCATGGCCCTCAGCTTTGCTTGGCCCTGCTCCTCAGCTGCTTCTGGGCTTCCTTTCTTCCTCTGCCCCAGGGACTTTGCATGTGCCATTCACTTTACTCAGAAAGGCTCCTGTCCTCCCACATCTGGCCAATTCCCTTGACCCCCAGAGGGTGTCTCAGGCATCACTGCCAACACCCTGGGACCCTTCCCCACTGATGGGGCGCCTCTCTGAGCCTCACATTCTGGTTCTGTCTCTCCTCCTCACCCCTTCGGCCTCCTTGGCCTCCCAGCGAGCTGTCCTGCATGCAGCATGGCCCTAACACATGGTAAACCCGCAGATGTGGTTCACTGAAAGGACTGGGGGTGCTCATAGGCTGGTGTCTTGTATTCATGACTGACACATATATATGTGTCAAATACAGGAATATGTTGTGGTTTTCTCCTTCTGCCACAAAAATTACACATTATTTTGATAACATAATCAAGAGCAAAACATAGTATGAGTTTCAGGGTCACTTTAAAGAAAATTACATATTAAAAAAAAAGGAAGTGATTTTTCATAAGCAGCAGCAACCATTAGGGAGAAAGCAGTTTTCAGAAGAGCCTGGAAAGTAATTGAGCAGCAAATTACACCTTCCAGATGGCGCACATATTTAGTGCATTCAGAACACGAGGAACAGCCCCCTGGAAAGGGAGATGTTTGCAGGGGAAAACTACAAAAGTTACAGAAACATGCTTATCCCTGTAAATGCAGACGGGGGCTCAGAGCAAGCATGCAGGTGTCTCTGTTCTGAGAAATGTTTGAAGTTTGGACATGAAGCATCTCCAGGCTGCTTCCTCTGTCTGCCCAGGCCAGATATTCAGGGGCAAATCTGTCTTTTAAAACGATGCCTTCTTTTTCTGTCACATAAGCTAATTCTGAGAAATGTCGCTCTGTCTAACCTAGAGCTGTCTTCTCCTGGGCTCAGAAGGGGGTTCCCACAAAGCCCCGGGGAGGGAGCCGGGTGTTCAGAACCAGGAGATGGGAGCCTGCTGACCTAAGCTGGGGGACTGCCTCGGTTTCCTCACTTGTAACACAGGGACAGGGTGGCACTGCTGACCTGGGTTTGTGTGAAGACTGAGAGAGAAAGGACACCAGCCCTAGGGACCCTTGGCCTGTGCCCCTCCACTAGGGACCCCCGGCCTGTGCCCTGCGCTGGAGACCACGTGATCCTCCTGCCACCTCCCCTGCCCCATCGGTCCCCCACCTACTGGCAAGGGCCATAGGAACAGGGCATAGAGCACCTTGGAAGTTAAAGGGTCCCTCAGGAGGAAGCAAATGGACCTTTGCTTGTAACTGCATCCCTGGCAGGTGCTGGATGCCTCCACAACCTTCTGGAATGTCTCCAGCTTGGTGGTTGGATTGATAGCATAGCGTAGGTGCAGTAGGGGCGCTGAGGTCTCGGCAAGCACAGCGACGTGTCCTCTGCTCTACGGCAAACGGCGCGTCCCTTCCGACTTATGTGCATAGTTAAGTGGGGCTTAAATCCATCCTTGCTACTAAAAGTCAAAACGGTGCTTTGCATCTGCTAATCACTCTAACATTTTCAAGTTTTCCAGAAAGGCTTGAACTCTGCTGTTCTCTGTTGTCTAAAGGGACACTGGCCATCTGGAAGAGTGAGCCTGGGACTGCAGGGGTCCACCTGTGGCTGCAGCCCTTGCGTCACAGAGTCCAGGGTGATTGCTCTCAGGGCTCCTGTGTGGCCACGCTGGGTGGTTTTACTGGTTGTGTGTTGGGCCCAGGCCTGAGGTAGGTGAGGGAGGGCCCGGCTCCAGGGGTCCCAGTACGGTGGTCCTTGGGTGTCCGCCACGTTGTCATCCTCCTCTGCCTATCACCGTCCTGCATGAGGCTGACAGCTGCCTGCCAGGGCGGTCACACACTTCAGAGAGCGTGCAGTCTGAGTGCCCACGCGTCTGGAATCGTGCGCCGATGGGCCTCATGCTTGAGCATCCATTTCTACGGCCTGGGGCCTCTGCTCGTAAGGCAGGAGCGGAGGGAGTCACGGTTTATGGTTATATAAGGGAGACACTAAAAAATTACAGAACTTGAAGGATACAAATTGACTTTTAAGAAAATGTTTTAAAACTAAAAGAAAAAGTGAAACAATTTTCTTTGCTTGGAAGGAAAAAGACCTACAAATAAACAGGGAAAAAGCTCAAGTAGAATAATAACCTAGATCCCTTGGGAAGGTTTTGAGGCTTGATAATATTTTATGCTACCTTTTATTTAAAAACAATCAGTTTTAATGTTAGAGTAAATGTTTGAGGTGCAAACCATCCTGCTCAGGATAAACACAACCTGAAATTGGCACCTTTGTTTTGTTTAAACCCCGGGGGCCCGGCCAAGCAGGGGCTCCATTTGCAGGATTTCCATCAGAGCAGCTGCTCTGTGGCCTCAGGTGGGCAGGAAATGCGTGCCCGGGAGAAGACAGGACTCACTTCGTGTGCAGGGACTGCGTCAGGCTCTGCGCTTATTAGCGCTGTTCTCTCTCGCTCCCTCCCACTCTCCAGGGTGCTTGCGGCCCTTAGTTCATTCACTCCTCCGTTCATTCAAGAGCTCCTACACACAGTCTCAGCAGGAACACCACCCAGTCCTCCTCAGGGCTGGCAGGGCAGTGAGGGCTGGTTTTGCCCTTTGCTCACACGCTTCCTCTAAGACCCCTGCTCACTGACGGTGGCAGCAGGCCCCCCAGGAACAGGCCCACAACCCCGTGCATGCGTGCTGGCCACAGAGACGGTGACTCGGCCACTGACCTAAACCTGAAGACAAGCTGTGTGGAGGGCGGAGCTTTGCCGCGGCTGCTGGCCGCCTGTGTGGCCTCCGTTTCCAGGGTCGGCACTGCCCAGCTTCATGGCAGAGTTATTCAGTGGCTCCCACCATCTGTGGAAGCAGGATAAACGTGATGGGGCAACAGGAACTACGAAGAGCAACAGAAAAGCAGAACAGAAGAGACTGTCGCCTTTTCCTCTGCTTGAAGCCATGTGAAGAAACACAGTGCGGGAAGGAGCCCAGGAGGGCCTGACAAGTTGGCCGCAGTCACTCGCCTGCTGTGGAGCCCATTCCTCCAGCCCCGCACCCAGGGCAGGCCTGCTCCGCGAGGGCCTTCGGGCGTCAGTGCGTGACAGGCATCGGTGCCTGGCTTCAGCGAGGGACACAGGCACCTGCAGGACCCCGGAGCCCTCAGGGACACCCAGAGGTGAGAAGGCCGGACGTTGTCCTGGAGCTGACCAGCCCCCAGGAGCAGGTGAGGGGGTGAGGCGTGGTCCGTGGGCCTGTCTTCGTGTTCACAGGATGGCAGATGAGTTGGGCGCCTGGCCTCAGCTCTCCGGGAGGAGGGGCAGTGATGTCCGGTGGGTGCAGGGGAGGGAGGCCAGGCTGTGGCCAGCTTGGCGCTGCCCCTGGTGAGGGCAGGGCAGCCAGTCTCCCACCTCGCCTGTGCCACTGTGGGCACAGGCACCGCCTCGTCCTCCCCGCCCAGTGCACAGAGTCATCCCTGGGAGATGTGTGGTTAGCCTTTCACAGGTCCCAGGGCCTCCTGGAATCCAGGCCAAAGGGTCACCGAACACCTCTGGGCTGTAGGCGGTCCGCGCACCCTCACGTGACTCGGCCCCGGGGGCAGTAGGTCTCACCCCCCACTGAGGCGGAAATGCCTGTGCTGCCTCCTACAGGCTGAACTGGGACTTGACACTCCATTGGTCAGAGACATTTCAGTCTGCACCACTGTCCACCCGGCATGCGCCTCCGCTTGTCTGAGCCCCGGTACAGGTGGGCATGAGGTTTGCCCGGCGGGCTGAGGCCAAGCCCCCGGTCAGTGCCCAGAGGCTCTTCCCATCGCTGAGGCCCTTGCTATTCCGCCCCCATTGACCGACTCGCAGATGGCATCTCACGGCTCCCTCTGTTCAAGGGCTTGGGACGAGCCCCTCCGTCCCTGCAGGGCTGTCGTCGGTCATTGTTCAGGCCCACTCCTGCCGTGACACAGTCCCTCTTTCACGGATCGTCATTTCCATCCTGGAATAGCATTCCTGAGAGACGTTTCTTGGAGCCTGGGAGGCTTCTGACTCTGCTGCACTTGGAGACGGTGAATGGAAACAGGATGTGACAAGCCCCAGGCTACCTGGGGTGGATCCCTGGCTCTGGGGGTCACCTCTCTTTCTCGAGACGCCAGCCACGAGAGCCACGGACACTTTCTCCTCATTTGAAATCACCGTGTGGAGGTGGCTTGGACTTCCCGTGCATCCTGTGGGCCGAGTTTCGTGGTCAGCATGAGCTCGTTTTTCAGAGAGAGGGGCCACATCCGGATACAATAGCGGCTGTGCTCTGGTAAACGGGCAGCTCGTATGCCAGGGGGAGGCCTTTCAGCGGAGGGAGGAGGCCGTCTGAACCTGAGACGTGGCCAGGATGGGCTGTCCTTCCCCAGAGTGGGTGCCCACGCTGCTGCCGTGCCCCTTACATAGGGCCATCAGTTCTAATTGTGAGAAACAGCTAAGTCCCCTCCCCGGGCCTGTGGGCTGATTTTTGGGGGACACTGCCTGCTTCCAGGATGCTCCCAGGCCAAGCCCTGTGCTGGGCTATCCTGGGGTCAGGTCACCACAAAGCTGCTTTTAGAGAGAGGCTTTTCAAAGTCCTTTGTCAAGATTTGGAACTGAAAAAGCAAGAAATTAGAGCTCACATAATAATCAGGAAACAACAAGAAACTGTGGGTCTTGTTTTCAAAGTTGGAATTTAACATAGGCTCAGTTTGAATGGTGTCGCGTGAGAAACGGCCTTAAATGGATCCGAGGCAGGGGGGTGACTGAGACGGGTGCTTGCACTTCGAAAGCAATCCGCTTATTGGAGAACTGAGGACAGACGTGTCTGTCATCTGCTCCCTCCAGGACACTGCCCATTGATAGAGGCGTGCTTACTGTCACTTCCTGAGGAATAAAGACATTAAAGATGTTTGATATTTAAAATTATGTTTATGTTGTCTGTGGAAGTGTGATAAGTACCCCCTGACAGGGAACCTGCCTTCTGCTCGGTACCAATTCAGAGCCTGGTCCGGAAAGAGCTCCTGATGTTCAGGATGTCACCTGGGAGATGGTCCCGGCCTCTGGCTCAGCCCGGTGACTGGGAGGGTGCCCCTGTCCCTTGTTGTCAGGGGTCCCGGTCCCTGGGGTTCAGGGTTGGTGGTCCCTGCCCTCCACTGCCAGCTGGCTGCTTAATTATGGATCTAATTTGGTAACAGGCCAGTGCAAAGTGATGTCAGCACACCTAGGGGCTCAGCAAGAGGTTCTGGGCTCTAGGGGAGGGGAGGTGCTGGGCAGCTCCAGCATTTATATGCAGATTTGCTCATGCAAATGAGGGAGGAGAGATGCAGGGACCTTGAAGTCTTAAGTGCTCAAAATGCAAATGCCTATAAACAAGGACGGGGAAGGAGCGTCAGCTTTATTTTTAGCAGGAGCCAAGGATGCAGCATTTCTTCTGTGATCCTGTCAGGGTAAAATTGGCCCGTGAGGCCGCGGAGATCAGAGAGATCTGGGCAGCCGTGGGCAGGGGGCACAGGCACGAAGGCAGCCCACCCATGCCGCTCATCCATCCATTCCTGCGGGCACCGGCTGAGTGTCTCTCCTGTGCACGTCCCTCTGCAAACAGCGAAGAACATTTAGGTGATGCATCCAGGGATCTCGGGCAGTCCCCAGGGAGTGGTCAGGCAAAGCAGGGAACTGACCAGCTGACGCGGCCTGGTGTGAGCATGAGGAGGGAGCCTGGAGCTCCCCATTCACCTCAGCTAACTAAGGGCTCAGAGAACACAGTGTCAGCCCCATACATCTGGCACCACCCCTCCCCTGCTCTGTGCACCCCCACCCCACCCCCCTGCGTTCACCCCAGTTTATCAGAAGCATCTCCTCTTGGAGGGAGAGGACCCGGTCTTTCTATGGTCAGCTGGTCCCGTATCCTCAGGTCTGGGGTGCGCTGGCCAGAGCGGGAGTTTCTGGGGGCTTTGTGATTCTGCAGGAGGGAGCAGAGAGCATGGGGGTCACCGAGGGTCTTGGGAGGGTGGTGGGACCAGCAGGTCAGGAGCCACGTGGCTCCTGGGGAGCAGTGAAGTTGCCGGGCAGGTGCTGAGGAGGACCCCCTGCACAGCCTGGCGAGACGCCTGCCAGTGTGGCTGGTAGGGGTGACTGCAGGCTGGAGGGATGGACCTGCCCTCCCAGGCCCACGTCCCGGGTGTGCCTGCTCCTCACCTGGGAGGGGGGTCCCCACAGGGCCTCCTGCCCGAGGGCGGGGTGAGATGGCTGGAGGCGGCCTGGAGCCCAGAGCAGGCTGGCTGATCACTGTGGCCGGTGCTGTCTGTGGGGCACGCACTCACTGGGGCTCCATTGCTGAGGGTCGCCTGAGACTCTGACGTGGGCACGCAGATGGTGGCAGGTTGGCGTGGCGCTCAGTGCCCTGGGGCCTGGCCAGGTCAAGGAAGAGCTGGCAGGCTGTGGGCTCAGAGCTCACCTGAGGGGAGGCCCCGGCAGGAAGGGGAGCTGGGGGCCTGGAACCCCCCACCCTGGCTCTGGCACAGGCGCCCTGGGAGGGGAAGTAGGGCCCAGAGGCCACGCTGGAGAAGGGAGCTGTCTTCTCCTTCTCACGCTCTGACTAGCCGCTCCCGTGTAATTTATTGATTTTTTCCCTGAATTAATCCTTGCATAAAGCAATATCTAAATACCAATCCTAAATTTGCAATGACAACTAATAAAGCTAATTAAGGGTAATCAGGAAGCCCTTTATTAAGCACAAAGACATTATGGGTAACTTCTAAGAGAAGGAAATAACAAAAGTCAACATGGCTAGTGGACAAAACTCAATGTGACAAATCAACAGGGACTCACTTAAAAGTGGAATATTTTACACTTGTGAGGCAAATTAATCTCAGCGTCAATAGAGAAACAATTACCCAAAGGCAGGTGGTCAAGTGTTTCTGCAGGACGCATGAGAAAACAGATCTGTGGAGAAGCTCCCTCCGCCCAGTGGCCGGGGTTCCTGGGATGGGCGGCCTGCTCAGAGACCCCCCAAGGGGAGGGGCTGAAATTACCCAATTATTGCAAAATATGTCATAAACTTGGGGCCCCTATTCATCTTAGCTGGTCTTCCTGGTCTTAACAAATGGGAAATTAAAACCCCCTCTGATTTTTCATGTAAATGGCAGATAATTAACATTCACTTAGAAACCTCAAATATGTTCAGTGTTCTTTGTGGCATAATGTCAAGTGGCAACGATTGGAGATTCGGGCTAGCGGGCACACAGCGGTGTGATTCTGCTGATTTTTAGTTTGTTGTTACCTAACCTTATATTAATTTTCTGAATATAAATGCAAGTATACACAAACCCAGTTTTTGAAAAGCGGAGAAAAGGAAAAGACCCAAAAGACTCAGAAATGAACCCAATATGTTGCATAACATTTAGTGAGAACCCGGCAGCGGAAGGGCTCATGCGCACACTGCGTCTGATGGACCAGAGGAGGCACCTGAACTGTCCGCAGGCACGGTAATGGGGCCTCACCCCCACAGGGAGCAGCGGCCCAGAGGGTTCTAGAAGGTCACAGTGCCCCACTCCCGGATCAGCCCAGCAGGTGCGCCAGGCCCACGACCCTCACCACGGCATTTCCAAACACGATTCCATCCTTCCCGACCATCAGACAGGCACAGTACACACAGTCCTGGATTTTGCTGTGCGACGGAGGTGCCAGTGCCTGGATGCCCTCTGGAAGCTCATCCTCTCTCTAATTTCTCTTTTTCCTGATTTTTAAAGGGCTTTAGAAGCAGGAAAGCACGACCTGAACTGAGGAAATCGTTCTGACTCGAACAGATTATTACCAGCCTGTGTGAGTGCTCGAGGCATGTGGCGATGCCAGTTCTGGAGCTCTGGGTGCTGAGGGGACAGGAACACCCAAGGAGCCTTCTGAAAACATGTGTGCGTCGGTGTGTGCACACACAGACACCCAGCACACACACAAACACACATACACCACACATACATACGTATGTATGTGCCTACGCATACGCTTACAGATGTATGGGCAGATATACTTACATATATTCTGTACCTCTCACTTATGAGTATAAACTTACAAAAGCCAAACACGAGATAAAGAAGCAAAATTCAGAAGCAAAAGCCATTGTGTGGTTCAAACTTGCTGCCCTATTCAACCCTAAACCAGGTTCCTACCCTTCATACCATGTTAAAAAGAACCTAAACCCAAACTGTGGTTCAGGTGGCAAATTGTAAAGCTGGCCTGTCGACAGGCAGGGAGGGTCAGGCTGGGATTCCCGGCCTCTGGGGCCTATGGGTGCGTGTACGGCGACCCTGAGCCCCGGCACCTTGCTCGCGGTGGCAGCTGCCTCCCGGTCCTGCAGGACGACACACTGGCCACAGGAACGCGGCAGCGCTGGGCAGGGCCTGGGTGCATCAGTGCCACTGCAGAGATGGCACCTGGCCTCCCCGGACTCGCCTGTGGGGTGGCAGACAGCGGCCGGTCACACGGGAGGCCTTGGGCCCTCAGCAGGGAGGAGTGGCTTTGGAGACACACAGAGGGTGCAGCCAGGGTGGACCCGGGGTCTTGGAAGGCTTCCCGGAGGAGGCAGCACATGTAGGATGGGGCCTGCAGTGGGACGAGCAGGAGGTGGGGGTGGCCTGCTGGGGGGAGGAAAGGAGAGGCTGGGGCGCGAATGCTGGGGTCGGAGATGAGCTCTGCGGTGGCGAGCAGGGTGGCCACTAGTGACAGCGTGGGCGTGAGCAGGTGGCCAGTCCCAGGGAATTCACTCTGAGCAGCACACGGGTGGAGGCTGGGGGGTCCTACAGGTGGGCTCTGGCCTGGACAAGCTACTTCCCTGAGGCCCCGGCGAGGAGTCCCGTCCTGCCCGAGGCCCCTCTGCGCAGGTGACTCCAGGACCCCTTGAGAGGTAACAGCCACCCGGGTGGACAAGGACAGGGGTGCCGCTGGCCTGCGGGGAGGGCTGGGTATGCCCTGGGTGGGCAGGCCCGGGTGGGGATGATGGAGGCCCCCAGCCCAGGGGTAGGTGTAGACAGGAGGGGAGGGGCCGGGGAGCCAGCTTCCCCAGGGGAGCCGCCCTTGGGCAGCTCTGTGAGACCCCAAGGCCGTGGGGGCCCAAGCTGGCTCAGGTGAGGTGGGGAGCATCTCAGCCCCTCGGGAGTGGGGAGGCTGCCTTCCAGAAGGTCTCCATGTCAGCTGCTGTGGACGTACAGTAATATAAAGTCACATGAATTCTCACATGATAAAACAATGACTTAAATCAATTTAAAGAGGCAAACGTCTCAGGTGGACCAGGTGCAGGAAGGGCCTGGGAGACAAAGGGCCGGGCAGAGAACCCCCACCCCAGAACCTGCGGCGGGTGCTGCCCACTGGGGAAGAGGGTTTCAGACGGGTGTGCACACTGGTCTCCGGGTCCCAGCCACGCCCGTGCCAGAGCAAAATGCTTTTAGGGGATGGTCTGCCGGCCAATCGGGGAGCCTTGTTTTTGGTTATTCAGTGACCACTGAATGCTTGATGGGCTGAGAACTATGTCCTGTAACGTAGGGGCGTCTGGCAGGCAGAGGGGTGGGATGCAAGACGGTCACGTCAGAAAGCTGAAAGCTCCCATCAGGAGGGGCTTATGGGGAAATGGCATCCTTCTGCCCGTGCCCTCTGCCTCGGCAAAGCCCCACTACGCACAGCCAGGGGCCTGTTGCACGACCATTCTTGGCTTCGGGCCCTAAGGTTCTGGTGCGAACGCAGACCCCACTGCCAGGGCTCTGGTCCCCCAGCCACACGGGGATTCAATCTCTCCTCCTCTGAAACTTCGGTCCTGATTTTCTCTGCAAAGGTTGAAGTGCTGCCATAATTTATAAGCTGGAAAGAAAAGGTGCATTTTGTTGATTTCAGGAGTGTGCTGAATCTTTCTAAGCTCATGAATAATGAATGGCCTTTGATTTTTTTTTTCTGAACAAACTTATAAGTGGAGTTGTTGTGACTGTAACTAAATAGAGCATGAAAAGCACAGCTTGTAAAGAGACAGATGGCTGGTCTGAGGAGGGAGGGACGATCCTGGCTCTCCTGTGAGTGCGGTGAGGCCGGGGGGAGCTCCTCACTGTGGCCAAGGGAAGCCCCACGAAGCGCCTTTGACCTCCAGAGCTGGGAAGCCCCCTCCCAGGGTGGCTCTGCCACATGCCCTTATCTGGACACCAGGGAGGGTGGGGAACCGCAGTGCACACCCAGCTTACCCACAGGGTGAATGGCTATACGTACTCTAGGGCTCTGTTCAATTTGGGATTTTAAAAATGACTTCTCTGTTTCAACTTACAAAAATAAATGCATCTTCTATATCTCATGTATCTCCCCCAAGAGCAAAATGCTGTTCTTCAAGCATACCTCATTCATCCCAGTGACGCCGGCTTGGGGAGGGCAGGACAGGTGTGGCTGTCCCCTCCCAGTTTCCTGAGTGTCGCTTTGCTCGGGCTCAGGGTAGGGGAAGGCTGTGCCAGTGGGGGGGGGCTGGCCCAGAGCACTGGTTCTGTTCAGGACCCTGCTGCCCTTCCTCCTCCCCAGCCTGGCTCCTGCCCTCCGACCAGAGGTACGTGTGTGTGTGGGACTGACCAGCACCAAAGGCTGGGCTCGTGAGCAGCCCAGGAACGCTGCCCTGGCCCGGGGCTCCCCACAGCATTCCCAGTCCTCAAAGAAAGCGTGACCTCTGTGCTTGATCCCCACAGCGATCCTGGGAGTTGGGGGAGCAGGGATAGTTCTCCCAAGAGGAATAGAGCCCCTTGTCTGGGGAGTCATGCATTTGCCCACCAGCGCACAAGGTCAGCGCTGTGACAGGTCAGGGGGTAGCCCTGGGCAGGCCTCGGGCTCTCAGTGGACTGGACACTGGGAAGGGGAGGCCAGGACCCAGCATGCCGGATTGGCTTGGTCTCCACGAGCTCGGCAGGACCCGGCCGACCTGAGGCTCCATTTACTCAGCCGGCCTCGCCAAAGGAAATTGTGCAGAGCCTCCTCCCGTGCTGCTCCGAATGCCCCTTATGCGGGTGTGTCCACCACAGAGCTGTCAGCATGCTTTGAAGGCATTACAAGCAGCCCAAGTGTCCAACCCTAGAGGATCAATCACATGAATCATTACAGATCAATACATGGGATCTTTTGTAGGCACAAAGATGATGCCGGTGTATTTCTCCACCTAATGGAGAGATAGGCTCTGTATGGGGGCACGACTGCAGAGGCCTGGCTCCGGGGTTAGTGCTTCTGCTTCCTCGTGCCCTCCTCTGCCACCTGACCTTGCTGTGTCCTTGAGTGAGTGAGCTCACGTCCCAGCTGTTGACCTCGCGTGTGGCCATGTGCTTCAACCAGTGGAGTGTGAGCAGATGTGGTGCGAGGCGAGCCAGCTGCCCAGTTAGTCTGGGGCCGGATCGGAACCAGCAGAGCTGCCCGCAGGGCCTGTCTGGTCAGCTAAGCAGGGGAGGCCAGCAGAGCCTTGAGCAAGAGTGGACGCCACGGACACTTTGAGGTTGTTCATCACACAGCATTACTGTAGTGATAGCTGTGGATACAGGGACTTACAGAACAGTGTGCGTCCTATGATCCTGTATTTGTAGGAAAAGCTGCTGTTTATGCGTATGAACGAGTCCCTCTTTATTTACACCTGTATGTAATTCAGGAATGTCAAACAATTAGTGTTTCTCTTTTTTGTGGTAGGATTAGGAAGCATTTCTATTTGCTTTTTAATGCTCCCCTACATTTACAAAAATACAATTTGAACACAGATTCCTTTTAAAGAACACATTCTTTGGTGAGAAATCTACTGTTTTAGTATGCAAATGTCTCTGCAATTAAAATATTAAAATTTAAAACCTTCTTCAGGGCTGAACTTTATGGAATAGTCTCTAGGTAAGGTAGAGACTCTGTATATTTTATTTCTCTATGCCATTAAACAAAAAAGTGTCCAATTAATGTTTATTGCATTGAATCAAAGGCTATTCATGTATTGCCACCTAGATCCTACTCCCCAAATGTAATTTTAAAGAATTATTCAGTTGATTGATTTGTATGTAAAATTTACGTATCCTATAGGTCCTTTGCAATTCGAAAATGGCACAACGGGCCAACACTGACTCCCCGAAATGCAGGAACAGGAGTATTTCGTCTGCTCAGGGGCAGTGATGGCTCCACCCCCTTTGTTTCCTCTCCCTGACTTTCGATCTACAGCCGGACAGCTGGACAGCCGGGCTCCAGACACTTGTCTCGTGGGAGCGGGACCTCAGGGGTCCTGGTGGTGATGGCGTCGTTCTGGCACAGTTGCCTCCTGTGCCCTGTGCTGTGGGCTGGAGGTGTGGGCCCAGGCCGAAGCCGCAGGGTGCTCTCAGCCAGGTCTGCGTGAGCCGTCCGTGGGCCGGGCCACAGCGCAGGCCCAAGGTTTCTGTTCTCTTGGATTTAATGCACCAAACTTAATTCCCATTTGTCTTGCCAATGGGTTCCAGCCCCGGGCAAGTTCACTATAGATTCAATGTGACCAAAGAAATGACAGGAGAATGTTCTCGGGGTGAAAGGGTTATACCCAACTTTATTCCCATGGCTGCAGGTCAATCACTATAATCCTGTCCACTCAGAGTGAGTCTGCATTCAGCAAGCCTGTCTGCCTCTGGGCCTCTGTCCTCGGTGCTGCCACCACTCCAGCCTCTGCTCTGCTCTCCTGCAGCTGTGCCACCGTGCAGCCCAGGGCCCTGGGCAGGGCTCTCTATATAGAGTCAATAACGACGCATTGCCCACACGTGTGCAGTGAGCTAGCCAACCAGGGCCAGGTGAGAATCCTGGCCACAGGAACTTTCATTTTACCCACACTATTATTCATCAGTGGTGGTGGGAAGTCCAAGTTCTGTGTATGTTTCAGTTATTCTGTGAAAATTCCATGTTTTTGTTATAGGATTTGGAGAGCACATTTTTCCTCCATAAGGACAGCATTTCTTGCAATTTATGGTTTAGTCTCTGTCAGCATCTAAGCCTTTGTAGCCTAGTAAAGAGGTATAGACCTCTTGAGTAAATCTGTAAAAATAGGCAGACTGACCCCATCCAGGGCTGGAAGTAGATTTCGATGTTCTTCGCAGCAAGTGCAGGCAGCCTGCGTTCCCATGAGCAGCTGGCTCATAGCGTCCTGGTGGGCCATCTCCAGGGGCCTCCGGAGCTCCGAGGGCTGTGGCTGCCAGCTCTCCAGGCAGTGTCCTTTCTGTTTGGACTCTTTTATAAGCTTTCTTTGACAGCCAATGCTTCAGCCCATTCTGATTTGATCTGAGGGGCTCCTGCACAGTTGTGTGGGGCTGGGAAGCAGGTCTGGCTTTGGGGAAATGTCTGTCTGTTTGCACAGGCTTAACATATAGACAGACCTTCTCTCCCTGCTGCCCCTGGGGACACCAAGATGCTGACAGAAAGCAGAATGCAAGCTTCCAGAAAACAGATATTCCAAACACTGCAGCTTTGTTACCTAGCCACGCTACCTAACTCCCGATAGCTGAGTAAATTGATCTCGCGGGTACGTGCTGAGGCCTGTGTTCCCTTGTTCTTTAAGATGCAGGGGCATTATTTTTTCTCTGAAAGGCGTCCAGCACAGGTCCAGTCTGGGGCCAACAGCTATGCTTTTCGCCCTGGGATTTCAGGCCCAGGCTCCCTGGCTGCCTTTCGTCCCACGCGTGCTCTGGACTCTGGAAGCAGCCCCTGATCACAGGGTCTCAGGTAGGTGATCATCTGATTGATCACACAGGCGGTGACTTCGTCCAGAATTATTAATAGACCTACTGGAAATCAGTTGCCTCACGGTTTGGGGCCATTTGGACAAAGGATCAGAGATGTCAGACTCCTGTGCCAACACCGAGTTCAGCCTCCTCCCGGTCAGTCAGTAGGACGGCGCTGTGTGTTCAGGGTCAGGCGACGGAGGCCAGGCGGGGCCCCACCTAGGCCCACCTTCTTTCACCACAGCTGGCTGCGGCTTGAGTCGGCTGTTCTCCTTGCTGGGCAGAAATGCCGGAGGCCGTGGGGACATCCCGAGCCCTGGGGCTGCTGGCCTGAGGGTCCAGCGTGCTGCTCACATTGACCAGATTAACCAGAGAATTACATCTGGGCTCCGCAGCCGAACTCCAAATGGACGGTAAAAAATCCTCAGCGTTTGTGTGCAGTGGTCCCAAAGCAGGGGGCACCCAGTACGTGCAGGAGGGGAGCAGGCTGGGAGAGCAGAAGGAGGCATCTGCTTTCTCTCCCTCCTGGGACATCCAGGCACAGAACTCACCCCAAGGAGCTTGCTCTCCAGCTGAACAATTTTCTTTCACATGAGCTTAGCAAATTTAAGGCTCCACAATTTCAAGTTTAATTATTTCATCCTAGGTGTATTTAGGTTTTAATATATTTTTGTTTAGCTACTTAAATCTTCATATAGGCAGAAAATTACAAGTGCAAGCAATTACCCTGGAATTGATGGAGTGTGCATCCACTTGCATAACCTTTTCTAATTTTAAGAAAAAGTAAAGCTTTGCTACGATTAAAAGCACACAGGCTTTTGATAGGTACAGAGGAGTGTTATATTACACACAACAAAAAAATGCCAGCAGGAGGAGGTTTCAATTTCTTTTTGACTATAGGTTTTGAAAACAAGTCTTAAGCAAATTTCCAGAAAGGGGAAGCAGGTGGTTACTGCTGCCGACTGTAGGTCAGGACGTTGTCACTAATCCTGGGCAGTTTTGGGAGCATCGTCTGGACAGAGGTATGGCTGCTTGCTTTGGGCAGCATTTCACAGTGGCCTTGTTTCTTTTACGGCCGGGGGCTCATCCGCTGGGGTGAACAGGGCATGCGTGGTTCAGTCTGCGTTTGTGAGGAAGACCAGGTGCCTGCTCTTCTTACTCCAGGCACTGCTGCACCCGCGCCGAGGGCCTGGGGCGCTGGGACCTGGGAGGCCAGGGTGGGCTGTCTGAACTGCGTGGGCAGAAGCATGCCTGTCCCAGCGGAAGGAACCCCCTGCAGCTGGGAGTCAGCTGGGAGACAGTGTGCCTGAAGTGAGGCGTATTTTCCCCTAGAATGAGGCCTCCACACAGTCCTCGCTGCTGGGGACTGAGCCCCACCCCCAGAAAGGACAGGCGGTCCCAGCCGCTGAGGTCCTGCCGTCTGCTGTCCCTCCTGTGTCCCTTCTGGTTCCCAGCCCCCTGGCCTCTCCACTGCCCAGCATGGAAGTACCAAGACCATGCTGGTCACAGAAGGTGTGGCTGCTGGAAAACACACGTCTGGATGGAACCTCTCTCTCTGGCCTTTGCTCTGAATCGTCCCTTGGGCTCCCGCCTTGCACAGGGTGAGCGTCGAGTTCTCGGTCTGGTCCGTGACACGCAAGTGCCGATTCTTGACCATTCCCTCTGCCAGCCCCCTGTCTTATGGTGGATGATGTGTTTGAATAAGATTCTGGAGTCTCCTTTTCTAGAAGTTATGCAAGCAGATGGCCCACCAGAGCTCTATTTTAGAAACTTTATGAGATAAACACTCCATGAAATGTATTGTATACATCACATGCATGGAAACTGTTCACATGAGTTGATTAAGTACGTTGAGTCGTAGGGCTTTCCCATGCCCACGGGGGCACTCAGCAGGGGCCCCCCGAAGCACCTGCCCTCTCCCGTCACCCCGTCTGCGTGTTGCCGGCCCCACTCCCAGGCACCCCGGAGCGCCCGGCGTGGATTTGGGCTGCGTCTGCTGGAGGGGAGACTCTCAGCACTGCCCGCTCCGACCCGCCTGGGGCGATGCCCTGAGTGGGCAGAGGAAGGAAGGGGCAGAGCCGCCTCACGGCCACGAGAAGCTCTGCTGTGCTGCCGGTGACCTCAAAGGGGGCCTGCGTCCAAGGAGCACGTGGCCTTGTGCGCAGGCAGCACGTTCGCTTCAAGGGAAATGGCAGGTGTTGAAAAGTAAAATAACTTTCAATGCTGACTTAATTTTAAATATTAGTATTTACTAGAATGCTAGTATCTGTTTAACAGTAAGATAACGTACCATTGGCAGGCTACACTAAAATGGTTCAATCTAACAGTATTTGGAGGAGCGATGCTACCGTTTCTGCGGCATGAGTGCCTTTGTGGGCGAAGAGCTGCCTCCCCGGATTGCGGCCTCACGCCTACAGCTGCGGGTCTCACCTTTCAATCAGCCGTCTCTGGGGGAAAGATGCTAATGTGGCCCCGGGACCCCCGCCCCCTGGAGTTTGTGCCTGTGCCGCCCCTCCTCCGAGCGGGGGACCTGCTTCTATCCTCCGGAAGATGGCTCTCAGTCCTCCAGCCAGGATGGCCCTGGAGGTCAGCCCCTCCCCAGATCAGACTGTAACCTTGACTTGGCCTGGGACCCTGTGCAGGGGAACCTGCTAAGCCCAGATCTGAGACTCACCTGGGAGACAGTAATTGTGTTCCAAGCTTCTAAGTTTGTGGTAATTTGTTCTGAGGCCCAGGAAACTCATGCACCTTCCAAAGGGAGGTGGGTCTGACGTCTCACAGTGGTGGTGCTGTAGCCCATAGCCAGCCAGTGCCACGTGACAGCCAGACCCAGGCGGGTGAGCAGGGCTCATGGGAGGACGTGGTCCATCCCTGGGAACTGGCCTCCCCAAGCAACAGGTGGGCCCAGCCCTCTGTGCACGGGCTTCACAGGTCACTGGACCTGACTGCACATCCCCTTCCAGGGACCCATCCATTGACAGACTCCCAGAGGCACAGGTATTGCGTGTGCACATGAGCTCAGGAAGCAATGGCCCCTGGGGTACACTGGGCATGCAGCAAGGGGCGTGCTGGGAGGCCATCACTAGGGAGGGCTGACACACTGCAGGGGCCCCACCCGGAGCTCATGGCTGCTGCAGCCCTGCTGGCCACCCCGGAGCAGGGACAGGCTGTGGCCTTACTGTCCCTGTCACTCTCCAAGCTCCCAGCTGCTGTTGAATTCTGCTGGTTCAGGGGCTCAGACACCCGGAACTGCACTTCCTGCCTCCTTCCAGGCTGAGATGGAGCCACCGGGTGACACTTCTCTGCGTGGAGGGGGAGTTGAGTGTCCAGTGCTCCTGGGCTGTAGGATGCCATCCTGCCCTCCCTCAGACCTGGTGCTGACCCCTGGGAACTCAGAATGTGGGTGCGAAGGCAGTCCTCACTGACCGTTCGAGTGCCAGCATCGGGCTTTACACCTGCAGCCACAGTCTCGGGCATTTTCCAGGCAGAAGTTCCCGGCATTTTTATTTTGGCAGCTGCAGGGGAGCAGGTGGGAACCGGCCCGAGGGCTTGGCCTGGGCTGGGGTGGGAGCTGCCAGGAGGTGCGGTATTCAGCCACAGCTGCCCAGCATTCTGGGGATGAGGCAGAGGGTAGGTGTGCAAACCCTGGCCTCGTGTGGTCAGGGCCAGAGTGTCATGGAAACCGGTGCTCACGCACTGGCACACACAGGCTTGGGCAGAGCCGGGCAAAGGCATCCGTGCTTGCCCAAGGCCTGTACTGCTGAAGAGAACTCTGCAGACCTGGGAGGGTCACAGCAAAGCACGTCGCAGCCCTTGTCTCCCAGAGCCAGGCTCCGCCCCATGATGGGGACTCAGCTCTGCTGTGCACTGGAACCGTGAGGCTCCGTGTGCTGGGATGACGCAGACCCCGACCTCCAGGAGGGGATTCTCACACCTGGCATTGCCCTCCACCAGCCACCTTGCCCGATGGGACAGAAACACCTGCCGGCGAGCTGCCCTTTTGTCTTCAAGCCCAAGTGCTGGAGAAAAGGCAGGTCAGGAGGCCAGCTTCCCAAACATACTCCAAAGAAGGGGCCAAGTGTCCCCTTTGAAGGTCTCTCCCTACCCCTGAGGGGCAGGGTGAGGGACAGCGGGAGAGGCACCTGGTCCTGCAGCCTGCAGTGCAGGGTGGTATACATCCTGTACATCTGTCCTCCTTCTGTTTAGGGGATGGCCATGGTCCAAATCTGCATTCAGAACAATGCAGACCGACATCCTCCCACAGGAGAGGGGTAGCCCACTGCGGGGACCACCCCCGGGGGATGCCTGAGGGCTAGGGGCACCTTCCCCAGGGCCCTCGCCGCCTGACCCCTCAAACATACCATGACTGCAGTCCTGGGTGAAGCGAGAAGGGCTGGGGTGGGTCACCCTGAGCACACAGAGATGTGGGCAGAAGGATGCCCTGCCAATGGTGACACACTCCTGTCGGCTCTGGTGTCCCCAGACATTCTCAGGGTTGTCCCTCCCAGGAGGGGTCGAGCCACTCCACAGCCTTCCCTGTGTGACAGACGTGGCTGCTGGTTTGTGGGCTGAATGTGTGTGTCCCCCTGAATTCATACCCTGAAGCCCGACCCCCCAAGGGGAGGGTGTGAGGAGGCGGGCCTTTGGCAGGTGATGAGGCTGTGGGGTGCAGCCCCGATGGGGGCAGTGCCCCTGCTGTGTGAGGACCGTGGGAGGATGGATCAGCTCCATGACTGGGAGAAGCTTCCAGCTGTGGTAAAGGGACCAAGACCAGGTGGCGCCTGAGTCTCTGCAAGCTGGGGACACCGAGGCAGCCAGAGGCTGCAGGGCAGAGCCTTAGAGAGCAGGGAGCTGGGGCAGGGGACCCAAGTCCTCCGCTGAGCCGGTGCCCATGTGTGCAGAAACCACTCACAGTCTGAGAAAGACCCAGAAGGAACTGTCACTAGTTCTTGTCCTCACCACCTGGGGTGGGACATGTCATAATTCATGGGCACCTGGCGGGGACTCAGAAGTTTGGCAAAATCAGCCCTTGATAGATGTTTGCTGCCTAAAAAATCTTTAAAAAGCAGGAATGGGAAGGACCACTGTTCTCGGGTAATCTAGCTGCATCCCTGAACCAAGGGCAGGGGTGTTCACGGGGATAGAAACACACAGCACCCAACAAAGGCCATGTGCAATGTCTGGTATCCAATAAAAAATTACCGTGCAGACAAAGAAGCAAGAAAAATACAATCCACATGAGGAAAAATTTGAATAGTGGCTTAGAAAAGGCCTGTGAAAGTATCAATAGACAAAGACGTTATTAAGTCATGACGACTGTGTTCTATGCCTTAGCGGAGCTGAAGGAACATGGAGCAGTCACGTAGGGACCCGAAGAGTTATAGTCAATAATCTGAAAGGAGGTAAAATAGAATCATAGTGAACAACCTGAGAGAACCCGGAGGAAGATGTGGGCTCCAGTGTGATTTTACTAATCACGGCTCTACAGGGAAATGGTTCAGCTGCTGCAGTTGAAAGGCAGAGATTGTTAGATTGGATAAAAAAGGCAAGATCCAATTATGCACTGCCTACAGGAAACCCACTTTAAATATAAAGATACAAACAGGTGAAAAGTGAAAGTGTGGAAACTGACGTGCCATGTTAGTCCTCCCCAAAATGAGGCTAGAGTGGCTGCACAGACATCCAAGTAAATTTCAGAGTGAAAAATACCGCCAGGAACCAAGGAGCCCCTTGAATGATGTTGAAGGACTGACTTGCCAAGAAGACACGACCATCCGAGGCGTTTATGCACTTAATAGCAGTTTTTCAAAAAAACAGAGTAAACAAGATAACATGGCAAAGAAAAGCTCCGCATGCCCAAAATTTAACTCAAAATGAATCAAACCTAGATGTTAAACCGTAAAAGAAGAAAACATGGGGGCTAATTTTTGAGTGTGTGGGTTAGGCAAACATTTCTTACACAAGACATCAACAGCATGATCCATATAAAAGAAAGAAACCCCGATAAATCTGGCTTCCTTAAAAGTAGGAATTTCTACTGTTTGAAAGACACTGTTGAGTTAGTTAACAAAAAGACAAGCCACAGACTAGGAGAAAATATTTGTGCTCCAAAAGTATTTGCTCTCTGAAGAGAGCGGTGTACAGATTATAGCAAGAAAGAAAATGAATAGTCCACTAAAAAAAATGGGAAAGATGATATTCAGATATTTCACTGAAGAAGAACTGTGTCAGATGATAAATATGCCCCTAAAAGATGCTCATCATCATCAGTCATTTGGGAAATGCAAGTTAGTCTGCAACAAGATAGCACTCTATGCAACTGGATTGCCTAAGATGAAAACTGGACCCTCAGTCTCGGTGAGGATGTGGGGAGGGGAAGACACCCAGCATTGGGGGACGTGATGTGGTGCAGCCACCTCGGCACACAGGTTGACAATTCCTTAAAAAGTGAAAGATACTCCTACTGGATGGTCTAGCCACTCTATTCCTAGGTTTTTGCCCCCAAAAGAAAGTGTATGTCCATATAAAAACTTGCACATGAGTTTTCATACACGTTGTTAGTCATACATCCAAACTGTAAAAAATCCTCAAGTTTCAACAGATGAAAGGAAAAGAAATCATAGTGTGTTTCCCCAGTGGAATACTGCTCAGGAACAGGGCAAGAATGAACTGTTGTGGTAAAACAAAATGCAGGAATCTCAGCATAATTACTCTGAGTTTAATTAGCCAGTGAAAAAACATGCATACCATGTGATTCTACCTGTAGAAAACCACATGTTGTGAACTGGTCTGCGGTGACAGAACGCAGCCAGCAGTTGCCTGGGGAGGGAGGGGGGAGGGGGCAGTCGGGAGGCGGGACTGGGCATGTGCATGATAGTGACTGTGGCGATGGTGTCATGGGTGTGTACAATTTTCAAAACTTGCCAAATCACACACTTTTAATGCGGGCAGTTTATCAAGCCAGTTATACTGAACACAAGTGCTAATAGTGAAAATTTGTTACACCCACTTGTTACTGTGTCAGAATACTGGTAAGTGGCCAATTCTTTCTGACACACACACATGTGTGCAAGTATACACACACACACACACACACGCATGCACGGCTCTCCGTCCAGGCTGGCCCCACTTCCCTGCAGTGACCAAGCAGGCGAGCCCTGCCCCTCCATCCTGGCAGCAGAGGGGCTGGAGAGGATGCGCTGGCAGTAGGGCCGCCCAGCGTGGGGCATACCGGCCAGGGACGCCGCCCCGGCTCCGGGTGCTTTGCGGTCAGTTAAGGGTGAAGGGCATCAGCGACCCTCTGCCTCCTCGGGGGGCACCGTGGGAGCAGAATGCAACCCACGAGGGCCTGTGAGACGATTTAGGTAGAGACGCTGCCTGTGATTCATGGTTTTAATTAAGAGCTTTTTAAGCTTTAATTAAAAAGGTACATGAGCATCCAGTATTTAAGAAAAATGCCTTTGTGTTTGGGTCAATTGAATAACATAAAATAAAATGAGATACATATTTCTAGTCAGAAGCTTCACATAAGAAAGCAATGTACATAATTAAAAAGTAAATTTAAACTGATTTGGGTATAAAGGCTTCATAATGGGGGAAGTTGGCCAAGGGAATATTATTTTCCTTTATTGCACTATAGCTGGATATCAGACTGCACACATTAATGAGGCTGCTTCCCAGGATGGCTACAGAGGCGGAAGGTGAGTGTGCACGTGCGTGTCACTGACGCTGCAGCAGCGCTGGGCACAGACTGCTGGGCAGGGTGTGTGCCCGGTTTCTGCCCCTGCACCCCCACTTTCTGCTTGATGGGTTCCTTGGAGTTCATCTGGTTCTCAGATGTGGGGAACTCCAGGGAACAGCAAGAGGTCCAAGTCTTGTTTAGCAGCATATGCCCCTGCCATGCCCATGAGCTCAGGAGCAGGGGGTCTGGAAGGAGGGACAGGAGCCCTGGGAAAGTCATATGCCCCAGGCCATGTTGGAACCCCAGGCCTTGGGGACACCACCACTTTGCTCCCAGATGGGGTTGAGAGTGCCCACGTGTTTGGGCTGCATACCCACAGGAGGTGAGCGAGTGGCACCAGGGGCTGACCCAAGACACGGGCTTAATCTGAACACTTGTACTCTGAACCCAGGAGGCAGTCAGAGGAGAGGGACAGATGTGGGGACCAGGGGCAGTGCTCCTTAGGTCAGGGGAAAACAGTGAGGCACTGGTCACCGAGGACTACAGAGCTGGGAGGAGCCAGCATCTGTGGGCTGTGCAATCCGTGAACATGGCTTTGAGGGCTGGACTTCTGTGCTCAGTGTCCTCCCAGCCTCACCCCTCGGAAGACCTGGGGGCTTCCAGGAAGGTCTCAGCCCCAAGCAAGTTCCCAGGAGCCTTGGAAGTGAGGCTGGCCCCGGCCTCCCCAGCCTGACCTGGGCCGGGGCAGCACAGATACGCACGCCTTCCGTGTTCGGGTTCCCCAGGCACCTGCTGTGTCTTCTCTCCGCCTCCTGGGAGCTCCCACGGGGCAGGTGGTGTCCTCCCCTTTCTGCTTGCTCCTTGACGCTGTCTCAGGAACTGCGTCCCTGCTCAGCTTCGGGGCTGGCCAGTGGCTAGACTGGACTTCCCTGAGGCAGTCTCCTGCCTCCTGCGGACCCACCATGCGCCTGGCTGAGGAGGCCCTTGCGGGTCTCCACTTTAAGGAATCATGTGTTTAGAAATACAGCTTTTACAGATTTGGTGAGCTATTTGCTTCATAAATGAGCAACAAAGGGCTTCTCAGACACGCTGCCCTTGAGTAAGAAGCTTGGCATCTGTGTGTAAGGTGCTGTTCAGCCAAGAGAGGAGTGTGGTCAGGCTCCCTGGGGCGCCCGTGGAGTGTTGCCCCTGCAGCCAGGCATCCTCCCCCACCCACCGCCTTTTCTTTTACTTTATGACTCTGAATGAAACAAATATAAACAATACAAATACCAAAGAGAAAATGAATCAGAACCATGAGGTTCCCACACTTCCCCGAGGGCTGGCCACCGACTTCCTTTGCCAACTGCAGTTTCTGATGGCTCACCCCAAAACGACCATGCTGAGGGGGCCCAAGAGGACGCGGTTCGGGACAGAGCCTGACTCACCCTAGGGACGATCGTCCGCTTCCCACCTCCTTGCTGCTGCTTAATGGCTTTTAGGAAGAACTGCGACTTGACTCAATTAAGGGACTGCTTCCAGTGCCCCTTAAATTACACGAGTAGACGTCTTTTACAAAGGCGATGTCAGCTCCACCCGTAACATGAAAGGGCGTGTTTATTGTGTTTCTCTTCCTGGGCCACAAACCAAACACAAAGGCACACGTTGTCAAACATTTTAATCACCGAGCAGCTGGAGAATCAGTTTGTTTTTCAAATCACACTGTGATAAGTGATAACTGATAAACACCAACTGTTGGCTTCCTTAAGAGAGATACATAATGCTTCCTCACCAAGTGGGGAAAAAGCTGCAGAAAACTGACACATCAACTTTTAAACATTGTCTGTGCTTGGCGCTGAGCCCCACCAAACTCCGAGGGTTTTAGGTTCTGAAACCCAGCAGAAAACCTTGTTCTCACGGCACAGATCGAAACCACCTGCCCTGGCCCTGGGCTTGCCTGTGCTCTCAGCTCCAAAGGGGACGGTCTCGGTCGGGAGGAGGAGGGGGGCGCGGTGCCAGGGCAGCCCCCCGGGCTCCAGCTGTGAGCCGAGAGGGGTGGGTCAAAGCCAGAGGGTCTGCCACCTCTCTCTGCTGCTCAGCGGCTCTGCAGCCTTGGGCCACAGTGACCTGGTGAGCCACTCACTCTGTGAAATGGGGGGATGAGAGGTGACCAGTGGGTGGGAGGGACCAGGACTCGTGGAGGAAGGTGGCAGGAAATGTGGCTCTGTGCCCCCCATCCCCAGATCTGAAGAGCAGCTGTGGAGAGTACTGAGGAGGTGTGGCAGCCAACACTGCGGAGGAGGGACAGGGCCGTCCTGCCAGCAGACACCAAGGCATGGAGAAAAGCTCTAGGAATCCACTTCGTTGGGGCTCTGGAGGGTGGTCAGAGGGTCACAGAGATGGACTGAATGCTTATGCAAGAAACAGCTGGCTCAGACATGGTGCGGGGGACTTGTGGGCTGATGTTCAGCCTCACCTCGCTGCCCCCCTGGGTCCAGCCTTGGGGACCGCGGCCCTGGTTCCCAGTGTGAGCCCTGGCCCTGCAGGAGCCACGTGGATCTGGTTCCCTAGGGACCATCTCTGTTTTGATGTGTCTGGGCTCTTGAAGGGTTGGTGCCAGGCCTTTACTCTGCCAGCCTTGGGGCCACGTCAGTGTGGCAATGTGGGGGGTGGAGAGCCTGCCTTGAAAACACTGAGACCAGGTGAACAAGCAGCTGACACCTGAGTCAGCACAGATGAGCCAGAAGCTGGGAGGGAAAAGCTGGTGTTACTCTGGGGACCAGGAACGTTGACACGCTTAGGCACCTGGAGGGGGACCGTGCGTGCGCAGGTCAGGGTGTCTGCTGAGAAAGGACCTCCGGCCGATCTCAGGCTCGGCACCAGAAGGAAGCGAGGGCTAGGGCAGAGCTGTGAAGGGGCCGGCTCAGCACGGAGGGGCTGGCAGTGGCCAGGGCGCTAGACCAGGGAGCCCCCTCCCACCTGCTCCGTCCCGGCCCTCCCCTCCCTCCCCCCATCTCCGTTCCCTGAGTTCTCTAACAGGCATTCAAGGAAATCTCTGTCAAACATAGCAGAACACATCTAAGAGAAAGGACCTCAGAGATCTTATTCAATAGAACGTAGTCTTTAAAAAATGGTTTAGGAACTAAACTGAATACACACCCGCCTGCAGCCCACAGGGAGGAAGAGCAGCTGGCCTGGGGTCTGGTCCTTTCTAGCTGTGTGGCCTGGAAGGCCAGCTAATCCAGTCAGCTTCCTTATTTGAAAAAAATGCCACAGATAGTCACAAAATGTCACAGGTTGAAGGGAAATAATGACCATGTGCCTTCTGCAGATCTAACAGCCTGGGGCTTGTACCGAAGCCACCGCAGTGTGCGCTGTGGGGGAGTGGGCAGAGCGGAGGGGTTTTCATGAGAAAGCTGGGTGAGGCCTGACCCGAGGGTGCTGGCGGGGCTCAGAGCACAGCGGCACCCCCTCCTGTTGGGCAGAAGGGGCCTAGACATCGGATCACCCCTAGGGCCTTAATTTCACGAATGGGAAGCAGGGCCAGGGGCGTCCACCCTGAGCTCAAGCCTGTCCCCCAGGATCTCGGACAAACAGCCTGTTTATGTTTCCACAGGGGCCAAGGAAATAGGACAGTCCCTGCACTTGTTTAAATACTGAAATTCTTCTTAATGTGTTTTAAGTTGAGCAATTGATTTCTATATATATTTTAAACTGAACTGATCCTTCTGGTCATTGAATGGAAAAGCTCGTTATTTTAAAGCAATTCTGTAGATTCACTGTAAAGCCATTTCCTCTGCTCAGAGCCACAGCAAGGGTTGAGAGTTCAGACCTGGGCGGGCATTCTTCTGTCCGGTGGGAGGACACGAGGTTTTCTGGGCTTTTCCGCCTGCCCAAGGCTGCTCAGCTCCCAGGAGGCTTGCAGGTGGGAGGTGAGGGGTGTGGCTCTGCGGTGTGAGTGAAGAGGCTGGGACGGTGGGAGGGACAGCTGGCCCGTGGGCCTCCTGCCTGCGAAGGGAAGGGGCTCTGTGACCACCAGGGGGACCTTGTCTGAGGCAGGCCTGGTCCCGCCTGCGCATCCAGACCTTCATTCTTTCAGGCACTGATGCACAGGACATGGTGTGCCCCTGCCTCCCCTGCACCCCACACCGGCTACGCCCCCTGCCCGTGCGCAGGAGCAGAACACCGGGGACTGCACCCACAGGCCCTTGTGCTCTGGCTTCCAGCTGGGTTTGGCCCTCAGGAGACCAGGTGGTCGGGGACAGGGCAGCATGCTGGCCATTTATCCCCCAGACCCTCCCTTCTGTGCCACTGGGGTCTGGCTGCACACCTCAGTGAGACAGCCTCCTGTGGGGCTCTCTGTCCCCAAGCCCTGCCTGTGTCCTAGTGGGTGGTGGGCCTGCCCTTCTGGCCCCAGGGGACCACGCTGTCCCTGATGCCTTCATGGACACACCCCGTCTCAAGGTCTCCCCAGGGTCCTGGCAGGTGGTTGCTGGGTTCTGCACTCAGCTGGGAGAGGGAGTCCAGGAGTCCCGACCGTGGGCAGCTGAACAGGAGGAGACACATGACTCACTGTGTGTGTCAGCCAGGTGCACAGCGGCCTCCAGCAGGGCCCTGCGTGGGGCAGGGTGGGCAGGGGTCGTGGTCCTCAGGAGCCGGGGGCTCCGGGGAGGGTGGGTGTGGTGGTCGAGAAGTGGCTGGTCTCCTCAGAAACTCGGCACCTTCCGTCCTGATGGCAACCTGCTCCCACACTGCCCGCTTGGAAGGAGCTGGTGGCTGGCATGTCTGGGTAGCTCGAGGGGGAGAGGACTGGTGAGAGGGGCCTCAGAGAAGTGAGGGGCCTGGGGTCAGGAGGAGGGTCTCATGGGCAGGGGGTCAGCTGCAGCTGGCTGCGGCAGGGGAAGCAGGGCGGAGCGCCACGCTGCTCCTGGGGCGGTGCAGCTCACCCCTCTGCGTGGCAGCTGTGACCTCTATGACCCCTGAGGGCTCGTCTGCGCAGACAGGTGGTACAGACCCACGTCCAGTCTCTCGGGAGGCAGGAAGTGGCTCAGGGTCCTGTATGAAATGCACGGTGGGAGAGCTCCATCTAGTGGTTGTGCAGAAGCATCCAGATTTGGGCGGCAGCAGCTGTGGGCTTCCCAAGGGCCAGGGAGGCGTGGATGGTGTGCGCTGATGGCAGCGCAGGGGGACGCGGGGCCAGGCCCGGGGGCTCAGGGGTCGCCGGTGGCAGTGGGGCTTCTTCCCAGGCCGGCTCTGCATGTGGCGGTGGGCGCAGCTCGGGCCCTGACCTGGGTCTGCCTTCCTGACCAGGGGGCTGCTCTGTGAGCCCCCAGCAATCCCTGAGCTCTGCCGGGAAGCATGACCCCCAGGTTGCAGGAGAGCTGGAAGTGTTTCCCACTTGCCTGTCCTTTTAATCAAAGCAGCGCGGAGGCCTGATTGCTAATCAGGGAGCGCCACGGAGCCAGAGCGCTGCCATCAAGGTGTGTTCCTGCTTTTCAGAGCTGGGAAGCCCTTGACATGCCCGCGAATTTGCTATTTGTATGGGACTAGTCTTTAGGAAAAAACACCTCCGAAGTGTTACATCTTCCCAAAGACGTATTTGAGAATGAAAAATGCAAGGGGGAGAAAGCATCCCCTCCAAATACAGGACGGCAAGTGGGGACTGGCGGTGGCCGAGCTGCGGGGTGGGCCTGGGGTGGGAGGCGGCCTCAGAGGGCCTGGGGCTTCTGGCAGGACGGACCTCACAGGGTTCTTGCTGCAGGCTGGCCGGGCGACCTGCCCTCCCTGGGGGGTGGGGGTGGGGACCCCGTTGGCTGTGGAGGGTAATGCTGGTTACACTGACTTAGCAAGGGTTTTACCAAAATCAGGTGATGCCAAGATGGCTGGAGACTCCTGGAGGTCAGAGTCTCCTGGAGGAGTTCCGGGAGCCTGAGCACAGCTTGTCCAGGGAGTTTATCTTCAGGACCGGATTGCGGAGGATATCTCTTCATGGGATGCCAAAGGTATTCATGGAGAGAGAGGACTGGCTGGTGCTCCTGGTGGGGGCAGGTCCCCCTGCAGGCGGAACAGCCGTCCCTCCTCACCTAGGAAGTTACAGACGGGACCCGAGGGCAGTGAGGGGTGGGAACCCAGTGCCTGGTGGTCCAGCAGGGGGGCAGCCCATGGGACTTAAAGTTGGGGTCTCTGGAGCCCGTGGGAGCAGAGCCCTCGCCGGCCCGCCTGCCTCCACCACCTGTGCTCAGGAGCAGCGCCGGAACCACACCCAGCCCCATGCAGGGAGGCTCTGGGCACTGCACCCACATCCCGGCCTGGCCTGCCGTCACCCACTCTTCTTTAGTAGATGGAGGGGATGCACTCAAAACCCAGAAGATTCAGGGAAGTTGTCAAACTACTGAAAATGTATTCTTCATTCACCGTATTGGAGTTGTTTCTTCTCATCCGTGGGAGAACCACTTGTTGTTTCTAAAATTCAGTGCCCAGGGGCAGAAGGGAGCTGGTTTCCCACCTGACTCTTCCAGGGGGCGGGGGAGGGCAGGGGGTCCGTGCAGGCAGGGGATGATTCCCAGTCCAGGTCTGCCGCTGTGAGCCTCACCTCACCGGAGCCCACAGTGAGCCCATGGCTGGAACGGAATGCCTGGTAAGGTGGGAAGGTGCCATTGCCTGAGTGCGCAGCTCCCACCAGCTTGGATTCTCCTGACCAAGATGCCATGTGCCAGGGACAGCCTTGATCAGACAGCTGTCCACAGGGGTTCCTGGGTGGCTCTGTTCCGGGACAGGAGCAGGCAGACTTGCCCAGGATCCCTGCTATGGGTGCGGCCCTGCAGGTCTGGGCCCAGCGTGAGAGGCGGGGTGGGAGCGGGTCAGGGAGGCTTAGCCACGCCCTGGGTGGAGGTCAAGGTGTCCAGTCACTAGTGATGGGCAGGCTGTGCCCTGAACAAGGCAAGGTCCTGTGTCCAGTCCAGCTCTTCAGGTCAGGAAGGGTCCCCTGTTTCACGCTGTCAGCAGGGTGGCCTGGGTCTTCCGGCTGCTTACGTCCCAGATGCCAGCCTATGCGGACTCTGCCAGAGGCTCACAGAGCCAGAGCTCGGGGTCTCCTCCCAAGAGTCGTAGTGGGGCATCACCCCCACTTTGGGTGACCAGGTTCCCCTTTCTCTCTCTGGGATGCCACGGGCTCTGCTCTCCTCTTCCTGTGACATTCAGCTGTTTTGTTACCAAAGAAAATATGAACGCAGTGAGCCTCAGGGGCGCTGGTGACACAGCCCCCGAGTCGTGTCCCAGGCAGGGAAGCCTGGGGTCTGCACCTCCTGGGAAGTGGCTGAAATCAGAGCTGCTCCAGGGCCTCCCCACAACCTGACCCTGATCTCAGCAGGGGAGTCAGGCCCTCACCTGCCCCAGCCTGGCCGTCTGCTGGACTATAGGGAGAGGGGTGTAGGGTGAGGGCGCCTGGCACCCCGGGACTGGCAGTGGGGTGGGGGCAGGGGGTGAATGAGACATCACTCTGTCTGTCAGACGGGCCACAGAAGGGCCCCTGGAGCTGTGGTGCCCCACACAGTCAGGTCAGAGGTCAGGGCCTTTCTTCAGCATTTTCCACGAGGCCCTTGCTGTGGTGTCCCCATGTGTGTCCCACCCAGGAGGCTCGTTTCCAGCCTGAGGCCTCGGCTCCCTCTCCTCCCTGTGCCCCTCACACCCGGTCCCCAGGCTCATGTCCCCGCTGCACCTGCTCCTATGCTGACCGTCCCCTCCCACTGCAGTGAGCAGGCAGGGCACAGGCAGGGCCCGGCCCCTGGCAACTGCTCAATAAATGGCGCTTGAGGAGCAGCCCCTCTGCCTTCCAGCTCTGGGTCTCAGCCTCTGCTGGGCTCCTCAGGCTTTTGGTCAGTCGTGACCCAGGCATTTGGGCTGCCTCCCACACCCTGGGTCCCCGCCCTCTGCCCTAGGGTCCCCCAACTCCGCCCCGTGCCTGCAGCCAGTGCACATGCCTTGCAGCACCTGTTCCTTCTGCCCTCTGGCCCCTGAGGCGTGGGGGTGGCCCTTTGCCTCTCACGGAAAGCTGTGCCCACCATGCCCATGCGCGGGCACCACACCGGGGTACTGTGGGGGAAGGGCTCTGACCCTGGCCTCGGTTCCGGGCTGGGACTGGTGGGCATGCTGCAGGGATTTATGTTATTCCTCGTGGTCACAGGCAGGGCTGCACCTGTGTGGGGCCTGGGGGCAGGATTGCCTCCTGGACAGCTTCTGTGCCAAGCGCAGTGGGCAGACAGCCCGGGAATGCAGGCTGCAGGGCGTGAGGAGGACTTGGTCCCATGTGGCTCATCCTCTGAGCAGTCCCCAGACCCTGGGCTGGGCCCCAGGTGCTGCCCTCAAACCCCATGGTCACAGGAAGCCCGTGATGGCCAGGGTAGAGACCTCTGGAAAGGAGAACAGAAGTGGGATTAGGACTCAGCCGGCAAATTGCGAAAGAACCCCTGAGCCTCAGGTTGCCAGGGCAACGGACAGTCGCTCAGCAGGACGTGGGGAGCAGGCCTGGTGGTTGTGGGTCTGTGCGCACAGTAGATGCGCGGTAGTCAGACCTGGGAAGGACCGGGCGCACGCTGCACACCACGTCTGCAATTAGAAAAAGGTACTTTTCGCCTTGAAAGGGGACAAAATCCAAACATAGTCCACAAATAAAAGTTTTAATTATGAATGCAACAATACTTAAAATCATGTTTTGATCTAACGGTGTGTTAGGCCTGTGATGCAGGCCTCCGACTTCGATGTGGAACGTCTCGTCCGTGTCGGAAGGGGCACAGCCGCCGCGTCTGTGGTGACGAGGGATGCCGTCCTCCGAGCCGGGCGCTGCTCCAGCCATGCCCCGCGCAGGCTGCGGTGCCCATCCTCCCCTTCCTCCCCCTTCTCTCTCTCCTGCCCTTTATTCACCCTGTTCTCTTTCCTGGTTGAAGGGGCGGAGACAGACTTGAGGGGCGTAAGCAGCTCGCTGGCAGGTTCGGGGCCCCAGCAGCCCTGTCCTGTGTCTCCAGGGACGTCTGCATCTTTGTGTCCAGAGACCGGTGGGTTGCCGGGTGGCCTCCGCGCAGTGGTGGTCTGGGGAGTGGGGTGAGGGGTGAGAAGGGCCCTGGTGGCCTGGGGAGCCCCCCTCACGTGTGTCGGGCACTGAGAATGCCCTCTGTGCCCTCGGAAGGTGCAGTGGGAAGACGGGCCCAGAGTGGCGGTGGGTTCAGCGGAATGACAGGACCTGAGCTCTCCACTCCTGCTCACTGTCTCCTGACAGCTCTTGCTTCGACTGTTCCATTATAAAGCACTTCACACAGGAAGAAAACCACCACTGGGACTTGCAGTGGCGCTCTGCGCCAGCCCCGGGCACGTCTCCTGCATCGCCTCCCTTCGCCTTCTGGACCTTGCACTGGGCGCGGCGCAGCCCTCCCATCCCTACCAAATGTCTCCTAACTGACGTCCTGTTTCCCGCCCATCTCCCTGGGCGCCGTCCTCGTGATGTCCACAGCCGTGTCTAGTTTAGGACTTTACTCATCTAGTGAATTTCTTCATTCAGTGACTTTTTTCTCATGTCCAGACCGTCCACCTGAACCTTTCTTGAATGGCCTGGCGTATTTTCTTTTCTTGTTTGCACTGTTCTTGCTTCTCTGTCTCTAGACATTTTAAAATATGAGGGAGTAAAAGGTCATGATGATTTTGAAGAATCACATAGATTATGTTTCCTTATGAGATGTCAAGGGTTATTATGAAGCTATAATAATAATATAATGAACTGTATTGATACAGTGTATTGATAGACAGACCAATGAAGGAGCCTTCCTTGCCCAGAAACTGGTCTTTATTTGTACAAGAATTTGACATTCAAGAGTCAACAGGGAAGAAAGGGTTATTCAGTAAGTGGAGCTGGGACAGCTGGTTCCCCCTACAGCAAAAGAAGACCTTTATTTTGCTTGATACAGAGGAAAAAATTCATTAAACTCTAAATGTACAAAATGAAATATTGAAAGTTTTAGTTGGACATAAGGTAGAGTGTCCTCACGACCTCACAAGAAAAGCACGAACAATCCAGGAAAAGAGCGGTGCTTTCCTCTGCCACCTTCCCCCAAGAACTAAAAACAGAAAGAAAAGAAAGGTAAACTTTCAGAGGACGGAAAAGTGCCTTCAGCCTGGCGATAGCACAGTTACAGAGCAGGAGAGGCCTTCACAATGCGGTATTTGGTGGAGTTCAGCCTAAATAGTGAACTTCAGCAAGTTAATATGAAAACCAGAAGTGACTGAGCGGAGAAGCGAGCAAAGAGGTGAGCAGGAAGCTCAGAGCAGGAGAAACCAGCAGGGACGGTGAATAAGAACAGCGGTGCTCGACCCCATGTGCAAGTCCCACTTGCAGTTAAAAGTTATATAAATTTGATGCACAGTGAAAGGGGCCAGTTCCACCCAGGGGGTTCTGGGGAATGGCCGAGTTCCTGTGAAGAGCTGACACACGGGACAAGGTGTGTGCCTGCAGACACTGGACAGCAGGCCACACAGGTTGGTGCTCTGAGAGCCAAGGAGCCAGGTGAGTTTGGCAATTGCTGGGGTTTGCAGCCCAGAGACAGTGTCCAAGCTGCGGGTCAGGCAGGGGCATCTACAGAGGGCCCAGTGGTCCCACTGCTTCGAGGAGACAGGATTTGGGCTTGGGGGAGGCAGAGGCAACTGGAGGGGGTGGGCAGAGCACCACAAAGGAAGCACCTGCAAAGGCTGGGAGCTTCCAAGATCTGGACAGCAACCCCAGAAACATCACTGAGTCCTAACTGCGCAGGGGTCATGCCCTCAAGTCTGGAGAAGGAGCCCCCAAAGGCAGCAGGCAGAACAAACCCTGGAGCTAACAGGATGGGAGGCCTTGTAGTGCCCAGGGCACTGGGTCTGCTCTGCATACAGACCCAGCCTGGCTCTAACATTCATGTGGAATGTAAGGACCTAGAAGAGCCAGAACAATCCTGAAGAATGGATCTGAGGAGTTAACACGAGCTGGAATAAGGGTGGGCTGTCAGGCCAGGACGTCCGTGCAGTGTGGTGTCAGCATATGAACAGGTGTACAGACAAGGGAACAGAATAGAGAGTCCAGAAACAGAACCACACACGTGTGGCTAAATGATTTTGACAAAGGTGCCGGGGTGATTTAATAGGGAAAGAATATTCTTTCCAACAAATGCTATTGAAAAATTGAATATCTGGGGATGGGGGAGGGAAAAAGTTGACTATCTATACAGAAAAGTTGAATCTCAACACTTACCTTACATCCTGTGTAAAATCTAACTGAGAATGGGTCATAGGCTTAAGTTAAAACTTCTTGAAAAACTATGAGGAAAATACTTGTGACTTTAGGGTTGGGCAGAGATTTCTTACACTGGACACAAAGAGCAAAACCCAGCAATGCAAAAGAGATTGATAAATTGGACTTCATCAAAATTAAAACTTTCGTTATTCAGGACACTAGTGAGAACAATGAGGCAAATCACAGACTGGAAAAAAATAGCCCAAAGATATGTCTGAAGAGATCTTGAATCTATAAAGAACTCTAACAACTCAATAATTAAAATGAAAGCAAATGGATACAAAGTGGGTAGAAGGCCTGGCCAGCAGCTCACGGATGGTGTCCACCATCATCGACCCTTAAGCAGATGAGTTAATATAAATGAGTGGTTCCATCACTCATCTGCTGCAACGGATAAGCAAACAAATGAACCCGATCGTCCTTCAGCTTTACAGTGCGCCGCACTGAAGGGGAGGGGACGCCCCAAGGAACGCTTGGAAGCTTGACTTTGCACCCTCAGGCTAAAGACAAAAAGAACTATAAACGAATGCCCAGTGGTTATGTGCTACCAGTTCTGGAAAATGCTGAATACGTTTTATGGAGGTGAACAAATAAATAAATGTGTTGTATTATGGCAGGAAAGCTTCTCATTGCTGGAGAATAAGGACAGGGGAGTGTGGGATTAACCTGTGGGGTTGGGGTGGGATTGGAAGTCCATGGTGACAGGTGATAAACAGATCAGAGTACCTAGAGATGCAGTGTGCGTGTGTGTGTGTGCATGTGTACAATTTTCCACCAGAAGGAGTCAGAAAAGTTATTTCTGGAGAATTTTCTTAATGAGACCTGAGCTGGGTAAGAACAATGTGATCTTGGGTATCTGTCTATAACAGAAAGCAAGAATATACTCAAAGAATGACAGGACATGTCAAAAGGACACAGGGGTCAGCAACAGGACACAAGAGACAGCTTGGAGAGACTTCCCATGGCCAAAGAGGGAACAACCCAAGCATCCAAATCAGTCATGACAGTGATGCTCATAACCTGTGGAAAAGATTAGAGCCCATGAAATTAAATAGCTCACACACACACACACACGGAAATCCCTTCCTTTAATGGAATCCTACTAAACAGAGGCAGAAGTGGTGACAGAGTTGGAAAACCATCCTTTGTCAACAATAGGATTAGTGCTTGTGACAGGAACGGTCCCTGGTGGATTCTGTGACTATTGCATCAGAGCTGCACGAAAGGACAGGGTGTTTGAGTCATCTTGGAGCATCTCCCCACAGAGTTCCTGCAGTGCAGAGTGAACAGTGACTTCAGAGGAGCAGCCTGATGGACCAACAGCAGCACCGCCAGCAAAGGGGCAAATCGGCACACGTGCCTCCTGACACACTGCGCCAAGGGGCGCACAGCACCACTTTTCTGGTATTTCTGACAGAAATGCATTACCTGAATCCAATCATGGAGAAAATCAGACAAACTCAGATCAAATGAGGGCCACCTTACAAAGCAGATGGCCTGTGCTGCACAACAGGTGGTGCCAGGTCGGGTCTGGGCATTTGCCTTTTGCTGGAAGAGCATTCGTGGGCCGACCGGCTGACCTGGAATAAGGTCTGTCGGTCGGATGACTCTACTGCACTGATTCTGATGACTGTGCTGTGCTTTCATCTGATGATGCCTTTTGATTTTAGGAACTGCATGTTGAACATTGTGGGAGAAAGACATGATTCAACAAAACCTTAATCTCAAAAGGTTCAGAAAAAAATACTTATGGTGAGAGAAAGAAATGAAAAAGCGAACATGACAAAATGCAACATTTTTGGGAATCTGAGTGAAAGTGAACGTGGATTCCTTGTACAGGTTGAGTAATATTAAGTTTAAAGTAATTTCAAAATAAAACGTATACAAAATAAATGTAATCAGGTTAAAATATACTTAGACAGCCTTTCATTTTCATCATTTGGAAAAATTGGAGAAATGTGACACTATCCCAGGGAGACCCATCCATGCTGCTGACAGGAGCGTGGCCCAGCGGGGAGATGCCCCACCTGTGACCTGGCCGGTCAGTCTGACAACTCTTGGAGAATGTCCAGCACATACACACACGATGTACGTACCACACTCCTACTGTAGCAGGTTTATAAAAGCAATGAACTGGGAGTTACTTAAGTGACCAGGCACATTGAATGGATGCAGGTATCTTTTAACAACTCATATAAAGGACTTGTGTGCACACAGATGGTGCTAAGTGTACTGAAATGCAGAATTCTCTAACATTGCATGGAGGGCAAAAACCTTCAGAATAGTCTATGAATTGACTATTTCAGAATATGAAATGCAGGGTTTAAAAAACGTTCAAAGCCATACTTCTTTATGGCTTATGAATGCACATTAGCTACTATTAAAGTGTAACAGATTAAGTCAGGAATGATATTGATTTCAGCAAAGTTGTTATTTCTGGAATGGAAGGTGAGTATAAGGGGGGCCCTAAAATATAGATAACGTTTCTTATGATAGAGAATTTCTGAAAACAGTAAGACAGAGAGACAAGATTTATTCACGGGGGGCGGGGGGGAAGTGCGGCGAGTCGGCTTCCCCGCTGTCCTTTCCCGAGGGACGTGTCTCCCCACGCGGTGAGGTGTCCGGAGGAGGGCTCCATCTGCCTTTGCCCCCTTCCCTCCCGCCTGTGTGCCGGCCATCCCCGGGCCCCAGCCTCTGCTGCCCGCTGGGCTCAGCCGTGGGGAGGCCCCGGGGGAAACGGCAGCGGTGACAGCCTCCCTGGGCTTGGGGGGGGGGACTCTGCTTGTCACCTGTTGTCAGGAATGAGTGTCTCTCCCAGGGCCCTCCCTGGCCACCTGGATCAGAGAGGGGCAGGAGAGTGAGACCCACGTCTGTCCCTTGTCCCTCCTTCCTGTGCCCTGAGGTCCTGGGGGCATGGGGACCCGTAGAGTCCTGCTCCTCAAGGCGGCCCCTGCACATACCCATTTTCTCTTGTCACCCCCCCAACCAGGCCTGTGGTGGCACAGGGGCAGCTATGACTAACCTGGGCCACCCTTGTCCCTGAGCCCCACCCACGCCTTCTCAGCCCCATCGTTACCCTCCCCGCAGGCCAGCTGGCGCAGTGGCCTCCTCTCTGCGTCCTGCTAGGACGCCTGCTCACACTGGCTCACAAGGGGCCCCTTCTGCTCCAGCAGTCTCCCGGGGGCAGGTCCCTGTCCCTTGGCTTGTGTGGCTTCTTGTGTCCGGGCCTTCGGGGCATAGTAGGACGCCACTGTGTGTGTGTGTGTGTGTGTGTGTGTGTGTGTGTGTGTGTGTGTGTGTGTGTGTGCACGCACACGCAGGGTGGTAGGCCCACCACGTCGCCTGGTCCCCACTCCCCACTCTCAGAGAAGAGTTGCCGCCCCTGGGACCTTGCAGCTTTTCTGCAGGGAAATGCCTCCACCCCAGGGTCCAGATGCCTCCGGCTGTGCCCGGGGCTGTATCCTTGACCTTTCCCTGCTGCTGATGGGGATGAACTGCGTGTCCTTCCTGACGGTGTGAAGGTGTGAAGGGGTTTCTGGGTGTTGTGACCTCCCGGGGTTGCGGGTGAGACTGCTTGTCACCTACTGTCAGGAATGAGTGCCTCTCCCAGAACCCACAGCTCACCCACAGCTTCGGCTCCATTACAAAGAGCAGAATTGCAGCTTGAGCAATTTTACGAAAACCTCTCACTAAAGTGCAGTAAATATTTCTATTCTGAGCATTTCATCTGTCTGAGAGTAGCATATATTCATTTATGACCCAAGGAGATTTCAATTTTATCAGGTTTAATAGGTTTGTAAACTAAGAACAGCAAATCTAATGCTACATAAAATTACTTAAAATGAGCCAAACAGGTGAATAATTGGCATCTGAATGATTTTAAACTATCAACTTTTGTACAAAGTAATGTATTTTGTCTATTTCTATGTGGGGTTAGCCACAGGTAATTCCGTCGGATTTACTCAAAAGACACCCACTTAATAATGTCATTCCCTTAATTAGAATAGGTGGCTAGAAGTCCATTTTCACATAATGAAATACAGGGGTTCAAAATAAATTGTATTAAAGCACCAGTGATTTCTTAAGTTCAGCATAAGAAAGGCCTATAGGAAATAAAACAAGATGCAATTTGAAACTGAAATTGTAAAAGAAGTTTTAAGGGTATCAACTTTGTTTCTCAAAGTCCTGATTTTGACAGACGCACTGCTGATAATCCCCTTACATAAATATGTGGACGGACATGCAATTACCTGCTATTACAATCCTATTAAAATGTGCTGGACTCTCAATTTAGTAGACATTCAATCTTAATGAAATTGGAAACTTAAGGAATGGCTCATGAATTTGCTCTCGGGAGGAGCGTAAACTTCCTTGGTGTGTGACTGTCCCCGAACTGCTGGGTCCCAAGTCCCAGCCCCCCTGGAGGCTGTGTGCCTCCTGCGCCGCTGTGGACTGAGGATGGCTGGTGGCCACCTGGGCGGGACAGTCACCATGGGCATGACCACCGAGCTGTCCACTTGTGTTCTTAGGTATTTACATTTCTTTGTCCATGTTATCACTTACTCTGTATGAAATTTAAAAGATTTGCTGTGCTGTGACACGAAGTGTGACGTGTGTTCTGAATTGTGACAGTAATGCATTCTGAAGTCAGCTTTGATTTCTGGTTTTGAAAGCTATGGTTTCTGCAACATGGTGGGATGGAGGCTTTGGGCTCTGGTTCACCCGCAGAAGCAGCAGCACGTGGCCACAGACCGGCTACAGCGGCTCCATGCAGGCTCTGGAAGCCAGCCAGGGGCGTGCACGCACTAACGCAGTGTCCAGCCGAGAAGAAGCCACACACGGAAGGGCAGGCAGTCTGTGGCCTCTGCTTGCTCTGGCCCCCCACGCCCCCCCCTCATGTGGCAGGTGCAGGGGGGAGGAAAGCGTCCAATTCTGGCTTCTCCCTCTGACTAGAGGAGAAGCGGGGAACTGTCCTCTCAGTGGGCTGCCTGAGGGCTGCTCTCTGTGTTTTCTGGCTTGGAGCTCAGAGGGGACGGCGGCCTAGTCTGGGTCTCAGCTTGGAAGTGGCTGAAGGCAGTGGAACACGATGGCACTGGGAAACCTGCATGGGAGAGGCAGCAGGCGGGGGGGCAGAGTGCCCAGGGAAGAGACAACAGCTGGTGGGGGGCAGGGTGCCCAGGGGAGAGACAGCAGGTGGTGGGGGGCAGGGTGCCCAGGGTAGAGACAGCAGGTGGGGGGGGGGCAGGGTGCCCAGGGTAGAGACAGCAGGTGGTGGGGGGCAGGGTGCCCAGGGTAGAGACAGCAGGTGGGGTGCAGGGTGCCCAGGGAAGAGACAACAGCTGGTGGGGGGCAGGGTGCCCAGGGGAGAGACAGCAGGTGGTGGGGTGCAGGGTGCCCAGGGGAGAGACAGCAGGTGGTGGGGGGCAGGGTGCCCAGGGGAGAGATAGCAGGTGGGGCGCAGGGTGCCCAGGGGAGAGACAGCAGGTGGGGGGCAGGGCGCCCAGGGGAGAGACAGCAGGTGGGGGGGGCAGCGTGCCCAGGGGAGAGATAGCAGGTGGGGCGCAGGGTGCCCAGGGGAGAGACAGCAGGTGGGGGGGGCAGCGTGCCCAGGGGAGAGACAGCAGGTGGGGGGGGCAGGGTGCCCAGGGGAGAGACAGCAGGTGGGGGGCAGGGTGCCCAGGGGAGAGACAGCAGGTGGGGGGTGGGGGACAGGGCACCCAGAGGAATTCTGACCCTGGAAGGCAGCCATGTGTCCAGGGGATTTGGCAAAAGCACATGGCCAGGCCTGGGGAAGACACGTGTCCAGAGAAGGCCTGAGAGGGTTGTAAGCCTTCCGGGACAAGCAGTGAAGGTGTCCCTGCCCCCGGCCAGCTCACAAAGCCAGGAGCAGAGGAGGCATCGGGAGACCCAGGAGGGCCCATGGTTCAGCTTCAGTGTGAGTCTCAAGGCCTGAGAACCAGGGGAGACCACGGGGCAGCTCCAGCCTGGACGCCTGCAGGCTCAGGACACGGGGAGAGCGGAGTTTCAGTTGAGTCTGAAGGTGGGGGTAGGAACTGATGTCCCAGCTGGAAGGCAGTCAGCAGAGGACGTTTCCTCTTATTTGTAGCAGGCCAACCTCTTCGTTCTGCTCAGACCTTCCGGTGATTGGGCCAGGCCCGCCACACTGGGCAGGGCAATCTGCTTTACTCGGTCCACTGATTCAGTTTTCATGTCATCCAAAAATGCCCTCCCAGACACAGCCAGGATGATGTTAATAATGTTTCATGCACAAGTGTCTGGCCACCATGGTCCAGTCATGTTGACACTGAAGATTAACCATCGCTCACCTCCCACCACTACCAGACCCCAGACTTCATCTCTACAAACCCGTCCTCTTGCCACCGCCTCCAGAACCCGACTGAGACCACTTGGTATCACTGGCCACTGCCCTCTCCACGTGCTCACATCCCACTCCGTGTCTGTGCTCCCTACCTGACTCAGTCTCCAACTGCCGTACCCCTGTTACTCCATCACCCTCACCTGGAAGGAGCCCAGCCCGGGTGACAGGTCATGCCAGCTCTTCTGCACCTGCACTTGAGGACCCAGTGTGGTTAGAAATAAACTTTCCGCTGCTCAGACAACTCACCTCAGATCTTCATCCCTGATCTTCCAGGGCCCAGTACACTCACCTTCATGCTCCTTGATCATCGTTTTGTGTCCACCCTCTCTGTTCAGGACCACTTCTGCCATTTCACCGAGAAAGAAGAGAGGTCAGAAGGACACTATTCCGTGTCCCACTACCTTAAAGTCCTGAATGCCATTGAAATCCAATGAGGAAACGCATGTAAAGTGCTGCAATAACACTTGGCTTTTAAGGTTTCTTATTACAATGTAATAGGATGGCAACTGTCATTATTTGATACCTCAGACTTTTAACCTCATGATCAGAAACGACATCTACCTTTTAAGTTTCACTGAATGTTTAAAGAATGTGATTCAATACAACACAAAAAAAGTGCAAATAAAAGGGCCCAACCACATTTTCAGACTCTGAAGTGCCAAAAGTAAATGCCACAAAAGTTAATGGAATTGTGTGAGCTTCAAAGTCACAGTTCAAGTGTTATTTTAAGAACTGCTTTGACTGTGCTACTCTGTTTTTGGTTGTTATGTTCATATATTTTTAGGTTTATAAATATCATAATTTTATATTTGCTGTACACTTTGATCTAGGCATTGAACTCAAGAGGTAAGTGCATCCCCTCCCCCACAAATATATATCTAAGAAACTGAGAAGAACAGACTAATAAAGATAGAATTTAATAATCTGGAAGCACTAAAACTTAGATTAATTAAGTAAATTCAATATTTTTTATTGGTTTAAAAACATTTCATTACAGCAAAGAGAAAGAGGATAAAATAAGAAATGAGGCAAAGGTGATGATAGAATTTGAGCAGGCTTTTCTTCTTTTTTAGAAAATATGACTTATGCAGAGGGAAATGTTATTAAATTTGAAAAATGTGGAGACTTTTCTGAAAAAGTTATAATAATAATGTAAAATAAAGAGTAGCTTGAAAAATTAACTATTGATGGACTTGATTAAAAAATTTCCATTGCACAGTTATCTCTAAAAATGTTCCAGGTCCAGATAATAAGCAAGGAAATTATTGTAAAATCTCAGGGGGCTGATTATTCACATGTTATACAATCTGTCCCCAGGCACAGAAAAACAGAAAACTTACTAATTCTTTAAAGGATATCTCTGCAACTATGAAACCAAAATTTGAAAAAAATAGAGTACACAGAGCTTGGATTTTAAAATAAAATCCTAAAACCAACCTAAAAATCAAGACAAAAAAGCAATCCATAACAGTATGCTAAAAGATTGTTGTCACACTTAAACTTTCACTGTAAGGTGCAAGTTTGCATTTATTGTAGAAAACATTAAAAAAAAAAGGATCTCAATGATTTAAGCAAAATGCTTTGCATAAGGAAATGAATAAATGCTGAAAAGTTTCTTTAAAAAAAAAAACAAGCTCCTACGTCTTGGTATGACCCACAGAAGAATACCTCTTTGTGGTGCCAACAATCACATTGACTGCAAGCAATCACCCGACACTCCAGGGGGTGGATACTGGAGCGCTTCGCACTAAGCAGGAAAGGAGGGTTCTGCTCGCCACTGCCTCCATTCATTGGTCGGGGAATTCCAGCCAGTCCAACAAGGCTAAATAGGAAAAGGAGAGAGAAAGTTTCGGAAAGGAAAATCTAATGCCCGACTAGTTGCAGATGATAAATTTTTCCCTAGAAAACACAAGGAATTTACCTGAAAAATATTTAGAAGATATTAAAATTGTAGTATTGTCGCATAATAAAAGTATAAAAATTAAAAGCTTCCTTGCATACTAGCCTTAGCTAGTTAGAAATACGATGGAGAAAGTCACTTATACAAGACAAACGGGAAAACGTTAAATACCAGAGCGTGTGAGAAAAGTGTGCAGTGCTGACATGAACCTTTCGTCTCCTTATTTAGACTCATAAGTAGGACATGAACACACATGCTAGGCTCCTGGGTGGGAAAAGCTAGACAGATGTGTAACAGTGACATATATATATATATATATATGCCACTCTGCAAAATCCAAGTTTCAGGGAGGTGACAAAATAAAAAAAGTAATCTAGGGTATAGTAGATAAATACAGCTAAGATGTTTATCCAAAAGAAGGGAAAGAGACCAAGCAGAGGTCAAAATATTTTGTGTGCCAATGATTAAAATAGTGCAAACTGTGTGAATACACACTCTCCGATACAGGCAGATGGTGTTGAAACATGGCTGAGTTTTTGCCAAAAAAAAAGTTAGATCTTAACATCACACACACACACACACACACACACACACACACACACACACACACACTATATATATATATATTAGGAGGAGGAGGAAAACAAAGAGTGAAGGAAAGTCGCCAAGGCTTCTGGGTTTTCTCCTCTGCACAGTGAGGTCATAACAGAACCAGTCCTACATGCAAGGTGGCACAACGTCACAGGGGCGCAGACCGTGGTGAGCCAGACGCCCACTATAGACCGGAAACAAGCTGCCTAGATGACAAGCAGAAGTTACAGCTAATGAGCCAGCAGAGGAAATAAAATGGCTTCATAAAAAGGCACTAAAATCCAACATCTATTCCTAATTTAAAGTCTCAGCAAACTAGGGATAAATGGGAACCTCCTCACCCTGGTAAAGGGCATCTATAGAAGCCTAAAAATAACATCACACTTAATGTGGAAAATGACTGCCTTTCACCTAAGATCAGGATGAAGGCAAGAATGTTTTCCTTCATCACTTTTAGTAAAGCTGGAACCAGAAATTTTGCCACAAGGCAAGAAAAAGAAAGAAAAGGCACCCAGTTTAGAAAGAGTAAAGTGAAAGTATCTTGATTCTCTGATGATCAACCTGCTATGTAGAAAGTCCTTTGGAACCTACAAAAGTTTCTATAGCTAATAAGTGGATTTATTGAAGGACACAAGATCTATATACAAAATCAGTTGTATTTCTGTATTTCTTGTATATCTTGTATTTCTGTTTTCCTAATAATAATAATAATTACTTTAATTGATATTTTAAAAATTGCCCTTGGCAATAATATCAAATTGCAAGGATAAATCTAATAAGAGATATGTTTTGGTATTTCTATACACTGAAATTAAAAAACTTGTCAAGGAGAAAAATTAAAGAACTAAATAGATTTAGAGATATATTGTATATATGTGTCAGGAGACTCAATATGAAGCAAAAAGAAAAATGAGCTTCAATCAGTATTTCTGTACAAAAATAACTCAAAATGGATCACAGACTTAACTGTAAAACCCCAAACTATAAAACTTCTAGAGGAAAACAGAAAAACCATAAGATCTAAGATTTGACACCAAAAAAAAATCCATAAAGGAACAAAATGGGTAAGTTACATTATATCAGACTTAATAACCCTGCTCTTTGAGATACACTATTAAAAGAATGAAAAGGCAAGTTATAGACTTGGAGACAATATTTTCAAAATCACATACCTGAAAGGATTTCTACACAGAATATATAAAACTCAAAATGAAATATAAAACAAGCAACTGAGTTAAAAAAGGGCAAAAAATTTAACCATGTACTTCATTGAGATGACATTCAGATGGCAAATAAGCTCACAAAAAGATTCTCAACATCAGTATTGTTTGGAGAAATGGAATTTAAACTCCACTGAGATACCTACACACCTATTGGAGTGTCCGCATTGAAAAGGTGGACCATACCCAGTGCTGGTAAGGATGTGGAGCAACTGGAGCTCTTGTAATTGCTGGTAGGTGTGTAAAATGGTAGAATCACTTTAGAAAGCTGTCCATCAGTTTCTTCTAATGGAAACATACACCTGCTGGGTGAGCCAGTCATTCTAGTCCTATATGTTCACCCAGGAGACATGAAGGCATGTGTCCATACAAAGACTTGCACACAAATATTCACAGCAGCTTTATTTTTAATAGTTGAAAACTGGAAACAATTCAAATGGTCACCAACAGGTGAACAGATAAATAAGGGAAGTGTATGAATGCACATTTATACAGTGGAGTACTACTTGGTCTTAAAAAGGAATGAAGTGTTAGTAATTGCAACAGCATGTTTGAGTCTCAAAATAATTATGCTGGATTGAAGAAGGCAAAGTTCTTTTCCCCCAAAAGAGTACATTCTGTATGACTGATCTCATTTATATACTGTCAACTAATCTTAGCAAATAAGTAGCCTTTTATGCTGGGAGGGTAAGGGTGGCAGGGAGGGGTCACACAGGAGTGTGGGGGGCTCTGGGGTGCTGGCTCTCATTATTATCCTGGCAGCAGTGGTGGTTTCATGGGGATATGCACATGCTAACTGATGAAATTTATACTTCACACATGTGGATATTATGGTATGCCATTTACACCTGAATAAAGCCATGAAAATGACTTATAAGAGTCATGTGCTATGATGTTTCCATTCAGAACTAAGTTCTCTGATCTTACATCTCATCTAGTAGAGAAGCCAAAAGGCATCACATTTCCTTATTAGTGTCTCTCTCTCTCTCTCACACACACATTAGGATAATAAAACATTTTTAAAAATGAGGTTATTTTCATGGTAATCACAAAGCAAAAGCCTGTAGTAGATACACAAAAGATAAAGAGAAGGCATCAAAGCTCACCACTGTGGAGTGTGGACAATTCACAAAGGAAGACAGTGAAGAGGAAGAAAGGAACAAGAGAACCACAAAACAGCCAGAAAACAACTAACATGATGATGCCAGGAAGCCCATCCAGTCAATAATCACCTCCAGTGGAGATGCTCTGAACTCCCCAGTCTTTTGGCACATGTGGCTGAGTAGATAAAAACAAGACCTGGAGATAGGGTTAAAGATGGCAGCATGAGAGGTGAGACAGAAACCTCCTCCCCAAACTGCACATAATATGACAATATAGCAAATATATCAAAACCTGAAAGAGCAACAGGAAAGAAGCCTGCAGCAGACTGTCTACACCTGGGGAAACCAGCAGACCTCAGGGAAAAGGGTAAAGTACCAAGGCCATCATCCAGAGGAACCCAAGCCCTTCCCCCCACCCCAGTTCACTGGCTGGAGGAAGAGAGACAGAGCAGAGAGGGGATGGAAGCCTAGGACTGCTGAACACCCAGCCCTGGAGATCTGCTCTGGGAGCACAAACCTGCATTACATGGTGCTCTGGAGATAAGTGGGGTTGGAAAGCTAACACAGGTGGAATACTTTGAGAGACTGAGATTCCAGCCATTTGTGGAAAACAGGGATCCACATCCAGCCTCTCTGGGACAAAAGAAAGGCGGGCAGACTGAGAGACTTCCTAACAGCGAGAGGGCTGCTAAAGGGGCAAGGATTGCACAGAGCTTGCTGCTCAGGAGAAAGGACAGGTGGACAAAATTGTCCAGGTGAACTCTGCCCTGCAGGTTGGGAACTTTCAGGAGCTTCAAGAGCTCCATCTCCCTGGCTGGCAATGCAGCTATGAGGACCCCACAGCGATACACAGCCCGCTCTGCCTTCCTCCCCGCTGGCACCAGCTTGCAAAATGGCTGCCCCTGCCATTGTGCCAGGCCAGGCAGAGGGCGGCTCCACCCATGGCAGCTACAAGTGCAAAGCATAGAGGCTTCTCCCTGAGTGCTCAGCCCACTGGCCCTGGCAATGGAGGCAGGCACTGCAGCTGGGAAGCAGGAAAGAGCTCTCTCCTCCCGAATGGCACCAGCGCTGCTCCATATGACCCCTGCCGTTCATTGCTCCAGGGGCTGAGCAGCTCCAGAGGATAGAGCTTCTGGGCACTAGAGGGTGCCACCTACAAATACGAAACATCAAAGGAACCTGGTTCAAACCAAAATCCCACAAACACCAGAAAGAGGGCCAAGTGAAACTGAACTCATCAATCTTCCTGAAAGAGATTTCAAAATAAAAAATCATAAACACGCTCATGGAGCTACAGGGAGGAATTCAGGAATGAGACACAAACATTGAAGAATACAGTATCTGAAATGAAACATACACTGGAGGGATTTAAAAGCAAATTAGATGAAGTAGAGGAAACAGTAAATGAAACAGAAATTAGAGAACAGGAATACAAAGAAGCTGAGCACAGAAAGAATAAAAGATCTTTAGGAGTGAAAGATTATTGAGAGAACTGTGTGATCAATCCAAACAGAACAATATTTGCATTATAGGGGTACCAGAAGAAGAAGAAGAGAGAAAAAGGGATAGAAAGCATCTCTGAGGAGGTAATTGCTGAAAACTCCCCCAATCTGGGGAAGGAGATAGTCCCTCAGGCCATGGAGGTGCACAGATCTCCCAACACAGGAATCCAAGAAAGACAACACCAAGACATAATAATTAACATGGCAAAGATCAAGGATAAGGACAGAGTATTAAAAGCAGCCAGAGAGAGAAAAAAGATCACATACAAAGGAAAACCCATCAGGCTATCATCAGACTTCTCAACAGAAACCTTACAGGCCAGAAGGGACATGATACATTTAATGTAATGAAGCAGAAGGGCCTCGAATGAAGAACGCTCTACCCAGCAAGACTGTCATTTAAATTTGAAGGAGGGATTAAGCAATTTCCAGCTAAGCAAAAGCTGAGAGAATTTACCTCCCATAAACCATCTCTACAGTGTATTTTTGGAGGGACTGCTAAAGATGGAAGTGTTCATAAAGCTAAATAGCTGTCACTAGAGGAAATAAAACCACAGTAAGTAAAGTAGACCAATTAGTTACTAAGAAGATGCAAAATCAAATCAACTACCCCCAAAGTCAGTCAAGGGGTAGACAAAGAGTACAGAATATGATACCTAATATATAATGGAGAAGGAAGGAAAAGGAGGGGAAAAAAGTATCTTTAGATTGTGTTTGTAATAACATGCTGAGTTAAATTCAACTGTTAGATAGTAAGGAAGTTACCCTTGAACCATTGGTAACCACAAATCTACCTGCAATGGCAATAAGTGTAATCAGCCTAAATGTAAATGGTCTGAATGCACCAATCAAAAGACATAGTCACTGAATGCATAAAAAAATAAGACTCATCTATATGCTGCCTACAAAGACTTACTTCAAACCCAAAGACATACACAGACTAAAAGTGAAGGGATGGAAAAATATATTTCATACAACTAATAGGGAGAGAAAAGCAGGAGTTGCAGTACTTGTATCAGAAAAAATAGACTTCAAAACAAAGAAAGTCACAAGAGATAAAGAAGGACATTACATAATGATAAAGGAGTCAGTCCAATAAGAGGATATAACCATTATAAATACCTATGCACTGAACACAGGAGCACCGACATATGTGAAACAAATACTTACAGAAGTAAAGCGGGAAAAGACTGCAATGCATTGATTTTAGGAGACTTCAACACACCACTCACTCCAAAGGACAGATTCACCAAACAGAAAGTAAGTAAGGACACAGAGGCATTGAACAACACACTAGAACAAAACCCCTGGACCAGATGGCTTCACTACTGAATTTTATCAAACATTTAGTGAAGACCTAATATCCATCCTCCTTAAAGTTTTCCAAAAAGTAGAAGAGGAGAGAATACTTCCAAACTCATTCTATGAGGCCAACATCACTCTAATACCAAAACCAGGCAAAGATACCACAAAAAAGCAAAATTACAGACTGATATCCTTGATGAACATAGATGCAAAAATACTCAACAAAAACCCTCCTACACTGCTGGTGGGAATGTAAATTAGTTCAACCATGTGGAAAGCAATATGGAGATTCCTCAAAAAACTAAAAATAGAAATACCATTTGACCCAGGAGTTCCACTCCTAGGAATTTACCCAAAGAAACAAGTTCTCAGATTCAAAAAGACATATGCACCCCTATGTTTACTGCAGCACTATTTACAATAGCCAAGAAATGGAAGCAACCTAAGTGTCCATCAGTAGATGAATGGATAAAGAAGAGGTGGTACATATACACAATGGAATATCATTCAGCCGTAAGAAGAAAACAAATCCTACCATTTGCAACGTCATGGATGGAGCTGGAGGGTATTATGCTCAGTGAAATAAACCAGGCAGAGAAAGACAAGTGCCAAATGATTTCCCTCCTTTGTGAAGTGTAACAATGAGGCAAAACTGAAGGAACAAAACAGCAGCAGACTCACAGACTCCAAGAAGGGACTAGTGGTTACCAAAGGGGAGGGGTGGGGGAAGGCAGGTGGGGAGGGAGGGAGAAGGGGACTGAGAGGCATTATGATTGGCACACATGGTATGGGGGGGGATCACGAGAAAGACAGTGTAGCGCAGAGAAGACAAGTAGTGACTCTGTGGCATCTTACTACACTGATGGACAGTGACTTCACTGGGGCATGGGAGCAGAACTTGATAATATGGGTGAATGTAGTAACCACAATGTTTTTCATGTGAAACTTTCATAAAAGTGTATATCAATGATACCTTAATAATAATAATAATAAAGTAAAAAAACTAAAACAAAAAGAAGACCCTAACTGTATGCTGCAAGAGACTCACTTTAGAGGTCAGGACACACAGAGGCTCACCGTGCAGGGGTGGGGAGAGATGGTCCACTGCAGGGGAAACCAAGGTGAGCAGGTGCAGCTACACCTCCATCAGAGCAAATAGGCCTCAAGTCCAAAACCAACAAGAGACAAAGTTCATTGTGTAATGGAAAAAGGTCAATTCGTCAAAAGGATATAACTGTTGTAAACATGTATGACCCAGTATCAGAGAACCTAAACACCTTAAGCAGATACTGACCAACCTGAAGGGGGAGTTGACGGCGATGCAGTAGTGTCAGGGGCTTCCAGGCCCCGCTTCAGTGAGGGATGAGCCCCAGGCAGGAACTCAGTAAGGAAGCACTGGGCGCTACCTTGGACCAGATGGACCTAACGACCCACACAGAACACTCCACCGACAGCTGCAGGGTACGCGTTCCCCTCGGCACACGCAGCGTGCTCTCCAGGGCAGACCGCATGCAAGGCCACACAGCAAGTGTAAGACTGCGGCCACACCGGCTGCCTTTCCTGACCACAAAGCTATGAAACTAGAAATCAAGAATGGGAGGAAGACAGGAAAATTCACACGTGTGTGGAAGTTAAACAGCACCCTCCTGAACTGCTGCCGGGTCAAAGGAGGAATCACAGGGAAATGAAAAAATATCTGGAAACAAATGGAAATGGAAACAACACACCAAAATTTAGGGGAGGTGACCAAGGCAATTCCAAGAGGAAAGTTTATGGCAATAAACATGCACATTAAGAAAAAAAGAAAGATCACACATGGACACCCTAACTTTAGACCTCAAGGAACTGGAAGAAAATGAACAAGCCTTTAGCTAGCCTAAGAAAAAAGGGGAGAGGCTTCCAGAAATGCAAGAGGCAACAACAGGAATACAAGGGTCGTAGGACTATGAGCATTCACTTACATGCAACTCACCTATTTCTAAAGATGCTGTGAACGGCTCTCACGCATATCCCACCCAGGGGCTCGTCCAGCCTGCTGTGTCCCTGCGGCGAGGGGCACTCCACTCCTGTGACTGGCTGCCCAGGCCCCAGAGCTCACGTGAGGGCGCGGGTGGTTCTGCCCTGCTCGTGGACCCTCAGCACACAGGTGAGTCTGGGGGCCCTCGGGAGGGCTCACTCGTCTCAGGCCCAACCTCCCTCCACCCTGTAGAGCCCACTTGGATGGCTGAGGGCCAGTCCTCCAGAGGGCCAGACTCAGGTGCAAATTCTGGTTCCTTGGGTCTAAAGACGCACAGCCGCCAAGGTGATGCCAAGGCCAACACCCTAGCCTTCAGCTGCCGGTGGAGGGAAGGCCTCTGGGGAAATGGAGTGGGGCCAGGTGGTCCTCTCTGCCCCTTCACCTTCTCGTTTCTTCCCAGGACTGCCCTGGGTGTGATGGACCCCACAGTCCCTCCTGTGGGAAGCCAGGCCAGCAGGTCTGCCAGTGCCCGAGGGCCTGGGAGAGTCACCTGGGAGAGGGGAGCCAGAGCCTCGTGGCCACTGCCTCCGGCCCAGCTGAGAGGACTGTGAGTGCAGGGCCAAAGGGCATCTGTCATCAGGAGAAACTTGTGCACGCAGGCGGGGGCCCAGGCCCTCCCACTGGCCACAGGGCCTGATGCAACCCCAGCCCAAGGCACGCCCGGGGCCCAGGGGCTCTGCAGGCCAGTGTGCAGGGTGCACAGCAATGCGCTGGGCATGCCCAGTTTGGCGGCTCACCCAACAGTAGGAAACAAGTTCAGTTCCATAGGGTCCCACGGGGTGCTGTGCACGAGGGGCCTCTCAGTGTGCGGAGAGTCCCTCCCTGGGCTCACACACGGCCCCCATCAGAGCCGCCTTCAGGAGGCACACGCCACGTGTGGTCCCCTTTCCAGAAAGCGAGTCCTCTCTTCTTGCGCTCACAGAGGAGGTTGCCAGCCTCCAGGTTTGGGCAAACAGGGGGCCCTGTGCCTAGAAAAGGGCTAACGTGGGAGCCATGGGCAGCAAGGACCGAGGGGGTCCTGCTCCACCTGAGCCGCTTCCCACAGCTCGTCTCTGGTGGGCAAAGACGGGAACTGCTTGCCTGTCTAGAGATAACTTGCTGTGTGCAGGATCAAATAGCCAGATGCCCGGCAAGGTCTAGGGCAGAGCAGAGAGGTCGTTACAAGGAGATGCTACTGCGTCTCATTTAAGGGAATTTGAAACAGCAAAGGGCTATCCCCAGGGTGCTCAGAGTACAGTATACTCAGCTTTGCAGCAAGAGGGAGAAATGGGCTTTTACACGGTCGAACTTCAACCACAAAGGTACTTAGCCCAGGGTGCTGGTTGTTGCCCAAGCCTCAGAATGTAGATTTTGCTGTGAACGCAGTGATATTTATTAGCTGGCCGTTGTAAATTAGCGAGCTTTGGCATCCATGTGATTTAGATTTTTATGAGTGACACAAATGGTCATATGGAATTTACCTTAAGAGAAGCTCTCTGTTTCTACAGTTCATATTTTGGAATTGTGCCTTATTTACATGAGAAATTACATTTGGGTCTTATTTGCATATCACATTGACAGAATACTATTTCCAGCAGTGGTGGTGGTCAGCGACAACAGAGACCAAGCTCGCTGAGTGTCTTCCGAACCGACGTCCGCTGTGAGCACCCATGTCGGTCCAAATGTTAACCCATCGCTTACGAGTATATGAAACGCCGATATGGAACTCCGCGTCCTGTGGCCCTGGGGGATGCCCCCCAGCAGGTCAGCTGCTTAGCACCACAGTCACTCGGCCACAGGGCTGTGCCTGGGAACACAGGCAAATGAGCCTGGAGGTGTCCGTAGGACCAGGTGTTGGGGGCATTTTTTCTGTGCGTTCTTCTTGTTGGTGTTTGGAGAGGCACCCGGGGAGCTTTCTAGACACGACCCCAGTGTGGGAGGTGAGAAGGGCCAGGCTGCGTTCCTGGGCTGAGGCCGGTGGCGTCCTGGAGGTGAGCCCAGGCTTCCCCCTCAGGGGCTCCTAGGTGCGAGGCTGGGTGCCGTGAAGGCAGACAGGCCCCCTGGCAGGGTCTGGCCGTCACGTGTGGGTGAATCTCTGCTGGACGGAGAAGTGTCCGGCACGGGCACCTTGCCTTCCCCATGTCCTCTGACCGGCCAGCTCCTCCCGCCTCCGCCCTGTGCTTTCTCCAGCTGCTTTGCGTCCCCCACAAGCCGCGGTCACCGCAGGTGGCTGCCCTGGGTCCAGGTGACCTTGTCCAGCCCAGTGCTCCCTGCCCTGCCTCCTGGCCCGCCCTGCCCTGCAGTGTATCCTGCTCTTCTCTGGATCCAAGCAACTGGGGAAACTGTCCCAGAAAACCTAATCACCAGCTGCTTTTATAAATGACTGGGCTTGACAGGAAACAAGATTGAACTTCTGGTTGATAAATCTCTTTTCTGATTGGTGTGAATTTTTCCCGTTGGGACTCTGAATAGAAACGGAGGTTCAGGAAAATAAAACCTTAATTTCTTTGTGCAAACGCTGCACTCCGTGTTTAACTGTGTCAAGGAGCCACTCAATCCCTTGCGAACCCGAGAGGATTCCAATCTGGTTCTTCTCTGATGACACTCTCCCTGGAGCTGCCCTCCTTCTGGGGGTGCCTGACTCCTTGCTCCCCTCAGCTCCACCCCAGGGTGGTCTCTGCTCAGGAGCGGTCCCAGGAAGTGGGAAGTTCAGCTGCTCATGCTGGACCGTCACCCGCTTTGAGGTTCTGGTGTGTGACAGGTGCCGACCCTGGGGAACGTGGGACCCGATGGCTGCAGCTGTGTGGGATCCTCGTGGGTCTCTCCGTGCTGTGTCTGGGCTTCTCTGGGGTCCTTCTACTCAATCCCCCAACAGATTCTGGCCTTTCGCCTGCACGCGGTCCTGGGTGCTTCCATTACTGCATCCCGCTCAGTGTGTCCGTCATCTCCCCGTGCCTGTGTCCATCCTCCGTCTCCCACTGGGCAAGCTGGCCTCTCTCCTCCAGTTCAGGGCCCCTGCAGTCCGCTCTGCTCCAGGGCTGTTCCTGGGCAGGGCCCCCATTAAGCTCTGCCTGCGACCCTCTGCATGGGCAAGGGCTGGCTGCTGGGAGAGCGGCTTTGGGGCGCAGCCCCGGGGTTCAGGCTGCAGAGAGCTGTCCCCTGGGTGCAAACACGAATCTGCCAGAATGTGGAATTGTTTTTGGGGTGGCAGGACCCTGACTGTTAGCATCACTTGATGCTCACCAGCCCTTGAAAGTGTGGGATGGCTCAGCAAGCCAAACCTGGTGCTCTCAGAGCCGATATTTTGGATCTTGATCAGCCAGCAGCTTGAGAAGCAGTGTTGGTCCTAAAGCCCCCAGGGTCTGAGCAGGAGACGGTGCTGACTGGGGGCGCGGCTCGGGAAGCGGCGGTGTGGGTCTGTGGCTCCCGCGTGGTGGGGGGATGCCGACACAGGCCTCACACCCACTGCTGCTCTCTGCACGTGTCACAGTCCAGCATTCTGGAGGGTTCCACGAAGTGCCTTCTGGGTAGTGCCCACATGGTAGCTGCTGCCCTGACCTCTGGCACTAAGGTCAGTGTACAGCTTGAGTGTCACATGATCACATGGGATGTGCACTGCTGTGTCTTGCGTCTTTTGAGCGACAGGTTACGCCTGTGAGGTTCATCTATGCTATTAATAAGTTGGTTGTATTAATGTATTATTAGGAATTAACAAATAAGTTACTTAATTTATTAATGATTGCTAATAAATATAAATAAGCTACTGTGTGTAGTTTATTCTTTTTCACTGCTGTGTAGATTGATTGGGTTGATAACCCGTAATTCATTCATTATTTGTTGAGCTAAGTTTTGGCTGTTGTGAATAAAGACGTTATCTTTTGGTGCATGTGTGGCCGCATTTCCCGTTCTCTCTTCCTCGCCTGCTCCTCTCCCACAGGCACTGCTCCCAAGTTTGCCTCGTCGGGGCAGAGGGACCACGGCCCCCTCTGGGCCCTGGGGTGCTGGGTTCCAGGGCGCAGATGCCTGGCTGTAGCTGGCGGTGCGCCCACCCAGACCCGTCCCTCCAGGAAGCCCTCCCCTGCAGGGCAGAGCTGGGCGCAGGCCCTGGCGTGCAGCATGGGCTTCCGGAGCCCACCATCCTGGGGTCTTCTGAGAACCACGGATTGCTCTGTGCAGGGACCCACACGGTCCTTCCTCCCCACCGCTGGTGATGGTGACCGGCTTGGAGCATCTGCTGTGTGGCAAGCTCTTGGTGAGCCCCTCGCACATGCAGTTTGTTCACCCTTCACACACCCTGATGAGAGGGGCTTGTGTCTCCATTTTCCACCCCAGGAAACTGAGTCTCAGAGGCTCAGACGCGTGTGTGGTCACACGGCCTCTGAGTCCGGAGCCCCCTGCCCAGATCTCCCCTTACTGGGGGGCAGGGTCTGTTCTTGAAGCTGGGGTGGGGCAGTGGGCTGTGGAGCTGGGCAGGGCCAGTGGACCCTCCCTCACCAGTAGGATTGTGTCTTCCACCTGTGTCCCCAGGGCCGCTTGCCTGGCAGAGGCCTCCTTTCTCCTGGACGTTGCTCTTAAATGGCTTTGCCCAACCCAGTGCCTCTGCCCTGAGCCAGCCCCTCCCTTCCCTGCAGGGCAGCCAGGCCCATTTACAGGGTGGGACTGGAGGGCTTGGTGGGAAGAGAGTCAGGTGTGGTGTCCGGGGATCACTCCCCGTCCCCCACATCTCAGGTCAGGGGAGGAAGCCCAGTTCCCTGTGGGGCTCACTGCCTGCCGGAACCTGCCTCCTTGGACTGAAGCTGGGCTGGGTGGTGCCCCCTGTGTTTGCCTCCCTGTAGGGCGGTGGCTCCAGCTCTGTCCAGGTCCCCACACAGAGCCACCCAGCCCACGGCAGTCGATCCCGCTCTCCTCAACCACCTTTTAGGAGCAGCTTGTAAATACCTTTATTTATTTACTTTTATCCTGGCTTATTGAATAGAACTCTAGCAATCCTGAAATAAAACGGAACGATGCTGGGCTACAACTTAATCCAGTGTTTCTGGAGCCTATGGTGGCTCCACCAGAGGACGGTCATCAAGACCGTAGGTCTTGGCCCTCGCACGCCGAGAAGCACGTCCACGGGGCAGAACGACTTGGTCCCCTCCCTCCTTCCCGGTGACCGCGCCCCTCTCTGGACCTGAAGTCAGTGCCAAGCCTCTGCCCTGGCTGCCGCCCTCTCTGTCTTGGGACACCCCCCAGGCAGGGCCACTGGAGGCTGGCAGCTGGCTCTGCGTGTGAGCTCAAAGGGAACGCGGCTGCGGGCAGGGGGTGCCCCCGGGACTCCAGGGAGGCGGCAGATTCAGCCCGGTCACCTTGCCCTGCAGACCTGCCTCAGAGGCTCAGAGAAACCCTGGAGCAGCACCAGAGGCAGGGCGAGGGCCCTTGCCCAGCGGCGTCTGAGGGCATGGCTTCACTTCAGGCAGCAGCTGCAGGTTTTGGCAGTGCCTTCGCCCAGTTCTGACCCTACAGTTCTGTGGGGTGGGCGGTCAGATCACCACAGGGGCAGCAGAGGAAGTGCACCTCCCCACGGGGCTCCTCCAAGGGCCTCCCACTCCTTCTACCCCTTTGCCAAAGCATCTTTTGAATCCACAGTCCCCACCTACAGGTGACGAGGTTAGACTGCTGCCCTGGGCTCCACTGGCGCGGCTACGGCCAGAACAGGTGCCCCTGGGGCACAGGCGCTGCAGGCCTGGTGTGCCCCTCGCCCCGCAGAGCCGCTTCCGACCTCCCACCAGGGCAGGCGCACAGGGGGACACTCCCTGCATCTGACCTGCATCCGGCTGCCGTGGGGCTCGTCATGGGTAACTGAGAAAATAATGTCACATGTTGCGATGTTTTCCCTCTCGGAAGTGCGTCTCCTGTGATCTAACCATGACGACGAAGGCAAGGGTGCCCCCAGCCACCTGTCCTCTGGATGCCTCCGCTTCTCCCTCTGCTTCCATCTCCACCTCCACCCCCACCTCTATCTCCATCTCTACCTCTATCTCTATCTATCTACCTAGATACAGATATTTTGAGTGCAAAAACTTATATTTTTATGTGCCCTCCAAAAGCCCAGATGGTTTAAAGGCCAAGCTATTTCAAAACTTAAAGGGTGATAACATGACCGTGTTCTTTATATTATTTTGGAGCATAAAGGAAATTCATCCTCTAGTTGATGAAGCCAGCAAAACGCTGCACCCAAACCTCTACATGGCCCGACAAGGAGCCATGATAGTCCAATACTGCTCCTGTGTATTCAGTGCAAAAACTCTAAGTAAAATATTAACACACTGCTATGGGCTGAATTGTGTTCCCCCCAAAGATACACTGAAGTTCTAACCCCAGGACATCAGAACATGGATTTATTTGGAAATAGAATCATTGCAGATGTAATTAGCTAAAATGAAGTCATCCTGGAAGAGGGTGGTCCTTAACTGAATAGGACATGTCCTTATAAGGAGAGCACACAGGCATGCACACACATGCACGCACATGCATGCACACACGCACACACACATGCACTGCCATATGAAGGCAGAGACATAGAAGGGCAAAGGCCACATGAAGACAGAGATGGAGGCTGGAGCCACACCACCACGAGCCACAGAAGGCCTGGGACCAGGAGCAGGAGGCGTCAGGGAGGCCCCCTGGGGCCCGTGGAGGAAGCACGTCCCCACCAGCACCTCGACTTCAGACCTCTGGCCCCAAGAACTATGGGAGGATATGTTTCTGTTGCTTTAAGCCACCTCGCCTTTGGCACTTTGTTATAACAACTCTAGGAAATGAATACACGTGTCAAACCAGCAGCTTATAAGATTAATATGATCTGCACAACTAAGGCTTATTTTAGGACTGAAAGGGTGGCTTAATATTGGGAAATGTATTAATATAATTTATCACACTAATTGTTTTGGGAAGAAAGCTTACAAAATCCCCTTGATGAAAGAGGTTTGATTAGAGTTATGGACTCTGTCTCCAGAAGAATGTACATATGCATCTACTACCCAAAGAGCAGATGACGCCTGTCCATCTGAAAAGCCTGAGAGACTATCAGAATGAATACGGAAGAGGGGGAATGGCCGTGAAGAAGAGCACCCCAACCAACGGCTCTGTAAATGCCCCCCGTTAGAGACAGCCCTATAGCAGCCACTGACATCAGTTCCTGGAAGGAAACCTAAGCTATGTGCTGTCCCACATGACGCTATCTACAAAATCCTACCGAAAGACATAAAACAGGATGCGTGAATGGCAGGATTATTAGCTCACACTAACGATGCTGTTTCTTCCCTAATTAATCTAAAAGCGCTCTCCTTTCAAAATCCCCAGATGTGCTTAAGGATCATCAGGATGAGTGAGTGAGCAGACAGGCGCTTTTGAAGTGTTCACCCTAGTGAGGGGACCTGCTCTGGTAGATGTGAAAATGTTTCCCGGAGTCTACCTTAAAATGCAGCGGGACTCGGTCACGTAGCGAACAGAACATTGTTGGCACGGAGTGTGTCTGGGAACACTGCATGCAAGATCGTTGCCTGCGCTTCAGGTGGCACTGAGAGGTGATGCGGAAAGGCTGGGTCATCCTACACCTGGTAGCGGGACAACTGATTAAATTCGTTAAAAAAAAAAAAGGTAAATTCAATCCTTAGTTCAAACTTCAAAACCAAACAGGTTCTGGATTAATTAAATATTTAAGGAGAAAAACACATGAATACATCCAAGCATGGAGAATAAAAACGGGTGTGAGGCACGTCCAGGAGGAGAAGCCTCGGTGGGCTGGTGGGAGCTGTGGCTCGGTGTGCGTCCCTCCCCCGTCACCACCTGTAGGGGTCCTGGGAAAGGGACTCGTCTCTCTGTTTCCATTTTTTCATCTCTGAACTGGACCGACAAGTGTCCCTGGCTTGTGGGCTCATTGCAGAGATGAAATGAAATGGCGTGTCCCTCGCTGAGCACAGAGTATTCCTGCAGTGGCTCCTGTACGGCTGCCTACAAACTGCACCGGGAACTGGCCAACCTGTGTGCAAACTCCCAAGGGCCAGTTGCATTGCATGTGTTGGGTGCTGCCTTGGGCACGGCACCCTGGGCACACATGTGTTTATTCTCTTTGTGGAGGCCAGCCCTCCACGCCCCTTGCACTTACAGCCTCGTGTGCAGTGTGCTGTCAGTAGCCCAGAGTGAGAGCTGGGTGGTTGGAGGTGGAATCCGGCTGGTCTGGGTAACTTTCCTTCTGTCACAGGGCTCTGGGGGCTCCTGGTGTACTTATTTACATGACCTCCATGTGCGTTGGGCTTTCCATCTGTAAAATGGGGCATCATAATACCCTTTAATAGGGTTGTTATGAGGATTGTGTAAGTCAATATTTGCAAAATAGGAAGAATGGTGAACACTGTGCATGTGCTTGATGATTCGGTAAACACATAAGAGTGGTTTGTTTCTTCAAATTTAAATGTGATTTTTTGTCTTTTGCATTTCCAAGTAGAGGGCTTCTGCTCTGATTGGCCCCAAGGATTCATCTTTTTGATACAGAAGAACTGCACAGAGGGAAAAAGAGCATAAACTAAGACATTGCAATGACCAAAACTTTGAAAGACGTGCAGGAAAAGATTTTACCAGTTCCTTGAGCCTCGTTTGCTCTCTGCTGTCCGACGTTAGAGGAGCCAAGGAGCAGCACCTCCTGCACAGAGACGGGAAACATGCCTGTTCTGTCCATGTGGCTGAGGCTGAACGTGAGGAAGGAGGCGGTACCTGGACCCTACAGCCCATTGCGGGGAGATGGAGGGGCGGGTGGGAGCGGAGCCTGCGCCTCAGAAGTCTGCACTGCTCTCTGAAGGAGGGGCAGAGGGGCGAAGGCTCTTGGCCACCATTGTCCCCCTGGGGCTCACCAAGGAGCTGGCTCTCAGGCTGCCAAGCCAGACCGGGTGCTTGGCAAGGTGGCTGGGGAGGTGCTTGGCTAGGGGAGGAGACTGGCTTTCCCGGGCACGGGTGGTCCCTGGCTGCGTGGGCAGCAGCAAGTCTGTCAGGGTGGCCAGGCAGGTGGGGCGGCTGTGAGGGGCAGGCTGCAGGGTCATCGGCCTCCCTGGGATGCGGAGGGAGGCTGAGGTCACCCTGGGGTCTGAGCGCAGAACCCCTGGGGCTGAAAGGAGGTTTGACACAAAGCCCTCAACAGAGACACAGTGATCACAGTCAGGTGGGAGAGATGGAACTTGGGGAGCTCTTCACCGATGCTCTGCCACGGTCACTCTGGAGAGTGGGGTCTTGGGTCATTTACCTATTGGCCCAGGCTCTGATTTTGGGGGACAGTATGGTTAAATTCCTTGTGCAATGAAACAGTATTGTTAAAACAAGCAGTGTAAGGACGCAGGGAGCGGGAGGTGGGGTGGGCGGTTAGACGGCTGCGCAGAGACGAGCTCCCTGCTGAGGCACAGCTGGTCTCCAAGAGGCAGATTTCTCCCTGCAGGAAATCTGTCCACATTTGTGAACACTGCGCTGGCCACCTTGTACCTTTTGACCATTGGTTCCGATCTGGCCAGAATCCCTAAGAAGGTTTCTGCTGGGTCTGCTTGCACATCTTGGTTCTGGGAGGGTCCTTTCCTTCTCTTGAGGCCATAGGCAAGTGAGGCTCAGCCTCCCTGGGACAGAGGCCTGGAAGGCATCACTGAATCTGCACAGTCAAGTATAAGAAAGGATGCATTTAATATAAAAAATATGACTCCTTTCATTATTCAAAAACCTGGTTTTGCAACACCAGGACTTTTCTGAAAACTTTTAATGAATAATTCATTCCCAAATACAAAATTTCGTGCCTTTCCTGATGACATATAACGTGTCCCTTTTTTATTATTTCTTGTAGATGATCCAGTGTCATTGAATTTCACTGTCCTGAGGGAACGTTTTTAGGAGACCTGCCTGGAAATCACATCTCAGGTGAAGTTTTAATATAAACTGCAAACAGACAGGACAAGCAGCTTTATTATATTAAGAGATCATTTATCCCACACATTTGCAGAGTGAAGTTATGTGTGGAGTCTCAATTTTATAACCATCTGCAATTTAAACGAGTCTCCTTTTATTGGATCATAGCGTTTTATGCTTCTGTGCACCTCAGCTGCTGTTTAGAATAAGACAATGCTTTTTCTTTCTTAGATGAAGACTTCCCACTCCGCACCCCACATTCTGAGTTTCAGTGGAGGAATTCTGCATGATTTTCATGCCTACTGTAACACTTTCTTACTTCAAAATGCAAAACAAGTCATTTTTAAAAGAGCAAATTCCAGCTGAAGGATCGTGTGGATTCACAACCTAATTATAAACACTCAGTGGGCTCAACGAGGCGAACAAACGCATTGCTTTGCCAGGGACCTGGTGCTTCCATGGTGGAAGACGGTGTGCTGGGAAGGCCACCGAGCACAGCACCCCCCTCACCACCCCAGCCTGCTGAAGCAGGCGGGGACCACACCTTAGAAACAGACTGAAGTTCTTGGCCATTTTGGGGGTGAGGGTCTGAGACAGAGGGAAGCAGCCCCTGCTGGCTGTGGGGCGGGCGCTCTCCTGCTGAGGTGCACAGCCCCACAGGAGCCGTCCTCAGCCTGCCCTGGGTCAGGAGTGGGGCAAGGGTCTCTGGTCTGTGGTTCCTGTGCTGGGACGTGCGAACATCTGGCCAGGTCTTAGGTGGAGGGCCTCCTGCAGGCCTGCAGGATGCCGCACCACTGCCTTCACCAATATTTGCAGCTGAGACTGGCCACAAGCTGGCGGCCAGGGCATCTCTGGGGCCTTGGAGGCAGCCAGGCAGGAAGCCACACGTGCCTCTGGGATCCTTGATCAGGAGGGCAAACTCCCTTCAGGGTCTGTACAGCAGGAGCTACCCATCTGTGCCAGCGCGTCTTGCACCCTGAGTCCTGCTCCTAGAAGCCAAACCTGCTTGCCCCATTCCTGCCTGTCCTGTGTGTTACGGTGTGAAAACCTCTCTGCTACGGTGGCGAGGGTGTTTGGAGAAGCAGGGAGGTCCCTTCCTGCACCTCTGATGGCAGGGACGGAGCGAGGGCGGGGTGGAGTGCCCTCAGCCTGGAGCTCTGCCCTCCTGGAGGCCAGCTGTGTAGATGCAGGACCCAGGAGTCCTGGGGAGGTGAGCAGTGGCTCGACCAGAGAATGGGCCTGGGAGAAGGCTCCAGGCCCTGCTGCCCTCCTGCTTCCAGGGTCCCCGCCAGCCCCCTGTACTTCCACTGTCTCCCTGTGTCCCCGCGTTGTCTCCCCAGGCCACTCCCAGGCTCCCTAAGTTGACCCCTCTGACTGGAGGGGGTGGCACCCAACAAGTGGTGGGTGGCGGCTGACCCGGGAGGGGTGCATCCACCCTGAACCAAAGGAGTGGATGAAACACAAATATGGGGGTTTGAGAGCAGAACCTCTGAGCAGAGTGACTCATGGTTTGCCAGCACTTATAAAAGTAAATGTTTAATTGCTTATTACTACTGATCATGCTAATAAAATGGAATAATATGCAGGAGATCATTTTGAAAACAGGAAACACGCAGGGAAGAATTACCTGTGGTATGACCGTTGGTGGGCTGGGGGGCTGGGACCCTCCTTGTTCCTTATAGTTTGGGCCACAGAGACATTGTCCCAAAGGCCACCTCCCTAACTGGGGTCACCAGGAGCCGGCTAGGAGGGTGCTGTCTGCTGTCTGGACGAGGGCCCCTGGCTTGGAGGGTGCTGTCTGCTGCCTAGACGAGGGCCTCTGCTGTTCCAGGACTTCCTCTTCCATACACCTAAGGTGTGCTCCCTTCCAGGGACAGGATGACAGCCATCTGGGGAGGGGCTGGGCAGGGTCCAGGGGTCCCTACTCAGCGCCAGCTCAGGGCCTGTTGGGCGGCCTCCAGAGGGGCTGGAACCAGGCTGGTGACTGGCTGTTGCCCTTTCTCATGAAAGGAGGGGCTGATGTGGCTCCAGGACTCTGGTGGGCTGGATGGAGAGCTGCCCAGGTCGGACCACAGGGGAAGCAGTCTCCCAGGTGAGAGCGGAGGGCGGAGGTCTTGGGGAAACAGAGTCAGGCCGGGGCTGAGGATGCCCTGCTCTGGGTCCCCCCGGCCTGCTGCTGCTTTGCTGGAAGCCCTAGAAGCCTGTGATGGGACTTGTTCCTTTGTTACCTTTGGGAAATTAAGAAAGACAGCTGGGGGCCCTGGTCTTGCGCCTGCCCTCCCTCCCCACCCAGCACCTGGGGCTGAGCAAGGAGGGCAAACTCCCTTCAGGGTTTGCAGGAAGGCCACCTCCACCAGGAGCCTCTGCCGCTGGGCCCTGTTCCCTGCTCCCCTCGTGGGGCCGGCCCGTCAAGCGCGGCCCTGGGACCGGAGGGGTGAGATGCCCGCCTGGTCCTCACCTGCTGGGTGCCTAATGCAGCTCCGGCACGCGCAGACCCCGACATAAGCTGGACGCCAGAATGGCTGGACAGGTGTGTGTGTACCTGTGTGTGCTGACGGCCCAGGGGTGAGGGTGAGGGAGGGAGAATGCAGGACTTTCGGAGCCGGCAGGGGAGGGGCTGGATGTCCCCTGGTGGAGGAATCCGTGCACATCAGTGGGCATGGGAGCCAGCTGGGCTCAGCTCCAGTCCTTATGGAAGGTTCTGGGCACATCTGTGAGCAGGGGACACCAGCCTCCCCTGCAGGGTCAGGGGAGGTGACCTAAGGGAAGTGTGGCACAGAGTGCTGACCCTTCATGAAGTTCAGAGTCACAGGGTGCTGCCAGGGTTTCCATGTGCAAGAATCTTTGCCCCATCCTGGGCAGTGCAGGCTCTGGACATCCTGGCCCGACCCTTGGGGTCTGCTCTGGGCCTGGGGTTTCGCCCTCTAACAGTCTACCCAGTGCTTCACCCAGTGAAGGGGACGGGGTGGTGTGGAGAGCAGGGGGAAGCAGGCCCACGGAGGACGTGGACAGGGCGCCTGGCTCAGCTCCTGACAGGAACTCGGGCGATGCATGGCCATGCCAGGCTGCATCCTCAGGCCAGAAGCCCTGGGTCCGTCGTGGGGTGTCCTGTCCCCCCAGGAGCATCTGGACCACTCCTTGCCCAGTGGGATCGCCATCCCCATTTTACAGGTGCATAAGCTGAGGGTCAAGGACACCTAATGTTTGTCTCAGCTCACCATCAGGCACTGTGACCTCTGCTTTGTCCTGGGGACACCTTTTCAAGCTGTAGACCTGGCCTGCGAGGCAGCCCTGGCCAGACCTTAGCATTTGCTTGGTGATGCTGGGATGTGTTTTAATGAATCAAAGGCTTTTCTCCCTCATATCACTATGGATTTTTTTAAGTGTTGTGTTTTCAGGGCTTTCTTTAGCTTTCACTTACCCCATGCAAGCATAAGGTGTAACTCCTGCAGATTATGAAGTCTCCACAGCAACCTCAGGGGGAATGTAGAGCCGCCCCCTTTATATGAGGAGGAATCTGGGCAGCACAGGAAGGACCCTCGGCTGCATGACTGTGGCTGGGTTCTGCCAGGTCCACCCCACGTGCGTGTGGTTCCTACACTCTGGAGTCATGCACAGGCGCTCACGCCCATGCATACACCCACACGCACACATGAGTGGAGTCCCACACAGAGACTCGTGCACAATACTTTCCAGGTAAACCTATTACAGATATTACAAGGCCATAATTACAGGCCTCAGAGCTTTATTACTCATTGTTCTAAATTCATGTGAATGTGTAGGTCCTGCTACCACAGTCAAGCTGTTCAACATGCTTCCTGTAGAGATCTGAACTGCAGAAAATCACGGTGAAAACAGAGGTGAGGTTATCCGCAGTGCCATTAAGTTCCCTGTGATTTGCGTATTTGTAAAGTGTTTTTGGAGGTTTTATTATGCGGACTTCCTTGTTGTTAATGATTGAGTCATGCTGTATATACTGTTTTACAACTTGCATTATGAGTTAAAAAAAATACAAATGTATGCGGACGCCTTTTCCTGCCAGAGAACATTAATGCCAGCGCTGCAGCAGCCACACAGCGCCAATTTTCCCAAGTTCAGGATTGTGCCGGCTGAGGGGCTGGGGCCAGCTGGGGCCCCTCTGAGTAGCTGGTAGGGGCACCCTCTAAGCAAAAACCCGCCCTGGGGCCTACAGTGGGAGGACCCCTTCTGAAGGCCGCCTTCGCTTGTCTGCTCACCACCCCGTCGTCCGCTGCCGGACGTGCAGGCTGCATTTTCCTGCCGTGAAGTGCACGCAGTGAGGCCCTGATCGAGCACCTTTGCGTGCATCTCAGGTTGTTTCCTTTGTCTAAATGACAAGAGGTGAAGTTTCTGGGTGTGCATCTGAAGGCCTTTTGCTCACGTATTGCTGAATCATCCTCTGGGAAGGTTGTATGGTTTTATGCTTTTACTGGCAGCACAGAACCAACAAGAAGTGAATTCTTGGGCTCAGAGCTTATTCTTTATCATTCAAATTTGGAAACCCTGGTTTTCTGCAGAAGAGTCCAGTCTCTGCCTAAGGCGTCAACTCGGGGGTGCTCCCAGCCCCTCACCTCTGGATGTCATTGTGGTGGCTGCGTAGGCTCATGGGGCATCCTTTCCTCTGAGGTCTGTGTCCAGGGTGCAGTTCCCAGAGTGACTGCAGCTGAGGCGGGCCTGGGACCAGCGGCCGGCACGGACTATGCCTCCGGACGTCTGGCGTGGGACTCAAGTCCGCAGCCCTTGCTCTCTGGTTGCCCTGGTGTGGGGTGTGAGCAGGTGGTGACAAACTGCCCCTCCCGAGTCCCGCTGTTCGGGGAAAGCTGCCAGGTAGGCCATTTCTCTGCACCTCCAGCTCTTTGCCAAGCATGCCCACAGCCCATGACTGAAGTCGGGACCTTTGTTCCTGGCCGTTACAATCAACGGTGCAAAATGACTCATTACTTAGGTCTCAATTTGATACAAGTTTTGAAATCTCACTGTATCTATTTTAAGGCACAAAACAGGTCAGATTTAGAGTATAACTTCTCTGCAAGAATGTTATAGAGCTCTTTTGGAGAACTTTCTGTGGCCCTACACTGACAGTCTCTTTTTTGTGAATTTAGGACCCTGATTTCATTCAGCAGAAATACCATTTACGGACACTGGTTTCCTGGATTATGAGCAGCACCAGGTGTTGGAAACGCACTGGTCCCGGGGACGAGGCACCAGTTTCTGTTCCTGTCTGTGTCACTAACCAGTTGTGTGACTTCAGACAACTTCCTCGTCCTTTCTCTGTCCTTGCTATAAAATAGGGATGTTAATCTAGATTCTTCTGGGGCCCTTTTCTGCTTTGGAAGTGTTACTGGTCTTGGAAAATGAGAGGCAAGTGTCCATGCACTGTTCTCCAATCCCGCTGGTGGACGGCTCCATCCGGGGAGAGGCCCGGTGCTTGTCCAGGCTGGGGGTGCCCCTGTGTCGAACAGGGAGGTCACCAGGACCACAGCATGCTGGCCGTGCCCGGCAATCATACAGAGTCCTGGAAACCTGCTACGAGAGAAATACAGTAATTATTTCCCTATGTGTGTATATACCAAATCATCATCTTGAACACTTTAAATATATGTATTTTATTAATACAAATTTTAAAAGGAAAAAGGAGACAAAAAAAAAAAGAGGGTTCTGGAGCTTAGACTCTCTTGAGGGAGAGAAATTCATTTTACTCCAGTGTATATTTCACTAGTCCTGATTTCTACGTGGCACCGGGTTTTCATTTATATGAATATTCATTTATATGAATGACAGAAGTGAAATGTTTTGCCATTATTTTTCTCTTGATCAAAATCAAACAGATGCAGGAGAGTGGCATCTGATGCAGAAATGGTCTCCCAGCTGTGAAGTGCCTCCCTGGCTCAGTCTCTGTGCCAGCAGGCTGGGCAGTGATGTCCCAGCACTAGAAGAGATCGCCCAGGCCACTAGGTCAGCAACCATGCATGCATGTTCCTGCCTTTCCACTTGCTGCCTTGTCCCTAGAATGCTCTTCCCCCAGGAAAAATGCCACTATCCCTTTGGCGTCCCTGCTCCACCACCCAGAGCTCAGCCAAACCTTCCCCCTAATACGTGTGGCCTCCAGGTATGGCGGGGGTGGTCTTCCCATAGACCCCAGTGCCCTTGCATCTCTGTGTTCTGGCTTCCAGCACAGTGACTTTGAATCTTAGTTGAAAAAATGTGAGTCCACACATACCTCATGGGTCCTGCTCTACCGAGCAACAGGCTAATGATCTTATGATGAATTAAATAATTTCCCTTGGAATATGCACAGGAAGATTCCTTAAGCATGTAGTTAAACCCCTTCGGAGGGAGCTGTCCTGGCTCTAGAAGTTACAGAGTCAGGTCTGCATGAGCCAGCCACACCCATGCAATCTTGGAGACAGGAGCGAGCAGCCAGGTGTGTAGGAACTGGCTCGACCACATGCTGATGCTCCTGCAGCCATTACAGAGCAGTCCTTGCATCAAGTCCCAGCCACATGGGCCCAGGCGGCAGTGGCAACCACAGTGGGACTCCTGTGCAACACTGGCTGATTCTCCTACAGCTCCCAGGCTTGTGGGGGTGCCCCTGGTGGATCTGATGTCTGCAACTAACAGCCCTGGTCTGCCCCCACGGTCCTGGCTGCCCAGTCTGTACCACAGGATTGATGGCATCTCTGTTCTGTTTAACATGAGCTAGCATGGATGCCAGGTTGGAGTTAGCCAGCTGAGAGATGAACTCCACCTGCTGGCAGCTGGCCTAGCTAGTACACGGAATCCGGAATCTGGGTAAGTTCCTAGCTCTCATAGTTTAAACTATCTGAAGGCAGGCCCTTCTCTCTCAGGCCCAGCTTCCTCAAGTCCACACCTGTATGGAGCCTGTGGAAACCCCACTGTCCCTCACTGATCACAGTCGGGCCAAGAGCCAGAGCCTTCCATGCATTCGTCCTGGAAGAGCCGAAGGCCCGGCTCACGAGGTCCGAACCTCCGACTCCCCTGCTCCTGGCCACCGCTGCCCCTTGACCTGGCTCTCCTCTGCTTCCAAGGCCCAGGGTCTTCTTCACTGAACCGAGGGTGCAGGTGAGCCTTCGCTCAAGGCATGCTGGGACACCGTCCTGCCTTCTGGGGTGCAGTGAGAGCACCAGAGGGGGCGTGGACACCGATGAACACATTCTGCAGCACCTTCGTCTCTTGTTTACATTCATCAGTGTGTGGCTCTGTCGGCTTCAGCTAGCTAACTAACTAACTAATAACTAATAACTAACTAACTAACTAACTAACCAACTAACTAACTAAATAAAACTGGGTCTCTGCCAGGCCAGCTGCTTGTCAGTGGGCATTTTTGGGAGACGTAAATGCTACCTGCTCCTCGCCATGAGCTGATCAAGATTTAGTTATGATTGGTAAGAAGTCTTGTCAATGTGGGTTCTGTCCGCATGACTCAGTGCCCACACCCACCTCTCCTCTGTGCTTTGGATCCTAAGACACGAAGGATCGGTTAGATTCTTGGAGAAGTTTTATGTAAAAATCAGCATAATCAAGCTTCTGCTTTTATGCCTCTAAGCCAGTAACACCTCCAGAGGACAGATTCTATTTTCCCTTGTTTGAGCACCTCAAATGCATGTATTTTTCATGCACATTTAGAAGAGCCCTGTTTTACGGCACCTGCTTCTAAAAGCAAAATGCACTTGAGTTGTAATCATTAGAACCTGCTTTATCTATTATAGCAACAAAAGGTTAATCCAATTAAGGATGATTCTAAAGTTTTAATCATTTATATGGGAGATGTGAGAGCAACTTGTGGGGTTGTTTAAATTTTCGGTCACCTCTTAAATGAAAGTCTGGAGGAATAGAGATACTGTAGAAATGCGGATCACAGAGTAATGTGAATGGCATCGCAGTCCTCTGGGTACCGTCGTAGGCGCTGTCCGGTGCTTTCTGACATGCTTCTGAACAGCCTTAGGGAGCCTGACCTTGTTACTGGATCAACTGGGTGCATGTTTCCAGGCCACACCCCTGAGCAGGGAGGGCCTTTCTGCCCTGCCTCCTCCAGACCCTTGAATTCTAACTGCAACTGAGACAGGCCTGCTGAGCCCAGCTATCTTTGTACCACCACCTGGAGAGGCAGGAATTTACTTTCAGCCACACTGGCAAGTATCTATTAAGCACCTGCTGTGTGCCTGCAGTGGAGCTTAGGTAAGATGATGTCCCGAACCCCAGAGGGCTTCCGAGCCTTCCCTTGGATTGGCACAGACAGGGGCGGGTGGGGATGATGGAGGGGTGTGCTCACTGCAGATGGGGGTATGTTTTCCCGCTGTGACAAGGCCCTTAGATCATAGTGCTGAGGATCACGTGGGAAGCAGAGGTCCTGGTGGGGACAATCCCAGAGCTGGGCAGAGACAGTGACCAAAGATGCCCTTTCCTTCCTTGAGAAGGCCACCACAGTACCCCCGAATTCTCTGTCTTCATCATTCACTGACCTCTGACTTCAGGGCACTGTGGCTCCCAGCAGTGCCCCCTGCCCCCTGAATGAGGCTTGGGCCTCCAGAACCCCAGCTGCTGGCCCTGATGGTCTGTGCTCTGTGGGGAGGGCAGTGAGGGTTGCCTTGCCAAGGGGCAGGTGCCTGTGGCTCTCCGGGGCTTGCTGGCCACTGAGTGCTCCATTTCCACCCCACACAGTCACTGTTGGGATTTGACCACAAAAGGTGTCCAGGCCACCCTGACCAATCACGCCACATGGCAGAGACCTCGTTGTCGCCACCTTCAGACACTTCCCTTACAGTCGGCCATGGCACCCTCCCGTCGCCCCACTGGATGCCCCGCGCAGCTGTGGTCTGAGCCCCACTGCTCTTCCACATGGGTGGCTCGGCCCCTGTTCCCATTCACAAGCTCTCTGGGCCAGAGCAGAGGCAGGACCAGGACTTTCATGGAGCCGCTCAAGTATTTCTGGAAACTAAAGGCTGGAGGAGGCCAAACGCTGCTGTCTGGCACATGTTACTCAAGGGAGCTCGCCACCTCCTGCTCACATGAAAAGCCGAGAGTAACTCGGGTCTGGAATAAGTCAGAATCATTTACTGTTTATACATGTAGTATAAGATCTTTATCTTCTTGATTAATTTAAAGTTTTTCAAAATCTCCCAATTTCTGATATATTTCAGTGAGAAGAGTAACTTGTTTGAACCAACATGATTGCACTAGTGATTTTTGCAAGATTACAGATGGTCCTTTTTTTAAAAAACTTAGGAAGGTTAGGAAGCAGTGTTTGGTGGTGAGTGCAGTGCTTCCGGGGGCCTGCTCGGATCAGCTGCTGCCCCGTCCCTCCTGCCTGCCGTGGCGCGGCGCCATCCTGTACACATGGCGCGAGGGGAGGGGGCGTGGAGGGCGGGAGGAGCCGGGGACGGCGGGCTAGACGTTTGGGCTTCCAGCTCTGGGTAGTGGGCAGTGCTGACCCCTTCTCCGAGCAGGGCAGGGGCACCATCCCATGGGTGCTGACACCAGGGGCCAGTGACCCTGTGCACACTGGCGGGGGCAGAGCAGGCTAATCAGGAGGGGCCTGAGGCAGGTCCCCAAGAGAGAGACTCGCAGGCACTTTCTGCTGGGAGAGGTGGGCAGACTCCCCAGGACCGGTCACTAGTAGGATGCCAGGGAGAATGTGGGAACCCAGGGCTGGGATCTGGTCAGCTGGGCACATGGGATTGGGGTCAGGGGAGGTTTCTCTTACATGTGCTTAATTTGAGATTCCTGCAGGCATTTGGGGAAGACACTGAAGACAGTGGCTGTCTGGGCCGGGAGTTCATGAGCAAATGCGACTGGGCTATCTCACCCAGTTTATGATCATACACATTCAGGGTAACTGGGCTTCCTGGTAGACAGAGCTGACTCTGATTTTTTTCCACAGAAAAGAAAAGATTTTATGCTGAGGACTTGTCATACTCTTGGTTATGATTGGCATTGACATTTACAAAAAGTACTGTATTTTATGGGAACTGCCAACTCTTGATTCAAAGGAGGCTTCTATGCTTTGTGGCACATTTCATATCATTTCCCTCAGCCCCAGGAACCACGTTTATTGTGGGATTATTAGTTCCAAGTGCATGATTCTCTGTTTGCCATTTGAATATGGAGTCTGCGGTTTTGTTTTTTTTTAAGTTTTTTACTTTTATTTCCAGCTGGGAATTCCTCATAAGCAGACACTGAAAATCAAGCTGCTAGGAAATAGGTTTCCTTATGATCTTTAGCTTATTCTAAGACACATGTGATTGATGGAAGTAAGCCGACAAAATCTGATGCCCCATCGTGGGCTCTAGTGGGCTTGGGCTCCTGGGGACGGGTTCAGGCTGCAGAGGGGGCGGAATCCCTGGCTGCTTGCTGTGTACAGCACCCTGCCTTTGTCTGTCTGTCTGTCTGTCTCTCTGCCACGCACCTGTGATTACAGGTGAGCCGGGAAGGTGATGCTATTTGGCAACAAGGCAAAGTGAACACCCTGACCTGGAGCAACCAAAATCTGACCCTAACCCACACGTGACCCACTGGCTGAGGCGGGGCCACCATGTGTCTCAGGCTCCGGAGCTGGGTTGCTCCAGCAGAAAATGCCCTCATTTCCCGGAACCACCTGGAAAATCACATGCCAACACTCACTGACAGGCAACTGGGGAACGGGACTAAAATGCTGCCTCTCTTCAACACCAAGCAGACAGCCTCTCACAACCCTGTCCTGTTCCGGCTGCAGCATGGCAGACGGACCCAGCCTTCTGCCGGAATCTCCGCAGGCATCCGGCCCTGCAGCATCGTGGGAAGCCTGCTGCCTGTCTTCTCCACCCTCCCAGCCTGCGCTGTGCGCCTCCCCACCAATCTTGTTTTAAGTAGCTGACCAGGGAGTGTTCCCTGCCAGGGAAGAGGGCTTTTGTCCCCAGAGATGTGTAGGACACATGTTTCTGGAGAGTTTATGCCTTGAGACCTGGGGTGAACTCTCTCCTCCTCTCCTTCTATTCCTTCCAATTCTCCAAAAGCATTGCATTTGCGATATTCATTGTCTTCCAGCATTATTTCATGGTCTCCCTTCAACAGTCCTGATTTTCCCTCTTCTTCCTACTGAGAATGACAAGACCAAATCTTTTTTAAAGTAGTGAAGCTCCCCAAATCATTTATGTACTAGTTTTAAAGACACGCATGTTGGAAGACAAATGATGGCATTCTAGAGTCATGTTCTCACTGTGTGCCCTATAGCACCCCCTGGTCCCATTAACGCGTTCACATCAAGGCAAAATGCAAGTATCGTTAATGCAGAAACATTTTAAATAATTTTGCCATCACTTCTGCCACAGGTACCTGTCTCTGTGTATGAGACAAAAGGCACTCCTTGGAGTGAAGTTGCCCAGTCGGGATTGCCCCGTCGCTGGCCCATGTGACTGTGGTAAATGCCCTGGTTACAACCTTGGACATGCTCAGCCTGCGTCTGTCTCAGTAAGTAGCAGAGGGCAAAGCAGACCCTGCTGCCCAGCGTATACCCTGACCGGCGATCCTCCACCTGGGGCTTCAGTCCTGTTCAGTTCATTTGCCTCAAAGTGTGTCTCCTTTGCTTACCTGTCCTCTGGGACCACAAGCTCCTTCCAGACAGCACCCAAACATATGGTCCCTTCCCTCACCACCCGGTGGGGGGCTTTGCTTCAGGGGAGCATTTGGGCTGAATGCTGTTTCAGGGTGGGGGGTGTAATTGGTAAGAACTGTCACAGTTACAGAAAGCAAGAATATTTTATCATCACAACTGCTGGAAAAAACCCAACATTTATTTGTCTAACTTGCTTAAGGTAACCCATCATGTCCACTCCTAGAAACCCATGTTGATAGTGTATTTCTTCTGGGCACACATGACTCATTTGAATTAATCAGCTTATAATTTGGCTATGTGTCATCTTAAAATGTTGTTAAAGATAGATTAAAGTTTAAAAATTAATCATGAAGGCTTGTTTCTAAAGAGATCAGCTAAGTTGTTCGTGGCTTCTCAAAATATCCATCCTTAGGGAAAAATAGAAAACATGGTTCCTACCAGGAGTAAAACTTGATCTGGGTTCAGTGGGGGCAAGTATGTCTTTATGTAAATCTGAATGAACCAGAACATTGCAGTTCCAGGCACCAAGGGACATTCAGATCTTTTCTGATTAAATGAATGAATCTATTTCTTGTCATTTTCCATCTCATTATGACTGTGACTTAACATTTTAACACAAGTACTTTGCTCAAATGTTAACCAATTTATTATGGCAACACGGGAGCCCTCAGTGACATGGGACAGTTCTGTGCGATTCCCATTCACGAGCTTCCAGAGCCTGGGCGCTGCCCTTTCTGCGTGGCTTCAGGACAAGCCAAGTCCTTCTACCTGCTCTCCAGTGTCAACACAATTTATTTATAGCAAGCAGGGCTTTTAAGAAAAAACTTTCCCCTTGACAAGATTTCAGCACTTCCCTTACTTGACTGAGAGGCCAAATGGCCGGGTCCCACACAAGCGAGCTAGTTGTGTGGGTGAATGGGTACCTCTGAGCAACCTGGTTGGTGGAGAAAGGACTTCCCATCTGAGCAAGGTGGCACCTCCTGCCTCCTGGGGCCCCTCAGACCTGCAGGGCAGGGCGCAGAACCGAGTGGGGGGCGGCCCGCTTCCGAAAATGGTGGGTTTGTGTTTTACTCTATGGCAGCACCTTCCTGTTCTACACAAACGTCTGCTATTGTGGAAAAGAGGTTCTAAAACTGTATTTAGAAACAATTTCACTTTCCCCAAGCACAGCTGGCAGGCTTTGTGCGACAAGCCCTCTGATGGGAGGTTCTGGCCTCAGAGCTCCTCCAGCAGCCCCCCAGCCCGCCCCCACACCATCCAGCAGTTGGCCCAGGGCCAAAGGAACATTTTCAATGGAGGCTGCCTCTCTGGCTGTGTTGAGCTCCAATTATTACGTCCTTGACCATGCGGGGAGCCCATGGGCCAGAGAACCCTCAGGTCTCCCTGCCTCCACACCCCATACCAGGCCTCAGGCTGGCCTGGAAGAGGCTTGGGGCCCCCCGTGCTATCTGAGAGCTCTTTTGGGCCATGAGTTGTTTTCCAGGTATGCATTTTTCTGATTCTTTGATTTGTCAATTGCTGCTCTGCAGTATAAATAAAAGTTTAGGTGAATTTTCCAAACTGGGCTACAGCTAATGTTTAAGAACGATATATTCGCCAAAAAAATCAGGTTTCATGACGACAAGGTCTCCCGTGATTCCCCTGCTGGAGAGCTGGCGCCCCCCCCGGAGGGCAGTGGAGGCTACCGCGTGTGCTTCGAGGTGCACTTGGTCCCAGGAGTTTTTCTGTTTTGACGAAGTGTCTGTTGGCACAGCCTGGACCCAGTGTGGTGTGCGCTTCACAAATCTTTATCGCTGGCCTGTAAGTGCCATTCACTGGTTGATCATCTGCTCATTCCTTTGTTAATCGAGTCCGGCAATTACCGAAGGGCTGCTCTGCGTGGTCCCGGGGTTAGAAACATAAAAGGGCAGTCACCTTCCTCAGAGATTCTAGTAATAATTACGGAGACGATGCTGAAGACGGCAGCAACGGGTGCAGGGCCCTGCGGGTGGAGAGCCTCTCCTCCATGCCCTGCAGGAGGTGTGTCCTATTACAACCCGCATAGTACGGGGTTTCCTTGGGTCCTGGAATAACTTCCCATTGGAATCTCTGCCCTTTCCTGTGCCTACAAGTTAGAGGTTTGTCATGTGCACCATCATTCAAGCACAGTGTTCCAAATGCCTACTATGTGCCTCTTGGGTCCTGAGTGGCTAAGCAGACAGTCACCAGCAGGGATGGCCCCTGGCCTCCTGCCCACACAAGGCCCCTGGGAATGCCCATGGTGGCTCCCCCGCTGTGGCTTCCCCTCTTCACCACCCTGGCTGCCTGTGCAAGTCAGCGGTTGGTACCCTGTATGTTCTGCTCATTAATCAGCACATGTAGCACGTGCCTCTGCAAGAAGAGAGGACAAAAGCCAATGCTGGTCAGCTGATGGTCCTCTAGAAGGTGGACAGGACCTTCAGGGCTGCAGTGGCCTCCCTCTTCTGAAGGAAGTGGCAACTGCTGTGGACAGATAGGCCACCTGGGCTTCCTGAGGAGGAAGGCAGAGGAGGGATGTGAATGTCACGCACACTTGGAAATAATTATTTACCCTTTGCTCAGCTCTATTTAAAAATGAATTACATTTTCCTGTACAAATTCCTACATTTTTGCTGATGTTGCAGGGCCCAGTGGGGCACTGCACATTTCTGCATGGACAGCTCAGTGCAGGGGCTCGTATCACAGCTCCTGCTTCTGCTGGGCTGTGCTGGGCGCGTATGTGTCCCCAGACCTTAGAGGCCCACTGGGTGTCTGACTTTTTGCAAATACCTTTGCAGCCTCCAGGTGACGAAAAGGTGAAGATGGTCTAGGTTCGAATGAACTCCCAGAGAAAAGCCCGACCTGGCTGGATGTTGTGCGTTATTCCAAGTCTTGCACAGGGCATCCAGTGTGTCGGAGGCACTTAATAGCCAGAAAGGAGGAGACTAGTGAGGCTCAGGCTTAGAGAAGGAGAAGCAGGCAGTGCCCCAGGTGCACCCCACCCAGAGCAGGCGCCTGTCCCCAGGCAGACCCCCCAGCAGCCCATGCCTGTTCCCAGGCAGACCCCTATAAGGAGCAGGTGCTTGTCCCCAGGGAGAGCCCCCCAAGAGCCCCTGCCTGTGCCTACACAGACCCCTATGAGGAGCAGGTGCCTGTCCCCAGGGAGAGCCCCCCAGGAGCCCCTGCCTGTCCCCAGGCAGACCCCCCCAGGAGCCCCTGCCTGTCCCCAGGCAGACCCCCCCAGGAGCCCCTGCCTGTCCCCAAGCAGACCCCCCAGCAGTCCCTGCCTGTCCCCAGGCAGACCCCCCCAGGAGCCCCTGCCTGTCCCCAAGCAGACCCCCACAGCAGCCCCTGCCTGTCCCCAGGCAGACCCCCCAGCAGCCCCTGCCTGTCCCCAGGCAGACCCCCCCAGGAGCCCCTGCCTGTCCCCAGGCAGACCCCCCAGCAGTCCCTGCCTGTCCCCAGGCAGACCTCCAGCAGCCCCTGCCTATCCCCAGGCAGACCCCCCAGCAGCCCCTGCCTGTCCCCAGGCAGACCCCCACCCCCCTCCCATGAGCTGTCTGTGAGTGGAGCCCTCCTCACACACAAAGCCATGAGGCCTCCGGTGAAGCAGGACTACATGACTGTCCCCACAAGGAGACCGGTGGGCAGAGTACTGGGGTGAGGATAACTACTCTAGGAGTTAGAGAGGGAATAGAAAAGCAGTTTTGTGTTTTTAAGAAAATATTTTTTTTATCTTAAAAACAAATAAGAAATAAGAGAAAGGAAGGAAAAGGAAAGACAAAGGACTCCAGTGGTCCAGGTGGCACACCAGGCAGGCCCCGATGCGGGTCTGCAGGCTCGGGGGGTTTGATGCGGTCACACTGCCGACAAGGTGGGATTTGGCCCGGGGGGGGCTCCGCTCAGACTCAAGTTTCTACGGATTCACCGAGGTGGATGCCTCCACTTTCTGATTATTTGTATCTTGTTTGTTAAAAAATACAAATGAAATAAAGCCATCTAAACATTACATAAGAGGGTTGCTATAAATAATTTAAAAACTAGATAAAATTATAGGTGCAACATGGCATTATTTCTCCTGTATTAGTGCTTTCTACCATAATAAACTTTTATAGTCTGAGTAGATTGGTCTTGTTTGTTTAAAATTATTTTTAATTACACAAGAGGTACATGTGTAATGATGAAATTTTATAGATAAGCCAAGAGAGTAAAGAATCCCCATTGATTATCATGGTTAAAATTTGGTGTATATCCTTCCAGGCATTACAAAAGAGATAGAGGAAATTATATATCCCATTATATAGTTTAAACATTCTTTTTTCATTTAATACAGCATGAGCACCTTTCTCATATCTATAAATATAAGCTCATATTTTCATTGTTAGTAGTTGAGTAGCACAACGAAAGTATTTAATAAATCACCTACATTTGGCATTTAAGATATTTCATTCTTCCACAATTAAAAACACATGTCTCTCTAGATATAAATATATAAAACTAAATACAAAAATATATGTTTTATTGCCTTGCTAAAAATTCATTCTGTTTTTTTGTGTGCTCTTAGCACACAGGAACACTATTATTTTGCACACTCTCAATGTGTTGTTATAGAATGTACAAGCAGACAAATGTGTCTTCTTTAAATAACCACACTCCCCACTCTCCTATTTCTGCTCTTCACTGAGCATATCCCATTGCTCTTCACCGGGAGGTGTTTCTGGGGTGACAGCAAGTTTTGGTTGAGACAGGTCAGCATGCCCTGCCCAGACTGTGATGGTCCCTAAGGCAGGATCCCTATAAGCAGGAGTGATGTGGGTGTTTAATTTGAGATACATAAATTTTGTCAGGTTAAGAAAGTTTCTTTCTATGTTTAGTTTACTCTGAACCTTTTAAAAAATTAAATATTAAAATGTATCAAATGCTTTTCAAAATCCGATCAATGAGAACTCACTAGGAGAAATGGTGTTTTATTCTCAGAATAAGCAGGTAGCACTATCGTCACGTCATCTCCACTTTCAGACAGGGAAACTGAGGCACAGGGGGTTGAAGTAACCGGCTGAGGGTCAGCAGTGAGTTGCAGAGCCCGGGTGGACCCAGGCGGCCTGGCCCCACCCTCCCAGTGCCCGCGTGGGGAGGCCCGGAGATGCCTGTGCCCTGGCTGGTCACCATCCTCGGCGGGAGCCCGCACCTCTACTCACCTGGGGCTGCCTGGACTCCTTCTCCGGGACCCGTCCCTGTTAGTTCCCCAAGTCACGCTTGTGGGGTGCCATCTAGGTGGGATGTTTAGGGGTTTGCAAAGCAACCGGAGGGCCCAAGTGGGCAGCCCCAGGGCATCTGCACTGAGAGCAAAGAGCACATTTTTTTGCAGGGTTTCTGGGCCCTCACGCGGGAGCACCTTATTCCACTGGCGCCTCCTAGAAGCCAGGGAGGTCCGGCTGCACCTTGTGGAGCAGAGAAGGGGCCTGAGGCTCTGGGAGGCAACCGCGTGCTGTACCACCCCAGCCTCAGTGCCTTCCTCCCCCAAGTCCCTGCTGAATCACCTCAGCACACGTCAGCTGCATCTCCCGCAGAAGCCATGCCGGCTCTAAAGGTAAGAAGAGCAAAGGGCTCCTACCTGCCCAGGTGAGTGCAGCGAACGGAAGCGGCTCTCCAGAGGCGGGGCCTGCATCGGTGCTGCCCACTGGGGTTCTGACTCAGGTGCTGGGCTGTGAAAGAGCCGGCTGGGAAGCCGGGCGGAGGTGAAAAATGCCACTGGCATCAGATTCAGAAAAAAACAGAGTTTGTCCGAATTCAACTTATTCCATTACAGTAAGTGAACACAGTGCTTGGTGTGTGTACACCCAGCGCGGATCTTCCCCTACATTAATAAGCACTTTATTAGATTATTTAAGAGACAACAGTGTTTGTCATTAACTTCTCCGTGAATCATTTGAATGTCTGTGGTTACCGAGCCGGAATTCAACCTTAAAGCCTGTTGTGATGTATTTTTGCAATAAAAATATCAAGTTCATTTAAACAATTACCTTTTAAAACACCGTCTCTCTCCCCGTGGGTCCCCATTGACCAGATTATGAGAAGGCGCTGGCCGCCCTGCTTGTCTCATGAACCCCCCGGATGCCGCGGGCGAGCCGATCACCGCGCTGACTCGCCGGCCATCCCGAAGCTCGCGTGCCCAGACCGCCTGGGTTACTGACAAACGTGTGACAAGCCTGCCGGACGGAAAGGAGAGTCGGAATGAAAAAGCACAGAGGCTATATTTTGAGGGATTGAAGCTCATGAATATGAGTGTTCGGAGCCTTCCGAATTGCCGAGATAACGCAACGATGTGGTCTTTTCTTGGGAAGTGCACTTCTGCCCCACCACATTCTGCCCCCACGGCACGTGTGGGACACAGGTCTGGGGAGGCGGCCTTCACCCAGTTCTCAGCCGTGGAGCACCCTGGAGGGGGGCACCTGCTCCCTCTCTTGTCCTCCTGCTAGTAAGACATGGCCTGGAAGACGCCCCTGCCTGGGGTCCTCTGCCCAGGAGCCCTCGGCCAGGCCGCTGACCTGTGACCTTCAGGCCAGGAGGAGCATCCCAGTCTCAGAGCAGCTGTCCTGCACCAAAATGCATGCAAATGGGTCAGGGGAAAGTGGCTTACTTGAAATATTACCAGAAATCTGGGGGAGGCAGGGACTTGCCCCCCACTGGTCTGCTGAGGGGCCACGGTCAGGCTGTGTGGGGTGCTGAAGGGAGGGAGGGGCAGACCTGGCTTTGATGTTGGGGTGCAGGTACGCACAGGGCCTGGGGGGGTGAGCACCCACACTGCCTGCACCCACGGTCTCCGAGCGGGAAACGCCACAGCTGGAAGCTCCAAGCAGCAGGTCATCCTCACAGCCTGGAAGCTGCACGTCTGAGGTCAGGGCATGGCCCCGAGAGGGGAGGCTTCCTGCCTCAGTCCCCAGGGTCCTTGGCCCGTGGCCACATCCCTCCAGCCTCTGCCTCCGGCCTCACGGGGCCTCTCCTGCGTCTGTGCCTCTCCTCTGTGCCCTGTGAGGAACAGGCCGGCCAGTCTGCCCCCCAGCCAGGGACGCGAAGTGGAAAAGTGGGTCCTCGTCAGGATGCGGAGAGACAGGGCTGGCAGGAGGCCTGCAGAAACTGCAAGGGGCCGGGCCCCTGCCACAGGGGGAAGGTGGGCACTCAGCAAGGGCCTGGACGATCGTGGGACTGTGGGTGTGGAGTGGGGCCCGGGGAGGTGCTGATGCTCCTGCGGACGCTGGGGGGACAGCACAGCCCACAGCCCTGCCCCCCGGGGAGTGGGGAACACAAAGAACAGCCCCAGAGATGCTCGCTAACAGTGGTGGCCGGGACACGAGTTCGGGCCGGAGGGGTCAGGGGCCGGCCGTCCCGCGCGGGACCAGCGCATCCGCCCTCAGCGGGTCTTCAGGCGGGAGCGGCCCCAGGGAGCCGTTGGTCTGACCCTCTCTGGTGTGCCAGCTGGACCCGGGCTTGCTCGCACATTCTGCGGGAATCAGCATGCTTAAAGGAAGTTTATGCGTATTTCCCAGAGAAGGCCTGTGTTTTCTCACTTTCTCATCTTGAAAGCCCATTGTTTATTCTGCGATGTGGCAGAAAATAGGGCTGAAATAGAGGTGACAACACCTGCTCTTGCCACGTTCCTGTAAGATCGGCCCCCAGGCTGCGGGCCTTGGAGGAACGGCAGGGCGAGGGGAGGCCGTGACCGGCGGACGACTTACTCTGTTGCAGATGCTGCGGTTCAGTTAATAGAGAAGCATTTCTGTGTCTTGGAGAAAGGCTGTCAACTCACCCTCTGTGTTTAAATGATGCCCCAGCTCCAGAGATCGTAACAAAACAGCCCAAGGAGGCCTGCAGGCACCCGGGGCTCCAGCCGCGGCCGCGGGCACCGCGTCAGCACACAGGCCCCGAGGTCCGACTGCGGTTCCCGGAGCACAGCCGGGCCTCGCTGGCGCCTCACGTCCGGCCCCAGGGCACCTGTGGCAACCGGGAGGCACTGCGTGCCCCGCTGCGCCCGAGCCAGCCCCTTGGCTGGGAGCCTGCGGGTCGCTGTGCCCCGGGTCTCCGGGAAGCCTTGGGCCGCGCGTTTCTCGGGGCAGAAGCACAGGGCTAAGGGGTGCTGGCGAGACGGAACAACTTCCTCCTCGATTTCTGTTCCACGAGTGCCGTCTGTCGTGGCCTCTGACTTCCAGGAGCCCGAGGCGACGGGACGCGGGCGTGGCCACCTGCCCGCACAGGGAAACCGGCGCCCCGAGCTGCCCTGTCGGGCTGCCCCCTCCCCGCCCCGACCCCGCTCGGCTCACCTGGGGGCGTCAGTAGGTGCCGGGTGAGACCTTTGCTCTTTCCCATCCTTGTGGGCCGCTGGGGTGATGCAGGACCCGGTTCTGGGGAGAAAGGCACCGGCAGGGGCCGCCGGGCTGCTTACTGGGGGGCAGGGGCTGTGGCCGGGCCGCACCCCTTCCTCCCGCCTTTGCTGACCCCAGGCTGGGGGGCTGCCTCTTTCGTTTCTGTGAGAGCCGCTTTGATTCACAACATATTCCTGTGTTTCATTAATTCTGAGACTTTTTTCTCTGCTTTTTAAACTGCTTTGAAAGTGGGAAGCGTTGACCACCAGTGGCATCTCACCACCGCTGCAGGCCACGTGGCAGTCACAGGCGTGGGACAGGCCGCCCCAACCTTACCAAATGGGGGGGCAGAGGCTTGAAGGCCCTTCTGGGAGACAGAGCCACTGGCCTTTTTAGCCCCCGGGGATGGATGGATGGGCAGGGCGGGCAGTGGTGAGAGGTGGTGAGCCCGGCACAGTCGGTGCTGTTCCCTAAGAGACGTCTATTTTCAGCAGGCCCTGCAGAGCAGGCCGCGCATGCAGCCAGGACCAGTGGCTCTGTAATTCCTTCATTTATTGTTTCCCTATGTTACCAAGGCTCCTGATATCCCAGAAGTGGTATTGTCTGGAGAAACGTGGAGCTAGAGCCTCAGATTAGAAAGAGATTCAGAAGTCAGACCCTGACTGTGAAGGATTAGAAAATCTTATCCAAATGTTTGCATTATGCTATGTTATATCTTATTTCACATTACGTTATATAATTTATGTTGTAATTTGCACTCGGTTAAATGCATGGAGCTAAGCGCTCATTTAATGAGCCTATGTGAACATACATGTGTAACCCGTAACCCAGTTGCGATACAGAATATTTCTATCACTTCAGAAGGGTCTTCATATTTCTTTCCTGTCACGCCCTACCCATCCTTGGCGGCAGCTTCTATGTGGACACTTGTCCCCATAAATCAGTCTCATCTGCTTCTGAATGTCATACATGTTTATTGTACAGAATGTATGGGGTGCGTGTTGCATGTGCTCTTGGAAAATTGTCTGCGAGGTTAAACGGGTCACTCCTTCAGATCCTTGACTATCTGTGTTTACTTCCTCTGTCATTCGTGTACTTGTCTGTGCTTGCCTGTCTTTGCTTTTCGTATTTTGCACTTCAGTCATTACCAATACCTGCCTCAGGATTATTGCAGTTTCTGAACAACTTAACCCTTTTATCACTTAGGAAGCACCCTCTGTACCTCTGGTAATGCTTCTGACCAGCAGGGGTTGGCCTATTGTTGCTATTCCACGATGCATTCTTGTCTTAACATTCTATGCAAAATCTTTTTCAGCCCTTTACCTTTAGCCTCTCTCTCTCCCTTTATGTTTAAATGTATTGCCTCATTATCTGCATAAAGCTAGATTCTGTTTGGTTTTATCCAGCCTTACAATTTCAGCCTTTTAATTGGAGTGTTTAAGCCATTTGCACTTAATGTAATTATTGACCTGTTTGATTTAAGTACATCATCTTGTTAGTTTCTCTCATTCATGCCATTTGCTTTTTGGTCCTTCTGTTTTGACTTCCTTTGGACTATTCAATTATTTTTAAAGTATTTCATTTTATAACAAATCTTTTTTTAATTTTAGTCATTGCTCCAAGGATTACAACATGCATCACAACTTACCATGCTCTACAATGAACTGATAATACAACATTTCACAAAAAAACCAAGAATCCTACAACTCTATGCTTCTGTTTCCTCTTACTCTTTGTTATCATCATCATCTATTTTACTTCAGCAAATTATAAACCTGCTATTCATTGTTACTAATCTGCAAACAGTTAATTGTCTTCAAGGCGATTAAGACAAGAGAAAAAGTGTTTTTACCACATATTTATATTTTGGTGTTTTTTCATTCATCCCTGCAGACTCAAAGTCCTCTCAGGGTTAGGACTTCCTTTGTATTCCTTGTTCTCCAGGTCTGCTGGCTACACATTCTCTCTACTCTTATTTATTGGAAAATGCCTTTATTCCATCTATTTTTTTTTTTTTGCTGAATATAGAATTCTAATTTGGCTGGATTTGTTTTGCTCTTTCAGCACACGTCTTATTGTCCTACTCTTGTCATTGTTTTCCTGCTTGTAATGTATATTTTTTGAGCTGCATTTTGGAGTTTTTCTCTACATTTTCATCGCTTTGACTGTGAGTGCCTAGTTGTGGTTTTCTTCGAATTTATCATATTCGACATTTATTATACTTCTTGAATTTCTGGATTGCTTTTTACCTTCATCAAATTTGGAAAATTTCCAGCCAGCACATTTCATGTGCCTTCCCCTTGCCTTGTTCTCCCTCTTCTTTCTTCTGGGAATTTGATTATACATAATCTAGACGTCTTGATATTCCCCAGGCATTGCTGATTCTATGTCCACATTTTTTTCAGCAATCTTCCGTTTTTCAAAAAGTAAACTTTTACTTTTAGAACAGTTTTAGATTTGCAGAATTATTGCAAAGGCAGCAGGCAGTTCCCATTTGCTCCACACTCAGCTTCTCCTGTGATCATTATCTTCACAGTGATTTGGTACATTTGATGACATTAGTGAACAATTATGGCTACATTGCTATTAACTAAAGCCCACACTTGGTTCAGATGTCTTCAGTTCCCCCCTTGTTCTTGCTCTGTCCCAGGACCCAGGACATGTTCAGTCCCATGTCTCCTGAGGAGCCTCTTGGCTGGGAGAGTTTCTCAAACTTCCCTTACTCCTGAGGACCCTGGTGGTCCTGAGGGAGGCTGGCTGGGTAGTTTGTAGAATGTCCCTGTTCTGGGGTTGCTCTGGTGCTCGTCTCATGACTGGACTGGGGTGATGTGTCCTTGGGAGGCTGAGTCCAGGGACAAAGTGCCAGGCTGTCAATGCGACTTAGTTTTCTTCATACTCACCCTGCTCATCTGTCTTGAGGGAGTGTTTGTCAGGATTTTTGCACCAAAGATTTCCTCTTTCTTTCTCCTTTTCCAAACTGGACTCTTTGGAAGAAAGCCACTATGTGTAGCCCATACTGAGGACCTGGGGAGTTTGCTCCATCTGTGTAAGGGTGAATTATCTATATAGATTTTTTGGCATTCTTCTCCTGGGGAGAATTTTCTATTCTCTCCAATTTATTTATTTATTCAATCATTCATATCAGTAAGGACTCATGGGTATTTATTACATACTTTTGGTTATATCCCAATATGACTATTTTGTTGCCAAAGTGTTTCCAAGTTTGGACATTGGGGCCTCTTTGAATTGGCTCCTGTAACCCTTTGATAAACTCCATCATGGTGGGTTTTCATTTGTTTGTTGGTGTTAAACTTCCTTACTTTCTGGCACTACAAGGTGCCCCAGGTTCATCTTGTGAATTTCCTGCCCCAGGCTTAGAATGAGACAAAACTCCAAGGAGTCCTGATTCTTTTCACTGGAAAAGGGTGTTAGACACCAGGATCTGGGTGCTGGGTGTGCTCATCGCTAATGCGATGCCACCGCTATGAGGCCATCAGCTGGCAGAGCGAGGAGATGTCTGTGCATACAAACCCCTGCATGTGCATATCTCTCAGTACCTCTATTTGGAACCATGTGTATCTGTATTAGTCTCAGCACACATGCATACTCATGACACCCTTTATGTTCACTTCTTTTTCAATCTTGTTTTTTCTCTGCTGGAGTTTTGGTAATTTCTGTTGATACTGTCTTTAAGCTCTCTGGTCATTGCTTGTCCATTATCTAATCAGCTATTTAATCCATTTAATGAATTTTGGTTTTCAGATATTGTATTTTTCTGTTCCAATTGTCCATTAAGCTATTTTCAGTTTCTGTCCTGAAATATCCTATCTCTCCACCTTTTATATCTATCTTTTCCTATAAGTTCTATAAATTCTTTAACATATTTATGCTGGTCGTTTTAGAGTCCTCGTCTACTAGTTCTAATAATAAGGTCATTAGAACCTGGATTTGCTTCTGTTCACCATGTCTCCCTTGAATATGGGTAATATTTTTTTGCTTCCTTGCATATCATGTGATTTTTTTCCACTTGATTCTGAGTATTGTTCACTAGAGAAGCGTGGGGTCTCCAGCGTGACTTGGTTTTGTTTCCTTCATTTCCCAGACGGTGCCTGGCTGATGTTCAGGTTCCTTAGGGTCTCGCCGCGCTGGCACTGGGTCTCTGCTTTCACTAGATGGAGTTAACTTGTGATCAGCCCAACTGCTATTTGCTTTCCTGATCTTGTTGGTATTTGATCTGGGAGGGAGTTGGCTACAGTTTCAGATCTATTTGGCTTGGCTTAGGATTCAACCCCAGAAGAACCGAGGAATTCAACCACTTTGAGTAAAAACAAGATAAAACAATTTCTCTCTGACCAGCTTCTCTCCACTGCTGTTTTTTGGCAAAATTTAAGAAGGTGGTGACTGGGGAGAACACTGGGCTGAGTGACCTGTCTTTGCTTCTGGTGGTCTTGCAGACTCCAGTGCATCCCACCAACCCACCAGCCCCTCAGGACCCATGTATTTCCTGCTGTCTCTGCGAAGTTCCTCTACCTGCAGGTATGGGGGCAGCCACACTTCCATTATTTCCTGCAAAGAGCTCTAAAATCTCAGAAATTCAGTTAATCAAAGTTCTTTGCATCTGCTACAATATGTTAGCTCCATAGAAAAGTATGGCTTTTATTTTGTCTTATTACTTGTTAGTGAAAGACTTTTAAGTTATATTCCTGCCTCTGATTTGAATATAACTGCACTAGGGGTACATATTTTGTTATCTTTGTGTCACTTACTGATTAATCAGATGGGTATGAGGGAAAAATGCTTAAAAATGAGGTAAATCCAAGCTTTTGTTAACCACAGTTTATTCCAAACATGACTTATTAACTAAGAAACCCCAGGTTCAATAAGTGAATGAATAACAAAAATATTTCCTACAAATTGAATATAGTTTATACATTTAAAGTGTATACTTCAATT